>NC_135881.1:24468239-25668239 GCF_964194155.1 Cetorhinus maximus
TCCTTTATCAATTTTGTTAGTAACATCCTCAAAAACTCCAACAGCTTCGTCAAACATGATTTCCCATTCGCAAATCCATGCTGACTACGCCCAATCAACTCCACCAGCCAGCCTAAAAATTGAGGTTGGGCAGGAAACAGCACTTCAATAATTGGCCACTTAAGGGCCTCAACTGGGGCAAGGGTGGGCAGCCCACCTGAGGCCTCTACCACCCCAGCGTAAAACCGCTGAGATCGGGACAGGCAGGAACCCAGCGGGAAGCCCATTCGTGCTATTTCACACTCATTCCCTGCATAAAACCCACCAGTGGGGGAGCGTGAAATTCAGGCCTATATCATACCAGACAAATAGGTTGGAAAGATCTCAATAGCAACACAAGAAAATGATACAATCACACTATTCCTTTACCCCAGCAATATCTTTACAGACACATATAAATTCAGAAAGATAAAACTATTTATAATAACCATCTTATACTCTTATATTCAGGGTAAGTATGAGTTGCATGTGAATTAACAGTCGACCTGTGGTCAGACACACCATACTCCAAAATGACAAATGTGACCAAAGCAGATTCCATGGATTTCTCAACAATCCACCCAGACATTTGTCACATTGTGAACCAACCAGTCTCACTGAAACTTTGTCTTTCTCAAGGGGGTTTCCAATCTCCACATTTGAAAAACTCGCCTTGGAATTCTCTCCAAACGTCGCTTCCATAGAACCATAGAAAAGTTATAGCACAGAAGGAGGCCATTCGGCCCATCTTGTCCATGCCAGCCCGAGGACACCCCGGTGCCCTTTCTAATCCCACCTTCCCGCACCCGGCCCATAGCCCTGCAGCTTACAGCACCTTAGGTGCAGATCCAGGTACTATTTATAAGAGTTTAAAGTTTCTGCCTCTACCACCAACTTGGGCAGCGAATTCCAGACACCCACTACCCTCTGCATAAAAAAGTTCTTCCTCATGTCCCCCCTACACCTTCTGCCAGTTATCTTGAATCTATGTCCCCTGGTTCTAGAATTCTCCATCAAGGAAAAAAATTTTATCCTGTCCACTCTATCTATTCCTCTCATAATTTTGTACACCTCAATCAAGTCACCTCTCAGCCTTCTTTGTTCCAGGGAAAATAACCCCAACCTATCCAATCTCTCCTCATAGCTACACTTTTCTAACCTGGCAACATTCTTGTAAACCTCCTCTGCATTCTCTCCAGAGCTATTACATCCTTCCTGTAATGTGGTGACCAGAACTGTACACAATACTCCAGTTGTGGCCTCACCAGTGTTTTATATAATTCCAACATTATATCCTTACTTTTATATTCTATACTCTGCCAATGAAGGAGAGCATTCCATAAGCCTTCTTTACAACCTTGTCTACTTGAACTGCTGCCTTCATGGACCTGTGTACTTATACACCAAGATCTCTCACTTCTCCCACCCCTCTTAGTATATTCCCATTTATTTTGTAGTCCCCGTAACTGTTTGACCTCCCTAAATGTATGTCCCAACTCGGACAGCTACAAAAATGGCCCACTTTGCAGAGTTTCAATCTCACCTTCCAAGATTCCTTTCCCCTGGATCTCTGAGTGCTCTCAAACTTCACCTTCCAAGCACAATTTCAGATCCTCAGCCATGCTAAGCAGAATACCACTTCCCCAAAAAGCCCGCAGTAAGGAATCACCAACAGCCTCCTCAGGTCTTCAGGACTTTTTGCAAGCCCACTTCACTTCAAGTCTGCTCCTCACAGCTTTCCCTTTAACTTGGAGCCTATTCCCCTGTTCCTTTCTTTTGGCTTGACTTCTGGGACCTCTTTCAGGTCCCTGGCTTTGTCCCTGCCTGGGACTGTCTTCTGAGACCTCTCCCTGCCCTCCTCCCCATGTCCTGCTTCCCGGGACACCTTCTCTGGAATGGTGCTCTAGTTCAGGTCATCTGACCTGTAGTTTGCGCCATTTCGCTTCACAGAATCGCAGAATTGTTACAGCACAGAAGGAGGCCATTCAGCCAAATCATGTCTGCACCAAATGAGCATTATGACTCAGTGCTATTCTCCTGCCTTTTCCCTGAAACCCTGCACATTGTTTCTCTTCAAATAAACATCTAATGCCCTCTTGAATGCCTCGATTGAACCTGCTTCCCCCACACTTCCAGGCAGTGCATTCCAGACCCGAACCACTCGTTGTGTGAAGGTTTTTCCTCATGTCACACTTGCTTCTTTTGCAAATCACTTTAAATCTGTGCCCTTTCATTCTTGACCCTTTTACGAGTGGGAACAGCTTCTCCCTCTCTACTCTGTCCAGCACCCTCATGATTTTGAACATCTCTATCAAATCTCCTCTTAGCCTTCTTCTCTCCAAGGAGAACAGTCTCAACCTCTCCAATCTATCCTATAACTAAAATTTCTCATCCCTGGAACCATTCTTGTAAACCTCTTCTGCACTCTCTCCAATGTGTTCACATCCTTCCTATAATATGGTGCCCAGAACTGTACACAATATTCCAGCTGAGGTCAAATGAGTGTCTTATATAAATTCAGAATAACCTCCTTGCTCTTGTACTCTATGCCCCTATTAATAAAGCCCAGGATACTATATGCTTTGTTAACTGCTCTCTATATACATATCTATACACAAATACACACATCTTTCTGCTCCTGCACCCCCTTCAAAATTTCACCCCTTATTTTATATTGTCTGTCCATGTTCTTCCTACCAAAATGCATCACCTCACACTTCTCTGCATTGAACTTCATCTGCCACCTATCTGCCGATTTCACCAACTTGTCTATGTTAACTTGAAGTTCCACAACATCCTCCTTGCAGTTTGCAACATTCCCAATCTTTCTATCATTTGCAAACTTTAAAATTGTCCCTGCACACCAAGATCTAGATCATTAATATATATCAGTAACAGCAAGGGTCTCAATACCGACCCATGGGGAACTCCACTACAAACCTTCCTCCAGCCTGAAAAATATCCATTGACCACAACTGTCTGCTTCCTCTTTTTCAGCCAATTTTGTATCCTCGTTGCTACTGTCCCTTTTATTCCATGAGCAATAACTTTTCTCACAAGTCGACTGTGTGGTACTATGTCAAGTGCCTTTTCAAAGTCCATGTACACCACCCCAACACCATTACCCTCATCGACTTTTGTTACCTCTTCAAAAAACTCCAGCAAGTTAGTTAAACACGATTACCCCCTTAGAAACCCATGCAATTACAAAGGTTTAACCAAAACATAAATCAACATATGTAACAAGTAGGATTATCAGAATTTAAACATCATAGAATTATCATAACTAAATGCCTGCATTTCTTTTTGCCCTAATTCCTAGTTTTAGCAGTTTTATTTAAGTCCACAGCACAATGTTGTCCTTTTCGTTAGCTGTAGGTGTAATTCCATCCTCAAGCTCATTCTCTCAACTCAAACATGGTGAATTCTCATTTCAAGACAATAAGATCAAAATGGCATCTTTGTGGGTTAACAACTCATTTCTCCCCTGATAAAAATCTCTTTTAGATGTTAGTGAGATGTTTTTTATCTTCACACAAAAGGGTTCCGTATTCTTGCTCGGTTTGATCTTTGAATATTTTCAGGTCTTGTCGTTTCTCCTGATCCCAATTCAAAGGAGTCTTATTTCATTCTCTTTGAGTAACATCAACCACCTCTTCACTCTGGATTTTCATTGTCTGTTGCAACACTTTCATGCAATTCATGAACCATATCATTGCACACCTCTGCAGATGTGAAATGGTCTTTTTGTAAACTGTCCACTTGCCTATATTCTGGCTTCTGTACCCTGTGTGCTAACACTGGCAAGCATTTGTAATTATTGTCTCCTGTCACTGACCCTTCCAGACAATACTTGCAGTTTCAGTCCTTTCTGTGGGCAATGCTTAATTCTCAATTCTGCAGGCACTTCTATACATTAATTCATTCCCCAGAATAAAATCTACCCCTTCAATAAGTGACCTATGAATAATTCCCACTATAATAATTCAATTTACTTAGTCACTTCATAAATTGACTTCACACAAAGGAACAGGTTTATAAATTTCATGAATATCTCCTATTAATATATTTTCCTTCATCAAATTATCTGGAACACAAATTGCATCATCAGCCATCATCAATTATTGATCCAAAACAAAAACAGAAATACCTGGAAAAACTCAGCAGGTCTGGCAGCATCGGCGGAGAAAAGCAAAGTTGACGTTTCGAGTCCTCAGTTCTGTTGAAGGTCATGAGGACTCGAAACGTCAACTTTGCTCTTCTCCGCCGATGCTGCCAGACCTGCTGAGTTTTTCCAGGTATTTCTGTTTTTGTTTTGGATTTCCAGCATCCGCAGTTTTTTGTTTTTATCAATTATTGATCTGCCCCAATATCCCTCAAAATTTTGACTTCTTTCCTTATTGTGTTGGAGGAATGGGGGAACACTTCCTTCTTTGAGATAAAACATCTAGAACCACCAATAGCCTGACTCTCTTTAGTAGTAGCCGAGGACGAATTCTCTTGATTATCCTGAGCCATACTCTCCTTGCTAGTAGTTTCTGAGGGAACATGTTTCAACTGTACCACTGCTACAGTTTAAAAACCTATTTCCTTTTATGGTACAGCCTTTTCTGAAGATTTCTTAAGTGTTCTTATAACTACAATAGGTTTCCCATTTAATTTCCAGCAATATGCTTTAGTATCACCTGCTTTATTGCAATAGAAGGATACTATTTACTTTTCATCATTTTTAGGACTTTTCATCATTTTTAGGACTTTTCATCTTTTTTAGGCTGTAGACTATGTCCTTTATTATTTTGACATCCTTCAGTCTGTTCCCTAGGACTAGTACCATTTCCACCATCAGGTTTTCTATTCCTCCAGTTTTTCTGTTGATTACCATATAACCATTTCCTGACAGTGAACTGTTTTTTTAATTCATTCTTGGGATGTGGGCTTCGCTGGCTGGGCCACCATTTATTGCCCATCTCTAATGCACTTGAGAGGCTGGTGGTAAGCTGCTTTCTTGAACAGCTGCAGTCCATGTGGTGAAGGTACATCCAAAGTGCTGTTAGGAGGGGAGTTCAAGGATTTTGACCCAGCGAAAGTGAAGGAATGGCGATATATTTCCAAGTAAGGATGGTGAGTGACTTGGAGAGGAACTTCCAGGTGGCGGTGTTGCTACCTATCTGGTGCCCTTGTCCTTCTTAGATGATAGTGGTCATGGGTTTGGAAGGTGCTACCGAAGGAGCCTTGGTGAATTCCTGCAGTGCATCTTGTAGATGGTAGGCACTGCTGCTACTGTGCGTTGGTGGTGGAGAGAGTGAATATTTGTGGATGTGGTGGCAATCCAGCGGACTGCTTTGTCCTGGATGGTGTCAAGCTTCTTGAGCATTGTGGGGGCTGCACTCATCCAGGCAAGTGGGGAGTATTCCATCACACTCCTGACTTATGCTTCTGTATGATGGACAGGCTTTGGGGAGACAGGAGATGGGTTACTCATCACATGATTCCTAGCCTCTGACCTAGGAGTCAGAGTATTTTACTGTATTTTAGCCACAGTATTTTTATGGCTAGTCCAGTTCAGTTTCTGGTCAATGGTAACGCCCAGGATGTTGATAGTGGGGTAATGCTATTGAACGTCAAGGGGCGATGGTTGGATTCTCTCTTATTGGAGATTGTTGGTCATTGCCTGATACTTGTGTGGTGCGAATGTTCCTTGCCAGTTGTCAGCACAAGGCTGGATATTGTCCACATCTTGCTGCATTTGGACATGGACTGCTTCAGTATCTGAGGAGTCGTGAATGGTGCTGAACATTGTGCAATCATCAGCGAACATCCCCACTCTGACCTTATGATGGAACGAAGGTCATTGAAGAAGCAGAATAAGATGGTTGGGCCGAGGACACTACCCTGAAGAACTCCTGCAGTGATGTCCTGGAGCTGAGATGACTGACCTCCAACAACCACAACCGTCTTCCTTTGTGCTAGGTATGATTCCAACCAGCGGAGAGTTTTCCCCCTGATTCCAATTGACTTCAGTTTTGCTAGGGCTCCTTGATGCCACACTCAGTCAAATGCGGCCTTAATGTCAAGGGCAGTCACTCTCATCTCACCTCGGGAGTTCAGCTCTTTTGTCCATGTTTGAACCAAGGCTGTAATGAGGTCAGGAGCTGAGTGGCCCTGGTGGAACCCAAACTGGGCATCAGTGAGCAGGTTATTGCTAAGCAATTGCCGCATGATAACACTGTTGATGAACCCTTCCATTACTTTACTGATGATTGAGAGTAGACTGATGGGGTGGTAATTGGTCGGGTTGGATTTGTCCTGCTTTCTGTGTACAGGACATACGTGGGCAATTTTCCACATAGCCGGGTAGATGCCAGTGTTGTAGCTGTACTAGAACAGCTTGGCTAGGGGCACGGCAAGTTCTGGAGCAAAAGTCTTCAGTACTATTGCCGGAATATTGTCAGGGCCCATAGCCTTTGCAGTATCCAGTGCCTTCAGCCATTTCTTGATATCACGTGGAGTGAATCGAATTGGCTGAAGACTTGCATCTGTGATGCTGGGGACCTCGGGAGGAAGCCGAGATGATCATCCACTTGGCACTTCTGGCTGAAGATTGTAGCAAATGCTTCAGCCTCACCTTTTGCACTGATGTCCTGGGCTCCCCCATCATTGAGGTTGGGGATACTTGTGGAGTCTCCCCCTCCAGTGAGTTGTTTAATTGTCCACCACCATTCACAACTGGATGTGGCAGGACTGCAGAGTTTAGATCTGATCCACTGGCTGGGGGCTCACTTAGTTTGGTCTATCACTTGCTGCTTATGCTGTTTGGTACACAAGTAGTCCTGTTTTATAGCTTCACCAGGTCGACGCCTCATTTTTAGGTATGCCTGGTGCTGCTCCTGGCATGCCCTCCTGCACTCTTCATTGAATCAGGGTTGATCCCCCTGCTGGATGGTAATGGTAGAGTGGGGGATATACCGGGCCATGAGGTTACAGATTACACTTGAGTACAATTCTGCTGCTGCTGATGGCTCACAGCGCTTCATGGATGCACAATCTAAAATTGTTAGGTCTGTTTGAAATCTATCCCATTTAGCACGGTGGTAGTGCCACACAAGGGGGATGGACAGCATCCTCAACGTGAAGGCAGGACTTCGTCTCCACAATGACTGTGCTGTGGTCACTCCTACCGATACTGTCATGGACAGATGCATCTGCAGCAGGCAGGTTGGTGAGCATGAGGTCTAGTTTGCTTTTCACTCAAGTTGGTTCCCTTGCCACCTGCCACAAACCCAGTCTAGCAGCTATGTCATTTAGGACTCGGCCAGCTCGGTCAGTAGTGGTGCTACCGAGTCACTCTTGGTGATGGACATTGAAGTACCCTGTCCAGAGTACATTTTGCACCCTTGCCACCCTCAGTGCTTCCTCCAAGTGATGTTCAACATGGAGGAGCACTGAATCATCAGCTGAAGGAGGGCGGTATGTGGTAATCAGCAGGAGGTTTCCTTGCCCATGTTTGACCTGATGCCATGAGACTTCATTGGGTCCAGAGTCAATGCTCAGGACACCCAGGGCAACTCCCTCCTGACTGTATACCACTGTGCCGCCACCTCTACTGGGCCTGTTCTGCAAGCGGGACAGGACATACCCAGGGATGGCGATGGTGGTGTCTGGGATATTATCCGTAAGGTATGATTCGATGAGGATGACTATGTCAGGCTGTTGGCAGTGAGACAGGTCTCCCAGTTTTGGCACTAGCCCCCAGATGTTAGTAAGGAGGACTTTGCAGGGTCGACAGGGCTGAGATTGCCGTTGTCGTTCCCAGTGCCTAGGTCGATGCCGGGTGGTCCATCCAGTTTCATTCCTTTTTTGTGACTTTTTGGTGATTTGTTACAGCTGAGTGGCTTGCTAGGCCATTTCAGAGGGCATTTTATGAATCAACATTGCTGTGGGTCTGGAGTCACGTGTAGGCCAGACCAGGTAAGGACAACAGATTTCCTTCCCTAAAGGACATTTATGAACCAGATGGATTTTTACAACAATCGACAATGGTTTCATGGTCATCATCAGACTTTTAATTCCAGATTTTTATTGAGTTCAAATTCTACCATCTGCCGTGGCTGGACTTGAACCCGGGTCCCTAGAGCATTCACAGAATCACACAGTGCAGAAGAGGCCCTTCAGCCCATCGAGTCTGCACCAACATGTGAGAAACACCTGACCTACCTACCTAATCCCATTTACCAGCATTTGGCCCATAACCTTGAATGTTATGACATGGGTCTCTGGATTACTAGTCCAGCGACAATGTCAATGTGTGAGATATCTTAGGTACCAGCCAAAAATGCCACTTCTTGGATTTTTGCTGCTTGGTGCTCATTTAAATCAGTCTGAATGCTTACAGGAATGCTATTTCAGATTTCTTCAATAATCTTAATTTCCCCTAATGTTCTCAGTTTTTTTCTCTAACTTCAGTGATCGAAACCACTGATCCCACAACATTTCTTTTTCCCGAGGAAATTCTACAAACATCTGATTAGGCTTTTCCCTTATGGTCCTAAACTTTAATTGATAAGCTTCAGGGACAAGCTCATAAGCATTGAGTATTGCTCTTCTAGCCATTTCATAGTCTGCAGATTGCTCTTCTGTTGGACTGGTGTCCATATGCATAGCTGTACCTGTCAGGACCTTTGTAACATGAAGGTCAAAGCATCTTCTGGCCACTTCAACCTTTTCAGAGGAGGTGAAATATCTTTCAAACTTAAGCATTAAACCAAGATTTTTAGTTAAATCAAATCCCTCAGTGGAATCAGGCTCAGCCTCTGAACTATTATCTCTCATTTCTTCCTTTATTCTAAGCTTTTCTCTGGCCAGGCCAAGCTGCCTGATTTCTTTCTCTCTTTGAAACTCAAGCTTTCACATTTCCATTTCTTTCGATCTTTCTTTTCTTTTTTTCTCCTTTTTCTCATTCTAATCTTTTCATTCTTTCTTTTTCTTCCTTTGCTAACTTCTCTCCCTGGAATTCAAGTTCGAGCTTTTGTTTTTCTCTATCTCAAGACAACTGAATTTTAGATAACTACAACTGTGAGACACCAATTTCAGGTTTCTCTTCATTTAATTCTAAGTGCAGGGTAATTTCTTTAATGATATCTTTATCCTTAGAAAATCCTGCTTTTATTTCTGCCTTCACTTTATCACTCTTTAGCTCTCTCGGCTTAGTCTTAGCCAAGGATTTCAAATAATCCACGGTTACATTTCCTACTGGCAGAAAAATCTTAGCAACAATCGAATTCCAAGCCGTGTAATATACATCACAGCAAACCCTGTTCCAATTCCCCAGTACCTCCACGTGCTCATTTCTTTAAGGATTCATAGACCATGCTTAAATTCAAGGATTTTTGATCCTGGGCAAGCCCCACTTGGTTACGATCCCAGCTGATGTTAATACTGGACAAGTCAGATCTCAGAGTGAAACCTGTCTTGACGGATCCTAAGATAAAAGCAAAATACTACGGACGCCGGAAATCTGAAACAAAAACAGAAAATGCTGGAAAAGCTCAGCAGGTCTGGCCGCGTCTCTGGAGAGAGAAATAGAGTTAACGTTTTGAGTCCGTGTGACCCTTCTTCAGAGCCTAGATAGATCCTAACTTTGTTTTAAGAAACCTTGGAGGAAAGTTGCTGAACAAATTCACAGGATTCTGCTGATGAACTTTTAACACAAAGAATAAAACATTTATTATATAGGAAAAGAAAACAAGGCAAACCAGGCAAATAGGTTGGAAAGATCTTAATACCAACACAAGAAAATGATTCAAACACACTATTCCTTTACCCCGCAATATTTTTACAAACACATACAAATTCAAAAAGATTAAACTATTTACAACATCTATCTTATACTCCAATATTCATGGTGAGCATGAGGTACATGCGAATTTACCACACTACACAATAGATGACAGGCGCAACCAAAGCAGATTCCATGAATTTCTCAACAACCCACCCAGATGTTTGTCACATTGTGAGCCAACCAGTCTCACTGAAACTTTGTCTTTCTCACGAAGGTCTCCAATCTCCACATTTAAAGAACTCCCTCGAGCCCGCTTCACTTCAAGTCTGCTCCTCACAGCTCATTCTTTAACTTGGAGACTACTACTCTGTTCCTTTCCTTTGACTTGGCTTTTGGGACCTCTTTCTCATCCCTGGCTTTGTCCCTGTACTTTCTTCTGCGACCGCTCCCTGTCCCGCTCCCTCGGACATCTCCTCTGGAATGGTGCTCCGGTTCCGGTCACCTGACCTGCAGTTTCGCTCCATTTCACATTTCTTCTGTGCGGGCACGCAGGGCCAGTTCCCGGCCTGAAGAAACGCGAATTACACATGCACAGAAGGCCCGAGGCCAGCTGGGAACTGGAGTGTCCGACCTCTGAGGTAAGCATTCGAGTTTCATAACAGCAGAACAAAAGCCATTTGATTCACTTTTTATACCCTTCCCCTTAAATGTATCACTCTCTAGCGGTCCCTCAAAGCAAGGAGGATACTTGCCATGGAGCACAGCCCATGGTAAGAACTTGCACATGGAGTCTTTTAACATTTGGAGGCAGTTGCGCTGCAGCAACCACACAGTTCTGGCTGACAAGAAAATGCTCCCACTCCTGCCACAGGCATATTGGAAGGATTTGCAGGTTGATAATCTACCCGTTTGGCCACATTTTGACCACACCTTACGGGGCCATCAAGCCCTGGGGTGCGACTCAAACCTAAAGTTTCTGACCCAGACATAGGGACACTATCCACTGTACTACAAGACTCCTGCATCTATACCATTCACTTCAATTATTTCATGTTGTTGTGGGTTCCATCGTCTAACCTCGCTGAGCAAAGAAGTCTCTCCTTAGTTCCTGGTGGATTTATTAATGACCCCTAGTTTGGTCTCCCATACAAATGGGAACACATTGCCTACATGTACGCTATCGAATCCCTTCATAATTATAAAGACCTCTGTCAGGTCACCCCTCCACTTTCTCTTTACGGGAATAAAAAGCCCCAGCCTGTTCTGCCTTTCGTACTAGGTAAACCTCTCAGTTTCAAACTTGACAAAGTTCCCCAATGTTCCCTCAAGCTGTGGGGATTTGAGGTAAATGGTGATTACACATGAGATATTGGCTGAAGGCTGGAAAAGAATTAGGTTCAGGAGTGGGGGCTGCGGGGGGAAACGCAGTGGGGGAGGGGAATTACTCGCTTGGATGCCCCAGGGAATGGGTGGCTGCGAATAGTTGCACAGTCCCCATCACTTACACCATTATAGGCAGCTGCCCATAGAGGGAAAGCTATTTTTCCACCATTGATGTTAATTAGAAAGATGCTACCAATAATGTATTAAACACACCATCTAATTTGGACAGTTCAGTGAGCACTTAACCTGTAATTACTTAGTCATTTAAAATGCCTTGTGAATTTCAACCAAATTTGGATTTTCAAGCAGTTTCAATCAGGTGTTTGCAATGTAATTGCCTTAGTCATGAGATTCTGCATGCAATGATTAGGAGATGCAATTGCTAAGTGAGATTTCCTGGGGTTTTTTTTTAGATGCATTTAGCGACAGCCCAAGTGTGGGCTAGAAAAGTGCAGATATATATTTTGTAACTATCCTGCATTCATTGCATTTTGCTGGAGAAATTGCGAAAGTTTTGGTCACGAGTTCTGTTTGCTGTAGTTCATAAGAACTCTGTCTGCTGAGCAAATATACTCAGTTTGGGTAAAATAGACTCAGTGAGGTATAAGCCCAACTCCAGGTCCTGCCCCATCTCCAACTCATTGACTGGCACAATGGTGTTAGTGCGCACTCCGTTGTCAAAAATATGTTGGTTACTCAGGGCAGAATCACCCCAGGTCTTCACTAAGTGTGGCAGCGGGTGGGTAAAAGGGCATTTTACCCACTGCCTGCAATGGCGGGTTTTCGCGCCATATTGTCTGATTCCCTCTCATTAATTATATATTCCGGGAAACACACTGGGTCGCTGGCAGGCAGCCTCCAATTCGCCCGCCATGCCATCACCTCACCCCTTCCACACACCGGGCATCATATTTAAAGTACACCTCTCAGTGTTTCCAGCGCAGGACAGCTGCAAAGGAAACATGGCCCTGAGAGGCAAGAGGACTACAGGCCCCCGGTTTAATGACACATCCCTCGAGCACCTTTTGGACGCAGTGGAGGCTGCCATGGTGTCCTCTACCCTCACTGGCCACAAGAGGTGCAACAACATCACCAATTCAGCATGGGAGGTGGTGGCAGTAGTGGTCAGCGCCAACACCCTGCAAAAGAGGGCAGTCACCCAGTGCAGAAAGATGATAAATGGTCTGTTCCATTCCGCCAGGGTAATTCACTCTTCTCATCACTCTCAACTGACATTCACAAATCCATCACACATCCACAGGAATCTCACACCTAAAGAGACAACACCATTAACTCTCACACACACCCTCACATCTCCATCAGGCTCATATCCTCTGGAGCTCACATCCTCATCCTGTTCATGACTCCGCTCACCACACAAACATTCTATGCAGTGCCATGTGTCCTGCTCACATTCTCTCCATCTGTTTTCATACAGGAGGAGCTGGCTCACATCAGCAGAGAGAGGTCCCAGGCCAGCGGTGGAGTGGCCCACATTAGGCCCTCACTCACTTTGAAGTGTGTGTCATCGTGCTGACTGGTGAGGACATGGACTGTGCCTGCGGCGAGGTCGGCGGTGAACACCCACGTGACGATCCTGCACCACATCATCCCTCTCTCAACACAACTGTGAGTGCTCTCTCTCCTGCTTTTGACTCTGCTGCCAGGCACTACTTATCACTACTTTGGTTCACAGGGAGCTCTGCCAAGCGACTGACAACCTCAGCCAGCCAGTCCCTCAGCTCCATCCAGGTCCGCACCCCCAGCGAAGAGGACACCTCCTCCATTGAAGAGCTGGAAATAAACAGCCTGGAAGACCCATCATTGTGCTTCCCCACACCCTGCACCAGCGCAGAGACACACACTTCAGTGGGACCTAGATCCAGAGCAGACTCGAGTTCACAATCTGGTGGTCACCGCAAGGACACATGTCCGCAGCAGGAGGAAGCAGGTTCGGCTGAGGGAAGCGGGGCATCTTGACGTCCCTCCAGGTGTTCCTTCCCCTCAGGGAGTCAGGCCGCAGCCCTCGGGCACCCGAAAGGAGGAGGAACAGCAGCTAGACACCACTGGATCATCCACTCAGAAACCTCAGAGGCTGTCCACTCCTTCTGAGTCCCCTTTGCCTCTGACCCCTTCAACTTCAACCTCTGTCACCACGGAAAGGGGCAGCTGGCCCACAGGAGGACAGCCAAAGCAAGCCTGGGCCCTCAAGGCCTCAGCTCTCCAAATGACCCACACCGAAGTCATGGGAGCAACAGGGCCAACCACACAGACTCTCTCCACCCTTGCTGCATACAGCTGGACCATGAGTGATTCTGGAGTTAGAAGTGTGTGTGTGTGGCACGGTTTTTTGGAGCCTCATGCAAGCACTCGCCTAAGCACATAGGGGCTTCCTCCATCGCATTCATCTCAATGACCCCAGCATTTTCAATGCTGCCTGCCGGGGTTCTCTTTCAGTTGTCCATCTGAGTTGATCTACATCTCCGCCCACCAATTGATCTCACTCCCACACAGCACCTGTGCCCATCCGACACGAGGCTCCTTTCACTTTTGATTTTGCAAGATGGTTGTACTGAAGGATGTCTTCAGCTCCCCCGTCCTTTCCCCTCCCCCAGTCACCCATATCCTTTCCCCCATCACTTTTGAACCTGCTGGAATCATCTTCCACCTCCCCACCGTCACCTACCAGCCAGAACCCTTTTCTTTCCAGGATATCAAGGTGAACATGCATGTTATCTATCTTCCCGGGAATCCCACCTCCATCCACGTTGACCTCCCCAACCTCCTCCTTTCCACCCCCAGGGTCCGTGTCTTCCTCCGAGTCCCCAACAACCAACCTCATTGTCCCTTCTACCGCTACCTTCACCCTCCCACCCTACCGGCTCACTCTGCCCTCTCTCATTCTCACCATTCCTTCCTACCACGCCCATTCTCAATTCACTCCCCAAGAGGCAGTTATCAACTCCACAGACCCCTCCCTTAAAAGTTCACCTGGACATCCCCCCCTTGCTCCTTCCTCCACCCTGACTCCTTTCTCCCCCTGGACTCCTTCCCCACTTCGAACACCTTCCTCCCATTGATGTCCTTCCCCACACCCCCCCAACCCTCCAAACTCCTTCCTCTCCCCAAAGCCCTTCCTCCCTCTGAACTCCTTCCCCTCTCCGAACTCCTTCCCTTACACCTATCTCCTCAGTTGCCGCATTCTCCCTCGTTACTCCCTCCCTTCCAACCTCAACCCCCTACACTTTCAATCCCCAACCCCCAAGCTCACCCCGACCCCACCCCGCCACTGGCGGTACACCTCCCTCCCCCTGTCAAACCTAGACCTTTCTCTTCCAACTCCCTTTGTACATCTTCCTCTCCGAGTTAAACCTAGACCATCCTCTCCGTCACCTCAGCGATCATCCATTGCAGACCCTGGCCAAGTTACTGATGTCCTGAAGCAGACCCCAGACATCAGCACTGACTTTCCACCTTCAGTGAGCTGCTTCACAGCGGAGCCAAGTCCATCAGAATCCACCCAGCATGCGATGGACGTTCCTCCAGGGTCCCGCTGCTGTTGGCTCCAGCATCTTCTGCTCCTCGGATGTCCGTGATGTGAGCAAGGCCCTAACACTTTGTCCCGACCTCTGCATGTCACACTTGTCAAGACGTATTCTGGGCCGACACGCTTTCCCGCCGACGTGGGTGGTAAATTTAACGTGGGGGGGATGGTTGTAGACCCCACTGCGGGCAGAGCTTATATAATGATATGCAGATGTATTAAAATGACGTTCCTGACATGCGGTGGTGGGAAAGCCGGTCCACCATTGATGAGCAGAGTGGACAACTGCAAACTGGTTTCACGACAACGTGAACCTGATTTTTGGCTTTCCCGCCATATTGTCCGCTCAAGCCTACCATGACTCCTGATGCCAACAGAGACGGAAAATTCTGCCCTTAGCTTTTTTTAGCTTCACAGGCTTCCCTATGTAGCATGGGAAATTGCAACAACACCAAGCCGCTCATTATAAGCAGTGGGGACTATAATATAATTTACATCAAAACCTGGACTCAAAGAATATCCAAATTGGTCAAAATTGCAGATGGCACAAAACCAGCTAGGGCAGTGGAACTTACAGAGATCTCAGAAATTTCAGAGTGAATCAGACAAAATATAGAATTGGACAGAATTATGAAAGATAGCATTTAATATAGACAAATATCAAGTAGAAAGGGAAGAAAGGGCAACACACATGCTTGATGAATGCTGTTAAGGTAGCTAAGAATGAAGTTGAAAAAGAATAGCCTCAGCAGACTCAATGTCCAAGTGTCCAACCTATGCAGAGGAGCAATCAAGAATGCAAATAAATGTTGAAGTTATATCATGAAAATTCAGAGGTTGTGCCCAAGTCAGACTTTAACGTGGAAAAATGTGAAGTTATCCACTTTAGTATGAAAACAGAAATGCAGTGTATTTCTTATATGGGGAAAGATTTGGAAATGTTGATGCCCAAAGAGCATGTGTCACTGAAAGCTAATATGCAGGTGTAACAAGCAATTAGGAAGACAAGTAGTATGTTAGCCTTTATTGCAAGGGGATGGGTACACAGGAGTAAGGAAGTCTTTCTGCAATTGTATAGAGCCTTGGTGAGACTACACCTGGAGTATTACGTGCAGTCTTGGTCTCCTTACCTAAGGAAGGATAGGAAGGATATAACTGGCCACAGAAGGAGTGCAATGATGATTCACCAGACTAACCCCAGGAATAGTGGGATTGCCCTATGAGGAAAGGTTGAGGATGCTGGGCCTGTCTTCTCTAGAGTTTAGAACAATGAGAGGTGATCTCATTGAAGTGTACAAAATCCTTACAGGGCTCAACAGGGTAGATGCAAGAAGAATGTTTCCCCTGGTTGGGGGAGTCAGGGGACACAGTCTCAGAATAAGGGGGTAGGCCATATAGGACCGAGATGCCGAGGAAATTGTTCAGTCAGAGGCTGGTGAACCTTTGAAATTCTTTACCCCAGAGGGCTGTGGAGGCTCAGTCACTGGGCTGAAATTTCCCCCCATTGGGAGGGAAGTTGAAGGGCAGGAGCGTTGAAGGGTTCTCAAAATTCCCACATTTTTCATATCATCAACAAAGATATGACTTTTGAACTTTTACCTGAAACCAGACAATGAGAGGAGATAGAATATGCATTCTTCCCTTTAAAACAATCAACACGAAACTAAAGCCCATCAAAATCTTGCATGATTAATCGTTACTAACTATAGGGGCAGGAGGATCAATGCAATTATGCGAACCCATCAATACTTCACACATACAATGGCTTTCAGTTCAAGGCTAGTTACGGGGGCAAGAAGACAATGATAAACATCATGCGAGCCCATTGAAAACAACAAGACAACAATCACCTGGGGAAGCCCACCAAAATCAAACAAAGAACTAACCTTGATTTGGATTGAGATAAGAAATTCGAAATAAAACAGTATAACTGGGCCAGCAGATCTGAAGTGGGCAGTTTGTTTTTGGGCAGTGAGCAGTTTAAGCAGGGAGCTGATCCAAGCGGAGGAAGGAGATCTGGAGGTTTGCAGGCCCGCAGGCAACATCACGGCGAGGGGCACGGGGTGGCAGGCTCAACCGAAGACAACAAGGCTGCAACCGCAGCCCTCCACGAAGGTCGACCACCCACAACCACACCCTCCACCCAACTGAAGAACCTTCGCAGATCCCACAGACCAGGACCATGTGGGGATGGCAGGCCCCAGAGGACACAAAGAGCGTACCCCAAAACTGCAACCGGCTTACCTGGCTGGATTTCGAACTGTCAAGGAACCCTGGTTAGTGAGCATGATCCCTGACCTCTCCTAGTTCAATTTAGTTAGGTTTTGGGGGTGGGACAAGGGTAAGGGGATTAGTAGCGTGATTTTCCCTCATCAGGCCGTGTGTTCCCCATTCTTAACTAAGTGTACTTTGTAAGTCTGTATAACCTCAGTGTAATCCTAATGTTATAAGTTTATTTGTGATTTCAATAACCCAGTTTTTTTTTGCACCAAAACCAGTTGTCTGCTGCACTTTGTCACAACCCCCAAATAAGTCCAAGGTCTAGAACCCAGGGAGTGGGAGCGATTCGAACCACTCAGAAGTCAAAGGTGAAGCTGACACACACCACCACCCCCTATAGCGTACAGGCGCGCTTCCAATCAGCGCCCCCGATCGGAGGCGCGCCGCCATTTTACTTGGGCGAGCCAATTAAGGCCCCCCCAGCGTGACATCCGCATGGAAGCACTATGGGGGCAGGGGTGGGGGGAATCCCAAAATTGAGAGTGCGCTCTTTCTTGCATGCGCACGAAAGAGCGCGCTCACCTCCCTGAGGCTAAGCACAGCCTCACGGAGATCGGCTGTAAAAGTAAAAAAGATGAAAATAGAAAAATAAAATTTCCCTAACATGCCCCCTCATGTGACAATGTCACATGAGTTGGGACATGTCCATAATTTTTACAAAACCTTTATTAAAATTTTTTAAAGCCTACATGAAACCTCATCCCGCCCGTGGATGAGGTTTCATGTTTTTTCTAGTTCCCACCGGGGCTCCTGGCCTGCCCGCCAACCTTAAGGTTGGACAGGCAGGTCCTTTAATTACTTAACTGACCCTGTCAATGGCCTCAATTGGCCATTGACAGGTCGGCGGGCGTGCAGCTGATTTTGCTGCTCTCCCGCCTTCCTGAAAATTTAAATGGGCGCGGTGACGTCGGGAGTTCCCCCCGACATCACCGCGCATCACTTTACGTGTCGGCGAGCGGGCCCTGCCCCCGCTCGCCGGTGTGTAAAATACTGCCCATTGAGTATGTTCAAGACAGAGATGAATACAGCAATAATCATGGGAGATTTTAATCTACATATAGACCGGAAAAGTCAGATAGGCAAAGGTAGCATAGATGAGGAGTTCATAGAATGTCTTTGGGATAGGTTCTTAGAACAATATGTTCTGGAGCCAACCAGAGAGCAGGCTCTTATAGATCTGGTATTGAGCAATGAGATAGGATTAATTGATAGCCTCATAGTGAAGGCACCCTAGGTAGTAGCAATCATAAAATGGTTGAATTTTACATTTATTTTGAGGGAGAAACTAGTGGGTCCAAAATTAGTATTTTAAACTTAAATAAGGGCAATTAAGAGGGCATGAAAGCAGAGCTAGCTAAAATGAACTGGCAAATGAGGTTAAGGGATAGGTCAACAGAGGTTCAGTGGCAGACATTTAAAGAGATATTTCAGTATACACAGACTATATAGATTCCGATGAGAAAGAAAAATTCCAAGGGGGCCGTCCAACATCTGTGGTTAACTAAAAAAGTTAAAGACAGTATCAAACTTAAAGAAAAAGCATATAATTACGCAAAGACAGTTGGCAAGTCGGAAGATTGGAAAGAATATAAAGAACCGCAAAGAATGACAGAAAGATTAATAAGGAGGGAAAAATTAGAGTATGACAGAAATCTAGCTAGTAATATAAAGAGAGATGGTAGGAGTTTAAATAGATATTTAAATAAGAAAAAAGTGAACAAAGTGAGTGTTGGTCCTATAGAAAGTGCATCTGAGGAATTGATATTGGAAAGTAGGGAGATGGCAGATGAATTAAACAAAGTATTTTGCTTCAGTCTTCACTGCAGAGGACACAAGTAACATCCTGGAAATAGCTTTAACTCAAGAAATGGAAGGGAGGGAGGAACTCGGGAAAATTGCAATCACCAGGGAAGTGGTATTGAGCAAATTGTTGGGCTGCAGGCTGACAAATCCCCAGGTCCAGATGGATTTCCCCTTAAGGTCTTGAAAGAAGTGGATAGTGAGAAAATTGGTCTATTGGTTTTAATTTTTCCAAAATTCCCTAGATTCAGGGAAGGTTCCATTAGAATGGAAAATAACAAATGTAACTCCTTTATTCAAAAAGGGAGGGAGACAGAAAGCAACTAACCTAGCATCTGTCTTAGGGAAAATGTTAGAAGCTATTATTAAAGATGTTATAGCAGGGCATTTAGAAAAATTCAAGGCAATAAGGCAGAGTCAACATGGTTTTGTGAAAGGGAAATCATGTTTAACCCATTTATTGGGAGTTATTTGAATAAGTCACATGTGCCATGGATAAAGGATAACCGACAGATACACTGTACTTAGATTTCTGGAAGGCATTTGATAAAGTGCCACATCAAAGGTTATTGTGGAAAATAAAAGCTCATGGTACACGGGTTAACATATTGGCATGGAAAGAAGATCAGCCAGCTAATAGGAAACAGAAAGTAGGCATAAATGGGTCTTTTTCTGGTTGGCAGGATGTGACAAGTGGTGTGCCACAGGGAGCAGTGCTGGGACCTCAACTTTTTACAATTTATATAAATGGCTTGGATGAAGGGACCGAAGGAATGGTTGCTGAGTTTGCTGATAACATAAAGATAGGAAGGAAAGTAAATTATGAAGAGGACATAAGGAGGCTACAAAGGAACATAGATAGGTTAAGTGAGTAGGAAAATAATTGGCAAATGGAGTATAATGTGGGCAAATGTGAAATTGTTCATTTTCACAGGAAGAATAAAAAGGAAGCTTATTATCTAAATGGTGAGTGATTGCACAACTCTGAGATTCAGAGGGACCTGGGTATCCTAGCGCATGAATCACAAAAGGTTAGTATGCAGGTACAGCAGGTAATTAGGAAAGCTAATAGAATGTTATCATTTATTGTGAGGGGAATTGATTACAAAAGTAGGGAGGTTATGCTCCAGTTGTACAGGATGCTGGTGAGACCACATCTGGAGTAATGTGTACAGTACTGGTCTCCTTATTTAAGGAAAGATGTAAATGCATTAGAAGCAGTCCAGAAAAGGTTTTCTAGACTAATACCAGGAATGGGCGGGTTGTCTTATAAGGAAATGTTGGACAGGTTAGACTTGTATCCACTGAATTCAGAAGAGTAAGAGATGACTTGATGGAAACCTTTAGATCCTGAGGGGTCTTGACAGAGTGGACGTGGAGGTATACTTCCTCTTGTGGGAGAACCTAGAACTAGGGTTCATTGTTTAAAAATAAGGGGTCGCTCATTTAAGACAGAGACGAGGAGAAATTTTTTCTTTCAGAAGGTAGTGAGTCTTTAGAACTCTCTTCCTCAAAAGGTAGTGGAAGCAGAGTCCTTGAATATTTTTAAACAGGGATAGATAGATTCTTGATTAACAAGGGGATGAAAGGTTATCAGGGGTAGGCAGGAATGTGGTGTTGGAGTTACAATCAGATCAGCCACGATCTTCATGAATGGCAGAGCAGGCTCGAGGGGCCAAGTGGCCAATTCCTGCTGCTGTGTTCTTATCTACTGCCTCCAATTTTGGGAGCTCCATTTGATCAAATATTGATGCCATTGTGGAGAAGAGATGCAAGGCTTGATTAGAGTTTTGAGTAATGAGGAAATATTGAGGAAACGCGGGACTTTCAGCCTTAAGAGGATGTATTTTAGAGGTGATTTGTTAAAGGGGCCAGTTAGCTCAGTTGACTAGATGATGAATGTGTGGTTCAGGATAATGCTAACAGTGTAAGTTCAATTCTTGCCTTAGCTGAGGTAGAGTTGGGACCTGCCTCCTTACCCTGCCCTTGAGATTGGAAGACAATAGCAAACCAGCAGTAACCAAAAGAAAATAGCTCAGGATGGGACCTCAGCAGGCAATAAGCCAAGGATTTGCCTTCAGGCAGAGCACTCATAACATAGTGATATCTTATAAAAGTATATTTAGTTGGAAAAGGTAAATCTAGAAAACATTGTGTCCATTTCTCGAATGTAAAGAATACCAGTTAGGCGGTAAGATGGACTACATCAATCTGAGTAGGCATTGATCCCACTACTTAAATTTGTGATGCCTATTTTGTAGCTATTCAGATGTCTAAAACAGGTGTTTGGCGCCTTGAACATGTTAATGCTAACGTCAAAGGAACCCTTTACAAAATTAATTATGGATGGGCAGGGCCTGCTTTGAATGAAGACTGCAGTGCATTTCAGGCTACAAAACACAACCAAGAAACTACTGTTGCAGATGATGGCTAATAGCTTTGCTTTAAATAGATTAATAGCTCCAATAAGCTTGCAGACTTTGGAATGTCATTAAACATACTAAGCGTCTTTTCACTATTATCACTAAGATCTGGCATGCAGCTATTTGTGTTGAACATTGATAGAGGTGGTGAGGACAGACAAATACACAAGAAGCATATTAAAAAGCAATGCAAAATATCAATCAAGATATGCTTTGTAACACTCCTGTGAGGCACCTTGGTGCATTTCATTACATTGAAGGTGCTACATAAATATACTTGTTGCTGTCATTGTTGTTAGGGGACAACAATTTTTTAAAAACACCAGTTGCACCTTCTTGTTCATAAAGCTTGGCTGTCAACTATAGGACTTTATTCAATATGAACTGCTGAAGCATATTTCATATGGGATGGAAAGCACTTTGTCCACAAGCAAAATATACACTGATGGCTTCCAGTTGAGATGTACAACACACAATACACAGTGGCCTTCCAGTACTGTGCTTTCCAGTGATTTTATTGTTGTTCAATAATGCCTCCCAGACCTCAAAAATTCAAACAAAAACTTAATGACCTACAAAACTTGACAGGTTTCTCAGAAAATCCCTTCATCGGTTATTTTAGTGGAGGGATTAACCCTATTATCCCCAACAGATTAATGTCTCCATTAAAAACAGAGGAATGAATTTTCATAGAGGCACAGTGGAGGTTACAGGGATGAATAGGTGGGCCAAGGCAATGGAGAGATTTGAAAACAAGGACAAGAATTTTTAAATTGAGGCATTGTCTGCCCAGGAGTGAAAGTAGGTCAGGCAGCATGGGATGGGGTGAAGTGAGCCTAAGATAATCATTTATTCTTCTAAATCCTGCAGTTCCTGATTCACAATACTGCTGAATTGCTGAAAAAAAGACATGCTGATGAAACTTTTCGTCTTGATCTCATCAGGATAGATGCAAGAATGTCAACTTTCAAATGGTGCAACAATTTATACTGCATAAGACAAAGGTGCTGATTAGTTGGCAAATTGACTCTGATTGGTCAAGGTGTTGCCATGGAGAATGCACCAGAGGACTATTGTTTCCTCCCCCCTCTCCACAGAGAAGTTTTTGTTTAAATCAAAAAAGATGCAATGCCTGGACATGTTCCTTTTGTCTGCAGAGGATGGGCCCCTGCTTATGAATATATGTAGCTTCTAGCAAGCGCAAATGAACCACATTGCATGTCTGACTGTTAAATTGGTCATCTGTGTAATTCTTAGCACATTCAAGATTGTTCTTCAAGTGTTGTTTATTCACACTGTCTAACGTTAGATATGACTCTATGTTCTGAATTTTGCAGCATGAGTTTTCTTCGCAATAGGCAGAGTGATAACTGTATTCAGTCAGCCTGTGCTTGCAAAACTGGGAACATAATGTATAATGTTAGATGTGTTTCTGCAACTGGACAGCAGTATAAATGCAGTATAAATTGCTCCTCCCTTTGAAATTTGGCATTCTTGCACCTGTCCTAATGAGTGGAAGTCAAAAAGTTTCAACAGCAATACTCAAGTTCTGTACTAGCAACTGTTTATATATTGAATCTATCAGATGAGAATATAGACCAGATTTTCAGAAGTAAATGAGACCTGAACTTTCTTTTTAGTTACGAAAAGAAGCACTTTTAAAATACCAGGCATATTAACTTCTGCCACTCATTAGATATGCATGAGAAAAGGCATTAAAGGTCAAAACCAATCACTGATTAACACAAAGGGCTGAACAGATTAGTGATAGATTAGTTTGCTTGATTGGTGTCCTACCACTTAGCTCACTACCCATCCCATCCACTGTGGCTACACAATGTATGAGCTACAGGATGAATTACAGCAACTCCCCAAGGTTACCTGGACAGTGCCTTCCACTCCTAGCTGTCACCTCCATCACCAAGAAGACCAAAGTAATGCTGTGGGAACACCATTGCCCCTAGTTCAAGTCAATGACAGCTTGACTGAGATGTATCTTAGAATCATATCTCTCAAGACTGAAGTTTTCTTTTACAAAATAGGACATGGCATGATCTGGACATGGGATTTTTTTAAAAAGGTCCTACGTTCACCTTGGAACTGTCAGCAAGCAGGCCTCTTCCAGGAAATCACCTGACCTCTATGATACTTGTGGAAGATCTGGTTGTTTGTTTAAACTGCAATCATTTTAGTTGATGGGGAAAAAATATTGAAGGAAGGTTGGTAACTTTTTAGGAATCACATAGGAGAGAGGGAAAAAAATCTAAGTTGTGAACCTGCTTGTTTTGGAAGGCAGCCTTATTGGAGAACAGAATGAGAAAGAAGGCTCCCTCTCTCTACCTTGCTTAAAATTGTGTGTGGCTGTCAACCTGTAGCCAGAGAACACCAGGTCGACAGCAGCAAAACCCTGCAGACTTTATTCTTTATTTTATGAAGCCCATCCTCCAAAGCCCACCTCTACAGAGAAACGCTATCTGTTTGTCCCTTGTTTGTATGTGTGCATGCTGGGGGCAATTCTATAGGAAGAGATAGATAGTTATACTTTCCGATTACAATTGTGTGTTAACCAGCACTTGCAACTTATTATTAAAAGAAACTTTGTTTTTAAATAAATTAATCATTCTGAGTTTTTGAAAGAAGCCTGATCTTTTCTTCTGGGTACAAGAGGTATAGGTAAACATTTGGCCATTTCGGTGAGAAAATTGTACATTTAAATTAATCGTATGACCTGCGGAGTAGTGGGGCTTGATAATTCACACACTCCTCCCATCCCAGTCGGATCACATATTTCAACATTCTCCCATTATCGTTGGGTCAGAATCCTGGTGTTCGTTAATTAACGTTGTTGCGAGAGCTCCATCGCCACTGTCATGAAGAGAGATTAATGTCTATAATGTTATTGGAAATTATTTTAAAATTGGAATTGTAGTAGGGGCTGTGTCTATGTGTGTGTCTGTGTGTGTCTTAATTGGATTAAAGCCAGCTAGTCTGGGTGCTTTGATGTATAGTAGTTTTAAGATGTTAATTAGATAAATGTAAGGAGGAGAAGGTAAAGGGCAATTTGCATTTGTTGAATAAACCTTTCAAGACTACGGGTGAAATCTTGCACCTAGCTAAAAGACACCAAGCAATGTTTTGTGTTTAGCTTACTAATAAAATTAGTGGAATGAAAGGGTTTATTGTTAGGAGAGGTGAAATTAAAAAACCTAGTAGTACGATGGAAAATTTACATTCAGAAGGGAAGCTAGGTATAAACAGAAAGGAAAAATAATAATACCTGGAAAAACTCAGCAGGTCTGGCAGCATCTGCGGAGAGGAACACAGTTAATGTTTCGAGTCCGTATGACTCTTCAAGTTTTTTGCTTTTATAAACAGAAAGGAGTTTGTGTGTAAGTCAGAGGCATGTAAGATCTAACCAGCCTGTAAGCCTACAACTGTGCAATGGAAACAAATTGAAAGGAACCTCATTTTGAATTCATAAGGCCAAATGTGCTTTGCCTGGTGTCTGTTTAAAGTCTATGGGTTACTGTTGCCTTGGTGAAGATTTACCTGAGAGTGATTAATTTGGGGACTTGTTTAAAAGTTATTATGGTAGTAATTTGTAGACATGTGTATATCTTTAATTTGTTGGTAAATGAATAAATGTTTAATTTAGTTTTATATAAAAAGCCTCTTGAGGCTTGGTAGTTTTATTCCTGAATTCAGAGCTGCATCTCAAGCATACCAATTGAAAATATAGGTTATGACAGTTGTTCAGGTTTCCTTCTGGGATTTAAACAACTCAGCCTTTACCAACTGCTGTGTCATAACACTACAAGGACTGCAGCAGTTTAAGGGAGAAGGCCCATCATAACCCTTTAAGGGTAACTAGGATGAGTGATAAATGTAGCCTTACTAGTGTTGCTCACAGCCTAAGTAAGTAAATTAAAAATAATTGAAGTTCCTGAATTTCAAAGTTAAAGATCAGGAGAAAATCCCATTACCTTGCAAAATTGAATTTTAATTAAGGGCCGAGTTTTACATTTGGCATGCGGGCATGTGCCCGACACACCGGAATGTAAAATGACACTCGATAACGTCGGGCATGCGTCCCAACGTCATCGCGAATTCGTCCGATATTTCGTTCAGCGCGCACGCGCCGGAGTCGGCTGCGCACCCGCTGATAATTGATGGGCCTTATTAAGGTCATTAACCAAGTAATTAAGCTGAATTTTACGCTGCCCTTCCAATCTTACGGTTGGCGGGCAGGCGAAAAGGCCAAGCGGCCTTTACGTTTTTTTAGGAAACCTCATCCATGAGCGGGATGGGGTTTCCTGAAGTTATTACAAATTAATAAAAAGTTTCATTTGAACTTAAAAACATGTCCCAAGTCATGTGGCACAGTCTGTTTCATTGAATTTTTCTGCTCTTTATTAATTTTTTTATGAAAGGCTTCAATCTCCCTGAAGCAGCTCCGTGCCTCAGGAAGATTGAAGCACTCTTTCTCACGCATGCGCGAACTGCGCGCTAGGCCCGGCTCTCCCTCCTCCCCCCCTGCCCGCACAGGCAGTGCCCAGCACTGCCGCTCATGACCCACGCAGGGCGGGGCTTAATTGCCCACCCACGTGAAATCGCGGTGCGGAGCCGATTGCGGGTGGCAGTCAGACCCGCGATTGCCACCGCCTGCTCCCGCCGAGCCCGCCCGACAAATGGAAAATCCATTCCCTAATCCATGGCCTAAAGGTACAATATTACAGTCTCTGCAATATTTCACACTGCTCCTTAATCCCGAAGCTCAATGTTTTTGAGTCAGTCCTGCTCTAATTCTGGTTGCTTTTTAATTGTTCCCTCTGTTGAAACTGAAAAAGAGGCAGAAACCAATTCAAATAAACAACACTCTTCACTAACGTCGTCTCCCCCTTTGCACCATGTCTTTACAGAAGGTTGACCTCAAAGAGGTGCAAACTCTGGCTGCATATGTTCGGTCCAGCGATACTTCATCAGAGAACCCCTTCCACAGAGTGAGCCAGTGTTCACTGCCTCAACTGCTGGCACAGGCTGACAGCCATACAGGTTTTAAAAGCATTTAGAGCAGCCAAATTAGAGAAATGGATGAGTCACCGTATTAAAAATAGACAAGTGCAATGATTGAGGCAGATTGGGGCCTGATATGTTAATGTATGACACAGGCTTTCACTTTACTTCAGGGCAGATTAGCTCTAGAGAAGAGGTTTAGGTGTAGAAAGAAAAAAACTGAAAGCACTGAATTCACACAGCAGGTGGATCAACATCTGGAAAGAGAGAGCTAGATCAACATTGGGCATGGGGTCCTTCCCCCAGTGGGGACCGTGTTAAGCTATACTGTAGACATCGGCGGATAAGTCAACCTTTGAAGCCCTGGAAAGTCCCTCCAAAAAAGTGACTATAAAAATGAAGCATCAGCATTGGTGCGAGTGGTCACACATCTTGAAGTTTCATCGACATCCAGCAGAAAGGGCGGGCCTGCCTTAAACTCCTGTGCACCTTCGCAACACAGCCCATATCACATGCTTGATCAGTGATAAAAATGAGACTGACTTACTAATGCGAGTATACCATGTCATGGCTGAAAAGGGGGTGCCGATTTATACGCCAAGTATATGATAAACCATGACTTTTGGGGCAACTTACACACCACGATTTACGGTGTCTGTCTTTTGCATGCTGACTGACCCACTCTCCCGTTTCCAGAATATTCTGCATTAAAAATACCTATTTATTGACTGAGTTTGAACTTGGATGTTCATTTTTTGTTTCACCAAACTATAATGCAGCATATCATCTGTGGAGTTCTGATAGTAATTGTTAATGTGACTGACACTGTTGAAAACTAGCTGCCAAATTGTTAAACATATTTCTCTTTAGCACTATTTTCAGTCTAGTAGGAAACATTCCAATCATCTTCTGCTTCTCCTAAAGCGTAGAGATATTCAGATCCTGCATAGGCCAATTAGCTGAATAATTTCAAGGACTGGAACAAGATTTTAGAAGCTCCATATGCTAATTGGTGAATAATTTTGAGCGTCAAATACTTGGTAATCTGATTTGGAAGGGATTGGGGATATATCTCAAATGCTTCTTAGGAAACATATTCATTCATTCCTGCTCTGCTGGAGAAGACCCCCTCAACCTGCAGGATCAAATGATTATTTTGCTTAATATATTCCTGATGGTTATTGATAATGCCAGCAAGGATTATCCAACTTTCAAAGACTCTTGTAATTATTGAGATTGAAAGACCAGTTAGCTATGAGCCAAATGCACCCCCTTTTCATGTTTCAAGATGGTAATTCCATTCATACCACTCATGCGAGGATGCAGATGGTTCAGTCACTTCTTTTTTTTAGCAGTCTGCCTCTTCCATTATGTACTTGGGTGCTAGAAATGAGTACTCAGTCCTCAGAACTGTCTCAGTGAGCATTCTGAGTTTATTTAAATACCCTATCATGGGGATTAGTAAAAATCTTTCAGAGTTGGGGGGTTGATTTGAACTCTGTCTGTCTAGTGAAGATTAGATGGTGAGTGAAAACCTATTTTTCTGCCTGGGCCCACAACCATGAATACCTTGACAGAGAATGGGTGTTAGGAAGATACAACATGGCTTCTGGAAAAGAAGGTCCTGTTTTACTTAGCTGGTAGAGTTCTTTAAGGAAATTACTAGGTTAATAGATGAAGATAAACTGTTTATTTGCCGCTTGCAGGAGATTGCACAAGGTGCCATGTACAAACATAAGAAATTAGAACACATATAGGCAACACAGACCCTCAAACCAGCACAGCCTTACAATAAGATCATGGATGATCTCCTACATCGACTCAATTTTCCTATCCAATTCACACATCCCCTGATTCCCTTTGTGTCCAAACTCTATGGATTTCAATCTTGAGTACATTCAATGACTGAGATCCACAAGCCTCTGGGATAGAGTGTTCCAAAAGGTTCACAAGCCCCAGAGAGAAATAATTTCTCCTCGTCTCAGTCCTAAGTGGGTGACCCTAAGGCTATGACCCCATGTTCTATATTCTCCAGCGAGGGGAAACAGCCTTTAACATCTACTCTGTCAAGTTGCGCAAGAAATGTATTTTTCAATAATATCACATTCTTCTAAGCTCCAAAGGAAAAAGGTCCATTCTACTCAAGTGCTCCTCATAGAAAACCCTCTCATCTCAGGGATCAATCTAGTCAATCTTTGTTGCTAAGTAGGCAAGTATGTCCTTCCTGAAATAAGGAGATAAAAACTGTATCAAGTACTCTCAGAGCAGTCTCAAATAGTTGCATCAAGACTTCCTTACTATTATATTGCAACCTCTTTGCCATAAAGACTAACATACCATTTTCCTTGCTATTTACTTGTTGTAGCTGCATTCTATGATTCGTGTACAAGAACATCCAAATCTCTCTGCAAACTATCATTTACTAGTCTCTCATCTTTTAAAAAATACTCTTCCTTTCCATTCGTTCTACCAAAGTGGACAGATGTCACATTTTATGCAATATACTCCACCTGCCAACTTCTTGCTGGTCCATATCACTTTTCAACCTGTTTGCATCTTCCTCACGGTTGACTTTCCCACCTAGCTTTGTATTGTCACAAACTTGTATATTTTACATCATGACTGTATGAGCCAGGCTAGAAGGACCAGGGTGACTTTTTCTGTCCATCATTTTTGAATGTTTACAGGCATTGTAGGCTCAATTTTATCCAAGAGCAGACAGCAAGTGGGCAATAGGGGGCCTGTGGGAAAGTGAGAAAACACCCACTGATCTCCACAGCATGAGGCTTAGATAATTTTAACTTCCAAACCTTGTCTGTATACCACCCATCACCTGCCTGCCTGCAACAGACCCAGCAACAAAGGTAAGTCATGTGGAGGGGGATTTCAAGAGAGTCTGGCGTTCGGGACAGGCAAAACCCCCTGCCATTTTAACCCAGATCAATATATTAATGTTGTTATGACCGATCCCCAGGCAAGATCCCCCAATTTGTTATGATCCCAAATGAGATAACCCAAAAGGGGAGGAGGGATGAGTTGGCTCCCCTTCCTTATTCAACCCCCTCGGTTGGTCGCAACAAGATTAATTTTTTTAAAATGTTCCTTTCCCTCGTGGATACCTTTTCCCAGTCCAAATGTATTTATGTTTTAGAAGGAGCCAATTTAACCAGACTTTCTTGAGTCAAAGAAAGAGTAAGTTTATTAGTTACTAAAGAGAGAGAAAAATAATAAAAATGCAACACACATACACACAGATCAGAAATGAGAAGTTGAGTCCAAAAATAAAAGCTAAAAAAGACATACGAATCAGTCTTTGGCTTGCCTGTGAGGAGTAGATGGTGAAACATTGCAGCCGTTATTTGGATGATTCCAGTAGAGCTGACTTTGGCAGTTGAGCAGTTGGTTTGGAGACACTTGGTTCTGCAGGTTGGCTGAAGGAGTTGTTCTGTTCCCTTTTTGACCGTGGCTTTGCTGACTTGCCTCCAGCAATCAAGAGAGAGGAGATGAGAGATGCCTAGTTACTGTTCTTCTGCTGTGACCTTCACAGCACAGACTCGCACACCAGAACTGGAACACACCGATCAGGTTTGCAGCTGGCTTTTTAATCCCTTTCCTTGTGTATTCCTGGAAGGGAAAAAACAAACATGTATTTCGCTCAGAATCTGCTTCCTTTGAACTCAGACCATTTACACATTCTGAGCTTTAATTCAGCAGGAGATGGTTTCTGCAGAGGTGATAAAGAGTCTCCATCGTCTCTGCAAATACAGGAGATTGAAGTTCAGTCTTTTGTATTGCATCTCTCCCTTTCAAGTGTCTCCGTCTGAAGTAGGCCTTGATACCTTTTTAGTTGCATCATTCCATGTTCTCTCAGGACTAGTCAGTCAAGTATAATCAGCATAGGAATTTTTCAGAAAGTGGTCACTTCACACTCTCAGCCAGCTTTTGCTTGTATGTCCTTTTTTAAAAATACACATGTCTTCCATGCCCATAAGTAATTTGGACTGTGATCTGCTGTCACGACAATATATTTCACAGTCACAACAGCTTCCCCACTCAATCGTCAGTTAGAACTGCAGGCAGGGTTGAGTGACCCCAATCTGCATATTTAAAAATGGAGCCCTCCAGCTTCAAACAGGGGTCCTTGCCAGTTGCTCAGAGGCTGGGTTAAAATGCAAGACAGCAGAAACTGTGTGGGAAACTCCTATATGATTTTAACTGCTTGGCCATCCATTTTCTACTGGGCAGATCAGGTTAAAATCACTCATTGCATTTTTGGGCTCTCAAAAGGCTTTTGACAAGGTGAATCAAAATCGGTTCCCAAATTGGAGTCCTGTAGGATTGTAGGGCAGATCCTGGGCTAGATAGAGAATCGACTGGCAGAGGGTTTTCATTAACGCTGGTATATGTGCCTGGAGATTGGCTACAAGCGGAAACTTACAAGGATCAATAGTTCACGTCATTCCTAAGCTCACTAACCTACATTGGTCCTGGTCCACCAATGCCTCAATTTTAAAATTTTCAACCTTGTTTTCAAATGTGACCAAGGCTCATCTCTATCTCTGTAACCTCTTGCATTCCTACAACCCTTCAAAATCTCCTCATTCCTCCATTTCTGGCATCGCACCACCATTAGCAATTGTACCGTCAGCTAGCTTGGCCCTAAGCTCTGGAACTCCCTCCCTAAACCTCTCTTCTTTCTACCTCTCTCTACTCCTTTAAGTTGCCTACTTAAACCTACCCCTTTGACCAAGCTTTTGACCCTAATGTCTCCTCATGGTGCCATATTTTGTTTGGTAATGCTCCTGTGAACCACCTTAGGATACTTTACTACATTAAAGATGCTATATAAAGGTTGTTACTCTTCACAGTTTATATCAATGGCCTGGATAAAGGTAGTGGTGGGTATTATAAGTTTGTGGATAACATGAAGATCTGTGGAGGTGTCTAAACCACTGAGGAGAAATAAAATTTATAATCTGATCTGGGTGCAATGTAGGAATGAGTCCACATCTGGCAGATGGCATTTAGATAAATGTAATATAATGTATGTGTTAAGGATTAATACCACATGTAGGTATCTTTGATTATTTTGAATATTTTTAAGGCAGAGGTAGATAGATTCTTGTTAGGCAAGGGAATCAAAGGTTATCGGGGGTAGGTGGGAATGTGGAAATCGAAACACAAGAAGATCAGCCATGATCTTATTGAATGGTGGAGCAGGCTCGAGGGGTCAAATGGTCTACTCCTGTTCCCATTTCTTATATTCTTATATACCATGCTCGGCTCTGAACTAAACTCTTGAGAGGGGGAAAGCCCTAAATGTTAAAGTTTCGAAAGATCCATGATCAATGCAAAGATGTTAGAACTGAAGTAGACCAAGTATTAGGATGTAGAGCTAGGACAATGCAATACAAAACAAAGTCCTTGTTTAAGACCTTGGTAAGACCTCATCTAACTCGCTGCATCTAATCCTAATCTCATCACATGGAGGGGTATATGGAAGCCCTGGAAAAATTTTAAGAGGAAAACCACTAGATTAGTGCTTACAAACGTTTAACTTTCATGGTAAGATCCAAGGCCTGGGTCCTTTTACTTGAGGAAAATTAACTGACCTGGTTAAAATGATCCCATGACTACATTGTATACCTGTGGAGAAACTGGATAGGTGGGGGAGAACCAGAAGGAGATGCATACAAGCTACATAAGCTTGAAAATTAGCCAGTGGTTACATTGCTCTGAAGACACTGCGAGCATCTGTGGCTGAACAAACTGAAACTGTGCTCATTTATTTAGTGTGTTAGCCTCAAACAATCCATTTTGAAAAAATAACATTGTCAAGTACATATGCAGCCTTGAAGTAGGGTTTTCTCTATATCTCTGAAGTTATTTAATTTGCTAAAATGGTCACCCAGGATAGTGTAGTGGTTATGATCATTAATGATTAATCGAGGGAAGACGGGTTCAAATCCAAGGCCTAGCAGTTTGAGAATTTGAGTTAGGTTTTTAAAAACCTAGCCTCAGCAGAAGTGACCATGAAAGTTGTAACATTTTTATAGAAGCCCATCTGGCTCACTAATGTCCTGTAGGGAAAGAAACCCACTCTCCATTTTATTTTAGTTCTGTAGTTCAAACCTTGAAATTAAAAGACCACACTAACAATTGACAGCATCTATCTACGCAAAAACAGGAACAAGAGTTGGTCATTTTTTTTTATTCGTTCACAGGATGTGGGAGTCACTGGCCAGGCCAGCATTTATTACCCATCCCTAGTTGGCATTTAAGAATCAACCACATTGCTGTGGGTCTGAAATCACATATAGGCCGGAGCAGATAAAGACAGCCAATTTCCTTCCCTAAAGGGCATTAATGAACTAAATGGGTTTTTACAACAATGGTTTTATGGTCATCATTAGACTTTTTAATTCTAGACTTTTATAGACTTCATATTCCACCATCTGCCATAGCAGGATTCAAACCCTGGTGACCAGAGCATTACTCTGGGTCTTTGGATTACTAGTCCAGCAACAATACCACTTCGCCATCACCTCCCCTCATTTAACAGCTTCTGTCTGTTCCACAAGGTGAGCCACAGTATTCCTCAAGGCCTAGTTACACAAGAGATTCACTTTATCGTTCTAAACTGGAGATTAAATCTCCTTTTATGTTGCTAACGCTGAACACCAATGTTTTCTGTGCAACTTTGAAACAATGTCAGACAAGAAACAAATAAAATGCAGGTATAAAATACTTTGATAGAAACTTAGTACCAAAAATATGGGTGAAGGATAAGATGCAAAGGCCTATAGATCATGAGTGTATATGAGGTGAGATTGTTACCAGAGCTTTAAACATACTATTCTTCTACATGCAATTGTGATCTATTGTGATCTCGATGTTGGCTGTCATGTTTTTGTTTTAACTCTATACTGCATTAGGGCATCGAAGGTGAGATTAATCAACATGTTAAACTTCTCTAACAATTGGTTTTATTAACATTAAAATACAAGATAGAGATTCATACATCTTAATTAGAAAAGCTATTCGAAACTCGGAGTGGCCAATTGTTCCATATTGGGAGACTGAGAGGTTGATTATCCTTTGACACCTGCAAAAAGCACTTGTTCTCATACTTGAGATAGGACTGGGTCCCTACTTGCCCAGTCTCTGATCTGTCTAACACATACCGGTGATGAATCTAAGAAATTTAACAATAACACGAGTTCTTGTGGAACTAGGACATCTTCATCATTTTCTTGTAAAGACAAATGACTCAGTGCATCGGCGTTTGCAATTTGGTCTCCAAGCCTATGTACGAAAGTGTACTCGTATGCTGCCAGGACCAACGTTGTATTCTCACTGAGGCTATGGATGGTATAGCCTTGTCCTCGCTGAACAATCCTAGCAATAGTATGTGGTCAGAAATGATAGTAAAATGATGACCGTGTACGTACTGGTGAAATTGTTTGACACCAAAGATGATTGACAGGCCTTGTTTCTCTATCTGTGAGTATCCCTTTTCTGCTGTGGTGAACGTTCTTCACACATACCCTATAGGCCGTTCTGTGCCCTCGTCCATCCAATGAGAGAGCACTGCTCCCACCCCATAGGGGGATGCGTCACAGGTCAACACCAATTCTTTCCCCTGGTCAAAATGCACTAATAGGATGGACGAGTGCAACAATTGTTTCACCTTGGTGAAAGCTTCTTCCTGGGGTGCCTCCCAAGACCAACATTGGTTCATCTTGAATGCAGAGGTGCCAGTTCTGTCGACAAATTAGGTAAGACCCGCCCATAATAATTGGTAATTCCTAAGAATGATTTGAGCTCTGAAGTGTTCTTTGGCGCAGGTGCCTCTCTTCTGGCTCTCACTTTCTCCTCAACTGGGTGGAGACCCTGTGAATCTACCCGGTGACCCAAATAGATTACCTCCCTCGCTTGGAACATGCACTTTTCTTTTTTTAAACACACTCTAGCCTGCAAGAAACATTCTAAGACTTCGATGTTTGCCAAATGCTCCTTTTCAGTGAGTCCTGCCACCAGGGCATCATCTAAATAAACTACAACATGGGGCAGCCCCTGGAGTAAACTTTCCATTGTTCTCTGGAAGATGGCGCAAGCTGAGGAGACACCGAAAGGTAATCAAGTGTATTGGTACAACCCTTTGTGTGTATCAATTATGACAAATTCCCAGGGAGCCTTCTCTAACTCTAATTGCTGATAAGCACGACTCATATCAAGCTTCGTGTAGACGGTTCCACCTGCCAGCTTGGCATCAGGCCTTCGATTTTTGGCATGGGGTGCCTGTCCAGCTTAGCCACTTTGTTAACTGTCAATTTGTAGCCTCCACAAATTCGTACACTTTGGACGTTTAAGTATGGGGACCATTGGCACTGTCCATTCTGAGAATGGCACAGGTTGCATAACACCCAGTTTCTCTAATCTGTCCAGTTCAGTGTTGACCTTTTCCCACAATGCATAAGGTACTGGTCTTGCCTTCATGAATCGCGGGGTTGCCTATGCATCCACGTGAATTTTTGTTTGCAGCCCCTGGATCTACCCAAGTTTATCCTTGGAGACTGAGGCGTATTTTTGTAGTAGCTCTGGTATCCCACTTGCTCTTTGCTGGAAAATTTCAGCCCATTCTAACTTAATCTCCTGCGGCCAGTTTCATCCCAGAAGACTTGACCTTTCGCCTGCTACCACGATCAAAGGTAGCTTTGCTGATTGCCTTCCGTAGTGGACGGTAACTCAACTTATGCCTTTGACTTGGATATCTTCACCCGTGTAAGTTTTTAATTTGGCATCCGTTTCTTCCAAACTTAATTTCTGTTCACCATAATTCATGTATTTGAAGGTGTGTTCACCGATTACTGTAGTGGAAGCTCCTGTGGCCATTTCCATCCGGATAAGTCTGCCATTCACTATTACTGTTACATAAATTGATTATGTTTCTCTCTACCTTCAAATTAGATAATGAATAAATATCTGAATTTGTTGCTTCAGGCTCTTCTACACTAAATCTCATGGGGTTTGCTCTTTTGCTTGAAAGTCTGCCTGATTCTTTCCTTGCACTGTCTCAATATGTGTCCATTTCGATGACAATAAAAACATTCGATTTTTATTTAACTGCCGATCGTTACAGGTCTGTTTATTTCCACTTCTGTTGCCATTATTCCTTATTTTCACTGCTGAGTCAATTCTTTTTATTTTTCTGCTGGCATTGACTGTTTCCTGCTTCTCTGCAGAGCCTTGTATTTTCGCACCCTTTCCTTGCATTTTCACACCCTTTTCGGCTCGGGTTTCTCCAGCAATGTGGAGGGCAGTGCCATTTTGCACTCCCTATAAGGCTTTTGAATCCTTTACTGCACTTTCCATGGGCAGTACCATCTCCAGCGCCTTCTTAAAACCCAAATTTGTTTCGGACAGCAATCTCTTCTGAATCGTGTCCTCCTTCACACTGCACAGTAAACGATCTTAGAGCATATCGTTTAAAGATGTACCAAACTCGCAATGTTCTGGTAACTGATTCAAATTTGCCACATGTCTCCCCTGGGGTTCTATTCTTTGAATTAAATTTGAAATGTTGCATCGTTACCGAGGGCTTTGGCTGGTAATGACCCTTCACGAGGCCCACCAATTCACCAAAGGTTTTGGAATCTGGGGCACTGGGTGCCATCAAACTTCGAATTAAGCTGTAGGCTTTATTCCCACGTGTAGATAAGAAGATCGCCCGCATCTTCTCTTCCCCCATAATGACGTTCATTATAATAAGACCAATTGTCCATGGCTGGATTGAAAGGATCAATTCTTCTGAATTGCGGCATTCTGTGAGGGAATTACCTCGACAATTTGGAAATTTGACTTATAATTACCATGCGAGGTACAGCCCGATTTTGCTTCTTTTGATTTCCTCCATGATTTTACTCTCGACGCTAGCTCGTTGTGTTTTTCTTCTATCCTCGCTTTTTCCTGGTTGCTGGTTTGTTGCCGCTAAACTTCGAATCAAGCTGTAGGTTTGCTCCCACAAGTACTCAAGAGGATCGCTCGCCTCTTCTCTTCCCACGTAACCTCATTCACTTGAAAAAAGAGGCGTTCTACGTATTGAGACCAGTTGTCTGTGGCAGATTCAAAAGGATCAATTTTCCCAAATTGTGGCATTTTGAGAGGGGATAACTTCTTCAATTCTAATGGAGCTTGCTACTTACAATCACTGGGTGAGGTACAGTGCCGACTTCTTTTTAATTTGATTTCTTCCGTTCAATCCTGATCCCATCCTCATCACCAGTTTGTTGTAGGGTTGCCAACTTTTACTATTAATGATAGAGTTGCTCTGCAGACGCTTCTTGGATGGAAACGTTAAGTTTATTTACAATATACTCAACAGCAACTACATGTGTGCTTTCAACTCCAACTCTATCTCTACACTGACTGCTGAGGTAGCCCACACGACTCACAGAATCACATAATCACACAGTGCAGAAGAAGCCCTTCAGCCCATCGAGTCTATACCGACATGTGAGAAACAGCTTACCTACCTACCTAATCCCATTTACCAGCACTTGGCCCATAGCCTTGAATGTTATGATGTGTCAAGTGCTCATCCAGGTACTTTTTAAAGGATATGAGGCAACCCACCTCCACCACCCTCCCAGGCAGCGCATTCCAGACTGTCACCACTCTTTGGGTAAAAAGTTTTTCCTCACATCCCTCCTAAACCTCCTGCCCCTCACCTTGAACTTATGTCCCCTTGTGACTGACCCTTCAACTAAGGGGAACAGCTGCTCCCTATCCACCCTGTCCATGCCCCTCATAATCTTGTACACCTCGATCAGGTCGCCCCTCAGTCTTCTCTGCTCCAACGAAAACAACCCAAGTCTATCCAACCTCTCTTCATAACTTAAATGTTTCATCCCAGGCAGCATTCTGGTGAATCTCCTCTGCATCCCCTCCAGTGCAATCACATCCTTCCTATAATGTGGTGACCAGAACTGCACGCAGTACTCCAGCTGTGGCCTCACCAAGGTTCTATACAACTCCAACGTGACCTCCCCTACTTTTGTAATCTATGCCTCAATTGATAAAGGCAAGTGTCCCATATGCCTTTTTCACCACCCACTAACATGCCCCTCCGCCTTCAGAGATCTATGAACACACACGCCAAGGTCCCTTTGTTCCTCAGAACTTCCTAGTGCCATGCCGTTCATTGAATACTTCCTTATCAAATGACTCCTTCCAAAGTGTATCACCTCACACTTTTCAGGGTTAAATTCCATCTGCCACTTATCTGCCCATTTGACCATCCCATCTATATCTTCCTGTAGCCCAAGACACTCAACCTCACTGTTAACCACCCGGCCAATCTTTGTGTCATCCGCAAACTTACTAATCCTACCCTCCACATAGTCATCTATGTTGTTTATATAAATGACAAATAAAAGGGGACCCAGCACAGATCCCTGTGGTACGCCACTGGACACTGGCTTCCAGTCACTAAAGCAGCCTTCTGTCATCACCCTCTGCCTCCTACAACTAAGCCAATTTTGAATCCACCTTATCAAATTACCCTGTATCCCATGTGCGTTTGCCTTCTTTATAAGTCTCTCTATTGGTTACTATAGATCATGTGACCTTCTTTAACAAGTATTATTCTTAAAGGTACAGTCCACACTAAATAAAACCATAATTACTGCAATATTGTATGTGAAGAGTGTGCTGATTGGTTGGCAACGCCATTTGCCAACCAATCAGCACCCTCTTCACAGACAGTATAAATTGTTGTTTTCCCTTCATATTGGTATTCTTGTGAGTGTCCTGATGAAAGCAAGACAAAAAGCTTCTACTTGTCTCTTTTTTCAGCCATTATCTATTCTAGTTTTAAGATGTCCTGAAAATTAATTCTGTTTTCCATTGCCGGCTTATATGTCTTACTTTAACAAAGTCAGGGGGAGAAAGCAATCGAAAAGGCTGTTAGATTTCTATAAACTGTGAGGTTTTGCCACACTGTCTCCTGAAGCATGGGCAACCCCTGCTTTCTCAGTAATGAGGCCTGAGGCTACTGCTGATCTTACTGCTGCTACGCATGTATAAAGGGTAGCGATTTGTCAGATAATGACACCGGCAGGTTTTCAACCTCAAATTGAATCAGCTTTTTTTTTTTCTAGATAAAGACGTTCTGAGCAGAACGTGAGCTGATGTTTTGTTTCTTGTCATATCTTTTCTTAAGTGAATTCTGAAGCGTTCCCTGAGCATCATTCAGCCGGTTGTGCTGAATATTTCCTGTGCTTTCAATCATGATGCTTTAAAAAAAAAACAAGTGCTGGGCAGCGAAAATGGCTCCAGGGCAATTATGTTGACTCCTGGTGCTCTCATTTATCACTTTCTGGAAATGGAGGAATTGTTGGAAAATCAAGTAGTCTGCCTGATAAGGCAACATTCTAACCGCGGATTGACAAGGTCCAGAGAGGACACTCGCCCCAGAAATCAGAGAGGCAGGCCTTTGACCCTGGCAAGTTGCACCCCAGACCCTGTGCGAATTCCTGGGCGTGCTATGAGGGTATTAAAGTGGAGGGAGGTGTTTTAGCGTTGTGTATCTGAGTAATTGCTCTGAGGAACGCTCCGTACTGTAGTGACAGAAACCAAGTTGGAAATCCTCTCCCCTTAACCCAAAAAATATTGGGGTGGGCTCATTGCGGGATTGTTGATTTTAAAAGGGTGAAGTGTGCGCTGGTGTTCTGAATAGGCTAGGATGAAAAGGGAGCGGTACGCCTGTGTTATCTCGCCTGCCGTGCAAAGGAGGTGAAACCTCTTGCAGCACTGTCCTGCAGCCCCGGGGCTATGAGGCAATGGGCAGTGCCAGGACCACTGCCCTCCAGAAGGCGCAAAAAGGATTCTCGATTCTCAGTCGTTCAACTGCTTACAGGAGTTTTACACCGATGCCCACACCAATGGGGATATAAAGGGGCAGATCTAGAGACCACCATCAGATGCAACATTTGCCTCAACTATACACTGTATTCATTCACGACTTAGATGTCCATATTTGCCAATGACACAAAGATAGGTGGCATTGTAACAGTGTGGAATAAAGTGTAAAAAGATATAGATCGATGAAGTGAATTGGCAACATTGGCAAATGGGTTTCAATGCAGGCAAATGTGACATAATCCACTTTGGAACAAAAACAGATAAAACAAAATGGTGAAAGGCTAGAAAGAGTGGAGATCCAAAGAGACTTTGAGGGGGTAGGAGGGGTCAAGGTACATTGATCATTAAAATATCATAAATTAGTATAGAAAATAAAGCTAGCAAAGCTTGTATCAGCTGTGGCTCACTTAGTAACACACTTCCCCTAAATCCTAAGGCTCTGGGTTCCATTCCCACTTCAGGGCTTGGAAACAACAATCAAGGCTGATACACGGTGGATCTCTTTTTGCTGCCTTTTGGATGAGACATTAAATAATGTCCCATCTGCCTGCTCAAGTGGATGTAACTGATCCCACGACACTATTTTGTAGAAGAGCAGGGGCGCTAACCGTGGTGTCCTGCCCAGTATTTATCCCACAACAACATCACAAAAAACAGATTATCTGGTCATGATCTGATTGCGGTTGACGGGAGTTTGCTGTGTGCAAATTGACTGCCGTGTTTCCTACATTCCAACAGTGAGACTACTTCGCTGGCTGTGAAGTGCTTTGAGAAATCTGGCACTCATGAAAATCGCTATATAAATGCAAGTCCTTCTTTTCTTCCTAATGGAATGCTGGCCTTTATATCTAGAGGAATAGAATATAAGGGGGTAGAAATCATGCTTCAGTTATACAAAGCCCTGGTTATGCCACACCTGGAATCCTGTAAACAGCTCTAGTCACAATACCTAAGGAACAATTGGGCGGAATTTTACAGCAGTGGGATTTCACAGTCCCGCTGAAGTCAATGGAGTTTAGAATGTGTCACCTCATTTTACCGTCTCGTCCCTGCCGCAACAGGGCCGTAAAATTCTGGCAAATATTTTAATCTTGGAGGAAGTGCAGCATGGATTTAATAGAAGGATACCTCAGCTCCTAGGGCTAAGCTACAAGGAGAGATGAAACAAAGCAAGGCTGAAGTTAAGGGGCAAAATCTTGAGTTCAGCAGGCAGGCAGGGTCGGTGGGCCTGGGAACGGCCGGGAAAGGGCGATCACCCATGATCGCTGGTTAGCAGCCATGATGTGATGCGGTGCCCATGGGTGCAGTGCCAGAAGAGGTTCAGTGACCTGCTGCGCTCAGGAAGGGTGAGTACCATGCTGGCATGGGTCGGTGTGCAGAAGTGTTAAGGTGTGGCCGTCTCCCCACCGTGGACCTCAGGATGCTAGAGTCTGAGTGCCAACTGTCAATGACGTCGGAGCTGGCCAAGGGGGTGAGCCCTGGCTGCTTGGACTGAGTGCCTTGCAACTCAAGGGCCACGACTCGGATCTGCCCTGCAAGCTGCTCTTCAGCTGGGGTTGGCCAGGCTGCAATGGTTCTGTGTGTAGAGAGTGGACTAATCAATGCTCTTCTGTCCTTTCAGGAGAAGATAAGCCATAAACAATCAGAGAGGTCACGTCCGGGTGGAGGCCCACCCAACCTTCTGCTGCTCACCAGGTTCAAGCAGGACAACCTTGAGCTGGGGAGCCTGCACACTCCACATGCAACTGGGTGTGGAGAGGCACGAGTGCCAGACGAAGGTAAGAGTACAATGCACCGAGGCGAGAGTTTCAGACTGTGCAACCATTCTAGTGCAGTCTCTTCATTGATGCGAGCCTCGAACCTGGAGTCTCCATTGATCATTGAAAGATAAGGGCACCGTGACGCAGATTGAGTCGTTTAGGATTATATTTACAAAATATATTAATGATTTAGATGAGGGAATTAAATGTAATATCTCCAAATTTGTAGATGACACAAAGCTAGGTGGGAGGGTGAGCTGTGAGGAGGATGCAGAGATGCTTCAGTGTGATTTGGACAAGCTGAGTGAGTGGGCAAATGCATGGCAGATGCAGTATAATGTGGATAAATGTGAGGTTAACCACTTTGGTAGCAAAAACAGGAAGGCAGATTATTATCTGAATGGCCATAAATTGAGAGAGGGGAATGTGCAATGAGACCTGGGTGTCATCGTACACCATTCGCTGAAGGTAAGCATGCAGGTGCAGCAGGCGGTAAAGAAGGCAAATGGTATGTTGGCCTTCATAGTGAGAGGATTCGAGTACAGGAACAGGGATGTCTTGCTGCAATTACACAGGGCCTTGGTGAGACCACACCTGGAATATTGTGTGCAGTTTTGGTCTCCTTATCTGAGGAAGGATGTACTTGCTATAGAGGGAGTGCAGCGAAGGTTTACCAGACCAATTCCTGGGATGGCGGGACTGACGTATGAGGAGAGATTGAGTCGATTAGGATTATATTCACTGGAGTTCAGAAGAATGAGGGGGGGGTGTCATAGAAACCTATAAAATTCTAACAGGACTAGACAGGGTAGATGCAGGAAGGATGTTCCCGATGGTGGGGGAGCCCAGGACCAGTGGTCACAGTCTAATACAGGGTAGACCATTTAGGACTGAGATGAGGAGAAATTTCTTCACCCAGGGAGTGGTGAGCCTGTGGAATTCGCTACCACAGAAAGTAGTTGAGGCCAAAACATTGTATATTTTCAAGAAGGAGTTAGACATAGCTCTTGGGGTGAAAGGGATCAAAGGATATGGGGAGAAAGCAGGAGCAGGCTATTGAGTTGGATGATCAGCCATGATCATAACAAATGGGGAGCAGGCTCGAAGGGCCAAATGGCCTACTCCTGCTCTTATTTTCTATGTTTCTATGTTTCTATCTCCATGGTCTCACCAGGGTGCCTGGCATGCACAGTGACAGTGTGATGACTTTAACTAATGACATGTCTTTGTTCTCCCTGTTAGATTCGCCAGCATGCACTCAGTCTCTGGACCCCAAAGGGCTACCCCTGATGCTGGGGGACCACTGGGCTTCATTTGCACCTGTGTCACACCCGCTCTCTGAACCAGGCACCTGCGCAGATACCAGCACCTCAGTGGGTATTAGATCAGTGGCTAGAATGTCTGTGCACATTGGTGAGGGCATTTCACATTCGCTTCAGCTGCAGGCAGAGGCAGAGAGTGCCCAGGGCACCAGCAGTCGGAGGATTGCTGGAGACCGGGATGATGCTCAGTTGAAGACAGATGATGAGCCTCTGGAGCCGCCCATTAGGCAGCAGATGCTGGATGTCCAGCAGACAGAATCAGGGGCTCTTGGTGTTGCGCTTGGACCTGCAAGCCCTCACACAGGCAATGACCTCAGGAGGTCAGTGCCAGTGTGGGAGATTGCTGAGGCACCCAGTATCGCAGCTAGGTGCCCATCCATCAATGCTAACAGGGAGGTCCAAAGCGACCTCAGGTTGGCGCACAAGCTGCTTGTTGTCTCTGCTGATCTCAGAGCGCTCTGGATGATGGCAGCAGCTGCTCCACCCCTCTGCCAGTGACCGTCGCACCTGATGAGGCTGCGGCGACTGGAGAGATGCCAGCCGTGTCACTGACTGCCCCCTCCTAGACGGGCCAGCACAGGCTCCACTGGCCAAGATCGTCAAGGCCAACAAGACAGCAGGATCAGCAGGCTGTCTCCAATGTCGGCGAGGTGGGGAATGCACCAAGACGCAGCACTCAGAAACATAAGTTAAAGGCATCATGAGCACAAGAGGGACAGTTCACGGGTAATTTTCTGCTCATTTATGTTTGGTTTATATGTCTGCTGGTGTGGACATTAGCACCAGTAATGCCATAGTCATAGAGTCATAGAGGTCTACAGCACAAAGAAAGGCCCTTTGGCCCATCAAGTCTGCACTGGTCAAACAAGTACCTAACTATTCTAATCCCATTTTCCAGCACTAGGCCCATAGCCTTGTATGCCATGGCATCGCAAGTGCACATCCAAATACTTCTTAAATGTTATGAGGGTTTCTGCCTCTACCACCCTTTCAGGCAGTGAGTTCCAGATTCCCACCACCCTCTGGGTGAAAAAATTCTTCCTCACATCCCCTCTAAACCTCCTGCCCCTTACCTTAAATCCCCCCGGTTATTGATCCCTCCACCAAGGGGAAAAGTTCCTTCCTGCCTATCCTATCTATGCCCCTCATAATTTTATACACCTCAATCAGGTCCCTCCTCAATCTCCTCTGCTCCAGGGAAAATAACCCCAGTCCATCCAATCTCTCCTCATAACTAAAACTCTCCAGCCCAGGCAACATCCTGGTAAATCTCCTCTGCACTCTCTCTAGTGCAATCACATCCTTCCTATAATGCGGATTCCAGAACTGCACGCAATACTCTAGCTGTGGCCTAACCAGCATTTTACACAGTTCCAGCATAACCTCCCGGCTCTTATATTCTATGCCTCGGCTAATAAAGGCAAGTATCCCATATGCCTTCTCAACCACCTTATCTACCTGTCCCGCTACTTTAAGGGACCAGTGGACATGCACACCAAGGTCCCTCTGATCCTTGGTACTTCCCAGGGTCCTACCATTCATCGTGTATTCCCGGGCCTTGTTTGTCTTGCCCAAGTGCATCACCTCACACGTATCCGGATTAAATTCCATTTGCCACTGATCAGCCCATCTGACCTGTAATCAAAGGCTATCCTCCTCACTATTTACCACCCCACCAATTTTCATGTCATCCGCGAACTTACTGATCAACCCTCCTACATCCAAGTCTAAATCATTTATATATACCACAAACACCAAGGGAACCAAAACCGATCCCTGAGGAACCCCACTGGACACAGGCACCCAGTGACAAAAACACCCCTCGACCAATACCATCTGCTTCCTGCCACTCAGCCAATTCTGGATCCAATTTGCCAAATTGCCTTGGATCCCATGGACTTTTACCTTCGTCCTCAGTCTCCCATGCGGGACCTTATCAAAAGCCTTGCTGAAGTCCAAGTAGACTACGTCAAATACATTGCCCTCATCTACACACCTGGTCACCTCTTCGAAAAATTCAATCAAATTGATCAGACATGATCTCCCCTTAACAAAACCATGCTGACTGTCCTTGATTAATCCCTGCCTCTCCAAGTGTCCCTCAGAATTGCTTCCAATAGTTGGTAATGGTAATGACATTATGCTTTCAATGTGACAATAATATTAAATTTGTTTTGGTTCTGATGGCCTGAGTATGCTTCACCTTTTTTCTTTTGGGTGCAGGGTACGCCAGTATGTAATGATGGACGTGAGTGTCTCGATACTTTATTGCACAGGCACTAAGGGGACTTTGGGTGCAAAGGAAAGGGTCATATCAGACATCCTGGATGGAAGCAGCAGCCCTGGCATAAGGTGGAAGCAGATCTTTTGTATCCTAGCTGAAGGAAGGTTGGATCAAGGTGGCCCTGGTGTCTCTGCCTCCCTGGAAGTTACCAAGGTCTGCCTCCGCGCCTTCAGTGTTCTCCTCACCATGTCCCTCTTCTGACTCACTGCTGAATTCATCCTCTGTGGCCTGTGGAGTTGCGTCAAGATCCTCTTCCTCCAGTGGGTTCCCCCTTGCCACTGCCACATTATGCAGAGCGCAGCATTCAACTACTATCAGTGACACCCGCTCTGGGGGGTATTGTAGTGCACCCCCTGAACAGTCCAGGCATCGGAAGTGAATCTTCAGAAGACCTATGGTTCTCTCTACCACCACCCTTGTAGAGGCATGACTCCTGTTACACCACTGCTCTGCCTCTGTTCTTGGGTGGCGGAGAGGTGTCATGAGCCACCTCTTGAACGGATAGCCCTTGTCACCCAGCAGCCATCCATCCAGCTGGGCAGGAGCACTGAAGAGCCTCCACACCTAGCAGTGTCTCAGGATATAAGCATCATGGGAGCTGCCAGGGTACCTTGCACAGACTTGTAGAATCTGCATCCTGTGATCACACACTATCTGCACGTTCATGGAGTGGAAGCCCTTCCTGTTGACGAAGGCACCGGGCTCATCCGCTGGCACCTTGATGGCCACATGTGTGCAGTCGATGGCACCCTGGATGCGGGGGAACCCAGCAATCACCGCAAAGCCTCTGGCTTGCTCAGCCTGGCTGGCCTCGTCCGTACAGTAAAGAATATATGTCAGTACCCGCCTGAACAGATCTTCTGTCACCAGTTTCGCTCAACTGTGGACAGCTGATTGGGAGACTCCACACAGATCCCCACTGACCCCTGGAAAGAGCCGGAGACAGAGAAGTTGAGGGCCACTGTGACCTTCAGCGCCACTGGCATGGGGTGTCAACCCACACAGTCAGAGCTGATCTCAAGTCCAATCATCTGACAAATGGAGCTCATGATCTCCCTCGAGCCTCTTTTGGCATTGCACCTTAGACATATTGAGATAGCTGCATTGCAGCATGTAAGCCGTGTGTTTGATCCTTGGTCACTAGTTTAGTTAGACTATTGGATCCAGGATGCACGTTTGTTTCAGGATGACCGAGTTGGTACCATAGACAGAGCAGATCAGCAGACAGTTCTTATGTAGAACACATTTTATTTATTTATAAAGGAACTCAGCAGCTACACTTGTGTACTTACAACTAAAACCCTGCCTCTACATTACAGTCTTACCCTAGACTACCAACCACTGACTACAGACTACTAAGGTAGCACGCGCTACTCTGTCATTGGATAATAAGATCATGTGATCTTCCAGTATAACACTCTTCTTAAAGGTATATTACACATCAGATTACCACATTCCCCCCTTTTCTCAGGGATATAGTTTACAGTTACAATTGCAATTTTTCTCAAAACATCAAATTATTTACACAGATAAGTAATTTACAAATTCAGTCTTTCTGGGGGTTTCCTTATGGGTGTGGAACGTCTCAGCTCAACAGCTTCAGATGTTTTGTCAGGAACCTCTTTTCCTGGTGTTGTCGGAGCATCAGGTTCTTCGGGGGGGCACCTGCAAATCGGTTTCCCCAATTCTTGCAGGTGCAGCCGATTCTTCAGACACATCTGTACTCGGTTGAGTTATTTTAACAGGAGATGTTGACGCAGTTGTGAACACTGGAGGAATCGTTTCCTGATGCTGTTTCTCTTCTCCTTCTATGATCTATATTTCTCTGTATGACTCAGTCTACTTTCATGCGGTAAGAAAGAGGTCCAGTAACTGTACTTAGTTCACCTGATAACCACTTAAGTCCTTTACCAAAATTTTTCACATATACCGTCTCTCCTATGGTAAACTTTCTGTCACAACCATGCCAATCACGTACAATTTTCTTTCTTCCCTGACTCTTTTCCACCTCCCCCCCGCTTAAGTTTGGCATTACTAAGCTCAATCTCGTTCTGAGACAGCGATTCATCAACAATTCCATAGGTGTGACACCTGTTGTGGTTCCATAATGGAAAAGAAAATGTGCTAACTTGGTCACTATGGAGTCTCCAGTTAACTTCATCGTACCATCTTTGAATGTTTGAACTGATCGCTCAGTCAGTCCATTTGAAGAAGGGTGGTATGGTAATGTTTTACATGAGTAACACTGTTGAGGCTGATAAACCATTGAAACTCAGCACTGGTAAATGCCGACACTGATACGACCACTTCTGGTAGTCCGTTGATGGTGAAACTTTGACGTAGCTTGTCAGTTGTAGCAGAAGATGTTGGTGACTTTATCTCATATATGTTCATCCATTTTGAGTGAGCATCAACAATAAGGAGAAACATTGTTCCCTTAAAAGGTCCCACATAGTCAATATTCAATCGCACCCCATGGCCTTCCTGACCACGCCCACGGATGTAACGGAGCTGCTGGGGATAACTTTTGAACTTGTTGACACTGCATATAACTTTTCACTAAGCTCTCTATTTCTCCATCCATTCTAGGCCACCATAGATAGCTACATGCTATGGTCTTCATTCAGGAAATAACTGAATTACATAGTGAACATCCAGGTAACAAAGGCTTTTGTCCTTCTGGAGGAACAATCCCTCTAGCTCGCTACAATAAGATACCATCCTGACTGGTTATCTCATATCTTCTGTGAAAATACGGTTTCATTTCGTCAGATGTCTGTTTTTGTGGCCAACCATGAAGAACTTGTTCCCATACTCTGGATAAGACTGGGTCTCGACTTGTCCAATCTCTGATCTATCTAGCACATGCCAGTGATGAATCTAAGAAGTTCAATGATAAAATGAATTCTTGAGGAACTGCAATATCGGAGAGAATTTTCCCCCCGATCGGGGCAGTGTCGCCATTTTACGTGGGTGGGCCAACTAAGGCCCGCCCAGCATGACGTGGGCCCAGAAGCGCTGTGCACTCCCTGTGCAGGCAGCGGGGGGGAGGGGGGGTGGTTTCCCTGAGTCGGGAGTGCGCAATTGCATGCGAAAGAGCGCAGAAATATTCCTGAGGCACAGAGCTGTCTCAGGGAGATAAGTTTTAAAAATTTTAATAAAGAAAAAAAAATTTAAGACATGTCCCCTCTTGTGACAGTGTCACATGAGCTGGGACATGTCAATGAACTTTAATGAAAAAATTTATTTAATTTATAAACTCTTCATGAAATGTCATCCCGCCCGTGGATGAGGTTCCATGAAAAATGCGAAGGCCGCCTGGGCTCTTCGCCTGCCCGCCAACCTTAAGGTTGGACAGGCAGCTTTCTCAATAGCCTTAATTAGTTAATGAATGGCGTCAACAGGCCTTTGACAGTTCGGTAGGTGCGCAGCCAACTCAGCTGCGCACCCGCCGAACTGAAAATCTAAATGACACACAGTGACGTTGGGACGCAGGCCTGACGCCACCCCACATCATTTTACGCCTCGGCGAGCAGGTCCCGCCCCCAATTGCCAAGCCGAAAATTCTCCCCATCCTCATAGTTTTCTTTCAAAGGCAAACGATTTGAGTGCACCAGCGTTTGCAATCTGATTTCCAGGCCTGTGGATGAAAGTATACTCATACGCTGCCAGAATCAATGCCCATCTCTGTATTCTTGCTGAGGCTATGGGTGGTATAGCCTCGTCCTCGCTGAACAGCTCGAGCAAAGGCTTGTGGTCCGAAACGATAGTAAAATGACAACCGTGTACACACTGGTGAAATTTCTTGACATCAAAGATGATTGACAAGCCTTCCTTTTCTATCTGTGAGTATCCCTTTTCTGCTGTGTTGAACATTCTTGATACATATCCAATAGGCCTTTCTGAGCCATCGTCCATTCGATGGGAGAGCACTGCTCCCACTCCATAAGGAGGTGCATCACATGTCAGAACTAACTCTTTTCTTTGGTTAAAATGTACTGATAGGGTGGATGAATGCAACAGTTGTTTTACTTCTGTGAAAGCCTCTTTGTGCAGTGTTCACCAAGACCATCGCTGGTTTTTCTTGAGTAGGTCATACAGGGGGTGCCAGTTCTGTCAACAAATGAGGTGAGAAGCGTCCATAGTAATTGATCATCCCCAAGAATGATTTCAGCTCGGAGGTGTTCCTTGATGCTGGTGCCTCTCTAATGGCTCTCACTTTTTCCGCAACCAGGTGGAGGCCCTGTGCATCTACCCTGTGACCTATATAGACTACCTCGTTCACTTGGAATGTGCACCTTTCTTTTTTCAAACTCACTCCTACCTGTGAGAAACACTTCAAAACTTCTTCCAAGTTTGCCAAATGCTCCTTTTCAGTGAGTCCTGTCACTAGAACATCATCTAAATAAGCTACAACATGAGGCAATCCCTGCCGTAAATTTTCCATTGTCCTGTGGAATATGATGCATGTAGAGGATACACCAAAAGGCAAACGGGTATATTGGTACAACCCTTCGTGTGTATTAATTGTGATGAATTTCTGGGAAGCCTTCTCTAACTCCAATTGTTGATAAGCATGGTTTATATCAAGCTTCGTGTAGGCAGTTCCACCTGCCAACTTAACATACAAGCCTTCAATTTTTGGTATAGGGTGTCTGTCTAACTTAGCCACTTTACTGACAGTCAGTTTGTAGTCTCCAAAAATTCGGACACTTTGATTAGCCTTAAGTGTGGAGACTATCGGTGCTGCCCATTCCGAGAACTGCAGAGGTTTTATCACCCCCAGTTTTTGTAATCTATCCAATTCGGTGTCTACTTTTTCCCGCATTGCATAAGGTACTGGTCTTGCCTGCATAAATCAAGGGGTAGAGTCTGGATCCACATGAATTTTCGCTTGTAGCCCTTGGATCTTCCTGAGTTCATCTTAGAAAACTGAGGTGTATTTTTTAGTACCTCAGGTGACCCAGTGGCTCTCAGTAGGAAGATCTCAGTCCAATCCAATTTCATTTATTTTCAGCCAGTGTCATCCACGGAGGCTTGGCCCCTCACCTGCTACCACTATCACCTATCACCATAGAGGGATATGTATCCACCTCCATTCTGATAGGCCTATTATTCACCCTCACTGTTACATAGGTTGGTTTTGTTCTTCCTACCTTTAAATTACACAATGAGTAAATATCTGAACCTGTAACTTCAGGCTCTTCCATGTTATGAATCTCACGGTTTTTTTCTTTTGGTTGAAAGTCTGCCTGATTCTCTCCTTGCAATGTCTCATGAGGTGTCCGTTCGATGACAGTAAAAACATTCAATTCTTTAAACTTTGATTCATTACAAGGTTGTCTGCTTCCACCCCTGTTACCATTATTCCGTGTTTTCGCTGTTAAGTCATTTCTTTTGATTTGTCTGAAAGCTGTGGCTGTTTCCCACTTCTCATCAGAGCTGTACATTTTCGCGCCCTTTTTGGCTGGGGCTCCCCGCCCAACATGGAGGATGACGCCATTTTACGCTCCCTGTATGGCTTCCGAGTCCCTCACTGCGCCTTCCATAGCCAAAGCTATTTCCTCTGCCAAATGGATGTACCAAATTCACAACATTCTGTTAACTATTTTAGACTCGCCACATAACAAGCAACTGTCTCCCTGGGACTCTATTTCTTGAGTTAAATTTGAACCATTGCATCGTTACCTAGGGTTTGGGCTGGTAATGATTCTTCACAAGGTTCACAAACTCATCAATCCGGGGCACTGAGTGCCATTAACCTTCAGATCAACCCATAAGTCTTACTCTCATACGTGGATAAGAGGATCACGCTCCTCTTCTCCTCCCCCGCAATGTCATTAGCTTGGAAAGAGAACACGAGGCATTCAACATAATGAGACCAATTGTCCACCATCAGATCAAAAGGATCAACCCTTCCAAACTGCGGCAAGCTTGGAGGGGACTGATTCGACAATTAGGACGGAAATTCTACTTACATTTACCGTGCGATGTATTGCTCAATTTCGGTTCACTTGATTTCTTTCCTCACTTTTTCTTGCTTTTTTCACTTTGTTGCCAGTTTGTTGGATCCTTGGTCGCTTGTTTAATTGGACTAATGGATCCAGGTTGTACACTTGTTTCAGGATGACCGAGTAGGTACCATAGACAGAGCTGATCAGTAGACGGTTCCTATGTAGAACACATTCTATTTATTTACAAAGGAACTCAGCAGCTACACTTACAACTAAAACCCTGACTCTACATTAGCCTTACTCAAGACTACTCAATATTAACTACAGACTACTAAAGTAGCCCATGCTACTCTGTCATTGAATAATAAGATCATGTGATCTTCTATTATAACATTCTTCTTAAAGGTATATTACACATCAGGTTACCACATTCTGGCAGCAGGATAATGGCGTCTTCTGTGGCCCCTTCTGTCTTGGACTTCCTGCGCCCCTTGTGCCTGCGCCTCTCCTCCCACAGGTCCCTCCGCTGGAAGCTGCATTGGGACACCTGGCCTCCTCTCCCTTCTGCCCCTCTCTTCCTCCTCAGAGGAGGTGCCTCCAGCAGAGACCACAATCCCCATTACCAGGGTAACAGATGGCTGTCTGATACCTGGAAGAGTCCACATGGTCTGAATCCTCAGGGGGCCTTGGAGAAACCAATATGTCTTGAAATGAAGCCTGGGAATGCTAACAATGAAGCACCAAAGAGAGATGAAGCTGCCAAGCACCAATAAGCAACCAGCAGCAAACTATCCCCAAAACTCCTCACTCCTCACACTGGCAATGCTGCTGGCCCTTTTTATCCCGCCCCGTGGATGAGGTTTAAAAAATTGTCGGCTGCCCACCTGCCCGTTGTGTCCATGCGATTTCATGCTTATCGCACGGGCAACGTAAAATCCAGCTTAATTGCCTTTTTAATGCCCTTAACTGGCCTGGTAACTGATGGCGGGCACGGCTCCGACTCCCACACGCGCCCGCCAAACGAAATATGGGGGTGCGCGATGACGTTGGGACGCTCAGCTGACATCATCATGTGCCATTTTACGCTCAAGCGGGTTGGGCGCGTGCCCATCCGTCCACTCAGTGAAAAATTCTACCCCAGGAGTCATTTGCTGAAAGGTTTCAAGGGAACAGATAGGATAAATAGCAAGAAACTATTTCCACTAGTTGGGAAACCTCAGTCTAGGGTGCACAGTATAAAAATTAGAGCCAGCTCTTTTAGGAGTGATGTTAGGAAACACTTCTTCATGCAAAGGGCCATAGAAGTTTGGAACTCTCTTCCGCAAATGGGAATTCACGCTGGTTCAATTGTTAAATTTAAATCGAGATTGATAGATTTTTGTGAACCAAAGCTTTTCAGGGATATGGGGATATATGGCTTTAGGCCACAGATCAGTCATGATCTCACTAAACGGCAAAGCAGGCTCAAGGAGCTAATTGACCTACCCCTGTTCACATGTTCCTATTGTCAGGGTTACATCACAGGTCAGTAAAAGCTTCTTGGAAGATGAACACTTAATTTTTTAAAAAGTGGCATGGAATATGGACACATTCACAAAATGGACTCCAGAGAGTCAGGTGACTTCTTGTTCTATACAGACAGGGATTAACTTCATGTCTGGGTATGTCTCTGGAAAGTCATTAAAATGTAAATGGTCTTCCCAGGTGTTGAGGACTGCCCTCTCCATTTCAATTGAAGAGGCTTAAAGTAACATAAAAGCAAAATACTGCAGATGCTGGCAACCTGAAACAAACACAGAAAATGCTGGAAAAACTCAGCAGATCTGACAGCATCTGTGAAGAGAGAAAGAGAGTTGACGTTTCGAGTCAGTGTGACTCTTCTTCAGACTTGAAGTAACAATGGCTGTTAGACTTGCTGATCCCATGAAGATAGGATTTCAGATAAAGACATTCAGAAGGCTCCTCTTGGCTGGAATGTTGATGGAATATCATTGATCCCCCGTTGTTTGTTACAATTACAACTGCTATCAGCCATTGTGTGGACAATGGAATACATCAATACTTCATCACATGACTGAAACGGGCTGGAGATAACCAATATCTTATTAATCCAGTAGGGCAGCCCAGTGAGTCAGTCCGGGGCATGAAGACCAGAGGGAAACCACCTTTCACCCAACACTAAATTGGAAAGTCGTCTTAGGCTGAAAATTGGGGCTAATTCATTTTACCTGCAAGTTCATATTTCTCCAGTACAGGAGTTCGACCACAATTTTGGCTGAAAAGCCAGAAACATCCATTGTCTTCAGGGAACCAGGAGAGAATCCTTCAGGCCTGCAACATTTGAACCATCTTAAGGAATGTTTAAAGAAGTGACCCATTCCTTTTATCCTTTAAGTAGATATAATATCTTTAGAAATCGTCTTTTGTGTGTGTACATTTCGTATGCGTGAGGAGTGTTTGTTGCGATTACATTTCGGGTATTCTGTGAAATAAACTTTTATCCTTTCTTTTTATTTAAACCTACAAGGCAGCCTGTTTTGTGTTTGTTCTTTAAAGCCACAGCACTCAAGGGGTTAAAACACTTTTTCTCAAAAATACATCTTGTCGTGGTCAGCCAAGAGGTGAGAAAAGGGGGAGGTTATCCCACATCTCTCCCCAGCAATAACATTACGTGAAAGATGCAACAGCAGCGTAAATCACATCAAGGGAATTCCAGACCCACATTCTAAAGCTAAGGATATTCCACCATAGGGAGAAGATGAGGCCTTATCGGACCTTTGCTTCAGTTGAACTGTGAAGGAGCAGAACTTAGGAATCCCTCCTCAAAACCCCATATCACTTCTGTTACCAAGAACATTTATTTCCACCTCCATAACATTGCCTGTCCCACATCACTGGCTCAGTTCAACTGCTGCTGAAATCCTCATCCATGCTTTTCTTACCCCCAGACTCAACTATTCCAATACTGTCTTAGTCGGCATCCTATCCATCATCCTCCACAAACTTGACCTCATCGAAAACTCAGCTGCCCACATCCCAACTAGCGCCAAGTCCCGTTCACCCATCACCCCTGTGCTCACTGACCCACAGTGGCTCCTGGTCCACCAGTGCCTTGATTTTAAAATTTCTATCATTTGGTTTAAATCAATCCATGGCTTTGCCACGCCCAATCCCTGTAACTTCCTTCAACCCGACACAGTCCTTCTCCAAGTCCCTTTTCCCCACTATTTCTGGTCTTGTCTCTGACTGCAATAGGCCCCAACCTATGAAATGCCCTCACTAAACCTTTCTAGCTCTCTACTTCTCTCCTCCTTTAAGGCACTCCTTAATATCTATCACTTTAACCGAGCATTATACATTGCCCTCTAGTGTTGCGTTACATATTGTCTGCTCATGGTCCAATGCACAGTGTATTCAAATATCACATTATACACTGCCCTCTAGTGTTACATTACTGTTTTGTGCTTTTACAGTATCCGAATATATCAGGTCCCATTCACCCATCATCCTTGTGCTCAGTGACCTACATTGGCTCTCGGTCCACCAGTGACTTGATTTTAAAATTTTCACCCCTTGTGTTCAAAGTCGCTCCAAGGTGTCACTTCCTCATGACCTGTGAAACTTCCTTCAGCTCTACAGTCTTCCAAGAACTCTGACTTCCACTGACCCTGGACTCTTGTGCACCTGCCTGTCCTTTTGGCTGTCCATCAATGGCCTTGTCTGCAGCTGTATAAGCCCTAATCTCTAGGGTGCCCTCTGTGACCCTCTAACCCATTCTTCCTCTTTAAGATTCTCCTTAAAATCTACAGAGGTTATTTTTCTGAAAGGGTAGAAACAGGCACTAAATTGATGCCCTACTGATGAGACACGTCCATTTGGGAGTCTGGATTTAGCACACAATATTAGCACACACTGTTACTTTATTTACAAAAATTACAGCCAAGCATGTTAGTAAACATTTCCTTTTTTTTTTGAAGTAATTGTAATCTTAAATGTCTTGCAGCGTTTGTTTAACTGTAGTTCTCCTGGATCCACAGGGATGCTGTTTTCAAAATATAGAACTATTGTGCGTATTTAATGTTATATTTATGGAATAGATTGCTGGTAACCATAATCTGAACATGCCCGGAGCTGCTAAAGCAGAAACCTGCAGGGTTTAGCATTCAAGCAATTGGACGCAATGTACATGGGACAGTTATTGGGTTCAACACAGCCACTTCCACTGCTGTTGTGGTGTGGGCTGGCTGACACACAGGGCCAGTTTCCAGGCTGGATCAGAGACCAGGTGAGAAGGTGCACAGCATCTCGGATGCGGTACTGGATGTCCTGGAAAGGGAGGGAGGTCCTGCGCTCGCAAGGATGGAGCAGTCCAGCTGTACCTCTTGTCTCTCTCTGCTGCACCAACTGCTGCTGCTTTGCTTGACCTTCCTTCATTCCTCCTGGACACCAAGGGAGACTTGGACATTGATGACCAGGAACCCCCTTTTCACTGCCCATTAGAGGGAGTAAGGCAGCATTCAGTCCTTTTGGGGATGTCCTCAAGGAAATCTCCAGGCATAAATACTGAAGGAGTGTTGGTGAAGTCTTGACAGGGAGTGCCCCAGGGAGTTTCCTAATGTGTTTCAACAGTGATCTTCGAAACTCCAGCGACCTCCAGTGGACGGTGAAAGGTCATGTACCTTTAAGTAGCATCCAAAATCCTGAGGAACGGCTTGTTTACACCCAAGCAGCTGGCCACTGTTAGCAGAACCTCTTTACAAATGCTAGCAAGCAATTTAGGTGGCACTTCAGATGACAGCTCTGAATGCACCCTTTACTAAGATGGTGTCTGCATCAGTTGAGGGCTAAACACACATTTCAGCTGAAGACCCCAATTTGGCCATCTAGGAGGCTGTTTAATGCCTGAAGAAGTTGTGGAAAATACCCCCCTTATCACTTTCCACATTACCATCTAACGTTAAACTCTATGCTGTCTGTTAGTGCTACTACACCCACTGAACTTTAATAATACATGATACACTGCCCTCTAGTGTACATCACAATCTGTTCTTTGGTAACACCCAACAATGACTTATATTTATATAGTGCTATTACCGTAATAAAACACCCTAAGGCGCTTCACAGGGTCATTATAAAACAAAGTATGACACCAAGTCACATATGGAGTTATTAGGTTCGTTGACCAAAAGCTTGGTCAAAGAGATATGTTTTAAGGAGTGTTGGAAAGGAACAAAGTGAGGTAGAGAGACGGAGAGGTGTAGGAAGAGCATTCCAGAGCCTGGGGCCTAGGCAACTGAGGACACAGCCCCCAATGGTGGAGCAATTAAAACCGGGATTCACGAGAGGCCAGAATTAGAACAGTGCAGATACCTCAGAGGGTTGTGGGGCTGGTGGGGATTACAGAGATAGGGAGGCGCAAGGCCATGAAAGGATTTGAAAACATGGACAAGAGTTTTAAAATCGAGATGTCGCTTGAATGGGAGCGAGTGTAGGTCAGTGAGGATAGGGGTGATAGGGGAAGGGGACTTGGTGTGTGTTAAGACACAGACAGCAGGACTTTGGATGACCTCAAGTTTATGGATGGTAGAACGTGAGGAATCAGTCAGGAGTGCATTGGAATAGTCAGGTCTACAGTTAGCAAAGGCATGAATGAGAATTTCAGCAGCACATGAGCTAAAACAGGAGGAAGTCAGGTGATGTTATAGGGGTGGAAATAGGGTTTCAGTGTTGGCACAGATATGAGGTCGGAAACTCATCCAGGGGTCAAACATGACACCAAGTTTATGAACAGGCTATCTTAATCTCAGAGTGCAGAGAAGAAAGAATTGGTAGGTAGGGAGCCGAATTTGGAGGGGTGACTAAAAACAATGGCTTCAATCTTCCGAATATTTAATTGGAAGAAGTTTCTGCACATGCATTTCTGGATGTTGCATTAGCAATCTGATAATTTAGCAACAGTGGAAAAGTTGAGAGGGGTGGTGGTGAGGTACTATTTCCACCCCTATAACATCACCTGACTTCCTCCTGTTTTAGCTCATGTGCTGCTGAAATTCTCATTCATGCCTTCGTCAACTGTAGACTTGACTAGTCCAATGCACTCCTGACTGATTCAGCGTACATGGTATTGCATTATGTGCACTTTGATATTACATATACACTTTCCTCCAGTATTACCTCATACATTGTGCTTTAATATTACACTATTCACAGTTCTCTAGTGTGATAGGTCTCGAACTGGGATCAGTGGCCCCTTGGGGGATCGCACTGTCCTTCTGGGTGTCCACAATACATATCCAGTTTTACAGGTGTGTGACTGCCCAGGGCACCATGGTCACCATGGTCAAAGGTTAAGCAAGTGAGCAACAATCACAAGTGTGCCCTGCTTCCCCCATGCTCCTGCTCTCCTTCTGGTCCTGCCCTCCTCATGCTCTCCTCCCCTGCCCATCTCCCTGACAAGGGCAGGTATTGCCACGAGAAACAGGCACACCCATCTCACTCATGTCTGACAATAAATAGCTGACTTCTTGGAGAAAAAACAACTTTTACATGCAGCATGACGTAGTATTATAACTTTGTTCTGTGACCTGTGATTTCGACTCCAATTGTAAAGGAGTGCTTCAATGATAAAGGTTTGAGAATCACTGCTCTAATGTAACATCAGACACTGTGTTTGGATATTAAATTATTCACTGCCTCGGTGTACCTCAGTGTATCCCCATCACAGTGAAGACTGGGGGCAGACAAGGCTGTGTCTTTGCACTGACCCTCCTCTCCACCTTCCTCACTGCAATATTGCACCTCACCTCCAAAACAATCACCCACAGGCGTGCAGATAACTTACAAAACAGGCAGGAAACTGTTCAACCAACCCCGCCTTCAACCCAAAACCAAAACCATTTAAACCTCAGGCATTGAGCCCAGGTATGCTTGCTTGTGCCCACTCACAAACTGAGCTCCAGGTCATTGTCAACTCCTTCTCCAAAGCAAATGAGCTGCTCATTAAACACCCGGAAAGCAAAGGTCCTCTTCCAACCAGCTCCCACAAAACACCTCCCGCCTGCCCCCGCTTCCCCCCCGACCACATTGAATAAGATCAATGGTGAGACCCTGAGCCATTCTGTCCAACGTGTCAGCTCAGCCTTCAGCCCACTGAGGAAAAGAGTGTTTGAGGAGGAGGATCTGAAACCCGAGACTAAGGTCGTTGTTTACTGGGTAGCAGTGATCCTTGCACTCCGACATGCTTCGGAGACTTGGACAGTCTACAGCCGGCACCTCTAAACATTGGAGAGATACCATCAGCAGTGCCCTCACAAGATGCTCCAAATCCAGTGGCAAGAAAGGAGGTCCAACAGCGGCGTCCATTCCCAAGCCAACCTGCCCAAAGGTGAGGCACTGCTCACTCAAAACCAGCTCCGCTGGGCAGGGCATGTCATCCGTATGCCTAACACCAAGCTCGGGAGGCAACTGCTCTACTTGGAATTCAGTCACGGCTGGAGGCTCCCAGGAGGACAGGGGAAATGCTTTAGGGATGTCCTCAAGGCATCCCTGAAGAGGCCAAACATCCCTGAAGAGGTCAAACATCCCTGAAGAGGTCAAACATCCCTGAAGAGGTCAAACGTCCCTGAAGAGGCCAAACATTCTTGAAGAGGCCAAACATCCCTGAAGAGGTCAAACATCATTGAAGAGGTCAAACATCATTGAAGAGGTCAAACATCCCTGAAGAGGTCAACATTGCCGCTGACTCATGCGAATAGAAAAGGTTCATTCAGGAAGGCACCAAACACATGGAGACTTCATCAGGAACGTGCAGAGGCAAAGGGTGGAATATTCCGGCCCTGTTGACAGCGGGCGTCATGGCGGGTTGTAAGGGGTACTATCCGGCATGAGGGGCAGAAACCAGTTTCACGCCGGTGTGAAAGCACAGCGGGATCATCCAGTGGTGGAATGCAAATCCTGCTGGAGGCTGGTGTGAACCCGCTTTGCATCCTGGTAATGGGATACAAAGTAAGGTCCAGCCGGAATTGTTCCCCTTCCCACCGACCCCCCCCTCCCCCACCCCGGCCACCCCCCCTGCCCAATTTATCATTACACCAGCGGGAAAACAGGCCGGCCCAGAACACATCTGGACAACCGTGACGTGCAGGAGCCGGGACCCACCGTGAGGGCCTTGCTCAGATTGCAGACATCCGAGAAGCGGAAGATTCTGGAGCCCGACAGCTCAGGGAGCCTGGAGGAACACGTGCATCACACTCTGGGTAGATTCTCATGGACATGGCTCCACCACGAAGCAGCTCACAGAGGGTGATGATCGACGAAAGGGGGGTGGTGGGGGGGAGAGGAAGGTCTAAGTTTGACTGGGAGAGGAAGGTGTACCTGGAGGGGTGGGGAGGTGAGGTTGGGAGGGAGTGAGGTGGGGTAGGGGGGGTAACGGGGGAGAGTGTTGCAAGGGGAGAGGAAGGTGTAAGGGAGGGGGTTCAGATGGGAGGAGGAGGGAGTTTGGAAGGAGGGAAGGTGTCCAGGGAGAGGAGGGAGTTCCAAGGGGGATGGTGTCCAAGGGGATGAGGGAGTTTGGAGGAGGGAAGGATTCCTAGGGAGGAGGGAGTAAGCCGGGGTAGGAGGGTGGATGTCCAGGTGAACATGCAAGGGAGGGGCCTGTGGAGCCAATGACTACCTCCTGGGGGGCGAACTAAGGGTGGGTGTGGTCGGAGGGAATGGTGAGTATGAGAGGGGGCAGAGGCAGCTGGGAAGTTGAGGGCGCATTGGTACAGTAGAAGGGTGGTTGGTGGGTACTCGGGGCAGACATGGACCCTAGGGGTGGGAAGGAGGAGGTCAGGAAGGTCAATGTGGAAGGGGACGGGATTCTCAGGGAGGTAGGGAAGGTTCACATTCACCTGGACAGCCTGGAAAGACAAGGGTTCGGGTTGGTAGGTGACGGTGGGGAGGTGGAAGGTCAACAGTGACGGGGGGAGGACATGGATGACTGGGGGAGGAGAAAGGACGGTGAAGCTGATCAGAAACTTTACTATGCAGTATGAACTATGACCCCGTAGCATTGTGTTGGATGGGCACAGGGAGTGCAGTCAGTGGGCGGGCAAAGATGCAGGGTCAGCTCAGATGGACAACCGAAAGAGGGCCCCAGCAGACAGCATTGAGAATGCTCAGGACAGTGAAATGAGTGTGACGAATGAAGGTTCCGCGTGTGTGGGAGAGAGCTTACACGAGGCTCCAAAAGGCCCTTACACACAGACACACTCCTCCCTCCAGGATCACTCATGGTCCAGATACGTGCAGCTGAATTGCTAGTGAGGTGAGGGGTGTGGGGGGGTCGAAGCAGTGGGAGGACTTGCGAAGCCTGTCAATGAAGCTGAAAGACAACATTACACATTTTTCAGTGAAAGTGAACATATTTTCTGATTACAAAGTGATAAAGTGTGTTCACCCATACAATCACTTGTGATCAGAATTTCTTAACCTCACTAGGCCTACCACTTCTTCTAGGTGCTGCCCTGACATCCACCAGTGGTGAAGACAGCCTGTGCAATGGTTGGCCCTGTTGCCTTTGATGCCTTTGGCTTGCATCCTCTGCAGAGCTGAGGCCTTGAGGGCCCAGGCTTGATTTGGCTGTCCTCCTGTGGACCAGCTACTCCCTCTGTGGTGACAGAGGACAAGGTTTAGGGGGGTCACAGGCAAAGGGGACTTGGAGGGAGCAAACAGCCTCTCTGATTCCTGGGTGGATGACCCAGGGGAGTCCTGCTGCCGCTCCTCCTCTCTTCAGGTGCCCAAGGCCCCTGGCCTGACTCCTTGAGGGGAGGGAACACCTGGAGGGACATCGAGGTGCCCCATTTCCCTCTTGCAATGCCACTGCGGTAACTCACCCACGGCTACCACGATCTCTGCGTTCTGTTGGACCAGGGTCTCCATGGCGTCCACCATTCTTCCAATGGAGACCTCCAGATGTGCACACATGTGGGCACCTCTTCATCAGAGAGCAGGCAGATGCACCCCTCTGATTCGCGTGCTACTTTGCTGAGGGCTTCCAAAAGCTCTGCATGATGCTCCCCGGCCTTCTGCTGACTCTCCACGATGAGTTGGAAGGCCAAAGCCAGAGGCTCATCATCTGACTCGGACATCACAGATGCCTCTTCCCCATCAGTCCTCCGAGTACCGGGAAGCTCAGCTGAACCTGCCTCCTCCTGCTGTGGACACGTGTCTGCGCTGTGACCACCAGATTGTGAACCTGAGCCAGCTCGGTTCCACTGAGGTGTGTGTCTCTGCGCTGGTGCAGGGTGTGGGTAAGCGCTGTGATGGGTCTTCCAGGCTGCTTATTTCCAGCTCTTCAATGGAGGAGGTGTCCTCTTGGCTGGAGGTGAGGAGCTGGATGGAGCTGAGGAACTGGCTGGCTGAGGGTTTCTGTCATTTGGCAGAGCTCCCTGTGAACCAAAGTAGAGATAAGTAGTGCATGGCAGCAGAGTCAAAAGCAGTTGAGAGAACACTCACATTTGCGTTGAGAGAGGGATAATGTGGTGCAGGATCCTAACGTGGGTGTTCGCCACTGACCTCACCATCACTACAGGCATGGTCCACGTCCTCACCAGTCAGCGCGATGGCACACTCCTCAAATTGAGTGAGGGTCCTCATGTGGACCACACCACCCCTGGTCTGAGACATCTCCCTGCTGTTGTGAACCAGCTTCTCCTGCGTGAAAAAAGGTGGAAAGAGTGAGTAGGACACATGGCAGTGCATGGAATGTTTGTGTGCTGAGCGGAGCCATGGATGGAATGAGGTTGCGAGTTCAAGAGGATATGAGCCTAAAAGAGATGTGAGGGTGTGCGTGAGAGTTAGTGGTGTTGTCCCTTGAGGTGTGAGATCCCCATGGATGTGTGATGGGTCTGTGAGTGTGTGAGTTAAGAGTGTTTGACTTACCCTGGCGGAACAGATGAGAGCATTCGTCCTCTTCCTGCACTGGATGGCTGACCTCCTCTGTGCTCCGTTGGTGCTGGCTGCTGCGGCCAATGCCTCCCAGGCCAGATGGGTGACTCTGGTGGACTTCCTGCAGCCAGAGCAGGGGTAGAGGATATCGCGGTAGCCTTCTACTGCATCCAGCAGGTGCCCCAGAGAGGCACCACTAAATTTAGGGGCTGCCGTCACCTTTGCCATCGGGGCCATCTGTTGCCTAGAGCAGTCCGGGTCTGTAGACATGAAGTAGGCTGCACTCTGGTACACTTTGAATATGGCGCCTGAAGCAAGGAAGTGCTGAGGTCATGGTGCGGTGGGCAAATCCAAGCCCGCCTGCCAGCGAACTGGAGTGTTTCCTGTGAATGCATTATTAATGACATGCCAGGAAGGGAACATTACGGTGCGAAACCCCACCATTGCGGCCAGCAGATAAAATTAGATTTTTCACACCCACTACAGCACTTAGTGCAAATCTGGGATGATTCTGTCCAAAGTCAAGGCATTGGAGAGAACGCACAAACATTCAAATACCTCAAATACCCAACCCTTCGAGCACCAGCTGTCCACATGTGACTGAGTCTGCGTGAGCGTGAGGTAACGCAAAAGAAGCAAAATGTACAAAAAGTAACTAAAACTGTTCTACAGGAAAATGTTTGCATCAGAGTTGAACTGGAAGTTTTGAAGTACAAGATTCAAGCTGAGTATATACCTTTGAAGGCGCACAATAAACTTAAGTCTTCAATGAACCAAGCTGTTCGGGATCTGAACAGACAAATTTCAGAGGTGACACAAGGGTATCAGGAGATGATAATAACCCTCAATTCCACAGTTGGCAAATCAAAGCAGGAGTTAGGAAAACTCAGATAGGCAAAACAGCAGACAGAAAAGAAGATGTGACCCTAAATGACTCCTCGAAGAATCAATATGTAGCCATGGAAAAAGATGAGGAGCTAAAAAGGATGTTGAATATTACTTCAGAAAAAGCTGTGTTAGGGCTATCAGTAGTAACAAAACAATGCACTGAAGCCCAGAGTAAGTTGGCAAGAGGTCAACAACAAAATGAACAGTTGAAAGGACAATTAATTGTCCTTCAAGATCAAATGAAAAAGGAATGCTTAACCATTCAGCAACATGAAGAAATGAAGACTGTCTTAAACATCAGAATGGAAGCACAGCAGCAGAAACTCAAGGAGACTTTGCTGAATTACAGGAAATCTCAAGATGGTGCAAGTGGGCTTTGCAAAGAAAAGGAAAACCTGTTGAAAGACATTCACATGTTACAAGAATCCCTTAGGTCAAAGATTATTCTTCTGGAAAACTATGAAGAGAAGGAAAATGAATTTAACATCACTCTGAACAAATTGAAGAACCAGTCGGCAGAGAAGACTCAGCAATGTTCTATATTCCAGGAGAAGCCAAAAGCTACAAGAAACAGACTGAAGAGCTGAAGAAGCAGTTGAACGGAAAAGAGGAGGCATTGAAAGGAAAAGCTGCTGAACTTTCCAAAGTGCAAGTGGGTAATGAAGCTATGAGTGGCACAATTACAGAACTAAAACAGGCTAAGACTTCACCAGAGACAGACCTGGCCAACAGTAAAGCCAAACTGATGGACAAGGACAAAGTTCTGTTGCAGGCAGAGAAAGAAAAGACAGAAATAAGATCAGAACATGTAAATCTGACACTGAAATGCAAGGAACGAGAAGAAGAAAGAGCACTGGATGTCTCAAACATACTGAGAACCATTGAGCTGAATGAGAAGACTCATAAGCTTGCAAAACGGTTTGAAAACAAAAAAGCTAAGAAATGCTGAAATTGTGAAACAAGTGGAAATGAAGGTTCCATTTGTGAAATGTATACATCCAGCAAAAACACGGCGGACACCATGGGAAAAGAAAATTTAAGTCCACTCTAGGAATGAACGGAGTGCACATTCCCCTCGGAAGGAATGGGACAATACCACAGTGTCCATGAAAAGCAGATGAGTTGTTAATGAAGAGAAACGCATCTTGAAGGAGAGCAAAAAGCGAATCCAACGGAGATAGCCAAGAACCAGAAACACAGACACAAGTGATAGGCCGAGATGTGGAAGGAGTGTCAAGCCTCAAGACCTTCTGAGTTTATAAAGTCAGAGACTCGAGATGGGGGAGAAGGGGTAGAAAATAAAGATTGCATTGTAATATTCCATTGGTCGGGAGGAAAGTCTTCTTTGGCAAAGAAAGAGGGATGTTGTGTGATGTTGTATGTGCCTGCATTGCATTGTAATAGAAAGGTGCTCGGCAGAGCAAGGGTTAATGGGGGACTGGAGAATAGCATCACCCACGATATGATGTATGGAGTCACATGATAATAAACTGAGAGAACAGTCTAGAGAGAACACTCTGGAACCAGCCTGCATGGAGGTAACAACACGATGTGAGACAGTAACCTGAGAGCTGTAAATAGTTACAGGTTAACAATAAACAGTTCATGTTTAAATATACAAGTCTCAAAGTCTCTTTGTTGAGGCACCACAATGCACCATATTGCAACAGTCATTGCCTGGCACTTGTGTGACACGCGTGTACATAACTTGCCACTTATCAGCCCAAGCCTGAATGTTTTTCAGGTCTTGCTGCCCGAAAACACAGACTGCTTCAGTATCTGATGAGCTGCGAATGAAACTGAAAAATGTGCAATCGCCAGCGAACATTCCCACTTCTGACTTTATGATGAGGGGGGGTGAAGATCACTGATGAATCAACTGAAGATGGTTGGGTCGAGGAGACTGCCCTGAGGAACTCCTGCAACAATGCCCCGGAGCTGAGATGACTGACCTCCAACAACCAGAACCATCTTCCTTTGTGCGAGGTATGAATCCAACCAGTGGCAGGTTTTTCCCCTGACTCCCATTGACTTCAGTATTACTCGGGCTCCTTGATGCCTCTATGCTGCCCCCTGGTGTAACATCACATGCTGTGCTCTGGTATCACGTTGCAAACTTCCTCACCTGCAAACCTCAACTCTGGAGCCACACGCGGCTCTTTAGCATCTCATTTGCGGCCCCCTAACATTTTCCAGTTGTACTCAACTACGATGAAAGCCTTTAAAAAGAAAGTCAGTAAAGTAAAAGCATATTTGTATTGCAGAGATAAACAGCTATGCATTTTTTAAGGTTTCAAATGAATATTTTAACATAAAAAGTCATAGTGCTCTAAATAAACCTGTTCAAGTGGTATAGCTACACTATGGCTATAGATAATGGCTGGGATCTTCCGTGCCCGCTGGCATCAGGCGTGTTCGGTGGCATCAGTGGGAAATATGGCGAGAAGGCCAAAAATTGGTTTCGCAACGTCATGAAACCAGTTTGCGATCGTCCGCTCCACCCGCTGACAGTGGGCCGCGTTTACTGCCATGGGGCATAGGGAACCTCATTGTAATGCATCTGCATATCACTATAAGGCTGGAATCATCCACCCCCACTGGATCGTCCGCCCATGTTGGCCTGCTATCAAGCCTCGAATAAACCTCAAAAGCGAAATCTGGAGGCATCCTCCTTGTGCCTTGCAATCTGAGCAGCAGAGTGGACATCCCTTCCTGATGTTCCCCAGCTTGCCTTTGCAGCTCCAGCAACTGTGACATGACCGAGTCCAGAGGCTCGTCATCTGACTCGGACTCAGCAACATTCTGGCCTCCAGCAGTCGTCCGGGTTGTGGGATCTGGGAAGTCCCTGCCGCCACCTGCTGTGGACCAAACAGTGCGATGTGCTCACCAGATTGTGATCCCGAGGCTACTCTAAAGCTAGGTCCCACCGAGGTGTGTGTCTCTGCACTGGTGGAGAGTGTGGGTGAGCGCTGTGACGGGACCTCAAGGACGGTGCCTCCAGATTCCGCTTCTGAGGTTTCTTCGGGGCTTGATTGGAGGCCCTGGGTCGTGGACTCTGGCTGTTTCCCAGATGTGTCTGTGAAAGCAAGGGGAGATTATTAATGGCAGTGGCCTGTGAAACAGGACACATCACTCACAGCATGGTTATCTGATGGATTTTGCACTACTGGATCCTTACTTAGTAGAGCAGCGCTGACCTCACCGTCAGCACAGCAACAGTCCAGATCCTCATCAGCCTGTATTCAAAATCCATGAGGACCTTGATTTTAGGGTCTGTCTCCTTCTGAACTTGCTGCACTCCGTTCCCTCAGGTGTAACCCTGACTTTGTTATCAAACCTGCTGACAAAGGTGGTGCTGTTGTTGTCTGACCTCCACCTCACAGAGGCTGACTGCCAACTCGCAGATACTTCCTCCTATCCCCCCACCCCATCCGCCCCCCCCAGATCATGACCCCACCACTGAACATCAAGCCATTGTTTCTAGGACTGTCACTGACCTCATCTCCTCTGGAGATCTTCCCTCCACAGCTTCCAACCTCATAGTCTCCCAACCTCAGATGGCCCGCTTCTACCTCCTTCCCAAAATCCACAAACAGGACTGTCCCAGTAGACCGATCATATCAGCCTGTTCCTGTCCCATGGAACTCATTTCGTCCTATCTTGACTCCGTTCTCTCTCCTCTTGTACAGTCTCTTCCCACCAACATCTGCAATTCCTCTGATGCCCTATGTCATATCAACAATTTCCAGTTCCCTGGCACTGACCGCCCCATCTTCACCGTGGACATCCAGCCCCTCTACACCTCCATTCTCCCACCAAGATGGTCTGAGGGCTCTCTGCTTTTTCCGTGAACAGAGGCCTGAACAATCCCCATCCACCACCACTCTCCTCCGCCTGGCTGAACTTGTTCTTTCACTGAACAATTTCTCCTTAAACTTGTCTCACTTCCTCCAAATAAAAGGTGTGGCTATGGGTACCCGCATGGGCCCCAGTTATGCCTGTCTCTTTATGGGGTATGTGGAATATTCCTTGTTCCAGGCCTATTCAGGCCCCCTCCCAATTCTTTTCTCAGTACATAGATGATTGCTTTGGTGCTGCTTCATGCTCTCGCCTGGATCTGGAAAAATGTATCAATTTTGCTTCCAATTTCCACCCCTCCATCACTTTCACATGGCCCATCTCTGACACTTCCCTTCCCTTCCTTGACCTCCCTGTCTCAATTTCTGGTGATAGACTGTCCACCAATATTCATTACAAGCCCACCTACTCCCACAGCTACCTCGACTACAGCTCCTCACACCCTGCTTCCTGTAAGGACTCCATCCCATTCTCTCAGTTCCTTCGCCTCCGTCACATCTGTTCCAATGATGCCACTTTCCAAAACAGCACTTCTGACATGTCTTCCTTCTTCCTTAACTGAGGTTTCCGATCCACAGTGGTTGACAGGACCCTCAACCATGTCCGACCCATCTCCTACGCCTCTGCTCTCACACCTTCCTCTCCCTCCCAGAACCAAGATATGGTCCCCCTTGTCCTCACTTATCACCCCACCAGCCTCTGCAATCAAAGGATCATCCTCCGCCATTTCCGCCAACTCCAGCATGATGCCACCACCGAACACATCTTCCCTTTAACCCCCTCTGGGACACCCTGGTCCACCCTCCCATCATCCCCTACACCTCATCCCCTTCCCACAGCACCTTCCCATGCAATCGCAGAAGGTGCAACATCTGCCCCTTTACTCCCTCCTCACTGCCCAAGGGCCCAAACACTCCTTTCAAGTGAAGCAGTGCTTCACTTGCACCTCCTTCAATTTGGTCATCTGCTGCTCCCAATGCGGTTTCCTCTACATTGGAGAGACCAAACGCAGACTGGGTGACTGCTTTGCGGAACACCTTCGGTCTGTCCGCAAGCATTACCCAGACCTCCCTGTCACTTGCCATTTCAACACTCCACCCTGCTCTCTTGCCCACATGTCCGTCCTTGGCTTGCTGCATTGTTCCAGTGAAGCTCAACGGAAACTGGAGGAACAGCACCTCATCTTCCGACTAGGCACTTTACAGCCTTCCGGACTTAACATTGAGTTCAACAACTTCAGATCATGAACTCTCTCCTCCATCCCCACCTGTTTTTTATCCCCTTTTTTCAATGTTCATTTTCATTTTTTCATTTTATTTTTTATCCACTTATTTTTATTTTTATTTTCATTTTTATTCATTGTTTTATCCCTACCTTTTATCCTATCTTCAATCTTTTTTCCCTTCACCCCACCCCCACTAGGACCATCTGTCACTTGTTCATGTTGTTCTTTCCAGAGTGCTTACCCTTGTCCTGCTATTACCACATTCTGCTTTCTGACCTTAATGCCACCATCAGCACTTCCTTTAGCCAGTACCACTACCATTAACACCCCATCATCCTTTTCTTCATGACATCTTTGCCAATCTCTCCTTAGCCCCAAACTGTCGCTGACCTTCTATCCAGCTTCACCTGCTCCACCCCCCTTAAACAGAATAAATTTCATCACATGTTTACTGCTCTTTAGCTCTGAAGAAGAGTCATATGGACTCGAAACGTTAACTCTGTCTTTCTCTCCACTGATGCTTTTAGACCTGCTGAGTTTTTCCAGCATTTTCTGTTTTTGTTGCCTTGATTTCAGGCATTCACCACTGCTCTGCGACCTCTCCCTCTTGTGTACCAGCTTGTCCTGCATGGATAGAGATGCCGAGAGTGTAAGCAGGATGCCTGCCAGGGCAGATGATAAGTACACCTGGTATGTGTGGGCGGTGAGTGGTCCCATGGATGGGATGACGACAATGACGACATGTGTGAGAGAGTGAATGGTGATGTCCCTTGAACTGGTAGTGAGTGAGGGCTCTGTCGATGTGTGATGGGTTTGTGAGTGTGTGAGTTGAGGATGAGGAGGAGAATGGCTTAGCCTCGCGGAATGGAGGAGATCATTCATCTCCTTATGGCATTGTGTGGCTGTCCTCTTTTGAAGGTCGTTGGACCTGACCACCATTGCCACTGCCCCCCAATCCTCGTTGGTCACGCTGCTGCCCATCCTGCAGCCAGAGCAGAGGATGAGTACATCACAGCAGGCCTCCACGGCATCCAAATAAGGTGCTCCAGTGACGTGTCATTAAACCCGGGGCTGCAGCCTTCTTGCCTTTGTGGACATCTTCCCTGCAGTAGTCCTGGGCTAGAAGCACGAAGTTGCGTGGGTGCAGCTGGACCTTAAATATGGGGCCCGGCATGATGAAACGGCAAGGTGATGGCTTGGCAGACGAATGAGAGCCCACCCACCATAGAAATGGCTTATTTCCCGGGAATGCCCAATTAATGTGGTGGGTTTGGGATGATACGGCGTGAAAAGCCGCCATTGCGGCCAGCAGGTAAAATGTTGTTTTACCAGCCCGCTACCGCACTTAGTGCAAACCTGGGATGATTCTGCCCAATGCCTTTGATTCAAGGGACAGGTTTTATAAGAACATAAGAAATAGGAGCAGGAGTAGACCATTCAGCCCCTCGAGCCTGCTCCACCATTTAATAACATCATGGCTGATCTTCTTGTGTTTCAATTTCCACATTCCCATCTAGCCCCGATAACCTTTGATTCCCTTGCCTAGCAAGAATCTATCTATCTCTGTCTTAAAAACATTCAATGACCCCGCCTCCACCACCTTCTGAGGCAGAGAATTCCAAAGTCGTACAACCCTCTGAGAGAAAAAATTTCTCCTCATCTCTAATTTTAAACAGTGCCACCTAGTTCTGGACACATCCACAAAAGGAAACATTCTTTCGACGTCCACCTTGTCAAAGCTGTTCAGGATCTTGCAGACTTCATTCAAATCACCCCTCACTCTTCTAAACTCCAGTGGAAACAAGCCCAGTCTGTCTAACCTTTCCTCATAAAACAACCCACTCAATCCAGGCTTCAATCCAGTAAACCTCCTCTGAACCACCTCCAAGGCATTTATATCCTTATGGCCATTATTGTTTCTAGATGTAGAAGAGATGATAAATTATTCTGGTTGTGCTATGAGAAGCTAATTTTTATCAGAAGAATCAATATTTGAAAAAAGCTCTTAATTTTATACATCTTAACAAAGAACAAAGAAAAGTACAGCACAGGAACAGGCCCTTCGGCACTCCAAGCCTGCGCCGATCATATTGCCTGTCAAACTAAAACATTTTGCACTTCCAGGGTCCGTATCCCTCTATTCCCATCCTATTCATGTATTTGTCAAGCTGCCTCTTAAACACCACTATCGTACCTGCTTCCACCACCTCCTCTGGCAGCGAATTCCAGACACTCACTACCCTCTGCGTAAAAAACTTGCCCCACACATCACCTTTATAGTTTTCTCCTCTCACCTTAAATCTATGTCCCCTATTAATTGTCTCTTCCACCCTGGGAAAAAGCTTCTGACTATCTACTCTGTCCATGCCACTCATAATTTTGTAAACTTCTATCAAGTCGCCCCTCAATCTCCGTCGCTCTAGTGAGAACAATCCAAGTTTCTCCAACCTCTCCTCATAGCTAATAACCTCCAGACCAGGCAGCATCCTGGTAAACCTCCTCTGCACCCTCTGCAATGCCTCCATATCCTTCTGGTAATGTGGCGACCAGAATTGCATGCAATATTCCAAGTGTGACCTAACCAAGGTTCTGTACAGCTGCAGCATGACTTCCCAGCTTTTATACTCAATACCCCTGCAGATGAAGGCAAGCATGCCATATGCCTTCCTGACTACCTTATCCACCTGCGTTGCCACTTTCAGTGATCTGTGGACCTGTACACCCAGATCCCTCTGCCCGTCAATGCACTTAAGGATTCTGCCATTTACTGTATAATTCCTACCTGTATTAGACCTTCCAAAATGCACTACCTCGCATTTGTCCGGATTAAACTCCATCTGCCATTTCTCCGCCCAAGTCTCCAACCGACCTATATCCCGTTGTATCCTTTGACAATCCTCTTCACTATCTGCAACTCCTCCAACCTTAGTGTCGTCTGCAAACTTACTAATTAGCCCAGTTACATTTTCCTCCAAATGATTTATGTATACTACAAACAGCAAAGGTCCCAGCACTGATCCCTGCGGAACTCCATTAGTCACAGCTCTCCATTCAGAAAAGCACCCTTCCACTGCTGCCCTCTGTCTTCTATGGCCAAGCCAATTCTGTATCCATCTTGCCAGCTCACCTCTGATCCCGTGCGACTTTAAGTTAAAGTTTGTTTTAAAGTTGACTTTATTGACAAAATTAGAGTAAGATAAATTCCATTTATCACAAGGCCCATGTAAAACACAAAAGCCAAAAGCATTTTTTCAGTTTTAAATATAACTTTCTTCTAACTTTTTTTATTCATTGGTAAAATATGCTGTTTCTCCGTTAAATTAATATGGTTCACCATTTTTATATTTCCTTCTCGAGCATGCTTATACATAATTCATGCAAATTGATGCATAAAACCTGAACGTTCCTGTACTGGAGATACAAAGAAGTCAAAAAAAAGCAAAAAATGTCAAAAAACACAATAATTCAGAATTAGTTCTATTTTAATTTTGATTTTTTTTTCTATCCATACAGAAATTCAATACATGTATTTTCTTTATTGTATGTACAAATTTGCCATGTATTTGATTTAGAAATGCCAAACTTTCATCTTGTGGCTCACAATTTTGTACTTAGGCAATTTTTTATTTATAAGTCTCTTCAGGTAAAAGGTGTTGCTGATCCCTGCTCTTGTGCAACACTGTTCTTTGACATTGCATTAAACACTGCCCTCTAATGTTGCATCACTCACTTTGATACCCCAAGTGTTTGTATAAAGGCCACTTAACATGAGCCACACAACCTAACGTTTGTTTCTGTTTTAATATTTCACTAACACACTCCTTATTTCTCTCTCCCGGTCTCATGACTTTACATCTTTTAGTTTTCCCTTCAGCTGTTCACAAGATTCAGGAGATTGGTTCCTGTGATGAGGAACTTCAGTTATGAAGATAAATTGGAGAAGTTTAGACTGTTTTCCTTGGAGAAAAGAAGGCTGAGAAGAGATTTGGTAGAGGTATTCAAAATCATGAGGGGTTTGGCCAGGGTAGATAGAGAAAAACTGTTCCCACTTGTGAAAGGATCAAGAATGAGAAGGCACAGATTTAAAGTAATTAGCAAAAGAAGCAATAGTGTTATAAGGAAAAACTTTTTTCAGCCAGCAAGTGGTTAAGGACTGGAATGCGCTGCCTGGGCGTGTGGTGAAGGCAGGTTCAACTGAAACGTTCAAAAATAAATTAAAGTTTTATTTGAAAAGGAAGAATGTGCAGGATTACAGGGAGAAGGCGGGGAGGAATGACATTGGGTGAGTTGTTCACTCAGAGAGCTGGTGCAGACATGATGGGCCAAATGGCCTCCTTCTGCACTGTAACAATTCTTTGATTCTTTGATTCTGTGATTCTGTGTTATGTTTAAAACACAATTTCTGACTGGTACTGTCTTCCCTCTCATTTGTTTCTGAACTATTATCTATATGACCTTTGTTGGGAGATTTTATTTCAACCTGTTCCCAGTGATTCATATGACTCCAATATGATACAGTGATATTTTATTAAGTTTCACAGAGTCAGCACCTATATGTGCCTTAGTAGTACAGCTCGGAGTACGGAATGAGAATTATATAATCCAGACCTTGCTGAGGTCCTTTCCAGATTGGAAGTGAAGGCCAACTCCAGGGCGGTACTTGTGGGCCCAACCGTGATGCAGCATCTGATAATCAATGTCTTAGCTGCCATTAGCACAGATAGAAGCCACCCAGTTGCCTCAGTGCTGCAGTGGAAACTCAGACTGAGGTCATGATGCCCTGCTGGCTCGGACTGCTGCCATCATTGCTGCAGATCTCAGTGCTCCATGGGCCATGGAGGCTCTCACAGCGGTCCAGCAATCTGTCCTCTAGCAGCTTACTAGGATTGCTGAGGAGCCGCCCTAGGACACTGGGCAGTGGCTCCTTGGAGCACAAGCTTACTGCCCTCTCTCAGGGTGACAGCAGTTGTTGCCTCTCGGCCAGCCAGCCCAGGCTGCTGCTGCTTATGCCAAGGTGGCGCAGCCTGAAGCCAGGCCCATAAGACTCAGAGCTGCTCAAGGCCATCCTGCAAGGCCACCTTCTGTCTGCCTCAGTGGATAGCAGTAGCCTTTCACCAGCCACGCTGCAGTCCCTGGAGTAAAACTGTAGGAACGCTAGGAAAGGCAAAAGCACCTGCAAGACAGGCAATAAGAGGATATACAAGAGTTGTTAGTTCAGTTTTGCAGGTATTATTGGAAGCGCTGTTGGATGAAGTTGTTACAGAATGGTTATTTATTGGGTGCCTTTTATTTCAGGATTTGGTTAAGATGACACTGCTAAGATACAAAACAAATGGACTAAACGGTGGAGATTTGTGGAGCAATTGTGATGCAGGGATAAGGTCAGAGGCTGCGTATCTGCTTACAAGCATCTCACCAAGAGCGAAGGAATCCAGGATGCCTCCCATCTTCCTCCTCCTCCTCCTCTTTCTCCTCCTCCTCCCGGGTTGGCCTCTGAAGACCTTGGCTGCACCTCCGAGATCGCAAGACCACGGAGGACACAGCGGGTGACCACAAACTTGGATTCACATTCTGGTGAGTAATGGAGGACTCCCCACTGGGTGGCCCAGACAGTAGGACCATGGTTTCACCCTGCCAATGGCTTGCTCCATCACATTACTGGTTGCTGCATGACTATCATAGGACTTCACATGGTCAGCTGGCAAAGCAGAACCATGTGCAGAATGGGCATCCCTTGTCGCCCAGCCAGCAGCCAGCAGCCAGCCTCTGGCTCTTCCTGGTGGGCCAAAGAGGGCAGGCACAGCTGACTGGCACGGGATGAGCGCTGCTTCCAGGACAGTGTGCGTTCACCGAGAGGGTGTTCTGAGCATGGTCGCACACCGACTACACGTTAATAGAATGGTAGCCCACGCAGTTACACAATGTCTCCTCAGTAACACATGCACCCTGCGCCATTGGAAATCCCAAGCAGCCTAGCAAATCCACCTACCCTCCCCTCCTGCTACCCTCTAGTCAGTGAAAAGCCAATGAAGTCCCCTCTCCTTCCATACAGGGCCTTCTATTGAGAGCCCCTCTCTTTCTCGCTCTGCACAGCTTCTCCTCTCTGCTGCCTTTTCTCCATTTCCAAAACATGTAGCAGCCTATGTGGCACTGCAACTACAGCCCCCATTCCTGAAGCAGGTTTTCTCTTTGTCAAGATCCAGCACCACCTCCTTGAACATCCCAAATTCCTCCAATAATATGGACCACAGAGTTTCCACTAACATTAGGAATGAGCGACGAATGTTGGCCGTCCCTGCGACACTCACGTCCCATGAAAGAGTATGAAAGAAAAACTCTGCACAAGCAAAAGCAACTGGAAGTTGAACGGTTAGCATTTTAAATGCCACGAGTGTGGGAGGAGGGGAGGGAGGGGGTGTCCCACATGCAGCTGGACACATGTGCAGCTGGGAGTGCTTAAGAGAGGGGCATTAACAGGACCTGTGCGCTCCACAATGGCAGAGAGTGGGTTAAATCTGCATTCGAGGCTGTTTCATGTCACAATCCACCCACTCTGCATGCATCTGGCACTGAACAGCATAACTGAGCTAGAGCCCTGTCAGTCAATTGTGTCAGAAGTGACCAGAAATATTCTGGACAAAATTTTGCCATATTGGTTAGTGGTATGGCTACAAGCATGAATTTCACAGCACTAGTGTTATTCTTTAATATTCCTCCACTGCCCTCTAGTGTTACACTACACTGCCCTCTATTCCTATTTCATACAACATCCTTTACTGTTATAACTATGTACTGTCCTTTAGTTTTACATTGTACAGTGCCCTCTATTACTATTTCACACACAATCCTCTACTGTTATAATTAGGTACTGCCCCCCTAGTGTTACTGGCTCTCAGCCAGTGACGCATTTACACACTGTACTTTAAAATGACTTTATTGGCCTATATTTTACTGTCAGCACTGAAGGGAGGGTGCCAGCTGCAAACCTTGAAGAAAGCCTCCTTGTGAGATCTAGCAATTTCAGTGACAAGAACTTTACCTCTCAGTGTCCAATTGGATGCGCCTTTGCTTAATGGGGATTCCCAGCATCAAGCTGCAGCCAAACTGTCCAAGCAGACAATCAGATTAAAGGATTCTCACAGACAGCTAACCAGGAAATGAAAACCTTTTAAAAACTTTATCGAGAGTGAAAGAGAGATTGGGACATATTCATAGGTGGAGGCAGAAGCTGAAATATCACGAGGAAAATTTATTTTTTAATTATTACAAAATCTTGTTTGAAAATCTAGTAATTAATCATAATACAGGCATTTAACAATATTCCATATGTTGTTCAGAGCCAGCTCAATTGTTCAGCAGTAGTGATGACTCAGATTGTCACTAAAATGTTACTTACACCTCATTGATCAAGGCTTAACTTTTATGGGATTTCTACCAGCTATGTGAGGTCAGTGAAGGGGATGCTCTCAGCATTTTCCTGATTGAAGGGGAGGGGTCCACACTGCTACTGTGGCAGAGCAATGAATGACTGTGACTACCCTCAGGATTGCTGCATTAATCTGAGCTTGTGCTAAATCCTGAAGCTGCCATCAGATTCAGAGGGATAATGATGGGGAATGCAGACAGTTCACCATCCAAAATCCTACAAATTCCAGGTCGTAATGTAGCACCTCTAGAATCCTTTAATTGGCTGAATGCTTATTTCATTCTATAATATGCTTATATACTGAATGTAAGGGCCCAGGACTGACAGCTACCTGAACTAATGGTCCCACCGAGACGACATGGAGAAAAAAAATTAAAAGGAATTTGTTTCTCTTCCATATTCTTTTGTTTAAGTACTTTTTTTTTTAAATAGACAAATGGCGGACTGATAAAGTGGCAGCTGTGGACCACATGGTGGTAGTTCTAGAAGTTTCTGAGCAGTTTAAAAATGTACAAAGGCTAACACATTAAACCCTTGGAATGTAATACTCCTTGCATTGTATAAACATTCCAGCCAAACTAGCACAAAGGATAGTCGACGAGATGTCTGCACCAGCCAGCTATGGACAAAGGCAGAGCTATTTGTGACTCCTCATCTCCAATGTTATGCTAATGGTTCTACAGTTACCTGCTCAAAACAATGGGTTTTAACAAGGGGCCTCATTAGCTGAATAGCTTGACCCGAAGCCACTTTTGGATTTTATTTTCAGTCGCTGTTTAAACTCAGAAGCGAAACAGGGCTCCAGACTCTGTTTGCAATTGACCACCTAAAAGAGCAGCAACAGAACCAGGGCTATGTCCAGGTTTTAAATTACTTGGCGTTCGTCTACACTGTGTACTACTAGAACATCTGAACTTCTGTATCTGTGTCTAGAAGACTAATTCATCTCTACGTGCCTTCTTCCATCGTGGAAGTCATCACTACTGGAAGAGCAGATTACCATGCAATAGTTTCAGCCTGCTAACCCCCGAAGGAATACACTACTGGACTTTCTGATCCTGAACTCTGAACCCACGTGAGACCATAATTCTTATTTTTGTTGTGGTCATTCCGCTCTAGCATAGATTGTGAGTGGCCATTCAACCAAGAGTTAGATGCTAACAGCCATTATAGAGAAGCAGGTGTAGTTAATATTATGGTCATATTTCAATAATTTTAATAACATCTTTTCTTCTCAAGACGAATACTGACATCAGCAGATCAGGCAGCATCTTGGGAGTGTGAAACAGAGTTTACAGGGGAAATTCTTTACAGGCAAGAGGAGGTGGGTTTGGGTGTATCTTTACATTCCCTAAAACTGACATCATAGAAACATAGAAACGTAGGAAATAGGAGCAAAAGTAGGTCATTCAATTCTTCAAGCCTGTTCCACCATTCAATATGATCATGGTTGGCCCTCTATCTCAATGCCATACTCCTGCTCTCTCCCCGTATCCTTTGACACCTTTAGAGTCCAAAAGTCTATCTATTTCCTTCTTAAATATATTCAATGCCTTGGCCTCCACAGCCTTCTGTGGTAGAGAATCCCACAGGTTCACCATCCTCTGAGTGAAGAAGGTTCTCCTCATCTCAGTCCTAAATGGCCTACCCCAAATCTTGAGACTGCAATCCCTTGTTCTCGACACCCCAGCCAGAGGAAACATCATCCCTGCATCCAGTCTGTCCATCCCTGTCAGAATTTTATATGTTTCAATGGGAATCTCTCCTCATACGACAATCCTGCCATCCCAGGAATCAGTCTGGTGAAACTTCACTGCACTCCCTCTATGGCAAATATATCCTTTCTTAGGTTAGGAGACCAAAACTGCACACAATACTCCAGGTAAGGTCTCACCTGCAGTGAGACATCCTTCCTTGCTCCTGTACTCAAGTCCTCTCACAATGAGGACCAACATACCATTTGCCTTCATAACTGCTTGCTGTATCTGCATGCTTGTTTTCAGTGATTGGTGTAAAGGGACACCCAGGCCCCTTTGTACATCAATATTTCCCAGTCTACCACCATTTAAATAATACTCTGCCATTCTGTTTTTCTGACCAAAGTGGATAACTTCACACTTATCCACATTCTACTGCATCTGCCATGTATTTGCTCACTTACTCAATCTGTCTAAATTGTCTTGAAACCTCTTAACACACACCTCACTGCTCACATTCCCACCAAGTTTTGCGTCGTCAGCAAACTTGGAACTATTATCTTTGGTTCCCTCATCCAAATCATTGGAATATATCGTGAATATTTGGGTCCCAAGCACTGATCCTTGTGATACCCCACTAGTCACCGTCGGCCACTCCAAAAAAGACACCTTTATTCCTACTCTCTGTTTCCTGTCTGCGAACCAATTCTCAATCCATGCCAATATGTTACCCCCAATCCCATTTGCTTTAATTTTACACATTAACCTCTTACATGGGACTTTATCAAAAGCTTTCTGACAATCCAAATACACCACATCCACTGGTTCCTCCTTATCTATTCTGCTAGTTACATCCTCAAAAAACTTCAGTAGGTTTGTCAACCATGATTTCCCTTTCATAAATCCATGTTGACTTTGTCTAATCTTGTTGACATTTTCTAAGTGTCCTGATATCACATTTTATAATAGACTCTAGCATTTTCCCTACTATTGATATTAGGCTAACCGGTCTGTAATTCGCTGTTTTCTCCCTCCTTTTTTAAATAGTGAGGTTACATTTGCCATCCTCCAATCTGCTGGGACTGTTCCACAATCTACAAAATTTTGGAAGATGACAACCAACGCATCCATTACTTCCATGACCACCTCCTTTAGTACCCTGGGATGTAGATTATCAGGCCCTGGGGATTTCAGCCCCATTAATTTCTCCAGCACTATTGTTTTAATAATACTAAATTACTTCAATTCCTCCTTCTCACTAGGCCCTTTATTCTCTATCACTTCTGGGAAGTTATTAGTGTCTTCCTCCGTGAAGACAGAACTAAAGTAGCTGTTTATTTGCTCTGCTGTTTCCTTGTTCTCTATGATAAATTCTCTTGTTTCAGACTGCAAGGGGCCTCTTTTTGTCTTCACTAATCTTTTGCTTTCTATATACCTATAGAAGCTTTTACAGTCTGCTTTTATGTTCCTTGCAAATTTACTCTCATACTCTATTTTCCCCTCTCAATCAATCTCTTGGTCCTCCTTTGCTGGATTCTAAACTGTTCCCAATTGTTATGGCGCAGTGGATGGTAAATGCTGAGCTGCTCAAATCCCAGAGAGAAACTTGAAACAGCTGCCACAACTGTTTGCAATTTGTACTTTATTTCGAGATGCGTGCCTTGATTTCAATAGTAATAAGCTCACCAAGTCTCAGAGGTTCTTTAGAAAACTAACTTAAACATTTATCAATAGAAGAAAAGATTTTAAACACATACATAGGTCTACAAATTACTACTATAATAACTCCTAAATCTCCTAATTAATCTAGTCCCAGTTACACCTCCGTTAAAGAAACACTAAAACAACATAGATTTCAACAGACCCAGGCAATACCCTGGGCAGTGATATTCAAAGAGAATTCTCTTAGCTTTAGTTCCTGTAGACAGCAGGTTGATACACAGAGGCGAAAGGCTTTTCACACTTGTTAGATCATAGAATGCCTTCTCCTTACATATAACCTCATCTCCTTTATCCCCTTTTTAATGTAAATTCCATTGTTCCAATACATCCTTGGTACTTTACTTTTCCATAATATAAATCTTCCGTGGTACTCATATTATCAGTAACCTTTGGGAAAAATAAACACACTGTTTGGCTTAGCTTCCTATGGCTAGGTGTAACATCTCATTATCTCTTTGAAGTTCAAGCTACTCTGATTTATCTAAAAATGCAAATGTTCCTCACACCTCACATTCTAAAACTTTAGCCATGTTTACGTATTTAGCATTTCAAACCTAGCTTTCCTTCGGGTAACTCAAAACTCCAGACTAGCTGTCTGCAATTCAGTTAAACCCTCACACACACGTACACACAGAGAACCTAATCCAAACCCCATTGTTAACCTACCTTTACAATAAATCACAATAATATTATGAAAATGATTATATTTTCATGACACAATCCTCAGACTTGCTACTTTTTCTAGCTACTTTTTATGACTCCTCTTTGGATCTAAAACTATTCTTAATTTCTTTTGTTAGCCATGGTTGGTCAGCTTTTCCAGTTATGTTTTTGCACCAGAAAGGAATGTATAACTGTTGCAATGCATACATTCATCCATTAAATATTAGCCATTGCTTATCCACTATCATATCTTTTGATGAAGTTCCCCAATCTATCTTAGCCAACTCATGCCTCATACCTTTGTAGTTTCCTTTGTTAAGGTTTAGGACCCTAGTTTCATATGAGACTACTTTGCTTTCCATCCTAGTGAAGAATTCTATCATGTTATGTTCACTGTTCCCTAAAGGACCCCTCACAACAAGATTATTAATTAAACCCTTCTCATTGCAAAATACCAAATCTAGGATAGCCTGTTCCATAGTTGGTTCCTCAACATACTTGTCTAAAAAACCATCTTATGCACACTCCAGGAATTCATCCGCCACACTATTATTGCTAATTTGATTTGCCCAGTCTAAATGTAGATTAAAGTCACCCATGATTACTGTAGCACCCTTGATACATGCATCTCTAACTTCCTGTTTAATGCCATTCCATATCTTATCACTACTGTTTGGGGACATATAGACAACTCCCACTAATGTTTACCGCCCTTTGTTGCTACTTAGCTCCACCCAGACTGATTTTGTATCTAGATTTTCTGAGCCAAAATCCTCTCTCACTGTCGCACTGATTTCATTCTTAACTAACAACACCACGCCACCCCCTTTTCCTTTTTTCCTGCCCTTCCTAAATATTGAGTACACTTGGGTATTCAGTTCCCAGCCTTGGTCACCCTGCAGCCATGTCACCGTAATCACAATCATATCATACCCGTTTACAACTATTTGCGCTGTTAATTTGTCTACCTTATTGCGAATGCTCTGTACATTCAGATACAGTGCCTTTAGACTTGTCTTTTTAACATTTTTACACATTTTTTTTTGTACTATGGCTCTATTTGCTGCTAACCCTTGTTTCCTCTGCCTTCCACCTTTGCTTTCTACTTTTCTGTCTTTCATTCCTACCTTTGTTTCCCTCTATGGTGTCTCCCCGCTCAGGTTGCCATTCCCTGCCAGTCTAGTTTAAACCCTCCCCCACAGTACTAGCGAATACCCCTGCGAGGATATTGGCCCCCGGCCTGCTGGGGTGCAATGCATCGAGGTAGGATCCTGACATCATCCTGACCACTTCACCTGGATGGGTCTGAAGGCGAAAGGGAACCTTCTTGGACTGTTGGGTAAGTCAATTAAATATTTGAACAGGTAATTGATCATGGTTTAACCAGGCATTTTGGCTTCAACAGCCAGGGCATCTGTTTCCCGAATTGTCAGCAGCTCGCTAGGGTCAAGCAGGCGCTTGCACAGTGTGAGGAGCTTCTTCAATGAAGCTGACAAGCTGGGAAGACATTGAATCACAGAAGCAGAGTTGTTACAGTGCAGAAGGAGATTATCTAGCCCATTGATCAGTGAAACCGAAGAGCTGCAGCTATGGTCAGGTGAGGGGCTTCTCAGAGAGTGCTTTTAGTGCTTGCTAAGTGATTGCCAACTTCATGGAAGTCACTCCACCGGTCTTGCAGCTGCCAGCCTTCACCACGGCAAAGGGACAACTTATGAGGAACTCCTTTTCCTATGCTCCCACTACTCTTGTCTAATTTGGACAAAAGTACCCTGTAGTTAGGGATATAACTGTAACATCTAAGGCTGGGGAATGCCTAAGGTGGCTGTCTGTGAGATATCTGGCATGTCTGGGAGAGGCCTTTTGTCCTGAAGTTCCGTGCAGTATTACTGTGTTAATTGTGCCAGGATGAGAATGTTTAATGGTGTTACTTATACACTCAGTGGATCATTTAACCTGGAAATGGACTGTTCAGCTATCCAGTTACCACCAACCCCCTGCGATTTCCCCACTGGCCTGCAAATTTCTCCTGCAAAAATCTGGTTTGGCATAGTTTCTGCCTCATCAATCATCATGGGCATGAATTCCACAAGCTCACAACCTTCTGTGTAAAGACGTTTCTCTTACCTTCTGTTCTAAATTGCTTACGTTTAATCTTCTATCTATGGTCCCTCATTCTAGTCCCCTTAGAGTTATACATCAAACACAAATTGTCCTTAATAAACCTATTCTGGCTTTCCTTTATTCATCCAGGCTTGTCCAGTGGCTGTTAACTTTCTCCCAAATTATTGTTCCTAAAAACTACCCCACCATTGTGGGTAAACTGACTGGACTCCTTCCAAGTGAAACAACGATTTACTAGTTCTTCTTTCGTATTGCTGAAAAAAGCGACCTGCTATCGAAGCTTTTCATCTTGCAGTCGTGAGGACAGATGCAATAATACAACAATTTATACTGCATGAGAAAGAGAGTGCTGATTGGTTGGCAGGTGGGCTCTGATTGGTCAGGGCATTGCCATGGGAAATGCACCAGGCAGCTGTTGTCCCCTATGCTTTTGTTTAATTGAAAAAGCCTGGACATGTTCTTTCTGTTTGCAGAGGACAGGGCCCTATGTATGAATATATGTAGCATCCAGCAAGTGTAAATGAGCCACATTGTGAGCCTGTGGACTCTGATTGATCGAGGCGTTGCCATGGAGAATGCACCAGGGAACAGTTATCACATGTGTTTTTGTTTAAATTCAAGAAAGGTAAGTTGACTGGTTGAGGCATTGCCTTGTGCAATGCACCAGGTAACAGTTGTCTCCAAGCTGTTGGTTAGTGGATAAAAGTGCAATACCTGGAAATGTTCTTTCTGTTCGGAGAGGACAGGGCCTTGCCTATGAATGTGTGTATCTTCTAGCAAGAGTAACTGAGCCACGTTGCGAGCCCATGATGATAATCTATGACAAGTTCTGCACAACATGAATTGGCCAAATGGTTAATTGAGTTGTTACAACCAGTTCTGAGTGAGTTTTCCTCAGACATATTGAGGGATTCCTTCGTCCTTGCGAAGACTATACAAGACCTGCATAGCAATGGTAATGCCATGTCCATGTGCTTGTTTGAAATTGCTAGTCCATTCACTAATGTACCTCTTAAGGAAGCCATAGACATTTACACCACGTCACTATACACGACACACCACCATTGTCTGAATGTGTATTCACTGAACTTATGAGCTTAGCAACTCGCGCAATTGAATTCAGTTTTAATGGTACCATGTATGCCCAAATAGATGGTGTTGCCATGGGATCCCCTCGAGACCCATTTTCATCGGTTTCCATGAGAAATGGATTTTTGATGGAATAAACCCTAACCTCCTGCCCCTTGCATATTTCCAATATGTAGATGAAACAAATAGCTATATTTGAATCTGCAGCTGCATGTAAGAACTTCTTTACAAACCTTAATGGACTCTATCCCATGCTCAAATTCACCTTTAAAATGGAGCAGTCCAATGAGCTCCATTTCCTTAATGTACTAGTAGAGAACTCCGCTATTGGGTTCTCTACTACTGTTTACCACAAGCGAACCATCTAGTCTCTCCCACACTGGGCTCCTCTCTCGGTTCCCTGTGCTGAATTATTTATTGCACATCCCAAGTTGCCCTTAAGAAGGTGGTGGTGACCACCCTTCTTGAATGGCTATGGCCTATGGGGTGCTGCTAAGTAGTGTGTTCCATGATTTTGAACCAATGACCCTGAAGGAACAATGATGTACGTCCAAATCGGGATGGTGCGTTTATAGAAATGTTAGCAGTGCCTTTAGGCAGGGGGCCAAGATGGTGCATAGCTTCAGGAATGTCAGAGCAACTGGCTTCTACATGAATAATAAAGCTTATGATTAAAAAGAGGTTACATCTATATTGTGCTAAAAAAAAATCTTAAGCTGGTGTTCATTCCCGTCCCAAAGATATGATTTCCTGTTGCTTAATTTTCGATTAACACTCTTACGTAAATATTCCAAATCAGCATTCACAATGGGCCTATCAAATGTGTGCTGATTTTTCTTATCTCTTGCAAGTTTCTTTCCACATTCCCTTGAGGTAGCTTTCACTATCTGTTGTTGTCGCCCTTTGCTGTTCTTTGTATCCCTTCCATTCACTGGGATCTATGCTTTCTTTTTTGCATTTTGCATGCATTTTCTTTCAGTCTTATAGTTGTTTCCTACCTCATGGCTGTTTATTTGGTGACTAGAGATCCTGCCCCTTCAGGATGTGAATTAGAATGGTACAGACAGGTAAATCAGGAAAATTAGTTTAAATAAAATTGCAAAAGAAAGGCTAGGGAGAACAGATTCAAAACAGTAGAAAAAATAACTGTTGGACTCTTATCAGACCATACTACTTCACACATAGAGTGATTAACCACTTGGAAAAAACTCCCAGTTGGAATAGTGGAGGAGAAAACGTGAGAATCACTGGAATGAGAAAGAGAGGGCATCACCTCTGGTTGATCAGACAATTGCAATTAAAAAGAGCTCAATTTATGTTGCAGTTCCTCAACTGACCAAAGGGTTGTGCTATGATTTATATGAGCCCAAAATTACCTAACCAATTCAGCCGGTAGGACAAGGAGGGAATAAAGTAGGGTTGCCAACCCCCTCGGAATGGCCAGGAGACTACTGGATTCACCCTCAATCTCCCAGCGGCTATTAAAAGCAGCTCGGGAGATTTTAAAATGATAAGATTCCATTAATCGACTTCTGGCGGCCACAGAGTCCGTCTAATTGTGTTCGCAGGCAGCGCTCCCGCTCAGGCGCAGCATGCTGACATAGAACGTTTACATCACAGCCACACACACGAACTGCGCTCACCACATCGCTGCTTGCTGTCCTGCCTGCTTCTTTCCTGCCGGGCGATGAGGCTGAGAGCGAGTGGGCCTCAAGTCGGCCCCACCTTGAGTCGAGTCTGAGAGAGAGAAGTTGGAGAACTGCACGATACGAACATGTGAACAAGGAGCAGGAGTGGGCTATTCGGCCCCATCGAGCCTGCTCCGCCATTTAATAAGATCATGGCTCATCTGATAGTAACCTGAAATCTGCCCACCTATCGCCGATAACCGATCACCCCCTTGCTTACCAAGAATCTATCCACCTCTGCCTGAAAAATATTCAAAGACTCTGCTTCCACCACCTTTTCAGGAAGAGAGTTCCAAAGACTCGCGACCCTCTGTGCAAAAAAAAATTTCACCTCATCTCTGTTTTAAATGGGCAACCCCTTATTTTTAAACAGCAACCCCGAGTTCTAGATTCTCCCACAAGAGGAAACATCCTCTCCACATCCACCCTGCCAAGACCCCTCAGGGTCTTATATGTTTCAATCAAGTTGCCTCTTACTCTTCTAAACTCCAGTGGATACAAGCCTAGTGTGTCTAACGTTTCTTCACCCATTCCAGGTAAACCTCTGAACCGCTTACAACGCATTTACATTCTTCCTTAAATAAGGTGGCCAATACTGTACACAGTACACCAAATGTGGTCTCACTAGTGCCCTATACGACTGAAGATTTTGGGTTTGGGAATGGCAGATATGTAAGATAGACAGTCGAGTATTCGCAAGCAATTTTAAGGTACTTTATTGAGTTTATTAAGAAGTAACAGGTTAGACATGATGCATTAACTAACTAGACAAGAAAAGTATACAGCCCATGACAGTGGAGAGGATGAATGGACAGTAGGTGTATGTTGATCTCAGTAGCTTGTAATAGCAGCATTCTGCTGCCAGAGGATGATCAAACGAATGCTAACGATTTCTGCAGCCTGAATTGGCAGTATCACACTCTCTTAGTCTTTCATGGTTTGCCAATGGCACTCTTTTTCCCTAGCCCGAAGCGACAATGTCAGCCTTTCCCAGTCTTTCTCTGTTCACCAATGGCAATCTTCTCTATCCTTGTTCTTTTCCTCCTCAAGCCAGCTGGGATTTCAGGGAGCTCTTTGTCTTCTTCCAAGTGAGGGTGGGCCCTTCCCCCTATGAGCGTCCATCGAGATACCCAATTTCTGGGAGTTGGTAGTTCAGTGTCAATCACCTGTTCAAACCCTTTTGACCAATGGCTATGGGGTTGGTACCCATGACAGACGTCAGAATGGTCACCTCCCCCATTGTCCATCACCCCAGCTTGAGGTCACTTTCTATTTGCTGGATAAAGATGCCAGGAGGCTTCTTGCTATCGGTTTAGGAATGTTTACAGCGCCTAGTGACCTTAATGCGGGGAGTACAATCTATGTGACCTTTATCTCTACCTTGTCTTGGTCCCTGAATCCCTAGGAATGTTTATGTTTTTTTTCAGAGAGAGAGAGGGAGTGAGAATTAAATGCTGTGCCAGCCAGTTGCATGAGAGTTCTGTACAATTCTCAAAAATACATGATTTCTTAAAGGTCCCTAATTCTTACAGAACGAAAGAGTCAGCAGGAGGTAAAGGAGCAAGCGAATTAGGGCAACTTTCTGAACTTCCAACTGCCCCTCCCTCCCTCCCTGGAATATTCATACCCACCAGCCCAGCCCATTGAAAATTCATGTCTTAATTGCTCGTTCCTTTAACCCCTGGCTGGGCCATGGCTCCTTCATTCTCTAACTTCTCTCTCTCAGTCTCGATTCGAGGTTGGGCCGACTCGAGGCTCGTTGGCTCTCAGCATCAGCCACTGGCGCAAAAAAAACAACAGGCAGGGCAGCAAGCAGCGGCGTGGTGAGCACAGTCGGCCTGTGCGGCCATGACATAAACGTTCTATGTCATCGCGCTGCGCCTGCATGGGAGTGCTGCCCGCAAACACAATCGTCCTTCACGGTTCAGTTAAACCCTGTGGCCGCCGGTAGTGGATTAATGGGATTCTAAAATCTCCCGGACTGCTTTTCATAGCTGCTGGGAGATCGAGGACGAACCTGGTAGTCTACCAGCCATTCCAGGAGCGTTGGTAGCCCTGTTCAGCCTAGGAAGCTTTAGTGGCTCCCCGGACCCCGACTGAAAATGCCCCGAGAATCCGTGACATAAGGGGGAGGACTGCTTCCAACTTCTAATTTGCCGCTGACCTGGAAAAATTGCATTGGTTAAAAAAGGCCTAAAAGCCAAACCTAGAAAGCTTACTGCGGAGAGACTTGACTCAGAGTCTCACACTAAAATAAAATAAATAATGGCTTCATTGTACATGGGTTTGGAAATGACTATCGATGATGTCATTCTTTTCAGGGTTGGCGGTTGCAAAAAGATTTCCTTGCATAGCTTCACTGAGTTGGCAACCCTAGAACAAAGTGTTTTCTAACTTCACATTTCAGGTAATACCTGAGTGATGTAATCATGAGCTGCTGTGCAGAGTAAACAGAATGTTTCCATTTCAGTTTTTTTCCTGTCAGTTAAGTTGTCTCAGAATTCTGAAACCTTTATAACATCTTGTTGTAAATTGTTCTGGATCAGTGATTTACCGAGCACCTGATAAAGGCCTCCTGTGTAGCATAACATTGCTGACTATAAACTACTTTTTCACAACAGTGCATAGGTATCATTCAATGTGTTGTTGCACATATTAAGGTTTGCAGCAGTGAAGAAGATCAATATTTTCTCAATATTTCAGATTTTTATATGTATTTTAACCAAAAGAAACAGCTCGCCGAGATTTTCTTCACCCCCTTGGCATAGATTTTCTGTTTCGTTATCTGGACATTAACCTGGCAGAACAGAATACGTGAGCTTCATGGAATCCACCTGATTTTCATTCCAATCATTTCAAACATCTCTAAAGGGCGTGCGATCCTCCCCCTTCATAGCATTGTAATTATAATACCTAGTTAGTGTGCAATGTATTAATGCTATTAGGATAAGTGGTTTCAAAATCACATAACTGGGAAGCTAACTGAATGTAGTAGGACTCCCCAATCCAAGTGTAAGAACAGAAAAGCAGAATATTTTTTAAAAGGCGTGAAGTTTCTAAATGCTGATGTTCAGAGAGACTTTGGGGTACTTGTACCAGGAACGCAGAAAGTTAGCAGGCAGGCACAGCAAGCAATTAGGAAGGTAAATGGCATGTAGGCCTGTACTGAAAGGGATTTGGAGAACAAAAACAAGGAAGTCTTGCTACAACTCCACAAGGCTTCTGTGTGACCACACCTGGAGCGCTGTGCGTAGTTTTGGTCTCCCTATCTAAAGAAGGATATACTTGCATTGGAGACGGTACAGTGAAGGTTCACAAGATTGCTTCCTGGGATGTCAGGTTTGATGAGATATTGAGTGCATTGGTCCTAAACTCTCTGCGGCTTAGAAGAATGAGAGGCGGTCTCATTGAAACATACAAGATGCTGAAAGGGCCTGGCAGGGTGGGCACCAAGGGGTCGTTTCTGCAGGCTGGGCAATTGAGAAAACAGGGGCACTGTCTCAGGATAAGGGGGCAATCATTTAGGACTGGGATGAGGAGAATTTTCTTCACAAAAATGGTTATAGATCTTTTGAACTCTCTACCTCAGAGGGTTGTGGATACTCCATCTTTGAATATGTTTAAGGCTGAGACAGACAGGTTTTTGTTCTCTCAGGCAATGAAGAGATATGGGGGGACGGGTGGGAAATTGTAGGTAAGGCTGAAGATCAGCCATGATGGTATTGGATGGTGGGCGAATCAGGCTCAAGAGGCTGTATGGTTTACTCCTGCTCCTATTTCTTTTCTTAATTCACTAATTTTTCATTTTTGATTCATTAGTGGTAAGCACTTGTGCTAAATATATGTTAGAAAATATGAGCATTACCCTTCACCCCATAACATGCAATGATGTTAATATATATAGTGCTTCTAACATTCCGAAGCATTTGACAAGGACATTATGTCATAGGCAGGAGAGGGATTAAGTGAAACAGCCCTGATTTCTCCACTCACTACCCATCTGTAAACAGAAAGGTGTTTCTGGTTGTTGTTTTCCCCCTTTATAAGTGGTGGCGTATTTTCCAGACCCCTCACTTTTGGAGTCCAGAGTCCAGAATCAATGTCCAAGAAAGGTTCTTTTTGGGGGCTTTGTCTGGCAGAATTCCTGGTCATGGTCCTAGGAACTTGGCTGCAGGTTGAGTCCATTGAAGATGCAGCAAAGTATTCCTGTAATCTGGGTATTAGTTCACTCTGTAGGCAAAATACAGGGATCTTTCTGGAAATCAGACTTGGAGAGAAATGGAGGGCAAAAGCAGGCAGCCAGCCAGGAGTCCAGTTCTCTTCTGAGGTTAAACAGCAACTGAAGATAATTGAAGGAATTCAAACAGCTCAAGCCTAGGTCATGTGACAGGGCGGTTTCTGGTAAAGCTAGTCACCTAACCAGACGCCCTTGTTAAAACCCATTGTGTTTTGAGCAGGTAATTGAAGAACCATCAGTACAACATAGGACATAGCTGGCTGGTGCAGATGAATCATCTACGAATCCTTTGTGCTGGCTTGGCTGGAATGTTTATACAATACAAGTCACATTCCAGGAGGATGATGAGGTAGGTATTGTCCATTGGAACAGCTTAGAATGTTCCAGAACTACGAGCATGTGATCAGCTGCAGCCATTTAATCAGCCCAGCAATTGTCCATTTTGTAAAACAGAAAAAATAATTTTGTAAAGTAGCCGGGCTGATGTAAATATATATATATATTTTATCTTCTTCCTGTCTCATGGGCAGGAGAATTATCTGGCAAAATAATTCCCACCGAGACAAAAAAAAACAGGCAGTACAAAGATATGAATTAGGAGCAGGAGTAGGCCAATTGGCCCCTTAAGCCTGCTCCACCATTCAATAAAATCATGGCTGATCTTACTGTAACCTCAACTCCATATTCCCGCCTTTCCTCACTAACCTTTCACCCTCATGCTTATCAAGAATCTATCTAGTTCTGCTTTAAAGATATTCAAAGACTCTGCTTCCACTGCCTTTTGAGGAAGACTGTTGGACCAGGGTAACCAACCATCCCATATCTGAGTCCACTGTCCAGTGTCCCGGGCTGCAAGGTGCTGTAATTCGGACCTTTCAATTTTGTGCGTCCACAGTACCTGCTCTCCACCTGTTTGTGAGCACTCACAGGCCTGGTAGCAATGCCACCTCCACACTGTCACAACTCTGTGCAATACCCCCTCCCTGATCCTCAACTCCAAAGCTCCAAACCTCCCTTCCCCCTGTTCATACATACTGTCCCGATCTGGACCCTTTTGCTAGGCAACAGCACAGTTTTTTGTGTCGTAAAATCTTCATTAAATTGCAGGCATCTTTTAAAGTAAAATTAAAACTCAATTTCACCTTTTCTTAATACACAAATACAAAAATATAAATCAAACTTAAACATCAAAGCCATACCTTATTCTCAATGCACCCAAGTACATATATAACTTACTTAAACTATCTCAATTTCCTAACAATACTGCTATGGCGGGCTGTCCCTTAATTTTCTCCACAAGAGTTGGTCACCCTGATTAGGACAGGTTACCAAAAGCTCGGTCAAAGGAGTAGATTTTAAGTGATGTATTAGAGAGGTAGAGGCAGGTGAAGAGACGGTGAGGTTTGGGGAGGAAATTTCAAAGCTTGACAGCTGAAGGAGTGGTTGCCAGTGGTCAGACTAAGGAGGCAGGGGATCTACAAGTGGTCTGAGTCAAAGAAACACAGAGTTCTCAGAGGATTGTAGGACTGGAGGAGGTTACAGAAATTGGGTAAGTGGTAAAATGATCAACAGTCTAAATATGCGATAGAAATAGAAATCGCCAATATTTACTGACATTCACCACATTATAATGGTGAATTACTGAACACAGTGCAGGACACCTTCAATACACACAGCCAGAATTTCATGAACAAAATGGTTAAGCACAGTACATGCAGCCAATTTCACACAAACTACCAAAAGCACAATCACTTCTTGGTCTGGAGATTTCAGGGGTTTTTATTTCAAAGAACAAGCAGTTTCTGGCCCCAGGGAAAGGAAGTGAAAGGGGAAGCAATGATGGAATTGTGTTAGTCAGCAGGTTGCCAATGAACAGTCATGTCAGTAAAGTGTTCCTCTCCCACACAGCTGACACATTTTGATAAAATGTACTCTAATCGAGTTTTCTACCTTCTCCCCTTCAAAACAAGTCCCATTCACTCATTATCCCTGTGTTCATTTACCCACGTTGGCTCTTGGTCCAGCAGCTTCTCAATTTTAAAATTCTCAACCTTCTTTTCAAGTCCATCCATGACCTCACCCCTCCCTTTCTCTGCAATCTCCACCAAACCTCCAACCCTCCAGGATGTCTGCGCACCTCCAAGTCTGGACTCCTGTGCATTGCTACTTACTTTTCCCAGCGACAGACTTTATTCATAAAATTTGTAAAAGTACATTACATAACATTTCAAATTTGACATTACATAAAGTGCAATACAGATCAGTTTCTTTCAATAATGTACACAAGGTGCTTCACTACATTTGCCATTACGGGTTATATTTACAGTGTACATTTATATTTCATGTCAAACCTTCTCCAGCGTATACAGCCCGAGGGATTTTACACGGTTTTGAGTATGTCCCTCGGTGTACTGTGGCAAGAGGGCCTTAGAGGATGGCCTTTCCCAACTGAGCCTTTGCAGCAGCTGCCCCAAGCTTTAGTGCGTCCCTCAGCACGTAGTCCTGGACCTTGGAATATGCCAGTCTGCAACACTCGGTCATGGACAGCTGTTTGCATGAGAAGACCACAAGTTTTGGGCAGACCAAGGAGAGCCTTTGACCGAATTGATGGCCCTCCAGCAGCAGTTGATGTTTATCTGTGTGTGTGTGTGTCCCCAGGAACAGCCCGGAGAAACTGACTCCCGCGATGCAGAGCTGTTCAAGATGAACCTTGACAAAAATCACTGCACCTCTTTCCACACCTGCTTTGCAAAGGCACATTTCAGGGAAAGCGGATGATGGAGTCTTCCCCCCCAAAGCCGACTCAAGGGCAATGTGTGGAGGAGGGGGTGCGACTCCAGGTGTGCAGGAAGGATCTGACCGGGAGAGCCCCTCTCACCAACAGCCAGTCTACATCTTGGTGCTTCTTTGAAAGTTCTGGCAATGAGGCATTCTGCCAAATAACTCTGACCATCTGATCAGGGAACCATTTGACCGCCCCATTTCCCTCAAGACCTCGAGGACATTATGTGGGGGCCACTGCTAGTGATTTGTGGTCAAAGGTGGTTTTCTGCAGAAGCTTATAATTATTGGCAGCTGCTTGGTCCTAAGCTGTGGAATTTCCTCCCTAAAGCTCCTCATCTCTCTACCTCTCTCTCTCCTCCTATAAGATGCTCCTTAAATCCTGCCTCTTTGGCCAAACTGTTGACCAGTTGTCCTACTATCTCTACATGTGGTTCAGCATCAAATTTTGTTTAATAACCACTCATGTAAAGTGCCTTGGAATGTTTTATTATGTTAAATGCTATATAAATGCAAGTTGTTGCTATTGAAGGTATTGACAGCTCGTCAGGCTATAGTCACATGAGTGCCAATCACCAGATGGCACCTTACCCAAGTCGGTCATTGTGTTTTTTCACAGAATCACAGAATTTTAATGGCACAGAAGGAAGCCATTCGGCCCATCGTGTCAGCACCAGCTCTCCAAATGAGCTTTATGACCTATTGCCATTGCCCTGCCTTTTCCCTGTACTCTTGCACATTGTTTCTATTCAAATAGGCATAATCAACTAATGCCCTCTTGAATGCCTTAATTGAACCTGCCTCCACCACACTTCCAGGCAATGCACCCCAGACTCTCACAACTCGTTGTGTGAAAAAGTTTTTTTTCAGGTCACATTTGCTTCTTTTGCAAATCACTATAAATCTATGCCCTCTCATTCTTGATCCTTTTACGAATGGGAACAGCTTCCCCATATCTACTCTGCCCAGCCCTCTCATGATTTTGAATATTTGTATCAAATCTCCTCTTAGCCTTCTTGTCTCCGAGGAGAACAGTCCCAACCTCTCTTCATCCCAATCTATCTTTGTATCTAAAGTTTCTCATCCCTGGAACCATTCTTGTAAACCTCTTCTGCACTATCTCCAATGTGTTCACATCCTTCCTATAATTTGGTGCCCAGAACTGTACACAATATTCCAGCTGAGGTCTAATGAGTATCTTACATAAATTCAGCATAAGCTCCTTGCTCTTGTACTCTATGTCCTTATTAATAAAGCCCAGGATACTATATGCTTTATTAACTGCTCTCTCCACCTGTCCTGCCACCTTCAATGATCTATGCACATATACACCCAGGTCTTTCTGCTCCTGCACCTCCTTCAAAATTTCACCCTTTAGTTTATATTGTCTGTCCATGTTCTTGCTACCAAAATGCATCACCTCACACTTCTCCACATTGAACTTTATCTTCCACCTATCAGCCCACTCCACCAACTTGTCTATGTTCTCTTGAAGTTCCACACCATCCTCCTCCCAAGCTTCATATCATCCACAAACTTTGAAATTGTCCCCTGCACACCAAGGTCTAGATCATTAATATATATCAGGAAACATAAGGGTCCCAATACCGACCCCTGGGGAACTCCAGCCCGAAAATTATCCATTGACCATTACTCACTGCTTCCTATTTTTCAGCCAATTTTGTATCCACGTTGCTACTGTCCCTTTTATTCCATGAGCAATAACTTATCTCACAAGCCTACTGAGTGACACTACATCAAATGCCTTTTGAAAGTCCATGTACACCACATCAACAGCATTACCTTCATTGACCTTTTCTGTTACCTCTTCAAAAAAACTCCAGCAAGTTAGTTAAACACAATTTCCCATTTAGAAATCAATGCTGGCTCTTCCATATCAACCCATATTTTTCCATGTGATTACCAATTCTATCCCGAATAATGGTTTTGAGAATCTTGCCCACCACTGAAGTTAAACTGACTGGTCTGTAATTGCTGAGCTTATCCTTACAACCTTTATTGAACAAGGGCGTAATGTTTGCAATGCCCTCTGGCACCTTCCCTGAGTCTAGGGAAGACTGAAAAATTATAGCCAGTGCCCCTGCAACTTCTACTCTCACTTCCTTTAATATCCTCAGGTGTATCTCGTCTGGTCCCAGTGCCCTGTCAACTTTAAGTAATGACGGTCTATTAACGGTCTTCCCCCACCCTATTTCACCTTACGCTAATAGTGCAGGGGGTGAAAGAGGCCATTCAGCCCCATGTCAGCTCTAATCCCACTCTCCTGCCCTTGTTCCATAGCCCTGCATTTTTTTCTCACTTTTCAAGTGTTTATCTAATTCCCCAGCGAAACTCACTCCTGAACATCCTTTGATCACCCTTTCAGGCAGTGTGTTTAAGGTCCCAACAACATTACAATCAGTTATCAGCTAAAGCACTGGAGCAGCTTTTGGCTATTGTATTCCTCACAGCCTTTAGAAACTCAACCACTGTTGCATTGCAGAGAACACAACAGCCAATCAGCCAATCAGCCAATTAAGGCCCACCCAGTGTGAACGGCAGCTCCCCAGTGGTCAGCAAGGAGTGGGCGGAGGCCTGTTGGCCATCAGGTCCAATGGCGACCCGGCGGCCGGTTCAAAAATGGCACAGTCAGCCGCTGGAAGGCTGCCAGCGATGAAAGCACCTTCCGTGTTGCCAACAGGAAATTGTGGCTTCAAATGCGGCTGCAGATGGCAGGCGGGAAGGCAATTCGGGTGGGCACTCGGTACCCCCACTTTTCTGATGAGTGTCTTGCGGTCCTCCTGTAGGAGGTGGCTGCCAGGAGAGACACCTTTGACCCCAGGGATGAAAGGAGGAGGCCACCGCACCTCACGAAAAGAGCTTGGGAGGAGGCGGCAGTGCTGGTCAGCAGCCATGATGTTGTGCAGCACACCTGGGTTCGGTGCCGCAAGAGGCTTAATGACCTGATGCGCTCGGGAAGGGTGAGTAACGTGTTGGCATGGATCAGTGTGCGGTAAATGGTAGGGCACTGAGGAGTGCGGAGGAACGAAGGGATCTGGGAGTTCAGATACATAATTCCCTGAAGGTGGCGTCACAGGTAGACAGGGTTGTAAAGAAAGCTTTTGGCATACTGGCCTTCATAAATCAAAGTATTGAGTATAGGAGTTGGGATGTTATGATGAGGTTGTATAAGACATTGGTGAGGCCAACTTTGGAGTATTGTGTGCAGTTCTGGTCGCCTAACTACAGGAAGGATATCAGTAAGATTGAGAGAGTGCAGAGAAGATTTACTAGGATGTTGCCGGGTCTTCAGGAGTTGAGTTACAAGGAAAGATTAAACAGGTTAGGACTTTGTTCCTTGGAGCATAGAAGAATGAGGGGAGATTTGATAGAAGTTTACAAAATTGTGAGGGGTATAGACAGAGTAGATGCGAGTAGGCTCTTTCCACTTAGATTAGGAGAAATAAACACGAGAGGACATGGCTTTAGGGTGAAAGGGGAAAGGTTTAGGGGGAACATTAGGGGGAACTTCTTCACTCAGAGAGTGGTGAGAGTGTGGAACAAGCTACCATCTGACGTGGTAAATGCGGGCTCACTCTTAAGTTTTAAGAATAAATTAGATAGATACATGGATGGGAGAGGTCTGGAGGGTTATGGACTGGGTGCAGGTCAATGGGACTAGCGGAATAATATTTCGGCACAGACTAGAAGGGCCAAATGGCCTGTTTTCTGTGCTGTAGTGTTCTATGGTTCTATGGTTCTAGATGTGTTAAGGTCTGGCTCTCCACCACCACCTCCCCACCCCGTGGAGCTCAGGGTTGTTAGAGTCTGAGTGGCACCTGTCAATGACACTGGAGCTGGCCAAGGGGGTGAGCCCTGGCTGCTTGGACTGAGTGCCTTGTGGCTCGATGGCCACGACTCGGATGTGCCCTGAAGGGTGTTCCTCAGGCGGGGTTGGCCAGGCTGCAATGGCGCTGCAGGTACAGAGTGGACTAATCCATGTTTCTCTGTCCTTTCAGGAGAGAACAGCCCATAACAGCATTGAAAGGTTGTGGATGGGTGGAGGCCTCCAAACCCTCCTAGTCCTCAGGAGGTATGAGCAGGATGCCTTGGAGATGGAGAGCCAGCACGCATCTCGGTCAACCGGCCACGGAGAGGCTGGGGTGTCAGACGAAGGTAAGAGTGCAGTGCACAGAGGTGGGAGCTTTGGATGGTGCAAACATTCTTGTTTAGTATCAACATTGAAGGGAGCCTCAAAACTGACATGTCATTCTTCTCCCTTAGACTTGCCACTGTGCACCCAATCGCAGGACCCCTGAGAGCCGCCCCTGACGCCAGAGAACCACCAGGCCCCAGATGCACCTGCGTCACACCTGCTCCCTGAACCAGGCACCAACGCAGATACCAGCACCTCGATGGGTATTAGATCAGCGGCTAGAATGTCGGTGCACAGTGGTGGGGGCACTTTACACTCGCTTGAGGTGCAGGTGGAAGCAGAGAGTGCCCAGGACGCCGGCAGTTGGAGGACTGCTGGAGATCAGGACGATACTGATTTAAAGGCAGATGATGAGCCTCTGGAGTTGTCCATTGGGCAGCAGATGCTGGATGTCCAGTGAGATGTGCAGGAGGATCTGGCGGAGATCCATGAGGGAATGTGTGCCATGGTCTCCGTTATGGAGGAATCCAGGCAGAGCACTCACACTGTATTGACCCTCATTGCCGAGTGCAACGCCTCCTCCTATGAGAGAGTGATGACTCTCATGGAGTGGCAGCTCCAGGAACAGAATCAGGATTTCCTGGGGTTGCACTCAGGAGGTCAGTGTCCATGTGGGAGATGGATGAGGCACCCAGTATCCCAGCTAGATTCCCATCCATCAATGGCGAGCAGGGAGGTCCAGAGCAACCATGAGCTGCTTGTCATTTCTGCGGGCTCCTCTCAGGACACTCTGGATGAGGGCAGCAGCTCCCCCACCCCTCTGCCAGTGGGGTCTGATGAGGCTGTGGCGACTGGGGAGATGCCAGCCTTGGCACTGACCGCTCCCTCCCAGGCAGGGCCAGCACAGGCTCCACTGGCTAAAGGACGACCACCAAGGTCATCAGGTCCAACAGGACAGCAGAGTCAGCAGGCCGTCTCCAATGCTGCTGCCAGCGAGGGGGAAGCACCAAGACGTAGCACTCGCAAACGTAAGTTTAAGGCACCATGAGCACAAGAACATGTGCAATGTTTTGTCTGGGGTTGAAGACCAGAGAAGGTTCTGTTAATTTGTTTGGACTGTCAATGTGAGATAAAATTTCTTTTGTTGTAATGGCCTGAGTATGCTTCACCTTTTTTATTTAATGTGGTGCAGGGTACACCAGTATGTAATACTGGACGTGGGTGGCTCTAAACTTTATTGCACAGGCACTGAGTGGACTTTGGAGTCAAAGGAAAGGGCCATTTCAGATACCCGGGATGGAAGTGGCAGCCCTGGCATGAGGTGGAAGCAGATCTTTGGCAGCTTAGCTGAAGGAGCATTGGATCAAGGCGTCCCTGGTGTCCCTGCCTCCCTGGAGGTTACCGAGGTCTGCCTCCATGCTCTCAGCGTTCTCCTCACCATGCTCATCTTCTGACTCACTACTAGATTCATCCTCTGTGGCCTGTGGAGCAGTATCAAGATCCTCTTCCTCCAGTGGGTCCCCCTTGCCAGTGTCAGATTGTGGAGAGCGCAGCATGCAACCTCTATCACTGACACCCACTCTGGGTGCTCCCCCTGAACGGTCCAGGCATCAGAAGTGAATCTTCAGAAGACCTATGGTTCTCTCTATCACCTCCCTTGTAGAGGCATGACTCCTGTTACACCGCTGCTCTGCCTCTGTTCTTGGGTGTCAGAGAGGCATCATAAGCCACCTTTTCAATGGATAGCCCTCGGCACCCAGCAGCCATCCATCCAGTCAGGTTGAAGCACTGAAGAGCCTCAACACCTGACTGTGGCTCAGGATGTAAGCGTCGTGGGAGCTGCCTGGGTACCTTGCACAGACTTGCAGAATCTGCATCCTGTGGTCAAACACTATTTGCACATTCATGGAGTGGAAGCCCTTCCTGTTAACAAAGGCATCCAGCTGACCCATTGGCACCTTGATGGCCCCATGTGTGCAGTCAATGGCACTTCGGACACGGGGGGAACCGAGCAATCGCTGCAAAGCCTCTGGCTCGCTCAGCCTGGCTGGCCTCGTCCGTGTGGAAATGAATGAAAGTCAATACACACTTGAACAGAGCTTCTGTCACCAGCTTGACACAACTGTGGACAGCTGATTGGGAGACTCCACACAGATCCCCCACTGAGCCCTGGAAAGAGCCGGAGGAATAGAAGTTGAGGGTCACTGTGACCTTCAGAGCCACTGGCATGGGGTGTCCACCCACACAGTCAGAGCTGACCTCAGGCCCGAACATCTGACAAATGGACGTCACTGTCTCCCTTGAGAGACAGAGCCTCCTTCGGCATTGCACCTCAGACATATTGAGGTAGCTGCATCGCCGCCTGTAAACCCTGGCAGGAGGATAGTGGCGTCTTCTGCAGCCACTTCTGCCTTGGCCTTCCTACTGGCCTTGCGCCCCTTGTGCCTGTGCCTCTCCTCCCACAGGTCCCTCCCCTGGAAGTTGCATTGGGACATATGGCCGCCTCTCCCTTCTGCTCCTCGGTTCCTCCTCAGAGGAGGTGCCTCCAGCAGAGACCATAATCCCCATTACCAGGGTAACAGAGGCTGCCTGTTACCTAGAAGGGTCCACATGATCTGAATCCTCCGGGGTCCTTGGAGACACCAATGAAATGAAGCTTGGAAATGCTAAGAATGAAGCCCCGAACAGAGATGAAGCTGCCAAGTACCAATAAGTCACCAGCAGCAAATATCGACCAAACTCCTCACTATTCACGCTGGCGATACTGCTGACCCTTTTATCTGCCGTATCTGAGGTTTTGAAAAATTGTCGGCTAGCCGCCTGCCCATTTTGCCCATCGGCGAGCGTGAAATCGCACGGGCAACGTAAAATCGGCATCAATTGCCTTTCTAATGGCCTTAACTGGCCTCTGAATTAATGGCGGCTCCGGCACCTGCATGCGCCTGACAACCAAAGAACCGAACGTCATCTTCAGTGATTTCACACCCGATCAGTTCAGGCGCACACCCGCCCGGTTGGCATATAATTCTGCCCTCGGTGTGGTCTCATCAATGCCCTGTACAGTTGTAGCAAGACTTCCCTACTTTTATACTCTATCCCTCTTGCAAAAAGTCTAATATTCCATTCACCTTTCTAATTACTTGCTGTACCTGTCTGCTAACGTTTTGTGATTTATACAAGCAGATCTCTCTGTACTGCAACGGACCTCACATCTTCCCACATTTTACTCCATTTGCCATTTTTTTCCCGCCCACTTAACCTGCCTATATCCCTTTGCAAACTCGTTTCATCTTCTGCACAACTTGCTTCCCTACCTATCTTTGTGTCATCAGCAAATTTGGCTACAATACACTCAGTCCCTTCATCCAAGTCAGTAATATAGGTCGGAGATAGTTGATGTTAGTTGAGGGATAAATATTGAAAGGGAGACAGTTTTTCAAAGCAGTGCCTTGGGATTTTTTATGTCCGCCCGAGAGAGTGGTCAGAGCCTCGGTTTCTATCTTGACAGAGAGGCAGCACCACCTGGCAGTGCAGCACTCTCTCAGTACTGACCCGGAGTGTCAGCCTGGATTGATTATGTGCTCAAGTCCCTGGAGTGGGCCTTGAACTCAAAAATGAGTGTGTTACTATTGATATGACATTTACCTCAAAAAATTACAGTCAGTTTGCACTTCTGCTTAAAGTACTGTCGTGACAATCAGGTGAGTTGTCACTCGAAAGCTTATGGCCAGAATTTCTCGCCCATCGGGCGGGCGCATGCCCAACCCGAATGAGCGTAAAATGATGCGTGATGACGTCGGGCAAGCGTACTAACGTCATCGCGCACTTGCGTGATATTTTAGGTCGGTGGGCGTGAGCGGGAGCCCGCAGCGCGCCCACCGACAATTAATAGGCTATTAAGGCCATTAAAGTGCCAATTAAATGAAACTTTTCACTGCCCGTCCAATCTTACGGTTGGCGGGCAGGCGAAAAGGCCAAGCGGCCTTTGCACTTTTTAGGAAACCTCATCCGCGGGTGGGGTGAGGCTTCCAACAGCTATTAGAAGTTAAATTAAAATGTTCATTAATAACACGTCCCTGCTCATGTGACAGAGTCACATGAGGGGAGATCTTCTTTAACATTTTAAAATTCTTTATTTTTCATTTTCAAAAATCGTCACCTCCCTGAGGCAGCCAGGTGCCTGAGGGGGCTTTTCCTGCTTGCATTCGCCAAGTTCCTTGCTCGCCCTCCTCCCCCTGCCACCCCCGCCTCCCCCCCCACCACACCGACCCCCACACCAGGCAGCACTGAGCGCTGCAGCACACGTTTCACACCGGGCCGGCCTTAACTGGGCCGCCAGTGTGAAATCGCAGCCCGACCACGGGCAACGGGCAGATTCCCGACCGTTCCCGCTCGCCCCCCCCCCCACCCAGCCCGCCCGACGAGGGCAAAATCCTGGCCTACGTTTTGTTGGGGGTTTGGGGGGAGGTGGTTTGCATCTCAAAACGCACTTGGTTGTGGTATCCCATCTCAAATTTATCAGCAGAGATAAAGTTCATCTGTAGCTTTAGCCAAAGCAAAGCAGGATGTTTGCTCAAACTTTGCCTAGTCAATTGTACAACAGGGTAACGGAACAAATGATTCATGTTTCTCTACTGATCGGAAGGTCAGTGTCTTATATACCATAAATTAGTCGGTGGGGGGTTGGTGGGGGTGTCACTGAGGAAAGTTTAAGTATTTTGCTTAGCTCAGTTTGATACAGAACTGTTCAAACCCTCACCCCGACCCTCTACCCCCAGCACTGAAATGAAACATCCAGTAAGCTGAATGCACTATTTCGTGGCAATAGTATTGTTACCTTGGAAACCGAGTCTTTGGAATGCAATTACGTAAGATTTCACTTGCCGGGATAATTTGAGCTCCCCTCACCTCACAAAGAGGTTAAATTGTTCAACTGTTGCTGGGATTTTTTCTAACACGTCTTTGAGCTGAGGTTTTTATTTTCTCTGATCTCATTTCCTTTTCTCCCCATGCCTCTGTGGGTATTCATTTAGAATGTCACCCTTCCCAACATTGGGTTATGCATCTGGCGCTGGCTGCAACACTGAGTTTGACTGACATTATTCTCTTCTTTAAACGTTTTGTTGTGTAATGAAGATTTTGCTAAACCCACTGTGAGACCCCAGTGACTGTTAGAATGAATACTTCAAAAAGAGATTGTGCTGCCAAAAGATTATGCTCGAGATTCCAATTTCCGATATTAAACGCAGCGGATGAAAAGGACATTTTTTTAGATGGTTTTATTGTTCGTCAAGGGTATCAAGATTTTAATCGCTCCACTGTTGGCGGACATGCCTTCAGCTGCCTGGGCTCTAAGCTCTAGAATCTCTTCCCTAAACTTCTCCGCCTCTTTATCTCTTCCTCCTCCTTTAATAGGCTCCTTAAAACCTACCTCTTTGGCCAAACCTTCGGTTATGTACCCAAGTCTCTTATTTGCTTGAGAGCACCCCCGTGAAGCACCTTGGGACATTTTACTAGATTAAGGGTGCTATACAAATTCAAGTTGTTGGCTTTGTTGATATGGAGCTAAGGTGGCTAAATGGAGTTGTAGTACAGATCAGCCATGATCTATTTAAATCACATGCTATTGTTCCTATGTACAAATGGACTGAATGAAAGAGAACACTCGGGGGGTAATGCTAACTTATGGGCTGAATTTTTAGCTCTTCGGGCAGGCCCAACCGAGTGTGAAATGAGGTGCAACGACGTCGGGCGAGCGTGCCGATGTCATCGCGCGATATTTCGGTCAACGGGCGCACACCGGAGTAGGCAGCCCACCCGCCAACGATTAAAAGGCCCATTAAGGCCATTGAAAAGGAAATTAAAAGAAAATTTTCGCTGCCCGTTCCAACCTGACGGTTGGTGGGCAGACGAAAAGGCCAAGCGGCCTTTGCATTTTTTTTGGAAACATCATCCACGGGCGGGATGAGGTTTCCAACAGCAAATAAAAATAAAATAAAAACGTTTAAATTGAACTAATAACAGGTCCCTGCTCATGTGACAGGGTCACATGAGGGGACATGTTTTCTAACATTTTTAACATCTTTATTTTTTTATTTTGAAAAATGTTCATCTCCCTGAGGCAGCTCGAAAGCCTGAGAGCGTGAAATCGCAGTGCGGCCCTCATCGCGGGCAGTGGTCGTCTTCCTGACTGCCCCGCCCGCCCCCACCAAGCCCGCCCAACAAGGGCAAAATTCTGCCCTATGTCGCTGGGTGCGAAACCCACAAGGCCAGGTGGAATGTTACACCCTGCCCAATGGGGGCAACTTTACTTGTTGCACCAGTCAGGATACTGGTAGGATTGGGTGCCTCATTGGTTTTATACTTCACCCCACCCGATCTTACCCTCCATTGAAGTTGACAAGAGATATCAAGCGAGATGTAAAACCCAGCATTCCACTTGATGCTGCGGGTTTCTGACACAGAAAGGTGGGTCAAAATTTCCCCTTTAAAGAAAAGCTCGTTAACATATTTTCAGGGTTCTTATCGATGATATCAAGTCTGACTTTATTATGATCAGTTTGGTCAATGACAACACACGGCTTTGGCCTCCATCCCATGTTTGCTTGCTGACTAACAGCCCTCGTCCCTTCAATTCCTGTAATCTTATTTGACTGTGTTTTTGATAGTGAAGTGAAAGTTCCCATAGGGGAATTAAAAAAAGTCCCAAAGGACCAGAGGACGCTCTCTCATTCGAGACAGATGACTGGTGGTGAGTTTAACCTGAGGGTCACCACACCTCAGGCAATGGGTGACATTGAGAAGGCAGGGCTTTCATGGATGACCTCAGCCGATACAGGAATTGAACCCATGCTGTTGGTATCACACTGCATTGCAAACCAGTGATAACCCACCTTCGCTGCTTCTTGCAGGACTGTGACATGGCCACTGTGATTGGTGCTATCTGCTAGTTGAAGAATGGGAGCTTTGGGTGCACATACCTCCAAGGGAGAGCAGACACAGACGGCATGTCTAAGGAAGAAACAGACAATACCTTCAGCCCTCCACCCACCATCGCCGCTCGTCACTTAATCTTTTGATGGATCAGGGCATGCAAGTGGCAGAAAAGCGCTCAAGGACATGTCTCCACCTCCTTATACCTCCCTCCACTTTCAAGTGCCTCGCAAGGTTGCCAACTGTGATTAAATGTGTTCCTGGAGGTTTCATCACATGACTTGCCCACAGGCTCCAGACATCAGTGGCCAACACATCCATCCTTGTGACATACTGCCTTCCTATGCCAATTGGAAAGCAAATAGACTCATTACCCAATTGGATGATGCTCGACTGTCAGCCAGACAGCATTTCCTTTTCCCATTTTCAATATTTTTATATCCGGTAAAGAGAAATGTTCAAAGAAAATAACAAAAAAAACAATCTTTTTTAACGTCCCGATGGTATTTCTCCAGGATTGCACACAGCGATATCCTGGAGATTGAACTTCAATTTCTGGAAACTCAAGGCCAATCCTGGAGGGCTGGTAACTCCAGTGCCTGGACATATGACAATCAGCTACACATCAGGGAAATATGTCCTCTGTTCTATTTCTCACAATTCGTGTCCTTTTGCTACTGGACATGGGGACCATCTGTTGGGCTCAGGTGTCCAGCATCCTCCTGACGGTGATGGTGATATGCGCTCCGCAGCATAGGCCATGAAGCCTGCCTCTGGTATCGAAATGGCTCCTCAGGCCTTGGATGTGTCTCCATGGTGACCAGAAACTCTTCCACCAGTGATGAAAGCTGGTTGCGGAAAGTCTAAGCCGCAGTGTCTAGCAAGCTTGCAGTTCTCCAGATTGATAATGTCTAAAATTCGGCCCATGGAAGCGGATGATTTGAGGGCATGTTCCATGGTGAGGGCTTCTCTGCCTGTGGCTATTTCACTATTTTCACCATTGATTCATTCAAATGACCATGGTGGTTATTTAGTTCCACAATTTCTGGTCAAGGCCCAAAACTCCAGCCCTACTACTAGACAGGGCTGCCTGACACTCGTAAAATCGGCAACCACTTTTAAGCCAGACCTACTACACTGCTTCCTCAGCATTCATTGCAGCCTTCTGGATCCAAAATGGGGAACTGCTTGTGTTTCCTTCTCACTGTAGCTCATGTCAACATCAAGAGGCCCCTCCCCCTCCTTATTAGACCTTGCGGCTTTGTGCCAAAGCGTTGTGGAAGGTAGTTCCAGTCTGAAAAATATCATGGACCCTCCATGAGATGGAATCAGGAGAAATTCAATGAACTCAGTCCCCCATTCCTGGCCCACTACCAGTCGTTGGTAGGTGTGCTAATGGTATCCGTCATACAGTTGTTAAGAATGTGAGGTTATATGAGATGGTCATGTTTTAAATTGTCTCTTTTAATTCAAGGTAAAAAAAAAAGGACGTGTGACCACCTGTTCATTCTGCCCAGTGATAAGCTATGTAATCTGGTTACTGTGACAACAGGCCAAGTGCTATTGAAATCCATGTGCCAGGTTTAACACTTGAAAACAAAGGGCAGAGCAGTTGGTTTTGCCATGGGTATACTTACTGAATTTCAGGTGGTATGATTTAAAAAACCCTGTCACAGAGAGAGAGAGAGAGAGAGAAAGAGAGAGAGAGAGCGGGAGGGGAGGGGGGGAGACAAGAAAGCAGTAACCATTGCAAATAGCAGAGAAAAGGCAGTTCTCTGCAAGCTACCAGGCAGAATGCCTGGTCGAGGCTTGTCCTCTGGTTGAAGAGAAGGAACCAGCAGAGATATAAGGATACTGGAAGATTCGCTCTTGCAAGGCTGATTGGGGGAATTACCGGAGTGGGCCTTGCTGCTAGAAGGTGCTTCGGGGATTTTCAGAAGACTGAGAGAAACAACTTTTGACATATGACTCAGTGAAACGGGAAGAAGTGAGACCATAGGAAGCTGGGAGTAAACACAAACCGGCCCCTGTAAAGACTTTGGGTCAAATCTTCCACTCCCGCCAGCAGCGGGAATCATGGCGGGCTGGGGCACTTAATTTGGCATGAGTCAAAAAATCAGTTTCCCGACAGCGGGAAAACAGTTTGGAATTTTGTTCTCCCAACTTTCAAGGCAGCTTAAAGGCAGGTCAATGTTCCTGATGTGCAATGTCAGGAACCCTACTTGCGTTCATTAGCATGTCAGGAATGGCCACTAAAAGGTCAACTCGCCAGAATCATGTTCTCCCTGCAAATTAAGTGATGCACACCTGGCGAGCTTCACTTCATCCATGACTTTAAGATCAGTAGACACTGCTTTTGTCTTCCTTTTAAACCTTCAGTGTTCCATATTGGGTGACAGTAGCACAAGCTGCACCAAGGCTGGGTACAGGAGGCATGACCAGTGGCAGGGTTGAGACAGATGCAGGACATGGCAGGGAAAGGAGGGGGAGGCAAGGGTGAAAGACTGTCCAGGCTGCATGTTGAAGAATCTGTCTGGGGAAGGTTGAGACTCTGTCCAGGGAATGAGGCCAGATTGTTGGGGGCATGTTTAAGAGACTGTGTGGCGAATGTGGCCAGACATTCCAGGCCGTTAGAAGGCTCTGCATGGCACACATGTCTTGGTCCAGTGGAAGGCCTTTCTGGGCAGAGAATTGTGTGAATGGAGTAGACTGTCATCTATCGCATTGGATCCTTGGGTTTGGTGCATGTTATTGGGACACGGAGGGCACAGACACATTCAGGGGAGGCACTTAGATCTGGTAAAGTGGTAGTTCCAACATCATGGGGCGGGTAGTGGATGGGCTCATGGGGTGGGGGGGTCTCTAAAAGTCAAGGTTACAGCTGGCCTCGAGAAGGAGAGGGGGTCAGATTAATGAGGGCCATGGGGATGTCGACATTGAAGATGGGGGAGAACAGGAAAATCAACATAAGTAACATTGGGGTCAAGGGTAACAGGGTGGAGGCTGGATGGTTACAGGATGGAGTGGAATTAGGAGGCTGTGACTGTGGAGGAGGATGGGAGGAACTTAGTGCAGGACAGGGGAATGTTGGAAGATGCCGGAAGCACTCACAAATCTAAGAAGAACCATCTTCCACTTCGGTCAGTTATGACACCGTTCGAAAAGCAATCAGATAAAAAAACGATATGAGGGGGGTGTCAAAGTGGCTGGGAGGAGTTCAGGACTCCTGTTTTGGGCTGAGTGAATGAGAACACTATTAATTATTTACTGAAGCAATGGAGAAGCAGACTCATCTGAGTACTGCTCCCAAGGTTCAAATGCCCATCGAGGGAGCATTGCTCCATGACGAATGAGGCACATTCCTGTGGGAATCCATTAAGCTTGGAGCTGAGTTGAGTGGATGTGATTGGCCATCGGTTCCTGACAGGGGCATGAGAAAAGAGAAGGAGATGAATTCATTCCAAGGGCACGGCTGCTGGGCAGCAGCTAGTTGTACACTCCAAGCCTCACTAATCCCAGATAAATGGTCATGGCTGACAAGGCATAATGCTTAAATTCTTCCCATTATGCCAAGGATATGTTCTCTCTATAGAGCGTCTAGACTCATGGAGGCAAGCTGACAATTGACTGATGGAGGGTCCTCGCATATGGCTGTAATCACCCTGATCTAGGCCCTATGTCTACATGCGCAGTCATGTATAAAAGGAAGGAGCTGCCACCTGTGGTCATCCAGGATGTGCATCTCCTGGAGTGGGTGAGCTAGGGATGCCATATCTAGACAGGGGCCAGGACATAGGCTTTTCGGTGGCCTGTTGGCTTGGAGATGAAGAGAAGCCAGTTAAGAGGAAAGTTAATTTATTTAATTTAAAACTAAATCTATTCGTTGGCAGATACAAAGGGGTGTGGAGAATGCAAACTGCTCTAATACGAACGAGGAGAAGAAGGGCCCATCGTTGGTTGACACAGGTCCAGGATGAGCAGTAGCCTGAGCAGCAAGAGTGAACAGGGCCCCAAAAATCCAAGATGCTCCCAAAGAGGGGCCAATGCAACGAAGACCAGTGGCCTGACAACAGGTATATCGAAGGCATTGTTCACATATGGAAATGAACGAAAGAAAAGGCCTTGGGAGCCTTCACTTGTCCAAGGATGTGGTAGCTCACATTTGCCAGCTTCTTCATGAAGAACTGATTCCACAAAGTCTTGGAGGTCATCCCATGCCAGTGCTATTGAAGGAAAGCCAGGCTGTGAGATCGGTGGGATTCACAGTGATATCTGGTTTCCCGCTAGTGCAGGGCACCATTGACTTCACGCATGCAGCCTTGAGAGCTCTCTGGCAGCAGCCAGTAAGATTCATCAATCAAAAAGGGTTTCATTCTCAGAACATCCAGCTAATTTGTAATCACAGAAGGCAGATCCTGCATGGTTATGCTCGGTACCCAAAGAACTCTCATGACTCTTATATCTTGGTGCAGGTGCCACAGATCTTGGAAGGACTTCGGCGATTGCAGGGCTGGCTCCTCGGGGACATGGGATACGCCAGAATACGTAGCTGATAATGCCCTTTCACCATCCACATAGCGTTGCTGAAGAGAGATACTCTGCTGCACATCCCACCTCCAGGTCCTTGATAGAGCAGTCGATGGGCCTCCTGAAGATGCGTTTCCAATCAAGCAGGGCACTCCAATAGTCACCACAGAGAGTGTCCCGGATTATCATTGTCTGCTGCGACCTACACAGCCTTGCGCTGCAAAGGGGGAGATGTTTTGCTTGCGGGAGACAAGGGGGAGTGAGAAGTCCCCTCCAATGAGGAGGATGTTGAAGGGGATGGATCTGGTGCGGACTCAGACATAGACGAGCCACATGAAGAGGCCATCACAGAGATACAATGTGGCAGACGTGCCCATGACAACCTGATAGCTACAAGATTCCAGTAGTAATGTGCCAACACATTGTTTGTTTCTCTCTTTGCTGCCTGGAAGGCCCCAACAGCTTTTTTGTCAGAGAGAATTTCTTTAGCGAGTTCCATGCTTTTTTAGGGGTTAGGGAAATATCAGTCCTCACCGTCTGCCCTGATGTTGGGTTCATCCTTGGAATGTATTAAACTGTGGTTAAATGCATAACCCTGACAATATATGGCAGCTGTAGACCCTGAACAGCATCCCCTTCTCCCACGACCTTAGACAACTTTTCATGGAACAGCATTCTCACCCATGCCCTCCCCAAGTCAGTGTGCATTGCAGCTTATAAACGACTGGAACTCCTGTCACCCTGATACCTACTCAACAAGGCAGGCCGACCAGATATATCACTTTTTCAGGCATAACCAGGCGGATGGCTCAATAGAAAGCAGCAGCATGAAAGCACCATTTTTTTAAATGCATTCACGGGATGTGGGTGTCACTGGCTGGGCCAGCATTTATTGGCCAGTATTTATTGCCCATCCCTAATTGCCCTTGAGAAGGTGGAGGTGAGCTGCCTTCTTGAACTGCTGCAGTCCATGTGGTGTAGGTACACCCACAGTGCTGTAAGGGTGGGAGTCCCAGGATTTTGACCCAGCAACAGTGAAGCAATGGTGATATGTTTCCAAGTCAGGATGGTAAGTGGATTGAAGAGGAACTTCCAGGTGGCGGCATTCACACGTGTCTGCTGCCCTTGTCCTTCTGGATGGCAGTGGTCATGGGTTTGGATGGTGCTGTCTAAGGAGGCTTGGAGAGTTCCTACAGTGCATCTTGTAGATGGTATACACTGCTGCTACTGTTTGTCAGTGGTGGAGGGAGTGGTTGCTTTTGGATGGGGTGCCATTCAAGTGGGCTACTTTGTCCTGGATGTTGTCAAGCTTCTTGCGTGCTGTTCGAGCTGCACTCATCCAGTCAAGTGGAGAGTGTTCCATCACACTCCTGACTTGTATCTTGTAGATGGTGGACAGGCTTTGGGGAGTCAGGAGATGAGTTACTCACCGCAGGATTCCTAGCCTCTGATCTGCTCTTGCAGACACTGTACTTAAATGGCTGGTCGAATTCAGTTTCTGGTCAATGGTAACCCCCAGGATGTTGATAGTGGGGAATTCAATGATGGTAATGCCATTAAATGTCAAGGGGTGATGGTTAGATTCTCTCTTGTTGGAGATGGTCATTGCCTAGCACTTGTGTGGCGCGAATGTTATTTGCCACTCGTCAACCTAAGCCTGGATATTGTCCAGGCCTTGCTGCATTTGGACATGAGCTGTGAAGAGGAAGATCACCCGTGTTCAGTCATCCCATCACCCAGCAGGAATCAGTCTGACTTTCCTGCCCGCCACCAAACTTTGTCCCCTATAGTTTTGTAGAGAGTGCAGTGTACCGTATAATTGTGTCCTGGGGTTATCGGTCATGATTAGAAACCAATAAAGGATATTTTTTCTGTAGTTTAGAATATTAGTTACCTACTAAGTAATGTTTAGTTGATGTCAATATTTTTTTGTGTGTTAAGTAAAAGTCTTAAAACTTGAAACTTTGTTTTGCTATTCTTTAAGTCGGTCACTGGGAATTCAAATTTCTTATTAAAATTTAGGAGTCTCTACCTGGATCATAACATAGGTAACACACCTGGACTACTTGTACCAGCCCCGAACAGGATCATTTTTACTGGGCACTGCTTATCACAGGCAAGGACAGCAGTGCGCGACTAAACCACTAGTGAAATCAGTCCCTGGACTCAGCCAGAATCCCAACCACATGGTAAAGCTCACTCGGTGCTGGTATCCATACCTTATATACCATATGAATGTAGTATATGTCAAAGTCTGTAAGTGAAGAACAATTGATATATTAAAAAAAAGAATGAGACTGCACCATGGCCTTGGTGGAGGAAGGACCCCAAGTGTCTGGCTGAGCAGAAAGTCAGCTAACATCATTAGAGGAAGTTTGACTACCAACCTGCAATAACTCGATGGAGCCGCAGGTTTGGTGAAGAAAAGGCTAAGCTTTATTTAGGAGACACATAGAGGTGCTTGCACACTAGACGCAATGTCTCTGTCAGAAGCCCCGCCCACAGGATTGCCCACACAAATAAGCTTATTGGTCGAAGCCCCCGTAATCACATCACATGAAGAGTGATTGACAGGAGGGAGGGACAAAACATCTAACCACTTCACAACCATTGGAAATTTTCACCCCCAATATATGAAAACTTATCATTCTGGTGCACACACGCACTTGTACTCACATTCTCTCACAGAACAGTACACAAACACTTGCTGAGAATTCATTAAATCTGACTGATAATAAATTGTCTGCTACCTTAAACATGTCTTGTTTCATGCCCCAGCCACATTGCTGTTACTTATACTTCTTGCCCTGTGTGCAAAAGGGGACACATGCAAAGGGAAGATTTAAGTTCATTCAGATTTGACTTTGCCTGACTACATGTTCCAAATGTGAGTGTCCTTTGTGGAGGCCACCTTCAGCTGAAGACTAGTTCCTGCCTTTGTGTTTTTCCACAGCAAGGAAATGTTTTCTAAGCCTTTGCCAGATTTTAAAAATGATGGTCATGTCATTGACCTGTCCGTCATGTTCTCCCAGGGTATGTTTACTGGCACATCCGACCTGAGCTGAATATTGCTGCTCTCCTGGCCACCGCTTTTCCCACAAAGATTGACACCAGTTGTGCAATGGGCTTTCCTGAATGATTCTAAATCTTAAATATACTGATGCAAATGTCTTAGGGGGTTCTGCTGCTCTGCACCATAACTTTGGCGGAAGCAACAAAAAATTGCATTTATATAGCACCGTTAATGTAGTAAAACATCCGCCAACTTGCTTCACAGGGTCAGATGAAATTTGACACCAAGCCAAGTAAAGGGACATGTGACCAATAACTTGGTCAAAATGGTAGGTTTTGAGAAGCGCCTTAAAGGGGGAAGAGAGGGGGAGAGATTTAGGACGGGACAATTTGAAGTTTCAGTTCCAAGATATATAGATTATTGTTAAGATATTGAGGGATTAAGGGATATGTAGCAAATGTTGGAAAGTGGAGTTGAGGTGCAGGTCGGCTATGATCTAATTAAATAGTGGAGCAGGCTTGAGGGGTCCTAATGTTCCTGCAGTCAGGATCAGGATCTGTTTGTTTAGTTCTTCCCCATCTGAACTAATCAATCATCTAGGTTTTGGGCTCCACAAATTTCAGCTTTGGTGTACCCCAGAGTGCTGCTTTGGAGAAACTCTTCTATTTTCAACAGCGAGGGCTGTGGAGGGCAGACCAAGAGAAAGAAAATGACAGCTGTCAGGAATGTTTAGCGTGAGGAGAGTGAGAGTCCCAGGCACAGGAGCCGTGGTAGAGCAGAGTTAGCGGGTGATTAAAGTGACTGGTGCAAATTTAAAGTAGGCCTGCTTTGTTTTACTTTGTTTTGATTTAATTTAAGATAATAGATCAGCATTTCGCTTTGTTGTTCTCACATTTCCGTGGCATTTTTGTTACATGTTTTGTTTATCTTCCATATTGAGTGGGGGAGATGGTTTCTCAGGGGAATGCAGCAAGAGCCAAGTCCGTGGTAACAAGAGTGGCTCCGCTGCACGGGGGGGTTGGGGTGGGGGTGGGGGAAGAGTGGGAGAGCAATAGTGATAGGGGATTCTATCGTAAGGGGAACAGATAGATGTCTATGCAGCTGCAGACATGACACCAGAATGGTATGCTGCCTCCCTGGTGCCAGGGTCAAGGATGTGACTGAGCGGCTGCAGGACATTCTGAAGGGGGAATATGAACAGCCAGAGGTTGTAATCCATACCGGTGCCAACGACATAAGTAAAAAGAGGGATGAGGTCTTAAAGGCAGAATATAGGGAGCGAGGAAATAAATGAAAAAGCAGGACCTCAAAGGTAGTGATCTCAGGAATACACCCAATGTCACGTGCTAGTGAGGTCAGGAATAGGAGAATAGACCTGATGAATGCGTGGCTGGAGGATTGGTGCAGGAGGGAGGGATTTAGATTCCTGAGGCATTGGAGCGATTCTGGAGAAGATGGGACCTGTACAAGCTGGACGGGTTGCACCCCAGCAGGATCAGGACCAATATCCTCGCAGAGGCATTTGCTAAAACTGTGGGGGTGGATTTAAATTAGATTGGCAGGGGATGGGAACCTGAGCAGGGAGACACAAGAGAGGAAAACAATGATAGGATTGAAAGATAGAAAAGTAGAAAGCAAAAGGAGAAGGCAAAAGAAACAAATAGAGCCATAGTACAAAAAAAATGTGTAAAAATGTTAAAAAGACAAGTCTAAAGGCATTGTATTAGAATGTACGGAGCATTCGCAATAAGGTAGATGAATTAACACTGCAAATAGATGCAAATGGGTATGATATGATTGCGATTACGGAGACATGGCTGCAGGGTGACCAAGGCTGGGAACTGAATATCCAAGGGTACTCGATATTTAGGACAGACAGGCAAAAAGGAAAAGGAGGTAGCGTGGCATTGTTAGTTAGGTAGGTAGGTCAGGTCTTTCTCACATGTCGGTGCAGACTCGATGGGCCGAAGGGCCTCTTCTGCACTGTGTGATTCTGTGAAATCAGTGCGATAGTGAGAAAGGATATTGGCTCAGAAAATCTAGATGCAGAATCAGATTGGGTGGAGCTAAGAAACAACAAGGGGCAGAAAACATTAGTGGGAGTTGTCTACAGACTTCCAAACAGTAATGATAAGGTAGGGGACAGCATTAAACAGGAAATTAGAGAAGCATGTAACGAGGGTGCTACAGTGATCATGGGTGACTTTAATTTATGTATAGACTCGACAAACCAAATTAACAATAATAGTGTGGCGGATGAATTCCTGGAGTGTGTACGAAATGGTTTTTTAGACCACTACGTCGAGGAACCAACTAGGGAACAGGCTATCCTAGATTTGGTATTGTGCAATGAGAAGGGGTTAATTAGTAATCTTGTGCAGGGTTCTTTAGGGAACAGTGGCCATGACATGATAGAATTCTTCATTAGGATGGAAAGTGAAATAGTCCAATCTGAAACTAGGGTCATAAATCTTAACACAGGAAACTACAAAGGTATGAGGCATGAGTTGGCTAAGATAGATTGGGGAACATCATTAAAAGGTATGACAGTGGATAATATTTAAAGAATGAATGTATGCATTGCAACAGTTATACATTCCTTATTGGTGCAAAAACACGACAGGAAAAGCAGACGAACCAAGTCTAACAAAAGAAATTAAGGATAGTATTGATCAAAAGAGGAGTCATATAAAGTTGCTAGAAATAGTAACAAGCATAAGGATTGGGAGCAGTTTAGAATTCAGCAAAGGAGGACCAAGAGCTTGATTTAAGAGGGGAAAAATAGAGTATGAGAGTAAACTTGCAAGGAACATAAAATTGGACTGTAAAAGCTTCTATTAAGTATGTAAAAAGAAAAAGATTAGTGAAGACAAAAGTAGATCCCTTACAGTTCGAAATGGGAGAATCTGTAATAGAGAACAAGGAAATGGCAAGATAATTAAGCAACTACTTTAATTCTGTCTTCACAGAGGAAAACATAAATAACTTCCCAGAAATGTCAGGGAACCAAGGGTCCAGTGAGAATAAGAAATTGAAGGAAATTAGTATTACTCAAACAATAGTGCTAGAGAAATTAATGGGACTGAAAGCTGATAAATCCCCAGGGCCCAATAATCTACATCCCAGGGTGCTAAAGGAGGTGGCCATGGAAGTAGTGGATGTGTTGGTTGTCATCTTCCAAAATTCAGTAGATTGTGGAACAGTCCCTGCAGATTGGAGAGTGGCAAATGTAACCCTATGATTTAAAAAAGGAGGGAGGGAGAAAACAGTGAATTACAGCCTGGTTAGCCCAACATCAGTAGTAGGGAAAATGCTAAAGTCTATTTTAAAGGATGTGATAACAGGACACTTAGAAAATATCAACGGGATTAGACAAAGTCAACATGGATTTATGAAAGGGAAATCATGTTTGACAAAACCTACTGGAGTTTTTTGAGGATGTAATTAGCAGAATAGATAAGGGAGAACCAGTGGATGTGGTATATTTGGATTTTCAGAAAGCTTTTGGTAAAGTCCCACATAAGAGATTAGTGTGTAAAATTTAAAGCACAAGGGATTGGGGAATAATATACTGGCATCGATTGAGAATTGGTTAGCAGACATGATACACAGAGTGGGAATAAATGGGTCTTTTTTGGATTGGCCAGCAGTAATTAATGGGATACCGCCGGGGTCAGTGATAGGACCCAAGTTATTCACAATATATTCCAATGATTTGGATGACGGAACCAAATGTAATATTTCCAAGTTTGCTGACAACACAAAATTCAGTGGGAACGTGGGTGATGAACAGGGTGTTAAGAGGCTTCAAGGTGATCTAGACAGGTTGAGTGATTGGGCAAATACAAGGCAGATGCAGTATAACCTGGATAAGTGTGAAATTATCCACTTTGGTAGGAAAAACAGAATGGCAGAGTATTATTTAAATGGTGATAGATTGGGAAATGTTGATTTACAAAGGGACCTGGGTTCCTTGTATACCAATCACTGAAAACAAGCATGCAGGTGCAGCAAACAGTTAAGAAGGCAAATGGCTTTCACCGTGAGAGGACTTGAGTACAGGAACAAGGATGTCTTACTGCAGCTGTACAGGGCCTTGGTGAGACCACACCTGGAGTATTGTGTGCAGTTTTGGTCTCCTTACCTAAGAAAGGATATACTTGCCATAAAGGGAGCGCGGCGAATGTTCACCAGACTGATTCCTGGGATGGCAGGATTGTTGAATGAGGAGAGATTGGGCCGACTAGTCTTGTATTCACCGGAGCTTAGAAGAATGAGAGGGGATCTCAGTGAAGCTCATAAGATTCTGACTGGGCTGGACAGACTGCATGCAGGCTAGGGGGGTGGGATAGGGTTCTAGAACAAGGGGCCGCAATCTCAGGATACAGGGTAGGCCATTTAGGACTGAGATGAGGAGAAACTTCTTCACTCAGAGGATGGTAAACCTGTGGAATTCTCTACCACACAGGGCTGTGGAGGCCAAGTCGCTAAATATATTTAAGAAGGAAATAGATAGACTTCTGGACTGCAAAGGCGTCAAGGATTAGGATCAGCCATGATCATATTGAATGGCAGAGCAGGCTTGAGGGGCCAAATGACCTACTCCTGCTCCTATTTTCTATGTTTCTATGTTAACATTTGAGATTAGGAGTCGCAAATAGCTCTACCTTTGTCCATAGCTGGCTGGTGCAAACTTATCGTCTACGAATCCTGTGTGTTTGCTTGGCTGGAATGTCTATATGATATAAATCACATTCCAGGAGGATAATGAAGTAACTTTTGTCCATTGGAACAGTTTAGAATCTTCCAGAACTATGAGCATGTGATCAGCTGCAGCCATTCTATCAGCCCAGCAATTGCCCATTTTGAAACTGGGGGAGGTGGTGGCATAGTGGTACAGTCACTGGGCTAGCATTCCAGAAGGCCCAGGGTAACTTTCTAGGGAGCTGGGTTCAAATCCCACCATGGCAGACAGTGAAGTTTGAATTCAATAAAAAATCTGGAATTATTATAATAATAATGACCATGAAACCATTGCCAATTGTCATAAAAACCCATCTGGTTCACTAATGCCCTACAGGGAAGGGAATCTGCTGGCCTTACCTGGTCTGGCCTACATGTGACTCAGCAATGTGGTTGACTCTTAAATGGCCTCTGAGCAGGGCAATTAGGGATGGGCAATAAATTCTGGCCTAGCCAACCCACAAATGAGTAGTAATAAATAATTTTATAAAGGAACCAGGCTGACGTAGATATATACATATTTTCCACCCTGGCTTCTGGCCAGGGCAATCCCCATATCCCTTGATTTCTTTAGTATCTGGAAATTGATCAATCTTTGCTTTGAACATTCTCAATGACTGAGCCTCCACAGCATCTCTGGGGTAGAGAATTGTAAAGATTTACCACCCTCTGAGTGATGGAATTCCTCCTCATCTCAGTCTTAAATAGCCTACCCTTATCCTGTCCCCTGATTCTAAACCCTCCCCCAGCCAGGGGAAAACATCCTTCTTGCCTCTACCCTGTTGAGCCCAGTAAGAATTTTGTATGTATGAATGAGATCATCTCCCATTCTTCTAAACTCTAAGAGAATACAGGCACCGCAATGGTGGGTTTTCGCGCCGTATCGTCCCAAACCCACTGCATTAGTTATGCATTCCCAGGAAACACGCCCTTTCCATGGCGGGCAGACTCTCAGTCACCCGCCACACCATCACCTCACCGCTTCATCACACCGGTCACCATATTTAAAATCCAGCCACGCACACGCACCTCATTGCTTCCAGCCCATGACTACTGCAGGGAAGATATCCACGAAAGGCAAAAATACTGCAGCCCCCGAGCTTAGTGATGCCCGTGGAGGCCTGCCACGATGTCCACTACCCCCGCTCTGGCCGCAAGATGGGCAGCTGCATGCCAACCAGGCTTGGGAGGCAATGGCAGTGGTGATCAGTGCCAATGCTGCGCAGAAGAGGTTGACCATCCAATGCAGATAGAGGATGAATGATCTCATCCATGCAACCAGGGTATGGCAACCATCTCATCACTCTAAACTCACACACTCAAGTCCATCACACATTCACTGGCATCTCATTCACTACCAGCTCAAGGGACATCACCACCCATTCTCACACATATACCCTCACATGTCCATCTGGCCTCATCTCCTCTGGAGACTGACTCCTCAGCCCTCATCATCTTGAGGCCACTTGCACAGATCAACATGTGCCCCCACACATATTCTGAGATAACCCCCCCCTTCCCCAGTGCAGCCCTCACTCTGCAGCCCCTTCCCTTGCCTGAGGCCACTTCTCCCCCTTCACCAAGCAAGCCCTAGCCCTGCAGCCATTGAAAAGCCTCCCACATAGGGCTGATCTGGCAGGTACCCATGAACCCACCTAAAAGTGATGTGGTGCTGTCTGTGAAGCCTCGCGCTGATGACTGTGAGTGCTGCCCGAAGCAAGGTAGGCAAACAAACCTTGAAGTCCCGAGCGAAGTGCAGCTTGTCAAGTGCACACCTTATATATGCTGTTGTGAAATATATCGGCGTGTTTTCCTGCCAATGTGGGCAGACGATCCAGCATGGGTGGGTGATTCTGGCGGGCAGGCCTAATAACGATATGCTGATGTAGTACAATGAGGTTCCCAATGCCCAATGCCGGAGAACGCGGTCCGCCATCGGCAGCTCAGCGGACGACCGTGAACTGGTTTCATGCCGTTGTGAAACCGATCGCACCATATTTCCCGCTCACGCCACCAAACCTGCCCGACGCCAGCAGCACAGAAAGTTCCGGCCTTGGAATATGCCCATTTGGACCGCTTTTCCACAGAGGCTATGTGAGAAATGACATCAAAGGGACAGGTCATGTTAACACAGCTTCAACCTAGCAGCTAAATATCACAACCTGTACCCAGCTTACATGTGAGCAGCTGGAGGAGTTCAGCTCGATGTTATGTTGTAATTAACAACTGTTAGCCAAAGGCTACAAATGACCGAATCCACTGCATAAAACAGTCATGACATTTAGTTCAATGGGTGCTTAGAGGATCCCAACTGTATCAATAAGTCATTTAGACAAAGTTGCTTTATTCAGATGATCAGAAAAGTCAAATGCTTTCAGCACTAAATTCCCGCTTTCCTGTGTTATTAATGCTGATTAATTCAAATTACTGGATAATTCAATTATCAGGAATAGGTTGTGTATCAGGAGTTAGTGCTTTAATTAACATTCTGTCGGGTCAGGTTTGTTATAGGTATACCAGCTGGGATAAGCCTTTTCATCCCAGGCAAAACAGATTTTACAAAAGCACTGACGTTAATTTCCCAAACAATAGTGCTGAAAAGGTCTTTGAGCTAATCTTTGATTCCAATGTGAAACTTAGCTTTTCCACCGGCCTGTATTACTGTGATATTAGCATCGAGATGGTGGCGGTGTGTATTATATATATTATAATTTAAATGAGCAATAAATAATTGGTTTTCCTCTGATTCTCATTCCGGTTCATTCATACTTTATTATTTATACTTCTACTTCATGTCACATGCTTCAAATTCTCGGCTTTTGCAATATTTATAGTAGAGAAACTATCATTTTCTAAACTGGCAAATGATTAACATGAACACAAAGTTGGTCAGGGAGGTCATCCAATTGACATGTAACTCATTGCTATAACCTCATATCCAAAATTGTCTTTCACAAAATGTCTTTGCTGCCCTGAACTTTCCCTTCTTGTTCTTGCAAAGCTGCACTTTTACTGGCCCCTTCTTCCTCCCTTTTTCCTCACACTGTAGATTCAAGGGTCATCACTCTGACAATTTAACTCAACTTCAGCACTGTGGGGCACCTTATCACATCCCAGCCCCCAACCTTAGTCTTCCTCCTACATTCTGGCATGCCCCCCCTGTATTCTTCATTGAACCAGGGTTGATTCTCCTGGCTTGTGGTAATGGTAGATTCAGGGTTATAGGGGGCGGCAGTAGCATAGTGGTATTGTTGCTGCACTAGTAACCTACAGACCCAGGTTAATGCTTTGGGGACTTAGGCTCGAATCCTGCCATGGCAGATGATGGAATTTGAATTCAATAAAAATCTAGAATTAAGAGTGGAATGCCAATTGTCAAGAAAAACCCACCTGGTTCACTAATGCCCTTTAGGGAAAGAAATCTACTGTCTGGCCTACATGTGACTCCAGAACAGCAATGTAGCTAACTCTTAAATATCCTCTGGACTCAGTTGTGTCAATTTCCTAAAAGGAATGAAACCAGGTGGACCACCCAGCATCGATCGAGGCACCAGAAACAACAATGGCAAACCTGACCCTGCAAAGTCCCCCTTAATAACATTTGGGAGCTGCCTCAAACAAAGTCAAGCATCCTCATGGAATCACATACCTTACAAACAATGTTTCAGACACCACCACCATCCCTGGGTGTGTTCTGTCCCACTGGCAGGACAGACCTAGCAGAGGTGGTAGCACAGTGGTATACATTCCGGACACAGTTGCTCTGGGAGTCCTCAACATCGAATCTGGGCCCCATGAAGTCTCATGGCATCAGGCCAAACATGGGCAAGAAAACCCCCTGCTGATTGCCACATACCGCCTTCCCTCAGCTGATGAATTAGTGCTCCTCCATGTTGAATGCCATTTGGTGGAAGCACAAGGGTGCAGGATGTACTCTGCGTGGGGTCTTAAAAGTCCATCACCAAGATTGGCTCAGTAGCACCATAATGGGCTGAGACCTAAATGACATAGCTGCTAGACTGGTTCTGTGGCATGTGGTGTGGGAACCAACAAGAGGGAAGAACATACTTGCCTCATCCTCACCAACATGCCTGCTGCCAATGCCTCTGTCCATGATAGTACTGGTAGACCACCACACAGTCCTTGCGGAGACAAAGTCCCTTGCTCACGTTGAGGATACCCATCATCGTGTTGTGTGGCACTACCACAATGCTAAATGGGATAGATTGCAAACTGATCTAGCAACTCAAGACTGGGCACCCATGAGGTGCTGTGAGCCATCTGCAGTAGCAGAATTGCACTCAATCACAACCTCTAACCTCATGGCCTGACCCATCCCCCACTCTACCATTACCACCAAGCCAAGGGATCAACCCTAGAAAAATGAAGAGTGCAGGAGGGCATGCCAGGAGCAGCATCAGGCATACCTAAAAATGAGGTGTCAATCTGGTGGAGCAATAACACAGGACTATCTACATGCCAAAAGCATAAGCAGCAAGTGATAGAGAGAGCTAAGCAATTCCACAACAAATGGATCAGATCTAAGCTCTGCAATCCTGCTACATCCAGTCGTGAATGGTGGTGGACAATTAAATAACTCACTAGAGGAAAAGACTCCACAAATATCCCCATCCTCAATGATGGAGAAGCCCAGCACACATCAGTGCAAAAGATAAAGCTGAAGCATTCATAATAATCTTCAGCCAGAGGTGATGATCCATCTCGGCCTCCTCTGCAGGTCCCCAGAATAGCAGATGCCAATCTTCAGCCAATTTGATTCACTCCACATGATATCAAGACACAGCTGAAGGCAAAGATTATGGGCCCTGACAATATTCCAGCAATAGTACTGAAGACTTGTGCTCCAAAACTTGTAGTGCCCTCAGCCAAGCTGTTCCAGTACAGCTACAACACTGGCATCTACCCAGCAATGCGGAAAATTGCCCAGGTATGTCCTGTACACAAAAAGCAGGACAAATCCAACCTGACTGTTTACCGCACCATCAGTCTACTCTTGATCATCAATAAAGTGATGGAAGGGATCATCAAGAGAACTATCAAGTAGCACTTGCCTAGCAATAATCTGCTCACTGACGCCCAGTTTGGGTTCTGCCAGGGCCACTCAGCTCCTGACCTCATTACAGCCTTGGTTCAAACATGGACAAAATAGCTGAACCCGCGAGGTGAGGTGAGAAACTCACCTTGACATAAAGGCAGTATTTGACTGAGTGAGCCCTAGCAAAACTGGTGTCAATGGGAACCAGGGGAAAGTTCTCCACTGGTTGGAGCCATACCGAGCACAAAGGAAGATGGTTGTAGTTGTCGGAGATCAATCATCTGAGCTCCAGGACATCACTGCAGGAGTTCCTCAGGGTAGTGTCTTCAGCCCAACCATCTTCAGCTGCTTCATCAATGACCTTCCTTCCATTATAAGGTCAGAAGTGGGGATGTTCGCTGATGATTGCACAATGTTCAGCACCATTCGCGACTCCTCAGACACTGAAGCAGTCCATGTCCAAATGCTGCAAGACCTGGACAATATCCAGGCTTGGACTGATGAGTGGCAAGTAACATTCATGCCACACAAGCCTCAGGCAATGACCACCTCCAACAAGAGAGAATCTAACCACCGCCCCTTCAATGACATTAGCATCGCTGAATCCCCCACTATCAACATCCTGGGGGTTACCATTGACCAGAAACTGAACTCACTGCTGGTAATGCCATTGAATGTCAAGGGATGACGGTTAGATTCTCTCTTTTGGAGATTGTTATTGTCTGGCACTTGTGTGGTGCGAATGTTACTTGCCACTCATCAGCCCAAGCCTGGATATTGTCCATGTCTTGCTGCATTTAGCCATGGGAGACAGAAATCAGGAAATTATAGGTCAGTTAGCCTAACATTTGTCATAGGTAAAATGTTATTAGCTATTATTAAAGGTGTTATTCAGGGCACTTAGAAAAATTCAATGCAATCAGGCATCATCAACATGGCTTTGTAAAAAAGAAATCATGTTTAATCAATTGATTGGAGTTGTTTGAAGGAGTCACTTGTGCTGTGGTTAAAGGGGAACCGGTGGATGTATTGTACTTGGATTTCCAGAAGGCATTTGATAAAGTGCCACATCAAAGATTATTGCAGAAAATAAAAGCTCATGGTATAGAGGGTAACATATTGGCACAGATAGAAGATTGGCTAGCTAACAGGAAGCAGAGAGTTGGCATAAATGGGTCATTTTCTGGTTGGCAGGATGTGACCAGTGGTGTGCCACAGGGATCAGTGCTGGGACCTCAATTTTTTACAATTTATATAAATGACTTAGATGAAGGGACTGAAGGAATGGTTGCTAAATTTGTTGATGACACAAAGATAGGAAAGTAAATTGTCAAGAGGACATAAGCAGGCTGCAAAGTGACATAGATAGGTTAAATGAGTGGACAATGATCTAGAAAGTGGAGTATAATGTAGGTAATTATGAAATTGTTCATTTTGGCAAGAAGAATAAAAAGGAAGCTTATTATCTAAATGGTGAGAAATTGCAGAGCTCTGAGATTCAGAGGGATTTGGGTGTCTGAGTGCATGAATCACAAAAGGTTAGTATTCAGGTAATTAGGAAAGCTAATAGAATGATATCATTTATTGTGAGGGGAATTGATTACAAAAGTAGGGAGGTTATGCTTCAGTTGTACAGGGCACTGGTGAGATCACATCTGGAGTATTGTGCACAGTACTGGTCTCCTTATTTAAAGTAAATGCATTAGAAGCAGTTCAGGGAAGATTTCCTAGGCTAGTACCAGGAATGGGCAGGTTGTCTTATGAAGAAAGGCTGGACAGGTTAGGCTTGCATCTACTGGAATTTAGAAGAGTAAGAGGCGACTTAATTGAAACCTTTAAGACCCTGAGGGGTCTTGACAGGGTGGATGTGGAGAGGATGCTTCCTCTTGTGGGAGAATCTAGAACTAGGGGTCACTGTTTAAAAATAAGGGGTCGCTAATTTAAGACCAAGATGAGGAGAATTTTTTTTTTCTCAGAAGGTTGTGAGTCTATGGAATTCTCTTCCTCAAAAGACGATGGAAGCAGAGTCCTTGAATATTTTTAAGGCAGAGCTAGATAGATTCTTGATTAACAAGGGGGTGAAAGGTTATCGGGGGTAGGGAGGAATGTGGGGTTGAGGTTACATTCAGATCAGCCTGATAAGCATGATCTTATTGAATGGCAGAGCAGGCTCGAGGGGCCGAGTGGCCTACTCCTGCTCCTAATTCATGTGCACAAGATGCACTGCAGGAATTCACCAAGCCTCCTTAGACAGCACCTTTCAAACTCACGACCACTACCATCTAGAAGGACAAGGGCAGCAGATAGATGGGAACACCACCGCCTGGAAGTTCCCCTCCAAGCCACTCACCATCCTGATTTGGAAATATATCGCTGTTCCTTCATTGTCACTGGGTCAAAATCCTGGAACTCCCTCCCTAACAGCACTGTGGGTGTACCCATGCCACATGGACTGCAGTGGTTTAAAAACGCAGCTCACCACCACCTTGACAAGGGCAATTAGGGATGGGCAATAAATGCTGGCCTAGCCAGCAACACCTGCATCCCATGAATGAATAAAAACAAATTCTACAGTCTTCAAACTTATAAAATACATGAAAATTGGGGCATAGACTAAACTTGGATTCCCTTGAGGATAGGCAATGAAGGGGTGATCTAACTGAGGTGTTTAAGATGATTAAAGGATTTGATAGAGTGGATAGAAACAATTTCTTCAGATGGTGAGAGTCCAGAACAAGGAGGCATTGAGATTAAAATTAGAACTCAGCCATTCAGGGGTGCATTTTTCATACAAAGGGTTACGGAAAACTGGAAGTGTCACCCTCAAAAGTGTGTTGAGGCTGGGGGTCAATTGAAAATTTCAAATTGACAATTGACATTTTTTTAAGGGTATGCATATTGAGGGGAAAAGGTGGGTAAATGGATTTGAGATACAGATCAGACATGATCTAATTGAATAGCAGAAAAAGGCTCGAGGGGCTGAAAGGCCAAACTCTTTTCCTGTTTAAAACCCCACTTGTGAAGTCACCAGGCCAATGTTTCTTGGTTTGCCTTATCTTCTTTCCTACTCCTTCCAAACTTAAAGCTGTCTTACACAATAGGCCTTACACCCTTTACTTAGGTTTCTCAATTCTAAACAAATTTCAGCAGATAAAAAATGACCTTGTAGCAGTGGTGCTTGAGAGCTAATAGCTAAGCCAGCCAAATTGTCATATAAAAGATGTTAATTCACTAACGGATATTAAAGATCAAAAATGCAAAGCCATTTCATTTGCGATTTAAACACCTGTAATCTGTGTGGGCCGTGGACTGTGGCTTTAGGGGGTGGCGGTACTTTTGCATCATGTGCAATTGGCCAAAAGCCATTTCCAATTTAAACAACTGCGCCGGTCACCTAAAATTAAAATGCTAATATCAGTGTTTGAACAGGTGTGGCAAGCCCAGTGCTAGCCGCAGATAAGAATTAAGAAGCAAACAGAAAAAGCCAGTGCTCATTTACACAGGCAGGGAATGGCAGAAAATCCATTTACCCAGCACATTTAGCATGTGAATGAGCTCAATACAGATTCAGCTCCAGAGAAAAATAAATGTCGTCTGTGGTCATTTAACCGCTATAAGTGCCAATTTTGCTCTCACCTCGGAGTCAGAAGGTGGTGAGTTGGCAACTCCACTCAGATGTCTGTGTAATCTGGGCTGTCACATCAGTACAATGCTGAGCGGGGTTCCACTCTCAGAAAATCAGATGTTAAACTGGAGCACAATCTACCTGTTCAGGATCAAAGAGACTCCGGGCAGTATTTGAAGATCAGAAGTGTTCGACCAACATTCCTCCCTCACTGTGGCTCAGGCTTGCCTCAGAGTCACAAGGCTTAAGTGGCAAGTGACATTCAGGCCACACGAGTGCCAGGCAACAAGTGAGAATCTAACTATCTCCCCCTGACATTCAATGGCATTACCATTGCTGAATCCCCACGATCAACATCCTGGGGATTACCATTGACCAGAAACTGAACTGGACTAGCCATATAAATACTGTGGCTACAAGAGCAGGTCAGAGGCTTGGAATCCTGCAGCGAGCAACTCACCTCCTGACTTCCCAAAGCCTGTCCACCATCTACAAGGCACAAGTCAGGAGTGCAATGGAATACTCCCCACTTGCCTGGATAGGTGTAGCTCCAACAGCACTCAAGAAGCTCGACACCATCCAAGACAAAACTGATCAGCACCCTATCAACCACCTTAAACAGTTGTTCCCTCCACCACTGATGCACAGTGGCAGCAGTGTGTACCATATACAAGATCCACCACAGTAACTCACCAAGTCTTCTTCACTACTACCATCCAAACCCACGACCTCTACCACCTAGAAGGACAAGGGCAGCAGATGCATGGGAGCACCACCACCTGCAAGATCCCCTCCAAGCCACACACCATCCTGAGTTAGAACTAAATCGCCGTTCCTTCACTGTTGCTAGGTCAAAATCCTGGAACCTCCTTCCCGTCAGCACTGTGGATGTACCTACACCACATTAACTGCAGTGGTTTAAAAACGCAGCTCACTACCACCTTGTCAAGAGCAATTAGGGATGGGCAATAAATACTGGCCTAGCCGGCGACGCCCACATCCCATGAATGAATGAAAAAAGAGGTCCTGGGTTCAAGCCCCACTCCAAGACTTGAGCACAAAAACCAAGGCTGGCACTCAGGTGAAGTACTGAGCGAATGTTTCACTGTCAATGATGCTGACCATCTGATGAGATGATGAGGTCCCACCAACTTGCTCAGGTGGATGTAAAAAGATCCCATGGCACTATTTCAAAGAAGAGCAGGGGAGTTATTCCTGATGTCCTGGACAATAATTATCACTCAATCAACATCACAAAAGCGGATTATCTGGACATTATCACATTGCTGTTTGTGGGAGCTTTATGTGCGCAAATTGGTTGCTACATTTCCTGCTTAACAACAGTGACAACACTTCAAAAGTACTTCATTGCAAAGTGATTTAAGGTATCCGGTGGTCATGAAAACCCTTAAATAAATGCAAGTCTTTCTTTTCTCTCCTCAACCAAAAAACAGATTGGCTATTCATCCATTTTCAGTCTATGGGGCTGTGCCGTGTGCAAATTGGTCGTTGTGCTGTCTTTCATAAAAACATCGGGCGGGATTTTCGAGTCCCGCCAGTTGTGGGCATGCTCGCGGGCGGGATGGGAAAATTTGGAGAGCGGCCAAAAGTCAAATTTTCCCACCCCACCCACGACAACGCCCGCCACTGGCGGAACCGGAAAATCTTGGCCACCATTACAACAAATTAATTGGTTGATCTGTTAGTGCTTTGGGAGGTCCCGATATGGTGCTAAATAAATGCAAATTCTTTCCATAGCACTTGACTACCAGCTCGGAATTCCACCTCCCTCTCGCCAATCATACCCCTCCCAGTCAGTCTCTACGACTTGTTCTATGTGCCCTCAGTGTCTACCAAGCCTTTCTGCCTGCAACACCTGCAATAATTCATTGAAAAACCGGATGACCTTTGTAGCTGCTGACAGCCTTGAAGCTGTTGCTCTATCTGCCCTCCTGCTGAGAATTGCACTAGAGCCGTAGTCTCCCAGTGAAGGTAGGCCAAGGGAAGGTGGCTTCATTCAAAGCTCCTTGAGTGGAATTGAATTTTTTTTTTTAATTCGCTTGTGGGCGTCACTGGCTAGGCAAGCATTTATTGCCCATCCCTAAGAATCAACTGTGAGTCTGGCCTCAGCCAGGCCAGGTAAGGACAGCAGATTTCCTTCCCTAAAGGACATTAGTGAACCAGATGGGTTTTTGCACCAATCCGTTGGGAATGGTTTCATGGTCATCATCAGACTTTTAATTCCAGATTTTTATAAAAGTCAAATTGCACCATCTGCCATGTTGGGATTTAAACCAGGGGCCCCAGAGGATTACCCTGGGTCTCTGTGATACTACTCTGTAACAAAACCACTATGCCACCACCTCCCACTCTTTGTGGTTAGTGGTTGCTTCACATTGACAGGTGTTAGGTCCAGACCCGTCAGCAACCTGCCAAAGAGGGGAGGCCTTTCGGCCCATGGGGTCTGTGCCATCTCTTTGCTGCAGCAAACGACAGCACCTCTGACAATGCAACATTCCCTCAATAGCATGTAGAATGTCAATCTATATTATGACCTCAAGGCTGCTGAGTCGGACTTGAACATGCAACCTTCTGATTTTCTGAGATTTGTCGGTGGCAGCAGTGGTCCCTTGGAATCGAGGATGATGTCCACCAGGCTTGGTGAAACTTCAGATGACTGAGCAGCCCAATTCTGGATCTACGTGTTCTTCCGCAGTCGGAGCACGTTGTGGCACAGGGGAGTGGAAATTGCAGCCCTGGGTTGGTTTCCTTCTCCTTCCTCTGCCGTCGCCGCTCTGCCTCGCTGTCAAGTCGCTGAGCCTCGAAGTGGCTTGTGTCTTCACCCAAGAGAATGAGGATGAAGGTATGGAACTCGGAGAGAGAGACTGTGAGGTTCTTAAGCAAATTGATATAGGGAGTGACAAGGTATTGGAGGTGTTGGCAGGCTTAAAAGTGGACAAGTCTCCAGGTCCAGATGATTTGTGTCCCAGACTGTTGGTGGAGGCAAGGGAGGAGATCACGGGGAGTCTGAACCAAATTTTTAATTCCTCTCTGGCCACGGGGGAGGTGCCAGAGGACTGGAGAACAGCTAATATGGTTCCGCTATTTAAGAAGGGTTGTAGAGATAAACCAGGGAACTACAGGCCAGTGAGTCTCACATAAGTGGTGGGGAAACTATTGGAGAAAATTCTGAAGGAGAGAATCTATCTCCATTTGGAGAGGCAAGGTTTGATCAGGGATAGTCAGCATGGCTTTGTCAGAGGGAGGTCATGCCTAACAAATTTGTTGAATTTTTTGAGGAGGTAACCAGGTGTGTAGATGAGGGTAGTGCAGTTGATGTAGTTTATATGGATTTCAGCAAAGCCTTTGACAAGGTCCCACATGGGAGACTTATAAAGAAGGCAAATGCACATGGGATACAGGGTAATTTGATAAGGTGGATTCAAAATTGGCTTAGTTGTAGGAGACAGAGGGTGATGACAGAAGGATGCTTTAGTGACTGGAAGCCTGTGTCCAGTGGCGTACCACAGGGATCTGTGCTGGGTCCCCTATTATTCGTCATTTATATAAACGCCATAGAAGATTATCTGGAGGGTAGGATTAGTAAGTTTGCAGATGACACAAAGATTGGCCGGGTGATTAACAATGAGGTTGAGTGTCTTGGGCTACAGGAAGATATAGACAGGATGGCCAAATGGGCAGATAAGTGGCAGATGGAATTTAACCCTGAAAAGTGTGAGGTGATACACTTCAGAAGGAGTCATTTGACAAGGAAGTATTCAATGAACGGCATGGTACTAGGAAGTTCTGAGGAACAAAGGGACCTTGGAGTGTGTGTTCATAGATCTCTGAAGATGGAGGGGCATGTTAGTGGGGTGGTAAAAAAGGCATATGGGACACTTGCCTTTATCAATCAAGGCATAGATTACAAAAGTAGGGAGGTCATGTTGGAGTTGTATAGAACCTTGGTGAGGCCACAGCTGGAGTACTGTGTGCAGTTCTGGTCACCACATTGTAGGAAGGATGTGCTTGCACTGGAGGGGGTGCAGAGGAGATTCACCAGGATGTTGCCTGGGATGAAACATTTAAGTTATGAAGAGAGGTTGAATAGACTTGGGTTGTTTTCGTTGGAGCAGAGAAGACTGAGGGGCGACCTGATTGAGGTGTACAAGATTATGAGGGGCATGGACAGGGTGGATAGGGAGCAGCTGTTCCCCTTAGTTGAAGGGTCAGTCACAAGGGGACATAAGTTCAAGGTGAGGGGCAGGAGGTTTAGGGGGGATGTGAGGAAAAACTTTTTTACCCAGAGCGTGGTGACGGTCTGGAATGCACTGCCTGGGAGGGTGGTGGAGGCGGGTTGCCTCACATCCTTTAAAAAGTACCTGGATGAGCACTTGGCACGTCATAACATTCAAGGCTATGGGCCAAGTTCTGATAAATGGGATTAGGTAGGTAGGTCAGGTGTTTCTCACGTGTCGGTGCAGACTCGATGGGCTGAAGGGCCTCTTCTGCACTGTGTGATTCTGTGAACCAGGTGGTACCATGCCGAGCGATTGGGACCATTCTCCTCCCAGTCAGTGGTGTTAATGCCTCCATGCTTTAGGGCAGCCTTGAGCGTATCCTTATACCTTTTCCTTTGACTGCCCTTTGAGCATTTAGAGTGCTACCGTTGAGACATGCTTACACTTATCATCTTATTTCCCCCGTTATCTATAGTAGGCACTTGGAGGCAACATGGCCAACTGGAACATGAGCACTTTGTTTAGTGTTAATACTATCGTCTGTCCAGCGGTGCTGTAGACATTCCAGCTGGGAAATGAAGGAGTCACTCTCACTTGGCTGCTTGCTAAACAGTGATGCACAATTGCTGAGAATATCCAGGTATCACATTGGTGGAATGGTGAACCCTTTTATAATGCATTCCACAAAACCCCCAACTGCCTCGTCAGAAAGAACAAGAAAGGAGGAAAAGATTTGTATTTGTATAGCGCCTCATTGAAACTTCTCAGTGACTGTTGTTATGCAGGCAAATGACACCAAACCAACAGTATTAGGGTAGAACTGAAAAAGATAAAGTTGCCTTATGACAGCTCCTTGTGGGTCTTTGGTGATCTGTGCTCTGCTGCCTCTATCTCCTCCACTTTTAGTACAACCTGAGTGCTTATCATTTCCCACTCCCTGCACTCCACCATTAGTATCTGCACCTTCAGACAGCTCGTTTGCATCCTTTGGAACTCCCTCCGTCTGCCTTTCCTGAACACAACAGCCTCCTTAAGGCTGTTCTCTTTGAATATGGTTTTACCTCCTGCTGACCCTTTTCCTTCCACCCAGCCATACCAGCCCCCTGCTCCTCCACTCCCATCCTGTCCACTCTCAATCACCACTTTACAAAGTACTCTGAGATACCTCTGTATGTAATGAGGGCGGTAGAAAAGGGACTGGTTGTCGAACAGCAATTTAATGCTAAAATAAGCAGTTGAGTGATTTATTTTCAGCATTGCGAGCGCTTCACAGGAGAACTACTCTGACGTTCTCACCTCGGGGCTAACGAATCTGCTTTTATTCAGCAAAGTTAAGTCATTGCTTTTCGATCTGGAATGTGATGTGGTTGAGGGTGTTCAATGAAAATTTGGGTAATTGTTTCTCTCCCGATCGCAATATTGCACCATTTCAGTGCTAACACTGAAAAGCTGTCATCTGGTGCTGTATCAGAGCCACTCGCACACGTTACGGAATAATTCCATGCGCCACTTAGCAAATCTGCAGTCTGGGTTTCAGTCATTACTTGGTAGCAGAAGCTATTCTACAGCCAGTAATTGTAGTTTCAGTGCCAGACAGCTTCACTTTTCTCACATTAATTGAAGGACTTATAAGTGCTCCATTTCCTCCGATGGCAAAATGATTAACATTCATGTAATTTTTTTCTTTATTGACAGAGGAAGTCATGTTCTGTAGGCTTTAAGCTCGATTTTTTTTAAAAAGTATTCTTGGGATGTCAACAATGCTATGAGGACTATTGCCCACCCCTCACTCACTCAAGAGACCTCAACACACAATCTAGGCTCACATTCCAGTGCAGTACTGAGGGAATGCTGCAGTGTCGGATGTGACTTTAAACTTTCTGCCCTCTCTGGTGGGTGCAAAAGATTGAAGAACAGCAGAGGTATTCTCTTCCAGGAGTCAAGAGGCAAGTACTGCAGATGCTGGAAATTGGAAATAAAAACAGAAAATGCTAGAAATGCTCAGCAGATCAGGCAGCACCTGTGGAGAGAGAAACAGAATTAACATTTCAGTTTGTTTTTGGCTTGAAATGTTAACTTGGCTAGGGTCCTGTTCAATATTTATCCCTCAACCAAAGTCACTAAAACACATATTATCTGGCTATTAGAGTCTGTGGGATCTTGCTGGGCATAGGTTGGCTGCCAAGTTTTTCACGTTACATCTGTGACCTTATATAGAAGAAGGGATACAGTTAAACGAATCCTGCCAACTGGGACTGCGGAGAGAACACAACACCACAAGAAATAGGAGTGGGGGTAGACCACATGGCTTGTCGAGCCTGCTCAATATCATCATGGCTGATCATGGGCTTCAACTCCATTCCCCTGTCCATTCCCCATATCCCTTAATTCCCTGAAAGACCAAAGATCTGTCTATCTCAGCTTTAAATGTATTCAATGATGGAACATCCACAGCCCTCTGGAGTAGAGAATTCCAGAGATTCACAATCCTTTGGGTGAAGCAATATCTCCTCATGACAGTCCCTAATGATTGACCCCTTAGCCAGAGACTATGCCCCATGTTTTAGATTCCTGACCAGTGGAAACAATCTCTCAGCCTGATGAAAACCCCCTCAGAATTTTGTAGGTTACAATGTGATCGCCTCTCATTCTTCTGAACTTCAGAGAACATAAGCCCAATTTACTCAGCCTCTCATCATAGGACATCACCCTCATTCCAGGGATCATTTTAGTGATCCTTCGCTGTACCACCTCCAATGCAAGTATATCCTTTCGTAAACATGGAGACGAAAATTGGTCACAATATTCCAGATGCAATCTCACCAAAACCCTGTAGAATTGGGGGAGGTGATGGCGTAATGGTACTATCGCTGGTCTTGCCAGAGACCCAGGGTTTGAATCCCACCAAAGCAGATGGTGGGATTTGAATTCAATTCAATAAAAATCTGGAATTAAAAGTCTAACAATGACGATGACCAAAGAACCGTTGTTGTAAAAAACTGATCAGGTTCACAAATGCTTAAGTGATGGAAATCTGTTATCCTTATCTGGTCTGGCCTACATGTGATCTGGTTGACTCTTACATGCCCTCTCTGAAATGCCCTAGCAAGCCATTTAGTTGTAACATAGCTGCTACAAAGGCACAAAAAAGGAATGAAACTGGACAGACCACCCAGCATTGACCAAGGCACTGGAAATGGCAATTGCTGCCCCTGCAAACTTACTAACATCTGGGAGCTAGTGCCAACTAGGTGAGCTGTCTGACAGACTAGTCAAGCCACAGCCTGACATAGCCACCCTCATGGAATCATACCTTACAGATAATGTCCCAGACACCACCATCACTATCCTTATCCCTGGGTATGTCCTGTCCCACTGGCAGGGCAGGCACAGTGGTTATACAGTCAGGAGGGAGTTTGCCCTGGGAGTCTTCAACATTGTTGAGTCTCATGGCATCAGGTCAAACATACTGCCTTCCCTCAACTCATGAATCAGTGCTCCTCCATGTTGAACACCACTTGGAGGAAGTGGCAAGCATGCAGAATGTACTCTGCGTGAGGGACTTCAATGTCCATCACCAAGAGTGGCTTGGTAGCATCACTGCTGGCTGAGTCCTAAATGACATAACTGCTAGACTTAGTCAGTGGCAGGTGGCGAGGGAAAAACAGACTTGACCTCATCCTTACCAACCTGCCTGCCACAGATGCATCTGTCCATGACAGTATCAGTAGGAGTGACCACTGCACAGTCCTTGTGGAGACAAAGTCCCACCTTCACATTGAGGATACCATCCATCATGTTATGTAGCACTATGACCGTGCTAAATGGGATAGATTTCGAACAGATCTAGCAGCTGGGCATCCATGAGATGCTAAAGACCATCAGCAGCAGCAGAATTGTACTAGAACACAATCTGTAACCTCATGGCCGGGCATTATACCCCACTTTACCATTATCATCAAGCCAGGGGATCAACCCTGGTTCAATGAAGAGTGCAGGAGGGCATGCCAGGAGCAACATCAGGCATACCTAAAAATGAAGTCTCAACATGGTGAAGTTATAATACAGGACTACTTGTGTGCCAAACAACATAAGCAGCAAGTGATACACAGTGCTAAGCGATCCAACAACCAACAAATCAGATCTAAGCTCCGCAATTCTTCCACATCCAGTTGTGAATGGTGGTGGACAATTAAACAACTCACTGGAGGAGGAGGCTCCACAAATATTCCCATTCTCAATGATGGAGGAGACCAGCACATCGGTGCAAAAGGTAAGGCTGAAGCATTTGCTACAATCTTCAGCCAGAAGTGCCGAATGGATGATCCATCTCAGCCTCCTCGAGGTCCCCAGCATCACAGATGCCAGTCTTCAGCCAATTCAATTTGTTCCATGTGATATCAGGAAATGGCTGAAGGCATTAGATAGTGCAAAGGCAATGCGTCCTGACAATGTTCCAGCAATAGCACTGAAGGCTTGTGCTCCAGAACTTGCTGTGCCCTTAGCCAAGCTGTTCCAGTGAAGCTACAACACTGGCATCTACCCGGCTATGTGGAAAATTGCCCAGAATGTCCTGTACACAAGAAGCAGGACAAATCCAACCTGACCAATTACCGCCCCATCAGTCTACTCTCGGTCATCAGTAAAGTAATGGAAGGGGGTCATCAACAGTGCTATCAAGCGGCACTTGCTTAGCAATAACCTGCTCGCTGATGCTCAGTTTGGGTTCTGCCAGGGCCACTCAGCTCCTGACCTCATTACAGCCTTGGTTCAAACATGGACAGAAGAGCTGAACTCCAGAGGTGATGTGAGAGTGACTTCCCTTGACATCAAGGCCGCATTTGACTGAGTGTGGCACCAAGGAGCCCATTCAAAACTGTAGTCAATGGGAATCGGGGAAAACTCTGCACTGGTTGGACTCATACCTAGCACAAAGGAAAATGGTTGTGGTTGTTGGAGGTCAGTCATCTCGGCTCCAGGACATCACCACAGGAGGTCATCAGGGCAGTGTCCTCAGCCTAACCATCTTAAGCTGCTTCATCAATGATCTTCCTTCCATCATAAGGTCAGAAGTAGGGATGTTCGGTGATGGTTGCACAATGTTCAGCACCATTTGCAACTCCTCAGATACTGAAGCAGTCCATGTCCAAATGCAGCAAGACCTGGACAATATCCAGGCTTGGGCTGACAAGTGGCAAGTAACATTCGCGCCACACAAGTGTCAGACAATGACCATCTCCAACAAGAAAGAATCCAACCATCACCCCTTGATGTTCAATGGCATTACCATCATTGAATCCCCCACTATCAACATCCTGGGGGTTTCCATTGACCAGAAACAGAACTGGATTAGCCATATGAATATTGTGGCTATAAGAGCAGGTCAGAGGCTAGGAATCGTGCGATGAATAACCCACTGCCTGACTCCCCAAAGCCTGTCCACCAATTACAATGCACAAATCAGGAGCGTGATGCAATACCCCCCACTTGACTGGATGAGTGCAGCTCCCACAACACTCAAGAAGCTTGACACCATGCAGGACAAAGCAGCCCGCTTGATTGGCACCACACCCACAAACATTCATTCCCTCCACCACCGACGCACAGTAGCAGCAGTGTATACCATCTACAAGATGCACTGCAAGAATTCATCAAGGCTCCTTCGACAGCACCTATCAAACCCACGACCACTGCCATCTAGAAGGACAAAGGCAGCAGATAGATGGGAACACCACCACCTGGAAGTTCCCCTCCAAGTCACTCATCATCCTGACTTGGAAATATATCACCGTTCCTTCAGGGTCGCTGGGTCAAAATCCTGGAACTCCCTTCCTAACAGCACTTTGGGTGTACCTACATCACAGGGACTGCAGCAGTTCAAGAAGGCAGCTTATAACCACCTTCTCAAGAGCAATTAGGTATGGACAATAAATGCTGGCCCAGCCAGCAAAGCCCACATCCTATGAATGAATTTTTAAAAAAGGACTTATTTATTTCTGTACTCCAATACTATTGTAATAAAGGCCAACATGTCATTTGCCTTCCTAATTGCCTGCTGCACCCACATGCTAACTTTCTGCGTTCCTTGCACAAGCACAACACTTAGAAATTTCTCACCTTTTAAACAATATTCTGCTTTTCTATTCTGACAACCTAAGTGAATAACTTCACACTTTCCTACATTATACTACATTTGCCATCTTGTTGCCCACTCACTTGAGAGACAGCCCAAGTGATAAAACATCTCCTAGAATGCCCACTACTACCAGAGCCATGCAGCCCTGAAGATTTGCAGGTCTTCAACTCTCGAGCTACAGCCTGTGTGGAATAGTGGCTGGGGAAGGTGTAGCGGCAATGAAAAGAAAAAAAATCACCTAATCATGATTCAGAAGTACCTTAAGAAGAAGAGTCATACGGATTTGAAATGTTAACTGTTTCTCTCTCCACAGATGCTGCCAGACCTGCTGAGTTTTTCCAGCATTTTCTGTTTTTATTTCAGATTTTCAACATCAGCAGTATTTTGCTTTTATTCAAAAGTACTTCATTGGCTGTAGACTGCTTCAAAACATGCTGAGGTTGTGACAGGTTCTATATAAATGCATATCTCTCTTTCCTTAGCTATAGCTGTTCTGATGCAACTAAGAACTACATGAAGGTTACATTAAGTACGGGTGGCACTGGGTGCCCTTCTTGGAAGGACAGCAGTGAACCGGTTGAGTTTTTATGGCAATCCAATAGTTTTCATGGTCATTCCTTTCTGCTGACAGCCACAAAGTAATTTGACTTTCAATTTCACAAATTGGTGGGATTTAGAACTTATTACGCCTGGGTTGCTGGTGGGGCACCATGGCCTCAAGGTGACCACGCACACTGGGATGAACTTTACACTGGGGGCAGCATCTCCGCCTCCCTCTCCCCCAGTGTCAAAGTCAGGGACTAATCCGTCTCCACTTAGCCAGCTCATCCCGCAGCCATTTAATGACTGTCAGGTTGTTCATTGGCTTGAGGTGGACCTTTCGCCCCTAATCAGGAAGGAAGTCCCAGTAGTGCCAAGCCCCAGCAAGAGGGTTGAGCGGCCGGGTTGGGGGGGGGGGGGGGCGGCGATATGCTGGGGAGCAGCACCTTGTGGAGGCCTCCAATTGGCATAGGGTTCCAACAACAGGAAGGACTTGCCCAAAAAAGGGGGGGACTCCATCTCGCCCAGCCACCAGTCCATCAGTCCATGGTGGGCTGGACACTTGGCACCAGCGTCCCCCAGTGACCGCAGGAGGGAGCCCACGGCCATTAACTGACCAATTAAGGGCCTGAATTTGCCCATTGGCAAGCGGGCTGGCCAAAACTTCCCGTCGCTGCAGGTAAAATTGCAGCAGGAGCTGCACGTGTGGACAGGCGTCAGGAGAAGCACTGCTGACATCACACCCAATTTTATGGTTCCACCCCCACCAACCCCCAACCCCCAAACTGCCTGCCATCTCACCGCCCCCCCAGGGGTAGTAAATTTCCAGCCACTTCCCTACTGCTTCAAGATCAAGCACTCAAGATCAAGTAATGTTCTAAAAAATGTGCCCTTATTTCCCCTCTGTTTTCTTGCCAATTATCTTAAATCTATGTAATCCAATTACAGATCTTTTGTTAGCGGTAACAGTTTCTCTCTATGTTCTTTAAAGTCTTTAATCATTTTGAACATCACCGTTAACCATTCCAATAACCTTCTCTGCTGTGAGGAGAATAATCCCAGCTTCTCCAGTCTCACCACATAATTGAAGTCCCCTATCCCTGATACTAGCAAGATGGTGGTGCAGTGGTAATGTCACCAGGCTAGTAATTCAGAGGCAAAGGCTTATGCTCTGGGGAGATAGGTTCAAATCCCACTGTGGCAGCTGTCGGAATTTAAATTCAAATGAATAAAATCTGGAATTGAAAGCTAGTCTCAGCAATTGTGATTGTCAATTATCATAAAAACCCATCTGGTTCACTAACACCCTTTAGGGAAAGAAATCTACCATCCTTACCTGGTCCTACATGTGACTCTAGAACTGCAGCAATGTGGTTGACTCTGAAATGGCCTGGAAAGCCACTCAGTTCGAGGTCAGCAACAAATGCTGGCCTTGCCAGTGACACCCACATCCCATGAAATAATAAAGGGGTAGGAAAACAGGTCTAATGAATCTCCTCTTCTGAAGTGTGAGGCCCAGAATTGGATACAATATGCCTGCTGAGGTCTGATAATTGTGAGATTATACTTAAAAAGTCATGGTTAAAAAGAAGCTATTCACTCCTGTTTAGCGCTAACATAGTGTTGTCATCCTGATGCAGTCGGATGCGTTGGTAATGCTGTGCAAACTCTCTCGTTTTCAAGCAAGTGATCTGTTACAGTAACTTGACTTCTAAGTAAGTCTTTCTATTGCCAGGGATTAAAACTATTACCTTAAAATCTCACACCTACCAGGCAAAGGAAGTTCATCACAATCTAACCAGTAAGGGAAGGAAGGAAGGATCCAAATGCTTATTGAGTTCATTCGGGAAACACTTTATTTCTTGGTGATCTGTAGAACAAAATGTCAGATGCCTTGACCAGAATTCTACGGCCTCCCCAATGCAGTAGGGACAAGCCCGCAAAATGAGGCGAGACAATCTAAACTCCATTGACTTCGGCGGGACCATGAAATCCCGCTGTCGTAAAATTCCACCCCTTGTAGCTAAATTGAATCATCTGCTGTGTCAAGAAGAAATGTAGTCGAAGTATTATAATAGGAACGGTGGCGATTGTTGCCAATGCCGTCTATGTGGAGCTCTAGTGTTTTACTCCATTAGGTCACAGTGAGTGGCACAGTAAGGAGCGGGCAGGAGCAGAGATGCTTATTAAACAGTTATTGGAGTTGCAGGGCATCATTTTACAACTTCTGCTTCTTGTAAGGTTTAAAAAAAAACTCTTCCAAAAAAAAGATCAAGGAAGCAAAGTTGAAACTTGACTGATGACAGAAAGCGATTTTCAGCATTGCTGTGCAGAAAATTGGATGCCCCAGTTTGCTCGTGTAACAACAGTGACATCTCAGCTTATAAAAATTTCAAAAATTGGAACAACCAGCAAACATTCAACAAGTTAAGTGGGACAATCCATGCTGAGGATTTCAGATGCTAAACTATGACAGCAAAGCTCATGAGCCTTTAATTATTAAGGCCTGAGAAGAGCAATGAAACTGTAACACTCAGAAAAAAAACGATGCTCGGTTTGCAGCTTCCAGTTATACTTTAAAAAACATTCAGCTTATTTCTACCACGGGAAACAACGGGCTGGATTTTTCAGCCCCGCCTGCCACCAGGATCGTCTGGTCCTGCCACAAATCAGTGGGCGTTTAGCTGGACTGCCAAATCTCTCGCGGTGGATCCCGCCACAACAGGGCCGGAAAATCCCAGCCAGTGCGTCAGCAACATATCGAGGTTATTGAATAGATATTGCCACAAGAACAAAAAAGCTTTCTGGCAGACTGGGCAATGCACAGCGACAGCATTGGTTTTCTGAGCATGGGCAGAGGGGTGTTGGTGGCCATCTTGCGCGGCCATCTTGTGTTGGCTGGAGACATAGGGCAAGGTTTTCCCCTCCTCGGGCAGGCTCGGCAGACACTTTCCAAGGGGCCCAGTGATTTACTGGTACTTCTTGCTATTCAGTATTGTCTATTCACTGACCTCAGTGCGGTTTTCTCTACATTGAGGAGACCGACTGCCACCTGCAATCGGGCGCCGACCGCGATTTCACGCTGGCTGGCCAATCAACGACCAAACAGTGTGAAAGGCGGGCTAAGAGCCTCAGCACTGCCGGGGTGTGAGAGGGAGGAGCACGAGCGCTGAAGTGTGCGCATGCGCGGGAGAGTGCACACTGACAGCTCCCTGAAGGCACAGAGCTGCCTCAGGGAGCTGAAGGATTTTCAAATGAAAAATAAACTTTTTTACATATTATATAAACATGTCCCACATGTGACTCAGTCACATGAAGAGGGACGTGTAAAAAAGGATGTTAAAAATTTTTTACAGAATTTTTGGTAACCCATTGGAAACCTCGTTCCCCCACCCCCGCCCCGTGGATGATTTGTTAAAAATGTAAAGGCTGCCTGGCCTCTTTGCCCACCCACCAACCAAACAGTTGAGCGGGCAGCGGAAAATGCTACTTAACTAATTACTTAAGGGCCTTAATAGGCCTCTTAATTGTCGGTGGGCGCGCTGCCGCATCTCGAGCGCAATTGCTGACCAAAGGATCGCAAGAGTGCAGAAAGACATCGGGACACTAACCCTTCTATGTTGCTGGGTGAAAACATTTGATTTAGACCTGTGTTACTTTGCTCTAAATAGCAATAGCAAAATGCTGATATGCAATTACAATTCAGTTTTTTTTTGCCTTGCCTGTGCCATTCTCTCATCCCTGTGTGCGGGTGACAGGCAAATTGCTGGTTTCAATTTCCACAATGTCTATCATTGGAATTTTTAATGTATTGTTGAGTCTGAGAGACTGTGCTGGAGAATGTTGTTACAACCGGTCCCCGGGCAAGGTCCCCTAATTGTTATGATCCCAGACAAGGTACCCCAAATTGTTATGCTCCCAAGTGAGGGGCTTACTAGTTTATGAACTGTCTCCCTTTCTTTATTCAACCCCCTCAGTTGGTCGCAACAAGGTAAATTTAAAAAGGATCCTTTCCCTCGTGGAAACTTTTCCCAGTCCAAATGTATTTATGTTTTAAAAGGAGCCAACTTAACCAGGCCGTCTCGAGTCAAAGAAACAGTGAGCTTATTAGTTACTAAACACAAGAAAATATAATAAAAATGCAACACACGTACACAGATTAGAAATTAGAAATTGAGTCCAAAACTTAAAAGCTATAAAGATATACAAATCAGTCCTTTGGCTTGTCCGTGAGGAGTGGATGGTGAAACGTTGCAGCCATTAAGCTGGGGTGATTCCAGTAACGTTGACTTTGACAGTTGAGCAGTTAGTTTGGAGATTCTTGGTTTTTCAGGTTAGCTGAAAGGAGTTGCCCTGTTTCCTTTTTGACTATGACTTTTCTGACTTGTGACTTGCTTCCAGCAATCAGAGAGAAAGAGTTTTTTTTATCTGCAAGTGCAGGGATGACTAGTTGGTGTTCTTCAGCACACACACATACCAGAACAGAACACCTGACTAGCACACAGGACTAGGGTTGCAGTTGGCTTTTTTTAAACCCATTTCCCTGTGTATTCCTGGAAGGGAAAAACAAACATGCGAACACAAACTGAGTTGAAAGGAAAACTCAGTCTGTGTTCGCAATCTGAGATATAACTCGACAGGAGGTGGTTTCGGCTGAGATGGTAATCATTTTCCATTATCTCTGCAGCCACAGGAGATTACAGTTCAGTTTGCATTGTAACCTTTCCTTTGAAGTGCCTCTGTCTGAAGTAGGCCATGCCACACCTTTTAGGTGTGACACTCCATTCTCTCTGAACTAGTTGGTCAAATAATCTACAAAGGAATTTTCCAGCAACTAGTTACCTTACAGTCTCAGCCAGGTTTTGCTTATATGTCCTTTTCTTGAAAAACACATGTCTTACTTAAAAGTTCAAATGCCCATAAGTAATTAAGGGATAGGATCCGTGGCCATGACAACAGCATATCAATAATAAGGGTAGCTTCTGTGATACGTGAAGCAAACAATACCAAAAGACCAAGGCCATTTGACCAATTGCACATCCAGAAATATCCTACAGAGTCCCTTTCCCCCATCACCACTTCAACTGATTCTTAAACCATTCAAGAAATTTTAGCTCCACTACTCCAGCTAAAGGTCCATTGTAGAGCTTGTTCACACTTTATGTGGCAATGAGCTTCTTAAGATCAGCCCAAAATTTGCCTTTGCTAGTTTATTCCTGTGATCCTGTAACGGCTTTGATGATGTCATCAGAGCCCAATCTACATATTTAAGGTAAGACCCCTCCCCAACCCTATCTTAATGGCCTCCTCCCTATGTATATGATGAGCAGGGGAGTTAAAATTCCCCTTCCCACCTGATCATGAGGGATGGATCTGTTGCATGAGCAATTCATAAGTAAAGGCATGCTTATAAGTGCAAAAACCAAAGCTGTGGACCCAAGGTGAGTGGATTTGTTCCAGTGAAGTGAGAGAATTGTGGTCAGTACATCTGAATCATGCTCACTTCCGGCTGGCACTCTCTAACCCAATGTTTCATCTAAAGCATCTTTACAACTTCTTCAGATGTGTCACCTCTGAAACATGTCTTGAACATTCCCAAATGTGCCGGATCCCTCCATACTGTTGCTGACACCGTCATGATGTGACCTAGTACTTCTATTGTGCTCCCTACCAGTCTCAATGTACAGAGGCTAACTCCAGACCTGGCATGAAGTCAAGGCAACGGTCCTACTAAAGGCCCAGTCGTCATGTGCCCTGCTCTTCTTCCATCTCCGCACCAAGCATTCCCAACTCAATTGATTCCTGGGATGAGATGGCTTTCTTATGAGGAGAAATTGAGTAAGTTGTGCCTATATCTCTAGAGTTTGGAAAAAGAGATGATCTCGTTGAAATATAAAAATCTTAGAAGGCTTGACAGGGTAGATGCTGAGAGGTTATTTCCCCTGGCTGGAGAGTCTAGAATTAAGGGTCACAGATTCAAGTTAGGTGTCAACTATTTAGAACTGAGGTGAAGGGAAATGTCATCACTCCATGGGTTATAAATCTTTGGAATTCTCTATCCCAGAGAATATGGATGCTCAGTGGTTATATTCAAGACTCCCTTTCCTTTCACCAAACCATAAAGTAAGATCATTCTCTTCTCACTGACAACCACTTACCCAACCACCAGCTACTCCCACACTCCTTCTCCACTTACATTGTGTACATTTCCTTTGTTACGGACAGGGAGAGAGATTGTGGGAAAACTTTCCCGTTTCTCCTCACTTCTCGGTTGTCCCCAATAAGATGTGTGTTTCGAGGGAATGTTTTACCTTTGCAGAGTTTTGACCTTTAGTAATAGAGGTGAAGCAGGCTTTTGGGTAAGTTTAAATCAGAAGAAAAGATAATGTTTATTCACACAACACCCCAAAATGTAAACACAATGAGAAACATTCACTCCCTCATGTACATAAACACACACTCACAAGTTAAGGTGGACTCTAGAGAACGAAACATGCAGCTGAATTCTTAATAGAATACAAGAAGCAAATCAAATTCAGACTGAGTTCTTTACACGGTGCAGGCCAGGATGGGTTCTCTTTTGTGGTTCTTTGGAGATGAATGGAAGTTGGAAATCTCAGGTGAGGTTATGGCTGACTTACTGTTGAGGCAAATCTTTGCAGGTGAAAACAAATTAACCCTCGCACTGTCTGAGTTGACTGATTGTTAGGCAGGTTCTAGTTTCCTGGCTGGAGGAATGGTCCCTCTTGTCCTAATAGTTTCCAGACTAACTGGTTTCTCCCTGGCGCTTGGAGTAAAAGATTTGTTACCTGGAGACAGTTTCAATCACATCATCCATTTGTCCACACAGAATCATTTGGAAGACCAAAGTTAAATCGCTAAACAACGGGGAAATGCATGGGTTATTCACACCTACTTACGATGAACTGTTTCTGCACGCCTCTCTTTGTTAAGATTTGAAATTGAAGATCTGACATCTAGACTTGAGTTTTGGAGAAATACCGCGTCAATAGGAGGTATAAATTCACAAGTGGTTTAAATAGTATTTAATTGGCTGTAAAGTACTTTGGGATGGTCTGAGGTCAGGAATTCAAGTTTATCTTCTCTTGAGGCGCATTATTTACATGGGCATGTGGAGGGAGTGAGGGCCACGATTGGGCAGGGAACACCTGGCCAGATCGGGTATGCAGAGGTCCTACCGAGTTTAACAGTGGTATTTTGTTATACTCATTTTCTTCCATTTTTCCACTTGCCAGGCAGCTAAATTAACCAGCCAGCTGACTGCTGAATGTATTTGGGAATGTGGGGAATTGAAGCCAGTGGCAGGGGGTCACAGCCATGGACTAATCCTGAGAGATTGGATAGAGGGGTAGCAGAGAATGGCAATCGGGAGAGAGGCAATGAGATAGAGGATGGAGGGAGTGATTAATCGCAGCAGTGATGAGTGAGAGGCCATAATCGGGAGAGGTAAAGCCAAAGGCCTCCTGAGTGGCCAGGGTGGGGAGCACTCCTTCTCCATCTGACTGACCCCCAAGGCGTGCTGTAAAAGACACCTACCTTGTGGAGATGGAAGCTCCCACCTCTTTATCACGACCATGTTTCCTGAGCCCTGGGAAATCTGCTCCGCAATTAGTAAATTTAAGCCAGATTCCCAATTGCACAGGGGGAGCCAAATTTAACTATATTAGTGAGGTTCCCCTCTGCTGCAAGATGGGCAATGCGGGCATCGTGGCCCAACATCAGTAAAAATGGCAGCGAGCGATTTGGCAACAGGTTGTTCTCACACTCCCCATTGAATTCTCTGCCATGGGTGGTTTATTCTTGAGACCACACTTTTAAATAGAATGCACATTTTATGCAAGTAACATGAAGAAAATGTTCCCTTTGGTGAGCAGTTTAGCTGCTTTCCTAGGCAGCTGAAGCCCTTGTATGCCTGATGGTAGACTTAACTGATATACTTGGCAGTTGCTCCTTGTATGTGTATGTGTGTGTTTGCATGTAACTAGCTATCTGATTCAAGGATCAGAGATCAATGAAGTTGGACTCAATGACATTAAGTAAATGTACGTGGGTGTTGGTTTTGATGCAATTGTTTGTTGATGAGTGAATATAGAAAACAAAGGGAAATGGTTGTGGTTGATGGAGGCCAATCATCTCATTACTGCAGAAGTTCCTCAGGGTAGTGTCTGTCATGTCTTTATAATGATATAAAGGCACCAGTCACTCATAAGGGATTGGGTAAATATGTTGTAGGTTCATTATTAAGACTATCATGTGAACCACTAAATATGGATATAAAGCTTGAAGACAAAAGCAGCAGAGTTGTGTACTGTTTGCTCTGCTGAAAGCAAAAGCGAACCTAAAACTGGATCACGTGACACACTTCCTTTCTCGTGATGTCATGCTTTAATCCCTTAAAGGCATATTACAACAGTGTCCTAGGCCCAACCATCTTCTTCTGCTTCATCCATGATCAATCTTAAGGTCAGAAGTGGGCCAGCCGAGGCCCAGCCAGTGTACATAAAGGTTTAGCATTACTACCTTACTATTGCACTCTATGCCTCATCCAATAAAGTTAAGGATCCCGTATGCATTTTAACACACTTTTCCAGCTACCTTCAGCTGTTTGTGTGCATGCAACCCCAAGTCGCTCTGTTTCTGCACCCTCTATAAAAAGGTACCATTTATTTTATAGTGCCTCACTTGATTCTTCCTATCAAAATGCAACACTTTACATCCTCTGAACCATCTGCAATCTATTTAATTAGAGTTAAGGAACAATGGAAGTACCATTACACTACCGGGTATATTCTATAGGTCAACAACTAATGGAAAATATATAAAGGAATGAATTTGCAAGGACATTACAGGGCGGTGCAGCAGCTATAGAGTAGTTATAATGGGGGACTTTAATCATCCTAATATAAATGTGATAGTAATGGTGTAAAGGGCAGAGAGGGGGAAAGAGCTTATGAAGTGTATTCAGAAGAATTTTCTTGATCAGTATTTTCCTGTCCCAATGAGGAAGGAGGCACTGCAGGATCTGTTCTTGGGAATGGGCGAGGAGGGGTGTCAGGTGGATCAAGTATCAATTTGGGAAAATTTAGGGGATCATAGAATCTTAAGGTTTACGCCAGCTATGGAAAAAGACAAGGAGCAATCCAAAGTTAAAATTAATTAGCTGGGGTGGGGGGGGCGGGGGTAAGGTGGCAGAGGGTGCAAGGGCAGGGGCAACTTCAGTGGGGTGAGAACAGATCTGGCCCAGGTAAATTTGAATCAAATATTGGCAGTCAAAACTGTAATGGAACAATGGGCTGCCTTCAAAGGGGAACTAATTCCGGGATAGTTGAGGTACATTCCCAGGACAAACAAATCCAGATCACCCTGGATGATAGCAATGATAGAAAATAAGAAAAATCAGGAAAAGCATGGGTTATGAGGAAAAATCATTTTTACACAGTGGCGGTATTAGGATCTGGAATATGGTGGTGGCAGATTCAATCATGACTTTCAAAAGAGAATTGGAAAAGTTTTCAGGGTTATGAGAAAAAGGCAGGGGAGGGGTAGTAGGTGAATTGCTCTTGTAGAGAGCCAGGGCAGACATGCTGGGCCAAATGGCCTCCCTCTATTTTGTAACAATGCTATGATTCCAAGACAGATGTCAGTTGGATGATACAATTGAGAACTAGGTTGAATATAGAAAATTCAGAGGATAAGTGAGAAAAACAAATAAGAGAAGTAAATAGAGAGTATGAGAAGAGACTGGCAGCTATCATTAAAGGGAACCCAGAAGTCTTCTATAGGCATATAAATAGTAAAAGGGCGGTAAAAGGAGGAATGAGGTCACTTAGAGACCCAAAAGGGAATGTATACACAGAGGCATGGGACATGGCTGGGATACTAAATTAATACTTTGCATATGTCTTTACCAAGGAAGATGTTGCTGCCCAAGTCATAGTGAAGGAGGAAGGTAGTTGAGACACTGAATAGGCTAAAAATTGATAAAGAGGAGGTATTGGATGGGCGAGCTTTATTTCAAGTTGGTAACTCACCAGGAACTGATAAAATGCATCCAAGGATGCAGAAGTAAGTAAGGCCTTTAAGTGGGAAATTAATACCCACTTAAGGGCTTAATCCCACTGCCGCTGGTATTAACCCAGTGGTGATGGGGGGCCGCCAAGTGGGAAGCATAACAAGCAAACCCTTGAAGGCTGTTTGCAAGAGGGTTCCCTCATTCAAAGGCACTGAGAGCCTGGCATCGGGAAGGGGGAGTGGGGCCTGCTGAGAGCTACCCCCTGTCCTTGTTGCCAAGCCCCTTCCCCCACGACCCCCACTCCACAACCCTCCATCTCCTGCCATCACTCACCTTGTCCTTGGATTCAACGATGTTTCTCGGCCTTGCGTGGGTGAAATACCAGTAGCAGCCACCACGTCCCTGCTGGTGCTACCACTCAATAGAGCTGCTGACTTCTTATTCGTTGGCAGCTGTCAGTAGGTGGGACTTCTACCTCCGGGGCTCTTGATCTCATGAAGGCCTGCCACTGGTCCAGTTAAGTGCCTGAGTGGCACTTAATTTGGTGGGCCTTCCCTAAAAGAGGTGATGTGGGGCTCCCACTCACTCTCCAGCCAGCAGGTGAGACCCCAGTCATCTCCATTAGACCCAGCCCAATAATTCGGGACAAAATTATCAGTAACGATAGGCCAGTTAACTTAACTTCCATCATTGGCAAAATGTTAGAGTCTATTATAAAGGATATAATAGCAGAGCATTTAGAAATGCATTATGTAATCAAGCAGACTTCATGAAGGCTTCATGAAGGGGAAATCATGCCTGACAAATTTATTAGAATTCTTTGAGGAAGTAACAAGCCGGATAGATAAAGGGGAACCAGCAGATGTAATATATTTGGATTTTCAAAAGGCAAGCAATAAGATATCACACATAAGGCTATTTAATAAGATAAGAGCCCATGGTGGTGGGGGTAGTTTATTAGCATGGATAGAGGATTGGCTAACTAATAGAAAACAGAGGGCAGGATTTTCCCATCAGCGAGCGGGGGCGGGGTCCGCTCGCCAATGCATAAAATGACGCAGCACTCCCGATGTCACCACGCCCCATTTAAATTTTCAATAAGGCAGGGGTGCAGCAAAATCAGCTGTGCGCTCGCCGACCTGTCAATGGTCAATTGAGGCCATTGACAGAGTCATTAAAGTAATTAATGGACCTGCCCATCCAACCTTAAGGTTGGCGGGCAGGCCAGGAGCTTTGGCGGGCTTCAGAGAAAGCATGAAACCTCATCCACGGACGGGATGAGGATTCATGTAGGTTTTTAAAAATTTAATTGAAGTTTTTTTTAAAGTTATGGACATGTCCCAACTCATCTGACAGTGTCACATGTGGGGACATGTCAGGGATTTTTGTTTCTCTATTTTTAATATTTTGACAGTAGAGCCGATCTCCCTGAGGCAGCACTTAGCCTCAGGGAGATGAGTGCGCTCTTTCGTGCGCATGCGTGAAAGAGCGCACTCTCAGGTTTAGGGAATCCCTCCCGCCCGCACAGGGAGCTCATAGCACTTCCGTGCTGACATCACACTGGGCAGGCCTTAATTGGCCAGCCCATGTAAAATGGCAGCACGCCCCCGACAGGGGGTGCCAATCGGGGTGGCGCCGATCGGAGGCGTGCCTCTTGCACGCCCGCACTTCAACTTCCCCCCCGACGGGGGGAGAATCCTGCCCAGAGAGTTGAGATAAGCATGGCATTTTCAGGATGGCAACTTGTAACTAGTGGAGTGCCACAGGGGTCAGTGCTGGGGCCACAATTATTTACAATATATATGAATGACTTGGATGAGAGAAGTGAATGTACCATCGCCAAGTTTGTGGTTGACACAAAAGTAGGTGGGAAGGCAAATGGTGAGGATGACGCAAAGAGTCTATAGAGGGATATAGACAGGTTAAGTGGGTGGACAAAAACTTGGCAGATGGAGTATAATGTGGGAAAATGTGAGGCTTTGCACTTTGTCAGGAAGAATAGAGGAGCTGAATATTATTTGCATGGAGAAAGACTGCAGAAAGCTGCAGCACAGAGAGATTTGGGGGTCCTCGCGCATGAATCACAAAAAGCTAACCTACATGTTCGGCAGGTAACAGGGAAGACAAATGGAATGTTGGCCTTTATTTCAAAGGGAATGGAGTATAAAAATAGGGAAGTCTTGCTAAAACTATACAAGACACTAGTCACGCCTAGAATCCCTTATCTAAGGAAAGATATAATGGCATTGGAGGCAGTTCAGAGAAGGTTCACTAGGTTGATCCCGGGTATAGAGGGATTTTATTATGAGAAGAGATTGTGTAGGTTGGGCCTATACTCTTGGAATTTAGAAGAATGAGAGGCGACCTTATTGAATCATGTAAGATTCTTAAGGGGCTTGACAGGTTACATGCTGAAAGGTCGTTTCCCCTTGTGGGAGAGTCTAGGACCAGAGGACATAATCGCAAAGTAAGGGGTCACCCATTTAAAACAGAGATGAGGAGGAATTTCTTCTCTCAGAGGTTAGTCAATCTGTAGAATTCTTTACTGCAGAGGGCTGTAGAGGTGAGAGCATTAGGTAAATTCAAGGCTGAGATAGACATATTTTTAATCAGTAAGGGAATCAAGGGTTATGGGGACAAAGCAGGAAAGTGGAGTTAAAGATTATCAGATCAGCTATGATCTCTTTGAATGGCAGAGCAGACTCAATGGGCCGAATGGCCTACTTCTGCTCCTAGTCTTATGGTTAAGGTGAGCATCAGTGCAGGGTGCCTACTGAAAGAAAAAGAGTGCATGTGGAGCGTAAGCTCGGACGTCCCTCCATCATTTTGGCAAAATCTCAATTCTTTATCCAGCAATGAGTGCCAGCAGATGAACTGACCATTGCAGACACCCTAGCTGAATCCAACCCTGTTCTTGCTGACACATATACTTTCTATCAGCATCACCAGATAGCAATCGAAATCATGCACTGTCTTTTTTTTCCACCCTGGCCTCAGGACCCTGACTTGTGTATTGGTAGCCCTGAAACCGCAGCCTTGCTTAAGAGCAGTTAATTTAACCCAAACTATGGTTTGAATGAAGCACAATTTGCAACAGGAGTGAATCTCAGGGCATTTGTTATTAGCTAGGTATGCCCTTGCGTGTTTGACTTTTTAAATTTTTTGCATGGCAAGTTTACTGAGTGCAAACAGCATGGGAAACTGATCATCTGCAATCTGGGTAGACAGGGCAAGCAACTGTTTATCCAATCAGATTGAAGGACAAACACCACAAGGCCTGAGAAGGAGTGGGAAATTCCATGTTAAATCAATGTATGTCTTAGTGCTACATGCTATGGCAATGTCTTTAACGATTGAAATGTTTTTTGCCACGGGATTGTTTTTCCTTGTTTCTACAACCTTAGATTGCTGTAAGCTTTGGAAAAACGCTACAGAATTAAATGACTGACTGCGCATCTAATTGTTCTAATTTATTTGAAATTTCATTTCATCCACACCTAATGCAACATGACACCATCTTGAAATCCTCTGAATACATTTTAAAAGTACATACATAAGTTTAGCCAGCTTTGATTATCATAAACTTGTGAAATCATATCAACTTCAAAAGGAGAATACATCAGCCATGGTGCAGTTGGCATCACTCTGGCCTCCGGGTCAGTATGTCATGGATTCAATTCCCACTCCAGAGACTTCTGAGCACAAAATTTAGACTGATACTCCAGTGCAGCACTGAGGGTATGCTGCACTGTTACAGCTGCTGTGTTTTAGATGAGACATTATACTGAGGCCCTCTCTGCCCCCTCAGCTGGGCTTAAAAACACCCCGGGCACCCTTTTGAGGAAGAGCATTGGAGGTTTCTCTGGTATCCTGGCCAATATGTAACCAACATCAGGAAAACAGATTCGCTGGTCTTTTATCATTTGGTCGTTTATGTGAGCTTGCTGTGCCCTCCTTCATTACAACAATGATGACACTTCAAAAGTACTTTGTCGGCTGTAAAGCGCTTCTCAGTAAGCTGAGGTCATGAAAGACGCCATGTAAATGTAAACTCTTTCTTTCTTTGTGTAAATAGCACATAATTGTTGTCAGCCCAACCCAAAACACTTAACAACGAACTTTTTGAAATGTAGTAAACATTATTATGTAGGGAAATGTGAGACAATTTGTGCACAGCAAGGTCCCAGAAATAGCCAATGAGATAAATGATTTATTTGGTAAAAATAGAAAAAGAAATACTTGCATTTATATAGCACCTTTCACGACTAAAGGTACATCCTTAAGTACAACCGATTAAGTATTTTTGTAGTACAGCTACAGTTTCAATGTAGGAAACACAGCAGCAACTTTGCGCATTGCAAACTTCCACAATATAATAATGACCAGATAGTCACTTAGTGGTGCAGAGCTTGAGTATTGCTGAAAAGGGACATGTCGAAGCTTTTCGTCTTGCACTCATCAGGATACTTCGCAAGAATAACAATGTAAGGGGAAACAGCAATTTATACTGTATGTGAAGGCAGTGCTGATCGGTTGGCAAGTGGACTCTGATTGGTAGAGGCATTGCTATGGAGAATGCACCAGTGATGGTGACTGACAGTTAACTGCCAAGCATTGTTTGAAATTTAAACCAGGCAGCTTGACTCTGATTTGTCAAGGCATTGCCCTGAGGAATGAGTCAGTGAATGGCTGTCACTTATTTTTATTTAGCTGAGACAGGTGCAATGTGTGTACATGTTCTTTCTGTCTGCAAAGAACAGGGCCCTGTGTATTAATATATGTGGCTTCCAGTACACACAAATGTGCCACACTGCAGGCCCAACTGACAATCTTAAGTTAATTGTCAGCGTAATTCTTAGCACATTGAGGATTATTTAGCAAATGCTGTTTGCTAAGTGTCAGACAGTTTTGAGTTTAAACTTTTAAACTTTTCAAACTTTCAAACAATGCTTGGTAGTTAACTGTCAGCCACCATCACTGGTGCATTCTCCATGGCAACACCTCTACCAATCAGAGTCCGCTTGCCAACCAATCAGCACTCTCTTCACATACAACATAAATTGATGTTTTCCCGTTATATTGGTATTCTTGCAAAGTGTCCTGCTGAGAACAAGATGAAAAACTTTGATATGTCTCTTTTTTTCAGCAAGGTCCAGATAATCTGCGTTTTGTCGGTTAAATATTGGCCGGGACACGAGGGATAACTCCCCTGCTCTTCTTCAAAATAGTGGTATGTGATCTTTGCATCCAACTGAGAGGACAGACACGGCATTGGTTTAACATCTCACCCAAAAGACAGGCCTCTAACAGTGAAGCACTCTCTCAGTAATGCAGTGGGAGCATCAGACTTCACCTTTGTGCTCACAGATTGCTCTGTTACAGAGTGGAATTGCTGCGAGTTTGGTGAGAAGGGAGTTCAGTGAGGAGGGGAGGGAGGTGCTCTTTTCTTTTTCTTTCTCTATCTTTCTCAGCCTGCAGGACACCAGGAGTTGAAAAGCTGCATGAGAGGGCTGAGTTTTGAAATCATCCAGGAGTGATATCACAGGAAGAATACTAGTTCATCAGTTGGTGAGAAACGACTGCTGGGGAGGGTCTTCAAGTAGCTGAAAATGAGAAAAACACATTCTTCTTAAAAGAAGGAGCTACTTAGAATTCAGTAAGAAACACAAGCAATAGGGAAGTAAAGTTAAGTCAAGACCAGGTAAAATAGTATAAGTAAACCAAAGTAAAATAAAGTTAACACAAGAGAAGTAAATTGAAGCGATGGCGGGATAGCTCGGTCATGTGGAACACAGGTCCTGTAACATGTGAGAAGTCGTGGGCTCTGCTGGTGTCCGAGCTGACCATGTGTACAAGGGGTGCCACCAGCTGCAGAAACCTGAGCTCCAGGTTCCAGAGCTCGAGCGGCGGCTGGAGTCACTGTGGCGCATCCGGGAGGCTGAGAGCTACGTGGGTAGCACGTTCAGAGAGGTGGTCACACCACAGCTTAGGGAGCCCTGAAGCAGAAAGGGAATAGGTGACCGCCCGGCAATCGAAGAGAACTAGGCAGGTAGTGCAGGAGTCCCCTGGGGTCCCGCACGCCAATCAGTTTTCCATTTTGGATAATGGTGCGGGCATTGGTTCCTTGGAGGACTGCTGTCAGAACCAGGTTTGTGGCATGAAAGGTGGCTCTGCTGTACAGGTGGGGAGGAAGAAAAGGGGGAGAACAGTAGTGATAGGGGATTTGTTAGTTAGAGGAACAGACAGGCATTTCTGTGGCTGCAGACATGGCTTCAGGATGGTATGATGCCTCCCTGGTGCCAGGGTCGAGGATGTCACGGGGCGGCTGCAGGACATTCTTCCGGGGGAGGGTGATCAGCCAGAGGTCATGGTCCACGTTGGTGCCAATGGCTTAGGTAGGAAAGGGGATGAGGTCCTCAAAGCAGATTTCAGGGAGCTAGGAAAGAGATTGTAAAGCAGAAACTCTAAATCAGTAATCTCAGGTTTACTCCCAGTCCCACGAGTGCAAGTGAGTATAGAAATAGGAGAATTGAGCGATTAAACACGTGGCTGGAAAGCTGGTGTAGGAGGGAGGGCCTCAGATTTCTGAGGCATCGGGACCAGTTCTGGGGAAGGTGGGATTTGTACAAGCTAGACAATCTACACCTGAACAAGACTGGGATGAATATGCTTGCAGGAAGATTTGCTAGTGCTGTTGGTGGGAGTGGGACAGGGGTGAGGTGGTGGTTTAAACTAGATTGGCAGGGAGATGGGAACCTGAGGGCAAATTCAGAGCAGGTAAAGGGAGAAAATTGCAGTTATGAGGAGACATTGGATAGGCTAGGGTTGTTTTCCTTAGAACAGAGGAAGCTGAGTTCAACAGGACTTTAAACTAGAAATTGGGGGGGAGGGAAGGGTAAAACTCCAAGAAGTATGACTAATGGGAAACAAAGCAGCAGGTTAGCATGTGGGGGGGCGGGGGGGGTGGATTCAACTTCATGGAAAATTATGAAAGAAACTGAAAAGGAGAGCCCAGGAGAAACTATTAAAGTCTCCAGAACACAAAATAGGACAGAGTGTTTGGAAAGGGCTGGGAATCTAACTTCAAGCACATCAGATAAAGGGACGACAATGAGAAAGGGGACGGGAAATACAGGACTGAAGGTGTTGTATCTGAATGCACGCAGTATACGAAATAAGGTAAATGAGCTTGTGGCGCAGATTGAAATTGGCAGGTATGATGTGGTGGGCATCACGGAGACATGGCTGCAAGGGGATCAGGACTGGGAGCTAAATATCCAAGGACATACATCCTGTCGAAAAGATAGGCAGGTTGGCAGAAGGGGTGAGGTTGCTTTGTTAGTAAGAAATTAAATTAACTCAATAGCAAGAAATGACGTAGGGTCAGATGATGTAGAATCTGTGTGGGTAGAGTTGAGGAAACACAAAGGTAAAAAAACCATAATGGGAGTTATGTACAGGCCTCCGAACAGTAGTCAGGATGTGGGGCACAAGATACAGGAGATAGAAAAGGTGTGTAAGAAAGGCAAGATTACAGTGATCATGGGGGATTTCAATATGTAGGTAGACTGGGAAAATCAGGTTGGTAGTGGATCCCAAGAAAAGGAATTTGTGGAATGTCTACGAGATGGCTATTTGGAGCAGCTTGTGGTGGAGCCCACTAGGGAACAGGCAATTCTAGATTTAGTGATGTGTAATGAGGCAGATTTGATAAGGGAGCTTAAGGTGAAGGAACCCTTAGGAGGAAGTGACCATAATATGATAGAATTTACCCTGCAATTTGAGAGGAAAAAGCTGGAATCAGATGTAACGGTATTACAGTTGAATAAAGGCAACTATAAAGGCATGAAGGAGGAGCTGGCCAGAATTGACTGGGAGATGAGCCTAGCAGGAAAGACAGTGGAACAGCAATGGCAGGAGTTTCTGGGAGCAATTTGGGAGACACAGCAAAAATTCATCCCTAGGAAGAAGAAGCATACTAAAGGGAGGACGAGGCAACATTGGCAGACAAGGGAAATCAGGGACAGCATAAAAGCTAAAGAGAAAGCATATAATGCGGCGAAGAGCAGTGGGAAACCAGGGGATTGGGAAGCCTACAAAGACCAACAGCTGACAACTAAAAAAGGAATTAAGAAGGGAGAAGATTAAATATGAGGGTAAACTAGCCAGTAATATAAAAGAAGATTGAAAGAGTTTTTTTAGATATATAAAGGGTAAGAGAGAGGCAAAAGTGGACATTGGGCCATTGGAAAATGACGCTGGAGAAGTAGTAGTGGGGAACAAAGAAATGGCGGAGGAACTGAATAGATACTTTGCGTCAGTCTTCACGGTGGAAGACACGAGTAACATCCCCAAAGTTCAAGAGATTCGGGGGGCAGAGGTGAGTATGGTGGCCATTACCAAGGAGAAGGTGCTAGGAAAAGTGAAAGGTCTGAAGGTGGATAAATCACCTGGACCAGATGGATTACACCCCAGAGTTCTGAAGGAGATAGCTGAAGAGATAGTGGAGGTGTTAGTGGTGATCTTTCAGGAATCACTGGAGTCAGGGAGGGTCCCAGAGGACTGGAAAATCGCTAATTTAACCCCCCGTTTAAGAAGGGAGTGAGGCAAAAGATGGGAAATTACAGGCCGATTAGCCTGACCTCGGTCGTTGGTAAGATTTTAGAGTCCATTATTAAGGATGAGATTTCAGAATATTTGGAAGTGCATGATAAAATAGGGCAAAGTCAGCATGGTTTCATCAAGGGGGGTCATGCCTGATAAATCTGTTAGAATTCTTTGAGGAGGTAACGTGTAGGTTAGACAAAGGCGAGCCAATGGATGTTATCTACTTGGACTTCCAGTAGGCCTTTGACAAGGTGCCGCACAGGAGGCTGCTCAGTAAGATAAGAGCCCATGGTGTTAGAGGCAAGGTACTAGCATGGATAGAAGATTGGCTGTCAGAGGAGGCAGAGAGTGGGGATAAGGAGGTCCTTCTCAAGATGGCGGCCGGTGACTAGTGGAGTTCCCCAGGGGTCAGTTTTGGGACCACAACTTTTCACTTTATACATTAATGATCTACATGAAGGAACTGAGGTCTAAGTTTGCAGATGATACAAAGATAGGTGGAGGGACAGGTATTATTGAGGAGGCAGGGAGGCTGCAGAAGGATTTGGACAGGTTAGGAGAATGGGCAAAGAAGTGGGAGATGGAATACAACGTGAGCAAGTGTGAGGTCATGCACTTTGGTAGGAAGAATAGAGGCATAGACTAGTTTCTAAATGGGGAGAGAATTCAGAAATCTGGAGTGCAAAGGGACTTGGGAGTCCTAGTCCAGGATTCTCTTAAGGTTAACTTGCAGGTTGAGTCGGTAGTTAGGAAGGCAAATGCAATGTTAACATTTATTTCGAGAGGACTAGAATATAAAAGCAGGAATGTGCTGCTGAGGCTTTATAAGGCTCTGGTCAGACCACATTTAGAATATTATGAGCAATTTTGGGCCCCGCATCTCAGGAAGGATGTGCTGGCCCTGGAGAGGGTCCAGAGGAGGTTCACGAGAACGATCCCAAGAATGAAAGTCTTAACATATGAGGAATGTTTGAGGACTCTGGGTCTATACTCGATGGAGTTTAGAAGGATGAGGGGGGATCTGATTGAAACTTACAGAATACTGAAAGGCCTGGATAGAGTGGACGTTGGGAAGATGTCTCCATTGGTAGGAGAGACTAGGACCCGAGGGCACAGCCTCAGAGTAAAGGGAAGTCCTTTTAGAACAGAGATGAGGAGAAACTTCTTTAGACAGAGAGTGGTGAATCTATAGAATTCATTGCCACAGAAGGCTGTGGAGGCCAGGTCATTGAGTGTATTTAAGACCGAGATAGATAGGTTCTTGATTGGTAAGGGGATCAAAGGTTACGGGGAGAAGGCGGGAGAATGGGGTTGAGAAACTTATCAGCCATGATTGAATGGCGGAGCAGACTCGATGGGCCGAATGGCCTAATTTCTGCTCCTATGTCTTATGGCCTTATTGTCTTATGGGTGACCTAATTGAGATGTACAAAATTATGAGGGGCCTAGATTGGGTGGATGGGTAGATAGAGTAGACAGGAAAGACATGTTTTCCCCAGCTGAGGGATCAATTACCAGGGGGCATAGATTTAAAGTGATTGGTAGAAGAATTAGAGGGGACATGAGGAAAAGCTTTTTCACCTGGTTGGTGGGTAAAACATCTTTTCACGCCAGACAGTACATTTAGTGCACTTATGGGACGAGTCTGCCCTGAGCTTCCTGGCAAGGAGTGGTTGTCTCATGCTGCCCAGTAACACTGGTGTTGATTTACAAGTGACATCAGCACCAAGAACTATGGCTGGGAGAACCTCAGTCACTGTCCAGTGCTGCAGCAATGTAAGAAGCTTCACCCAAACTTCTAGGAAGAGTTACTATTTGGCTACAGGCACACCAAATGTGGTACTGGGGCTGTACAAATTTACAGTTCACTGGTTCCATTCCTAGCCTGTGCTCGGTTACTTTAAGGAGGCAGTGGAGAAATACGTACCAGCTCGGCTTGATGGGCCAAATGGCCTGTTTTTGTGGTGGTAATCCTCTCTGATTCCAGAGCACCCATTATCCTCAGCTTGCCTTTGAGGCTTTCATTGTTGAACAGACTGCTGACACATGGACACTGCATTTGCTGTGCACTGCTGCATTTCTCTACGTTGCAAAGTGTCTGCCCTTCGAAAGTACTTCAACGTCTGGAGCGCTTTGGGATGTCCTGAGGTGGTGAAAGGTGCTATCTAAATGCGAATCTTTCTTTCTTTCTTTCTCTTGGGCAGCATCCATGAGATTGTGTCAGCAGCGGTTTTACTGAATCTGCCAGCTGCAGTGAGCTTTTCAAACAGATGACTCATTGCTCTGGTATTCAGAATAACCCATTGGGCCAACCTCTGAATGGCAACTCTAGTTTGTTATTGTTTCAGTGCCTCTGCTGATGTGATAGCTGCACAGTTGGCTGAGCACCTTCCCCAGCCCATTTAGGGAAACAAGGATTTTCAAAGTCGTCAATTCCAGCTAGAGCAGCATTTCAGTGAGCTGGATTGTTACACTTTGCTCATCCCAACTCGACCATGCCAATGTCAAGTGCCGATGTTAAAAGAAAGGAAGGGCGTGCATTTATGTGGTGCCCTTCACGACCTCGGGGCATCTCAAAATGCTTTACAGCCAAATTACGTATTTTTGAAGTGTAGTCAAAGTTGCAAAGCAAGAAGGAAAGCTCATTCTCCCAGATGGACAATAGCTATAATTGAAATCAGTGCATATAGTTTTGCATTTTTTAACATGTCACTGAGAGTTCTGCTGAAACAGTCACTTTGTTTTACTAGCTCGCTGTTTACTCAAATAATTACAGTCTTATTCATTTTAGTGCAGTAGGAGTGTCAGCAAAAAAACCTGAATTTTACATATTCTTTGACCAGATTGTTCTTAAGAAGTCACATGCAAAACACCAAAATTGGTAAACCCTACAAAAAAAAACCCACAAAAATGAGCACATCCGAAAAATATGCACACGAGGAAAAAAAAACTCGCAAGCCCAGACAATAGGGTCTCCTGCTGTTAATATCTTTCTTTGCTTGGTTTAAAAATAAATAACAAACGATCCAGTGGTTTGAATTAAGCAATTGAAGAGCAACACAAAGGTACCTTTTGCTCAAAGGAATGTTCAGCGGGCAGAAGGAGCGCTTTGACATTAAGGGAAGTATGACCGGATTAAAGGAAAAAAACAAGCAGTCTTTAAGCAAGCTGCTGAATTGTGTAGTGACAGAAAACAAAGGGAGGAATTAGCTGGTTCTACTTCAGGAAACGCATTCTTGATCTTGATGAGAAGGGGCAAAGTTACGGAAGGCAAAATCAATTTTGTGAAATCTAAATGCTAAGAGCCAAGTATAATGGACAAGTGGGTGGGATCCCTGTCCTGCCTAAAGAGTCGTTACTAAAGACAGAATGTGGGGGAGCCTGCATTTCCATACAAAGGAATTTGTGTCCATCAAGAGCACTGCCAACAGCAGGAAGCTGGCAGGCTGCCTTTTGAAAAGCTTTTGGCAGCATCCCCTCTCTTCAAATCAGAAGCTTAAATGGTTCTTGGAAAGGATGTTTCCTGGCACCGTTTCCAGAGTCAGCAGAGCTACTGTTGACCATTTCAGAATTCATTCAGATCAAACAATAGCAGTCCTTTGGTAGCCAATGGCCCAAGGTCACATGACTGAGGTCACAAGAGGGAAAAGAGGAAAAAGAACAACATGCTTTAGCACACACTGAGATGTCATTTTTAAAAAACTAGCCCGCCTAATGTTCTTTTTGGGGGTGAGGCGGGTGCCATCTTTGACCGATTTTGTCTGAGTGTAACTCCAGTCGCACATCAATGTGGCTGACTCATAACTGTCCTCTGTAGTGGCCTAGCAACGGTTGGTTGTATCCAGGGCTACTAGGGATGGACAATAAATATCCACCTTGCCAGCAATGCCCATATCCTCCGAACAAAATGAAAAAGACCAAGAATCATTCAGGTTGTAGTTATATATTGCTAAGATATTACCACTAAATTTGGTAATACTAGCTTTGGACCTGCACAATAACTTCCATCTCACGTACTCCCAGCTGCAAATGTATCAAATGCAAGAAGGATAATGTTACAATTATGAGGTTTATGAGCTTGTTATGTTTTGGGACTGTGTCTTTAAATTTAGGGTAAAATGAAGAGGATCATGTGACCTGTTCTGAAATCTGCCTGACAACAGGTCTGGGTGATGTGACTGTTAAAGTTTAAAAGAAGGCCCAGATTGTTTTACTGGGAAGAAGGTGTAAGGTGTTCACACTTGGAGACCATAGCAGCAGCATCTATGTTTATAGTAGTTAGATTGCTTATCTCCAAAGTCCCAGGGAGGTGTTAAGAATATCAGGTTGTTTTGCTTTAAATTGTCCATTTATTTCCAATATAAAACGAGTTGGTCTCAAGGATAGCTAATCAGCATTTCTACCTGGATACAAGGCCCATGTGATTCCTGTTACCACAGAGATGCACTTTAAGAGACAAGGATTTCTAAGGTATCCCTAAATATTCACAGACACAGGCAGTCTACCGGGATCCAGGAGCGATGGAACAGATAGAGGCTGAAAGTCTCTAAGGTTCACCATGCAGAAATATGGGTAGAAGCTTGTGTTCGGATTGAAAAGACCAAATTCATGAATGTTTGAAACAAAGCTGGAAGATTTACATAGCTTGTGCTAGAGGGAGAATTACCAGGAAAAACTCGCACCGTGAAGTTCTGGGGTTAAACGTTGCCAGTCTGAGGAAGGGAGGAAACGGAAGTAAACCCTCAGGAGCTGAGAATCACTTTCAACTGGGTCTGAGAAAATTGAATAACTACTTAAAGGGACAAACTATACACAGTATACCTGTGAAGTGGGTCTTTCAGTTGTGTCAAAACAAGGGAAAGATTTTTCTGTAGTTTAAAATGTAAGTTGCCTACAAAAATAGACTTTGGTCAACAGAGCTTTTAGTTTGTTTGTTACAGTAAAAGTCTTGAAGCATGAATCCTTGTGTCATCTTTCAGCTATCAACTGGAAGTTTGAATTTCATTTTTTAAAGTTATTAGTCTCTACAGGAATTGTAACAATAAGTATTTCACAAGTTGCAAAGGCTGTTGCTTCAACAATGGCCCAAGTGCCAGTGCCCCGTGTAGAATTAGCCCACAATTGTTGAGCTAGCCAATGTCAGCTGGGAGAGCAGTTGAGACTCTACAGTAAGACCTCGATGGCTCCTGGTTGCTTTCCTCCTGGTAAGCCCCCTTCTGGATAATGCACATACATGTTGAAGTCAGGAGAGAGCAACATGGTGCACAGCCGCGTTGACATTGGGCAGAATTTTTCGTTCCTCGGGTGGGCGCATGCCCGACCCGAACGAGCGTGAAATGAAGCGCGATGGCGTCGGGCGAGTGTCCTGACATCATCGCACACTCGCGCGATATTTCAGTCGGCGGGCATGCACGGGAGTCAGAGCCATGCCTGCCATTAATTAACAGGCCAGTTAAGGACCTTGACAACCCAACTGACGCCGATTTAAGTTGCCCGTGTGATTTTTCACTCATTGCACGGGCAAAACGGGCAGGCGGGCAGCCCACAATTTGCAAAACCTCACCCACGGGCAGGATAAGAAGGGTCAGCAGCATTGTCAATGTGGCTGGTGAGGAGTTTTGGAGATAACTTGCTGCTGGTGGCTTATTGGTACTTGGCAGCTTAATCTCTGATCGGGGCTTCATTCTCAGCATTTCCAGGCTTCATTCCTGGACTCATTGGTGTTTCCAAGGCCCCCTGAGGATTCGGACCATGTGGACCCTTCCAGGTATCAGACAGCCTTCCCTCACCCTGGTAATGGAGATTATGGTCTCTGCTGGAAGCACCTCTTCTGAGGAGGAAGAGAGGAGCAGAAGGGAGAGGAGGCCGGGTGTCCCAATGCAGCTTCCAGGGGAGGGGCCTGTGGGAGGAGAGACGCTGGCACAAGGGGCGCAGGGCCAACGGGAAGTCTAAGGTGGAAGGGGCCGCAGAAGACGCCACTATCCTGCTGTCAGGATTTACAGGCGGCGATGCAGCTACCTCAACATGTCCGAGGTGCAATGCTGAAGGAGGCTCCGCCTCTCCAGGGAGACAGTGACCTCCATTTCTCAGATGATCGGTCCTGAGATCAGCTCCAACTGTGTGGGTGGACACCCCATGCCAGTGGCTCTGAAGGACACAATGGCTCTCAACTTCTATGCCTCAGGCTCTTTCCAGGGCTCAGTGGGGGATCTGTGTGGAGTCTCCCAATCAGCTGTCCACAGTTGCGTCAAGCTGGTGACAGAAGCTCTGTTCAGGTGGGTATTGACTTTCATTCATTTCCATACAGACGAGGCCAGCCAGGCTGAGCGAGCCAGAGGCTTTGCAGCGATCCCCCATATCCAGGGTGCCATCGGCTGCACACATGTGGCCATCAAGGCGCCAGCAGGTGAGCCCGGTGCCTTCATCAACAGGAAGGGCTTCCACTCCATGAACGTGCAGATAGTGTGTGATCACAGGATGCAGATTCTACAAGTCTGTGCAAGGTACCCAGGTAGCTCCCATGATGCTTAAATCCTAGACACTCTCAGGTGCCGGGGCTCTTCAGTTCTTCAGCTGGACTGTATGGATGGCTGCTGAGTGAGTGCTTGTAAAGGTGGCTTATGACGCCTTCCGAGAACAGAGGCCAAGCAACAGTACAATAGGAGCCATGCCTCCATAGGTCTTCTCAAGATTCGCTTCCGATGCCTGGACCATTCATGGGATACACTACAATAGCCCGCAGGGTGGATATCACAGGTAGTGGTTGCATGCTGCGCTGTGCACGATCTGGCACTGGCAAAGGGGGAACCCACTAGAGGAAGAGGATGTAGATGCAGCAGCACAGGCCACAGATGATGAGTTCAGTAGTAAGTCAGAAGAGGAACACGGTGAGGAGAACACTGAGGGCGTGGAGCCAGACCCCGGTAACCTCCAGGAAGTCAGGGACGCCTTGATCCAATGCTCCTTCAGCTGGATTGCCAAGTAAGAACTACCAGCTCATGCTGGGGCTGCCACCTCCATCATGGATCGCAGAAATGACCCTTTCCTTGATCCCACTCAGCGCCTGTGCAATAAAGTTTCGAGCCATGTCCAGCATTATATACTGGCCTACCCTGCACCTAGAAAACAAATGAAGCATACTCAGGCCAATAACACAAAAGCAAATGTAATTTATTGTTGGAACTCACATAGTCTTGAACAGAACAATATCTGGTGTTGGTAGTGACACCATTAAAAATAGAAAAGCAAATTGGGGGAACAAAAGCTCACCCATGACCAGTCCCTCTTGTGCTTAAGATGCTTTAAACTTATGGTTACAGGAGCTACGTCTAGGTGCTCCTCCCTCGCTGGCACCGGCATTGAGACAGCCTGCTCACTCTGCTGTCCTGTTGGCCTTAATGATCTTGGCGGGTGTCCTCTGTCCAGTGGAGCCTGTGCTTGCCCGCCTGGGAGGGAACGGCCAGTGCCAAGGCTGGTACCTCCCCAGTCGCCGCAGCCTTGTTAGATGCGACAATCACTGACAGAGGGACGGAGGAGCTGCTGCCATCATCCAGAGCGCTCTGAGAAGAGCCCGCAGAGATGACAAACAGCTCGTGCACCAATGTGAGGTCACTCTGGACCTCCCTGCTCACCATTGATGGATGGGCACCTAGCTGGGATACTGGGTGCCCCATCCATCTCACACACAGACACTGACCAGCGGAGGTCAGTGCCTGTGTGAGGACTTGCAGGTCTCAGCACATCCCCAGGAAATCCTGATTCTGTTCCTGGAGCAGCCTCTCCATGAGAGTTGCTGCTCTCACCATGGAGGAGGCATTGCGCTGGGCCATGAGGGTCAACACAGTGCTAACACTCCACAGGGGCTCCTCCACAACAGAGACCATGGCACGCATACCTTCTTGGATCTCCAACAGATCCTCCCACACATCCCACTGGGCGTCCAACATCTGCTGCTTAATGGACAACTCCAGAGGCACATAATCAGCCTTCAACTGAGCATTGTCCTGGTCTCCAGCAGTCCTCCGACTGCCAGTGCCATGGGCACTTTCTGCCTCCGCCTGCACCTCAAGCAAGTATGAAATGCCCTCACCAATGTGCACCGAGATACTAGCCACCGAACTAATGCCAACCGAAATGTTGGTATCTGCACAGGTGCCTGGTCCAGAGAGTGGGTGTGATGCAGGTGCTTGGTGAGCATGGTGGTCCTCCAGGGTCAGGAGTGGCCCTTCAGGGTCTGGAGAGCGAACGCCTGCTGGTGAACCTAAAAGGGACAAGAAGGACATGTCATTAGTTAAAGTCATCACACTGTCACTGTGCATGCCAGGCACCCTGGTGAGAAATGGAGATCAGCATCATGGTGCCCTCGTCTTTCAATGACCAATGGGAATCCAGGTTCAAGGCTCACATCAATGAAGAGTCTACATAGAATGGGCGCACAATCCGAAACTCTCACCTCAGTGCAAAGCACTCTTATCTTCGTCTGACACCTCAGCCTCACCACGGCCGCTTGACCGAGGTGAAAAAACTAAAAAGAAAGGAGAGCCCAGGAGAGGCTATTAAAGTCTCCAGAACACAAAATAGGACAGAGTGTTTGGAAAGGGCTAGGAATCTAACTTCAAGCACATCAGATAAAGGGACGACAATGAGAAATACAGGACTGAAGGTGTTGTGTCTGAATGCACGCAGTATACGAAATAAGGTAAATGAGCTTGTGGTGCAGATTGAAATTGGCAGGTATGATGTGGTGGGCACCACAGAGACAGGGCTGCAAGGGGATCAGGACTGGGAGCTAAATATCCAAGGATATACATCCTGTCGAAAAGATAGGCAGGTTGGCAGAGGGGGTGGGGTTGCTTTGTTAGTAAGAAATGAAATTAAATCGATAGCAAGATATGGGGCACAAGATACACCAGGAGATAGAAAAGGCGTGTAAGAAAGGCAAGGCTACAGTGATCATGGGGGATTTCAATATGCAGGTAGGCTGGGAAAATCAGGTTGGTAATGGATCCCAAGAAAAGGAATTTGTGGAATGTCTACGAGATAGCTTTTTGGAGCAGCTTGTGGTGGAGCCCACTAGGGAACAGGCAATTCTAGATTTAGTGATGTGTAATGAGGCAGATTTGATAAGGGAGCTTAAGGTGAAGGAACCCTTAGGAGGAAGTGACCATAATATGATAGAATTTACCCTGCAATTTGAGAGGAAAAAGCTGGAATCGGATGTAACGGTATTACAGTTGAATAAAGGCTACTACAGAGGCATGAGGGAGGAGCTGGCCAGAATTGACTGGAAGATGAGCCTAGCAGGAAAGACAGTGGAACAGCAATGGCAGGAGTTTCTGGGAGTAATTTGGGAGACACAGCAAAAATTCATCCCTAGGAAGAAGAAGCATACTAAAGGGAAGACGAGGCAACCATGGCTGACAAGGGAAATCAGGGACAGCATAAAAGCTAAAGAGAAAACATACAATGCGGCGAAGAGCAGTGGGAAACCAGGGGATTGGGAAGCCTACAAAGACCAAAAGACGACAACTAAAAAAGAAATAAGAAGAGAGAAGATTAAATATGAGGGTAAACTAGCCAGTAATATAAAAGAAGATTGCAAGAGTATTTTTAGATATATAAAGGGTAAGAGACAAAAATGGACATTGGGCCGCTGGAAAATGATGCTGGAGAAGTAGTAGTGGGGAACAAAGAAATGGCGGAGGAACTGAATAGGTACTTTGCGTCAGTCTTCACGGTGGAAGACACAAGTAACATCCCCAAAGTTCAAGAGTCGGGCAACAGAGGTGAGTATGGTGGCCATTACCAAGGAGAAGGTGCTAGGAAAACTGAAAGGTCTGAAGGTGGATAAATCACCTGGACCAGATCGATTACACCCCAGAGTTCTGAAGGAGATAGCTGAAGAGATAGTGGAGGCGTTAGTGGTAATCTTTCAGGAATCATTGGAGTCAGGGAGGGTCCCAGAGGACTGGAAAATCACTAATGTAACCCCCCTGTTTAAGAAGGGAGAGAGGCAAAAGATGGGAAATTACAGGCCGATTAGCCTGACCTCGGTCATTGGTAAGATTTTAGAGTCCATTATTAAGGATGAGATTTCAGAATACTTGGAAGTGCATGATAAAATAGGGCAAAGTCAGCATGGTTTCATCAAGGGGAGGTCATACCTGACAAATCTGTTAGAATTCTTTGAGGAGGTAACGAGCAGGTTAGACAAAGGAGAGCCAATGGATGTTATCTACTTGGACTTCCAGAAGGCCTTTGACAAGGTGCCGCACAGGAGGCTGCTCAGTAAGATAAGAGCCCAAGGTGTTAGAGGCAAGGTACTAGCATGGATAGAAGATTGGCTGTCTGGCAGGAGGCAGGGAATGGGGATAAGGGGGTCCTTCTCAGCCATGATTGAATGGAGGAGCAGACTCGATGTGCTGAATAGCCTAATTTCTGCTCCTCTGTCTTATGGTCTTATGGTTTTATGGTGCATGACCCCTTTTGAGCTCCAAGACCTCCTGCTCATACCGGGAGGGGATGAGGAGGTGTAGGGGTCCTCCGCCAGACCGCGACTTCTCAAAATTGTTATGGGATGTCTTCTCCTGAAAGGATAGAGGAGCATTGATTAGCCGGTGACTAGTGGAGTTCCGCAGGGGTCAGTGTTGGGACCACAACTTTTCACTTTATACATTAATGATCTACATGAAGGAACTGAGGGCATCCTGGCTAAGTTTGCAGATGATACAAAGATAGGTGGAGGGACAGGTAGTATTGAGGAGGCAGGGAGGCTGCAGAAGGATTTGGACAGGTTAGGCGAATGGGCAAAGAAGTGGCAGATGGAATACAACGTGGGCAAGTGTGAGGTCATGCACTTTGGTAGCAAGAATAGAGGCATAGACTAGTTTCTAAATGGGGAGAGAATTCAGAAATCTGGAGTGCAAAGGGACTTGGGAGTCCTAGTCCAGGATTCTCTTAAGGTTAACTTGTAGGTTGAGTTGGTAGATAGGAAGGCAAATGCAATGTTGGCATTTATTTCGAGAGGACTAGAATACAAAAGCAGGGATGTGCTGCTGAGGCTTTATAAGTCTCTGGTCAGACCACATTTAGAATATTGTGAGCAATTTTGGGCCCCATATCTCAGGAAGGATGTGCTGGCCCTGGAGAGGGTCCAGAGGAGGTTCACGAGAACGATCCCAAGAATGAAAGGCTTAACATATGAGGAACGTTTAAAGTCTCTAGGTCTATACTCGATGGAGTTTAGAAGGATGAGGGGGAATTTGATTGGAACTTACAGAATACTGAAAGGCCTGGATAGAGTGGATGTGGGGAAGATGTTTCCATTAGTAGGAGAGACTAGGACCCGAGGGCACAGCCTCAGAGTAAAGGGAAGACCTTTTAGAACAGAGATGAGGAGAAACTTCTTTAGCCAGAGAGTGGTGAATCTATAGAATTCATTGCCACAGAAGGCTGTGGAGGCCAGGTTATTGAGTGTATTTAAGACTGAGATTGATAGGTTCTTGATTGGTAAGGGGATCAAAGGTTACGGGGAGATGGCGGGAGAATGGTGTTGAGAAACTTATCAGCCATGATTGAATGGCGGAGCAGACTCGATGGGCTGAATGGCCTAATTTCTGCTCCTCTGTCTTATGGTCTTATGGTCTTATGGTGAATGGCCCCTCTCGAGCTCCAAGACCTCCTGCTCATACCAGGAGGGGATGAGGAGGTGTAGCGGGTCCTCCGCCAGACCGCAACTTCTCAAAAATGTTATGGGATGTCTTCTCCTGAAAGGATAGAGGAGCATTGATTAGTCCACTCTCTACCTGCAGCACCATTGCAGCCTGACCAACCCCAGCTGAGGAGGACCATGCAGCGCAGATCCGAGTCGTGGCCCTCGAGGCGCAAGGCACTCAGTCAAAGCAGCCAGGGCTCACCCCCTTGGCCAGCTCAGACTCTAACATCCCTGAGCTCCAAGGGGGGATGACCAGCCCAAAAAAATTGAAGACAGTGACCCATGCCAACACGGTACTCACCATTCCTGAGCACAGCAGTTCATTGATGCGCTTCCAGCACTGCACCCAGGTGCACCGCACCACATCATGGCTGCGTACCAGGCTGCCACCTCCTCCCATGCCCTCTTTGTGAGGTGCGGTGGCCTCCTCCCATCTCTGGGGACAAGGGTGTCCCTTCTGGCAGCCACCCCCTCCAGGAGGGCAGCGAGGCACTCGTCGGAAAAAGAGGGGGCCAAGTGCCCACCCGACTTGCCCTCCCACCTGGTCTCTGCATCCTTGTTTGCGGCCATGTCACTGCTGCAGCTCCAAAGCGGGCAGTCTCCCTGGGGCTGCCTGCGCCACTTTTGAACTGGCCGCCGGGTCGCCATTGGACCTGGCGGACAACAGGCCCCCGCCCCCGCCCCCGCCCGCCCCTTCTTGAAGGTTCTCCAGCTGGCGTTCATGCTGGGCGGGCTTTAATTGGCTCGCCAGTGTGAAATCGCAGTCCAGCCCTGGTCACGGGCTGAGGTCAGCTTCCCAACCGCCCCTGGCCACCCTCGCCTACCCGTCCAATGCCCATTAGCTTTCAATGTGTCTGTCAATACTCACCGTCAAGGCTATCTGGGCAAGGTGACAGAGGACCCGAAGTTCCTGCAGAAATCCATACAATGAAGTGACTACAGTTGACCTGTTGAACTCAACCTTGTTGTGCAACTTCACAGAGTCCTAAAACAACCTAGAGTATTGGGTAGTGCCAAATAATCTGAAGAAGGGGGAAGGGGGAAGGGGAAAGGATTAATGGAGCTATGACAAAAACTCCAGTTTATCTAAACTAGCTGGTGGATAGTGAGGTTAATCTATGACTGAATGTGATTGATGGGAGATTTATCCTTTGGTATTAATTCTTGAATAGTTGAAGGGGACTATTACAACCAGGAAAGAATTGTGTAAGGTCTTGGGTTCGTTCAGTTTTACAGGACCCCTTGTGACCCTTAAGGAAAAAACTGACATTGGGTAACTCTTCGGTGCGCAAATAAAAACGAATCTAGTGCATATTATTTTTCAGTTACAGTAGTTGGAAGGATTGTTGGATAAGGGAGTATGGAGAGGATTTTCCCCCTGTTGGGCAGGCGCAGTGGGCAGGCCCAAAACAGCCACGAGACCGCCCGCCGTCCGTGATTGGGCTCCAATTGCGATTACACGCTGGCTGGCCAATTAATGACCAGTGTGAAAGGCGCGCTAAGAGCCTCTGCGCTGCCAGGGTGGGGGCGGGTGGAGCGTGAGCGCTGAAGAGTGCGCATGCACGGGGGAGCAGGCACTGACAGCCCCCTGAAGGCACAGAGCCGCCTCAGGGAGCTGAAGGGTTATTAAATGAAAAATAAACTTTTTTACATATGACATAAACAAATCCCCGCATGTGGCTCAGTCACATGAAAAGGGACATGTAAAAAAGGATGCTAAAACATTTTTATTGTTTTTGTTAGTAAGCGTTGGAAACCTCATCCCACCCGTGGATGAGGTTTCGTTAAAAATGCAAAGGCCGCCTGGCCTATTCGCCCACCCACCAACCGAACAGTTGAGTGGGCAGGGAAAAATGCAGCTTAATTAATTGCTTAAGAGCCTTAATAAGAGCCCTAATATGCCTCTTAATTGTCAGCCGACACACTGCCGCCTCTCGCGGGCGCCCGCTGACCGAAAGGTTGCAAGAGTATGCGATGACATTAGGACGCTCGCTCGGCATCACCACACTTCACTTTACGTTCGAGTGGGTCGGGCACGTGCCCATCTGTGGGATGAAAAATTCTGCCCGATGTGTTGGAGTTTGCGCTTTAAACAGCTGTCACATGCCGAAGAAATGCACGAACAACAGCTCAAGGGTTTTATTGATATGGAAACCAGGGAGTAACATATTAGCATGGATAAAGCTAACAGGGTTAGCTAACAGGAGGCAGAGAGTAGGGATAAATGGGTCTTTTTCGGGTTAGCAAGCTGTAACTAGTGGAGTGTGTTACAATCCCAGCTGATGTTAACGCTGGACAATTCAGGTGCCAGAGTGAAACCTGGCTTGATAGATCCTAGGTTTTTTTGTTTAGAAACCATGGAGGAAAGTTATTGAACAAATTCACAGAAGTCTGCTAATGAACTTAAACACAAAGATAAAATAGTTAATAAACAAGAAAAATGAACTATAATACACCAGACAAAAAGGTTGGAAAGATCTCAATTCGAACACAAGAAAATGATTCAAATCACAATATTCCTTTACCGCAGCAACATCTTTACAGACACATACAAATTCAAAAAGATAAAATACAATATCTAACTTATACTCTAATATTCAGGGTAGGTATGAGGTACATGTGAATTAACAGGTGAACCTTGGTCAGACACACCACACTCCAAAGTAAAGGACAGATGTGACCAAAGCCGATTCCATGGATTTCTCAACACCCCACCCTGATGCTTGTCACACTGTGAGCCAACTAGTCTTGTTCACGAGGATTTCCAATCTTCACTTTTGAAAAACTCGCCTGTAATTCTCTGCAAAAGTCTCTCCTGCCCAGACAGCTTCAACAAGAATCTACCTCCAGGGCTTCAATCTCACCTTCTGAGATTTCTATCCCCTGGACATCCACGTACAATCATGATTTGCTTTCCAATCACACTTTCAGATCTTCAGCCAGTGGTACCCAAGCAGAACACCACCATTCTAAAAGGCCTGCAGTAAAGAGTCACCAACCCTCAGCTGTCTCCTCAGATCTTCATTGCTTCTCTCAAGCACGCTTTTCTTCAAGTCTGCTCCTCGCAGCTCTCTCTTTAACTCGGAGCCTATTGCTCTGCTTCTTTCCTTCAACTTGACTTCTCTCTCTGGTCCCTGTCCTTGTACCTGCCTGGGGCTTTCTTCTGGGAGCTCTCCATTTCCCCCTCCCTGTGTCCTGCTCTTAGGAACACCTTCATTGGGTACTGGCGCCCCGGTTCCAGGACACCCGAACTGCTCCTTCGCACCGTTTGTTCTTCTTTTCTCCTGTGTTGGTGCACAGGGCCAGTTCCCGGGCTGAAGATGATAAAATGAATGAACTGTGCATGTGCGGCCAATTCCCGGCCAGCACATGCACAAGAGACCCGAGTTCCTGACCTAAAGTTGGTAAAAGGCACCAACTGCGCACGTGCGGCCACTTCCCGGCCAGCGTGTCTGCAGAAGGCTCGAGGCCTGCTGGGAACCGGAGCTTCCCACCTCCAAGGTAAGTATTCAAATTTCATCACAAGTGCCACCGGGGTTAGTGCTGGGGCCTCAGCTATTTACAATCTACTTCAATGATTTGGATGAGGGGACTGGAAGTATGCTAGCTAAATTTGCCGTGACACCAAGATAGGTAGGAAAGTAAGTTGTCAAGATGAGGTCGAGGGTCCACAAAGAGATATAGATAGGTTAAGTGAGTGGACAAAAATTTGGCAGATTGAATATAATGTGGGAAAATGTGAACTTGTCCACTTTGGCAGGAAGAATGGAAAAGCAGTGTACTATTTAAATGGACAGAAATTGCAAAACCTGGTGGTTCAGAGGGCTCTGGGTATCCTCGTACATGAATCACAAAAAGTTAGAATGCAGGTACAGCAAGTGACTAGGAAGGCATGCAAGGTGAGAAAAAACTTATTCACACAGCAAGTAGTTAGGGTTTAGAATGCACTGCCTGGAAGTGTGGTGGAGGCAGGTTCGATTGAGGCATTCAAGAGGGCATTGGATGATTATTTAAATAGAAACAATGTTCAAGGTTACAAGGGAAAGGCAGAAGATTGGCACTAAGTTAAAATGCTCAGAGAGGCAGTGCAGACATGATGGGCCAAATGGCCTCCTTCTACACTGTAACAATTCTGTAATTCTCTGAAGGCAACTGGAATGTTGGCATTTATTGCAAGGGAAATGGAATATAAAAGTGGGGAAGTTCTGCTGCAGCTGTACTGGGCCTTGGTAAGACCACATCTGGAATACTGTACATAGTTTTGGTCTCCTGATTTGAAAAAAGATATTATTGCATCAGAAGCAGTACAGAGGAGGTTCACTTGACTCATTCCTGGATGAAGGCGGGTTGGGCCTATACCCATTGGAGTTTAGCAGAATGGGAGGTGTTCTTATTGAAACATATAAGACCCTGGGGGGACTTTTCAGGGTAGATACCAGGAGGATGTTTCCACTTGTGGGGAGACTAAAACTAGGGCTCACAGTTTAAGAATAAGCGAGAGATTAGATTTATGACAGAGATTAAGAGAAATCTTTTCTCGCAGAGGGTCGTTAGTCTGTGGAAATTTCTTCCCCAGAAAACAGTGGAGGCTGGGTCATTGAATTTATTCAAGGCAGAGTTAGACAGATTTTTGATAGACAAGGGAGTCAAGAGTTACGGAGCTGACAGGAAACTGGAGTTGAGACAATGACCAGATGAACCATGATCTTATTGAATGGCAGAGCAGGCTCAAAGGTCCAAATGTCCTGAGTCCTATGCTCCTACAAAACTAGTTAGTGCAAGTAACCTATTCAACTCTGGCATGTCTTACATGAGTTGGGTTTGGATCAGATAAAAATGTAAAAAAATCAGAGGCCTGCCAATTTCCAGTTTCATTGGAGGGCAGAGTTACAGGCAACCAACTCACTCGCAGGAGGCCGCAGACCATTCCGGTCTCTCATACGGCCTTTCTGATATAGTGACCTCCGCCCAACACAACTCTTCCGAACGCCCCCAGTGACACTTTCGATCTCCGCTTCTGATCTTCCTAACCTATAACCCTTCTGATCTCTCCCATGACCCTTCTGACATCCGCCTTTCCAGCACTGCCCTTCCGATCTCCCACCAAGGCCTCCGAATGCTCCCTTCCTCCCCCGCTCTATGCCCCTCAGCTGCGACATTAGGCTGAAGGCCTAGCCAGCCTTCGGTGGGCCAGCCTCTCAATGTGGCTGGCTGCAGTCAGGGAACGGAGACAAAAAATGGTCATCAGGTCTTGCAGATAAACTTGGCAGGACCCACGGAAAAACTACTTTTGCAGGCTTCCGGACATCAAAGACCCCTGCTCCCTCCCACCACCAAGCTAATATCCAACCCTACCATACAGTTCAAACATTTTGTTTAAAGATAATTTAATTTTTATCATTTTTTTCTTCATCATTTTTGAAGGCAGCGATCCTTGCCTGGCCATAACTCGAAGGGACTCATCGGCCCAACACGAAAGAAAGAAAGGCTTACCTTTCATGTAATGGGAAAGAAATACAGAAGGAGACGTGAGGAAGAACTTTTTTATGCAACGAGTGGTAATGATCTGGAACGCACTGTCTATCAGGCTAGCGGAAGAGACAGTGGCCCAGTGGTAATGTCACTGGGTTGGTAATCCAGCGGCTCAGGCTAATGCCCAGGGGGTAGGGGATCAAATCCCCCCATGACAGCTGGTGGAATTTAAATTCAATTAATAATATCTGGAATTGAAAGCTAATCTCAGTAATGGTGACCATGAAACTATTGATTGTTGTAAAAACCCATCTGGTTCACTAACACCCTTTAGAGAAGGAAATCTGCCATTATTACCTGGTCTGGACTACATGTGACTCCAGACCCACAACAATGTGGTTGACTCTGAAACACTCTCTGAAATGGACTAGCAAGTCACTTAGTTTAAGGGCAATGAGGGATGGGGCAACAAATGCTGGCCTTGCCAGTGACACCAACTTCCTATGAAAGAGAAAAAGATAGGTACTTGAGGGAAATAAACTTACAGGGCTGTGGGGATAGAACAGGGGAATGGGATTAGACAGCCAGTATGGATGTGTGGGCTGAATAGCCTCCCTCTGTGCAGTAATGTCTCTATGATTCTATGTAATATATAGGTTCATGTTAGCATCTTTCAAGGCCACAGGACATTCCAAAGTTTTAGTGCCAATGAACTATTTTTGAAGTGTAGCCACTATTGCAATGTCTATATACAGCATCTGATTTGCACACACCAAATGCATCACCCAGTCTTCATGTGTGAGTTTAGACAGTGAGTGTCACCAGGCTGTACAACAATGAAAGGATCGCAGCCAAGCTGTAATGTCCTGAATGGTGGTCAGGAGTGAGGGATCCGGCTTATTTTGTCCCTCCATAGCACTGGGGAGTGCACTAGAATCATAAGATAGTACAGCACAGAAAGAGGCCATTTGGTCCATCGAGTTTGAGCTGCTATTCCTCCACTGAGGTTAGGTAACTGAGCACAGGCCGGGAATGGGAATAGTGAACTGTAAATTTGTACAGCCTCGAACCACATTGGGCGTGCCTTTATCCACACAGACACCCGTGAGGGGAACTGGGATAAAGCTTATCTTCCTGCAGCAATGAACAGGAATGTGAGTGAGGCTCTTCCTGATATAGTTTTATGGTGCTGGGGTCACTTGTAAATGAACACCAGTGTTAATGGGCAGCATGATAAAGCCACTCCTCTGCCCTAATGCTCAGTGTTAGCGTGACTCAGCGGGTATTAGTTTCGTCCGAGTCTGAAAGTAATGCTGTCAAACCCAACCCCAGGATTTAAGATGAGAATCTCTGGTGACGCAGCAGTGCAGGATTGATGGAGTGCTACATTCAGAGTTCTCATCTTATACTGAGGCCCTGTTTGTTTGTTCCAGTGATACAGGTGGGTATAAAAGATCCCACAGCACCACTTAAAAGGAAGCAGGGAATTCTCCCAATCACCTGGTCAACATTCCTCCTTCAAAAAGCACTACCAAATAAAACGTTAGCTAGCAGTTTATCGCATTGACTGTTTGCGGAGTCTTGCTATGCACAAATTGGCTGCCACATTTGCCTACATAACAATAGAATAGAATAGAAATAATAGAATAGAACAACAGAATGAATTTGCATTGATATAGCACCTTTAATGACCTGAGGACATTCAAAAATGCTTTTGTAGTGCAGTCACTGTTGCAAAGTCAGAAACACAGCAGCCAATTTGCGCACAGCAAGGTCCCCTAAACTTAATGCCCACATGTCTGTCCTTGGCCTGCTGCAATGTTCCAGTGAAGCTCAACGCAAACTGGAGGAACAGCAACTCATCTTCCGACTAGGCACTTTACAGCCTTCCGGACTGAATATTGAGTTCAACAACTTCAGATCATGAACTCTCTCCACCATCCCCACCCCCTTTCCGATCCCCCTTTTGCCAATAATTTATATTTTGAATGTATTTTTCTTTTCCCACCTATTTCCATTATTTTTAAATGTATTTCCATCCATTGTTTCGTCTCCACCTTTTAGCCTATTTCGATCCTTTCCCCCCACCCCACCCCCACTAGGGCTATCTGTCACTTGCTTGTCCTGCTTTCTACCCTTAATGTCACCATTAGCACAATTCTTAGCTAATATCACCACCGTCAACACCCCTTTGTCCTTTTGTCTATGACATCTTTGGCAATCTCTTCTTTGCCTCTACCTATCACTGGCCCTCTATCCAGCTCTACCTGTTCCACCCGCCTCAACCAGCTTATATTTCACCTCTTTTGTATTTTTCCTTAGTTCTGATGAAGAGTCGTACGGACTCGAAACGTTAACTGTGTTCCTCTCCGCAGATGCTGTCAGACCTGCTGAGTTTTTCCAGCTATTTTTATTTTTGTTTCAGATTTCCAGCGCCCGCAGTATTTTGCTTTTGCCCATAAACATAATGATTGGATAATCTGCTTTACTGATGTTGGTTGCAAGATAAATGTTGACCATGATACCGGGGAGAATTTCCCTACTCTTGTTTGAAATAGTACCCTGGGAGTTTTTAGATCTGCCTGATGGAGCAAATAGGGGCTCAGTTTAATGTTTGATCTGAAAGAGGGCACTTCCAACAGTGCAGCACTCTCTCAGTTCTGTACTGGAATGTCAGCCTTGAACTTGTGCTCAAAAGTCTCTGGAGTGGGACTTGAATTCATGATATTCTGACTCCGAGGCAACAGCTGAAACATAGCTGATTTATTTTTCTTTCTAAGTTACAATTTTGAAATAATCAAAGCTGGGCGAACTTATGCATGTCTTTTATTCATTTGTGGAGGGGAGTACAGGACACGGTTGTGTTGTTACATGGCTGAATAATGTGAGATTTCAAAATAAATTAGAAAAATTAGATGCATAGTTTAACATTTGTTTCTGGGGAGTTTCTCTAACCGTCACAACAACCTAATAAAGAAACAGGGTAATTCAGCTGCAATAAATCTCAATGGTTAAATGCATCGCTGCAGAGAATTCAGCAAATAATCTAGGCTGATGCTTCCGTGTAGTACTGAGGGGAGTGCTGCACTGTCAGAGCTGCTGTCTTTTGAATGAGATGTTAAACTGAGGCACTCAGGCTGAACACAAGCGATCCCATGGCATTGTTTTGAAGAAAGGTCCTGGCCAATATTTGTCCCTCAACCCACATCACTAACCAAAACAGATTATCCAGTCATCATGACATTGCTGTTTGAGGGAGGTTGCTGCGCACAAGTTGGAGGTTGTTTCTCTGACATTACAACAGTGACCATAACCAATTACATACTTTTGAAATGTAAAGTCATTTGTGACATTCCAAGGTCAAGACAGACACTAAATAAATGCAGAGATAAAAACAAAAAACTACTGCGGATGCTGGAAATCCAAAACAAAAACAGGATTACCTGGAAAAACTCAGCAGGTCTGGCAGCATCGGTGGAGAAGAAAAGAGTTGACGTTTCGAGTTCTCATGACCCTTCAGCAGAACTGAGTATAGTTAGGAGAGAGGTGAAATATAAGCTGGTTTAAGGTGGGGGGGGGGGGAGAGAAAAGTTGAGGGGGGTGTTGGTTGTAGGGACAAGCAAGCAGTGATAGGAGCAGATAATCAAAAGATGTCACAGACAAAAGGATCAAAGAGGTGTTGAAGGTGGTGATATTATCTAAGAAAATGTGCTAATTAAGAATAGATGGCAGGACACTCAAGGTACAGATCCAGTGGGGGTGGGGTGGAAAGACTGACAAGGTATTGGTTGTAAATTTAAAAATAATGGAAATAGGTGGGAAAAGAAAAATCTATATAAATTATTGAAAAAAACAAAAGGGAGGGGGAAGAAACAGGGTGGGGATGGGGGGGAGGGAGTTTAAGATCTAAAGTTGTTGAATTCAATATTCAGCCTGGAAGGCTGTAAAGTGCCTAGTCGGAAGATGAGGTGCTGTTCCTCCAGTTTGCGTTGGGCTTCACTGGAACAATGCAGCAAGCCAAGGACAGACATGTGGGCAAGAGAGCAGGGTGGAGTGTTAAAATGGCAAGTGACAGGGAGGTTTGGGTCTTTCTTGCGGACAGACCGCAGGGGTTCTGCAAAGCGGTCGCCCAGTTTGCGTTTGGTCTCTCCAATGTAGAGGAGACTGCATTGGGAGACCAAACGCAAACTGGGGGACCGCTTTGCAAAACACCTGCGGTCTGTCCGCAAGAAAGACCCAAACCTCCCTGTCACTTGCCATTTTAACACTCCACCCTGCTCTCTTGCCCACATGTCTGTCCTTGGCTTGCTGCATTGTTCCAGTGAAGCCCAACGCAAACTGGAGGAACAGCACCTCATCTTCCGACTAGGCACTTTACAGCCTTCTGGGCTGAATATTGAATTCAACAACTTTAGATCTTAAACTCCCCCCCACCACCCCCCACCCACCTTAAACCAGCTTATATTTCACCTCTCTCCTAACTATACTCAGTTCTGCTGAAGGGTCATGAGAACTCGAAACGTCAACTCTTTTCTTCTCCGCCGATGCTGCCAGACCTGCTGAGTTTTTCCAGGTAATTCTGTTTTTGTACTAAATAAATGCAAACCTTTCTTTATCAGGTACCAGCCACAATCCTAAACTCTCCAGCTTCTGCATTGTGAGGCTGAATTTAAATGTGGCATCCATTTTTTCTGAATATTTACCAAACAATCTAATAAATACCTTGGGAACTGTGTTCCTCCAATAATATGTAGCACTTACAAACATTTTGGATATAAAAGAATGTTTTAGTGTGAATAATAACTGAAAGGGTATAACTTAGACTGAAAAGTAGCATCCTCTCCAGTGCAATGTTATGCACAGCAATGAGCACTGTTAGAGTCAACACTAGCCAGCTCCTTCAATGTAAATGTAATGTCAGCACATACTCATGGCATTCACAATGATACCACGTTCACATCATCAATTACCTTGTTCACACCAAGAATTACACAGAAATTACTCCAGTCTGGATAGCAGCAATTACACCAGTCTTCACACCAGCAATTATAACGGGACAGGTTTTGCTGTCTAAGGTCGAAGTAAATGGCGCTGGATATTATTTAGATATAATTGGTGCAGCAACTTCAGGAGAAGGAGAAATGTACAGTTAAATGCCAATATCCTAAAGTTATTGTCTGAGTTGTGCTGCTCCACCATTTGCTTCGCAAAATTGTACCTTGCAGTCTGTCGCATTATTGACATACAATGAACGACATGAAGTTGATCCATTTGCGTATTGGTACAAGCTAAACTTGCCGCAGATATTTAGGTGCAATAAGTACAAATGCAAGTGCCCTTTTAATGGTATCTCAAGTGTTAATGACTGCCAATAAAATTCCATAGCGCTGAAAATGAATTGTTATAAGTGTGAACCATTCAGGTTGTGAATTGTTATAGCAAATTTTTTAAATGTCAACTTTTAAATTGTTTCTTTTCTGTCTTTCTTTTATCTCTCTTAATCCAATCTTTCTTTATTTTTCTCTTTATTTCTCTGTGCCTGATCTGACATTGAATTCACCCGCTTTACTTCATCCTCCATCTCAGCTCTTTCGCTGGTTATTTCGCAATCCTTAAATCTTATTGGCTAAGGAGGTATTTTGTTTGATTGACCTATTCACTCAGGTCCCAGACGCCCTGTTACTGTCACTGCGCCATAACCAACCCGCAGTTCCAGCAACTTAGTGGGCCCAAAATTATTTTGAGCTGAAGGATGCAAGGAGGAGCTTAACTAACACCAGACACACAGGTTATTTATATCTAAGTGCTAGTGTAGATTCACAGCTCATTTTCTTTATTCATTCATGGGATGTGGGCATCACTGGCTAGGCCAGCATTTATTGCCCATCCCTAATTACCCTTGAGAAGGTGGCGGTGAGCTGCCCTTTTGAACCGTTGCAGTCCATGTGGCGTAAGTATACCCACAATGCAGTTGGGGAGTTCCAGGATTTTGACCCAGCGACAGTGAAGGAACGGCGAAATATTTCCTGGTCAGGATGGTGAGTGGCTTGGAGGGGAACTTCCAGATGGTGGGGGTCCCATTTGTCTGCTGCCCTTGTCCTTTCGGATGGTAGTGGTCGTGGGTTTGGAAGGTGCCTAAGAAGCCTTGGTGAGTTCCTGCAGTGCATCTTGTAGATGGAACACACTGCTGCTACTGTGTGTCAGTGGTGGAGGGAGTGAATGTTTGTGGTGGGTGCCAATCAAGCAGGCTGCTTTGTCCTTATTGGAGCTGCACTCATCCACACAAGTGGAGAATATTCCATCACACGCCTGACTTGCGCCTTGAAGATGGCGGACAGGCTTTGGGAAGTCAGGAAGTGAGTTACTCGTCGGACTATTCCTAACCTCTGACCTGCTCTTGTAGCCATAGTATTTATATGGCTTGTCCAGTACAATTTCTGGTCAATGGTAACCCTCAGGATGTTGATAGTGGGGGATTCAGCAATGGTAATGCTATTGAATATCATGGGGTGATGGTTAGATTATCTTTTGTTGGAGATGGTCACTGTCTGGCACTTGTGTGGCGTGAATGTTACTTTCCACTTCTCAGCTCAAGCCTGGATATTGTCCAGGTCTTGCTGCATTTGGACATGGAGTGCTTCAGTATCTGAGGACTCACGAATGGTGCTGAACATTGTGCAAACATCAGCGAACATCCCCACTTCTAACCTTATGATGGAAAGTAGGTCATTGATGAAGCAGCTGAAGATGGTTGGGCCGAGGACACTGCCCTGAGGATCTCCTGCAGTGATATACTGGAACTGAGATGATTGACCTCCAACAACCACAACCATCTTCCTTTGTGCTAGGTATGATTCCAACCAGAGAGGTTTCCCCCTGAATCCCATTGACTTCAGTTTTGCTAGGGCTCCTTGATACCACACTCGGTCAAAGGCTGCCTTGACATCAAGAGCAGTCACTCTCACCTTATCTGTTCAGTTCTTTTGTCCATGTTTGAACCTAGGCTGTAATGAGGTCAGGAGTTCAGTGGTCCTGGCGGAACCCAAACTGGGCATCAGTGAGCAGGTTACTGCTAAGTAAGTGACCCTTGATAACACTGTTGATGACCCCTTCCATTACTTTACTGATGATCAAGAGTAGACTGATGTGGCGGTAATTGGAAAGTTTGGATTTGTCCTGCTTTTTGTGTACAGGAGATACCTGGGCATTTTCCACATTGCTGGATAGATGCCAGTTTTGTGGCTGTAATGGAATAGCTTGGTTTGGGGCATGGACAGTTCTGGAGCACAAGTCTTCAGTACTATTGTCGAAATATTGTCAGGGCCCATAGCCTTTGCAGTATCCAGTGCCTTCAGCCATTTCTTGATGTCATGTGGAGTGAATTGAATCGGTTGAAGACTGGCATCTGTGATGCTGGGGACCTCGGGAGGAGGCCAAGAAGGACTTTGTGGTGGTCGCTCCTACTGATACTCTCATGGGTAGATGCCGATGTGGTAGCAGATTGGTGAGGATGAGATCAAGTATGTATCACCTGAAGGGTGTGTGGGGTGTGGGGGCACGGTATGTAGTAGTCAGCAGGAGTTTCCTTCCCCATGTTTGACCTGATGCCATGAGACTTCATGGGGTCCAGAGTCGATGTTGAGGACTCCCAGCGCACCTCCCTCCCAATTGTATACCACTGTGCTGCCACCTCTGCTGCTGTGTCTGTCCTGCTGATGGCGTCTGGGACATTATCTCTGTAAGGTATGATTCGGTGAGTATGACTTTGTCAGGCTGTTGCTTGACTAGTCTATGAGACACTGTCCCAGTTTCGGCACTAGCCCCCAGATGTTAGTAAGGAGGGCTTTGCAGTGCTGACAGGGCTGAGTTTGCCGTTGTCATTTCTGGTGCCTAGGTCAATGCTGAGTGTCCCGTCCGGTTTCATTCCCTATTGACTTTGCAGCGGTTTGATACAACTCAGTTTAGGCCATTTTCGGAGGGCGTTTAAGAGTCAACCACATTGCTGTGGATCTGGACTCACATGTCGGCCAGACTAGATAAGGGCGGCAGATTTCCTTCCCTAAAGAGCATTAGTGAACCAGATGGGTTTCTACGACAATTGATAATGGTCATAAATTCAAATTCCAACATCTGCCACAGTCCCCCAAAGCATTACCCTGGGTCTCTGGGTTACTACTCCAATGACAATACCACTATGCCACCACCTCCCCATTTAGTCTAGCTTAATCACTAAGATGACTCAAAATTGGAATTAAGCTTGTGGCCCTTTACTCCACCTTTTTCAAAGCCCCAGTATCACCCAGCAGGCAAGGAAATCAAAACCGGGCACAACATTCTAACTGACTCCTGCCCAGTGATTTTTACAGTTTGTCTTCTTTTTACCCGTGACCGCCTGATATTTTAATGACAAGTCAATTAAAAATGTGAAGAAAGAATTTGGTCCCAAAAAGGCCCGATTTGTGAAAGCTTTCATGATAATCAGGCATTCTTTTCAAACGAGCGATTCCCAGCCTATCAGAGCTCAGATATCATTCTCTCAACAGCTGTAAATGTGTAGAGGGATTTTCTGCCCTCCAGCAGAGTGAAGCTGTCGTATGTTGGTGCTGTAAACATTCGGCTGCCTGTCAGACTCTGGCCATTGACCTGAGCAGATGCTCCTTCTGCAGAATAATTGCTCTGCCTCTGAGGATCCCGAACATATGTAGAAAGCTAATGCGTGGCAGCAGACCGGTTGTAAAAGTAGGGTCTTGTAATTATAACTAATCCAAGACTTACTAGGAGTGGACTTTACCTATAGGAACATACTACGCAGGGAGGAATCGTCTCAGATGCGCACTGAGTGCAGTAGCGGGCGTGAAAAAGATGTTTTACCCCGTCGGCCGCAATGGCGGATTTTCACGCCGTATCATCCGCTTCCCATGGCCTCATTAATAATGCATTCACGGGAAACATGCCGGATCGCTGGTGGGCGGGCTCTGATTTGCCCGCCACACCATGATCTCAGCGCTTCCTCACGCCGGGCGCCATATTTAAAGCACGCCAGAGCGCAGCCTACTTCATGTCTACGAACCCGGACTGCTCCGAGTGACAGGTGGCCCCAAAAGCAAAGGTGACGGCAGCCGCCGAGTTTAGTGACTCCTCTCTGGGGCACCTGCTGGACCCTCCTTCTTCTTCAGAGCCATATGAACTCGAAACGGTAACTCTGGTTCTCTCTCCACAGAAGCTGTCAGACCTGCTGAGTTTTTCCAGCATTTTCTGATTTTATTTCAGATTTCCAGCATCCGCAGTATTTTGCTTTTATCTTCGCGTTCTGGGCTGCTGTGTTTTCCCACCAGCATAGCCATAAATCAGGCGTTGTGGGGGGTGGGGGGACAATTCCGGTCGGGCCTTACCTTGCACCCATTAGTGGGATGCAAATCAGGTTCACACCAGCCTCCTGTGGGATTCACGGGCCACCAAGATGGACCCCATTGGATGCTTCCACTGCGATTTCATGCTGGCGTGAAACCAATTTCTGCCCCTCCTGCCGAATTCTCCCCACTCCATGTGGAAGCAGATGATTCTGGCCTCAGGGCTTTTCGCAGATTTCACAATAAGGGCCTACATTGCTCAAAAAATTTGTGCACCGTGGAACCACTGGCAATCCCATAGCACAGCACCTCAGCAATCCTATTATCTAATACATAGAGGAGTGGCATGGCAGTTTTGACCTCCAGAGTGCACATCCTGTGCCATGTGGGAACTCCAGGACGCTTCTCTTGTCCTGGATAACCATATGTACAGGAATTGTCATTAGTTGCAGCAGCTCGAGCTCCAGGTTTCAGAGCTTGAGAAGCAGCTGGCGCCACTATGGTGCATCCGTGAGGTTGAGATCTTTGTGGATAGCATGTTTATGGAGGCGGTCACCCCACAGCTTAAGTGTATGCAGTGAGAGGGGGAAATGGGTGACCACCAGACAGTCAAGGAGAAACAGGCAGGTAGTGCATGAGTCCCCTGAGTGCATCTCACTTGCCAATCCCTATTTAGTTCTGAATACTGATGAAAGTGACAGTTCATCTGGGAAGTGCAACCAGGGCTAAGTCCATGGCATCACAGGTGGCTCAGCTGTACAGAAGGGCACAAAAAAGACCACAGAAACAATAGTTCCAGGAGATTCAACAGTTAGGAGAACAGGCAGGTGTTTCTTGGGGCCGTAGACGTGTATCCAAGATGGTATGTTGCCTCCCTGGTGCCAGGGTCAAGAATGTCACTGCAGGGTACCCTGAGTCAGGGGGGATGGCAAACAGCCAGTGGTTGTGGTCCAGCATGGTACCAGCGACATAGGCAAAAAGAGGGATGTGATCCTGCAGTCAGGATTTAAGGGGTTTGGTGGGAAATTAGCAACCAGGATCTCAAATGTAGTCATCTCTGGATTATTGCCAGTACCACCCTCAAGTGCATGTAGAAATAGGAGGATAAGGCAGATGAATGCTTGGCTGGAAATATGGTGCAGGAAGGAAAGCTTTAGGTTCCTGGGGCATTGGGACCAGGTCTGGGGGAGATGGGACCTGTAGCGGCCGGGCAGGTAGTTCACAAACAGGGCCGGGACCAATTTCCTAGCAGGGAGATTTGCTGGTGCTATTGGAGGGTTCATAGTAACTTGGCAGCGGTGTGAGAACCAGGAGGTAATATTAGAGAGAGTGTCAAGGCGCACAGAATACTGGAGGAGACATATAGCACTAAAGTAGGAAATAGTAAGTTATTAGGTGGGCTCAAAGTAAGGGGGAAAGTAATAAAGTCTAATTTAGGTTTACAGTGCACGTATGTGAATGCACAGAGTGTGACAAATAAGGTTTGGTGGGTTACGGGCGCAGATTGCCATGTGGAAATATGATGTTCTGACTATAACAAAGAAGGGCAGGATTGGGTGTTACATATTCCTGGATACAAGGTGTTCAGGAAAGATAGGAAAGGAGCAAATGGGAAGGGATGATGGGATTGGTTAAGGAGAGCATGGCAGTGCTGGGAAAAGAGGATGTCCCAGAGGGGTCAAGGACAGAATCTATTTGGCTAGAGCTAAAGACCAAAAAAGGTGCAATTCCATTGCTTGGTGTAGTCTATAGGTCACCAACTAGAGAGCACGGAGTAGTGGAACAAATTTTCAAGAAATTATAGAGAAATGCAAGAATTATAAACTAGTTATAGTGGGGGAACTTTAATTACCTGAATAAATGCTAGGATAGTAGTAGTGTAAAAGGGCAGAGAGGGACATGAGTTCCTAGAGTAGGAACAGGAAAATGTTTTGCAGCAGTATGCTTCCAGTCCAACAAGAAAGGAGGCGCTGCTCGACTTGATTCTTTAGAATGAAGTGGGCCAAGTGAATCAAGTGTCAGTAGGTGAACATTTAGGGAAGAATGATCATTGCATCAGAATATTTAGTTGGCTATGGAAAAGGACAAGGAGCAATCCAGAGTAAGAATAATTAACTGGGGAAAGCCAACTTCAATGGACTGAGAATGGATCTGACCCAGATACATTAGAATCAAAGATTAGAAGGCAAACCTGTAACTGAACAATTTAAAGAAGAATTAGTTTGGGTATAGTCAAGGTATATTTCCATAAAAGGGAAAGGTAGGGCAAAATGTGGTGTGAAGCTTGCAGCTGTGGTAAAGTGGAGAAGGTGAGCTGGAGCATATGACTGTTAGGCTTGAGTCCTGTTTGCTAGAAATTGCTGATGGCTGAGTGATATGTGGTGCATTGAGCAGTCTGTAAGACTAGTGATGCAGAGATAGCATTTGAAGATACATTCACTTACCTTGAGCACGCGTGGGCATTGAACTTCTTCCTGCACTGTATCCAGGTACCTCAGGGCCAAACTTCTGGCACTGACTTCTGTGGCTATCGGCTTCCTTTGCCTTCACAGTGTTTGTCTGGAGGTCCTCCTGTTCCCCTGCAGAAAGATGACCCCTCTCTTCCTTTCCACCTCCTGCACTAAGGCTTCCAGCATTCTGTCCGAGAAAGTAGGAGCCCTCTCTCTAGCCTATTGTTCCATTGCTTTAGTTTCTTCCAGCTCATAACGTCTTTCCCAGATACTTCCACCTGCTGCAGCCAGAATGCACCTCCTCTTTTAGATGCTGGCTTTAAGAAATGCAGGCTCGCTTTCATTGGCTTCAGCCTCACACAAACCTAGGCCTCCTGCGGAGTGTACAGCCACTCAGCAATAAGTTTAACACTGGGCTGCATGGCACAGTCATGGAGATGAGCAGGAAGTTTATATGCTGTCTGCATCACTTCCATGGGGTGCAGGATAATCACATATCCTGATTCCTGCACCCATTAACAAGCCTTATTGACTCCTTCCCCTTAAATCTCCAATGTAAACAGTGGCGACCTTATAAAAATGGAGGACTGTCTCTACGTGAAACCCAGAACTGTAAACCCTTATGCAAAGTATGCGGTAACTCTCAGTGGACAACATATTATAATATTCCAGCAATCAGTTCCTGTCCACCATTGAATGCCTCAACACCAAGCCTCCCTGCCACACATGGAAGTTGTACCACAAGCTTTGTGCATTATCAGCCCACAGGCACGAACATGGTGCAGTTACACTTATGACTAGAATGGGCAATGTGCCTGGAATATATGGTAACATTCAGTGAGATGTTCTAGCATCGATGCTGAAAACCCTAATCTGCACCTGCTTAAAGCTCTAAATTGGATGCTTCTTTCTGGAACACATGAGTTTCAGGATCAGACTTCACATACCAGGGATTGGTTGCAACAAAACGTTCCTGTATGAATCTGTGATGCACTGAGGATTGATAAGCAACCAGGCAGCTGTGCTGAATTATCACAAAATCACTTCCCTTCAGTCTCTTCCTCCTGCAAACGTGCAGTTATCTTTCAGTTGAACTGCGTCAAAGCCACTAATGCAATTCGGACGATCTAGCAGAAGCTCTGATTCAGGTGAGTGAATCAACAACTCAACTGCTGTGGTATTGAGCTAAGAATATCCCAGGTTTAATATTTGCTCTGTGCTGAAGTTAACTGATCCCAGCGAGGTGAAGGTAGGATGCAATGATTGACCTTGAGTGAATCTGTAGTAAGGACAGAAAAGAAAGACTTGCATTTATATAGTGCCGTTCATGACCACCGGATATCCCAAAGTACATTACAGCCAATTAAGTACTTTTTTGAAGTGTAGTCACAGTTGTAATGTAGGAAACATGGCAGCAATTTGTGCACAGCAAGTTCCCACAAAGAGCAATGTGATAATGACCAGATAACTTGTTTTTGTGTTGGTGATTGAGGGATAAATATTGGCCAGGATACTGAGGATACCTCCCCTGCTCTTCTTCAAAATAGTGCCATGGAGTCTTCCATGCCCACCTCAGAAGGCCTCAAGTTTAACATCGCAGCAGAAAGACTGCACCTCTAACAGTGCAGCACTCCCCCAGTGCTGGTCATTATCACATTGTTGTTTGTGGGAGCTTGCTGTGCACAAATTGGCTGTCTAATTTCCCACATTACAATGGCAATAGCATTTCAAAAGTACTTAATTGGTTACAAAGTGATTTGGGACATGCTGAAGTTGTGAAGAGGATATAAAAATGCTAATCTTTCTTTTGGGAAGATCTATTCATCGAGGTCAGGGGTGGAAGTGCTAAGAATATTGAGCTTTATACACACAGTGTGATCGTCAGGCATTCACACGTCAATCTTAGTGCATGTTGACTCGCATCTTCACTCTCACCACAATTCAGCTTCACCCTAAGCCTCAAAGGAGGCTCTCCCACTCTGTACAAATGTGAGATTCAAATTTCCTACACTTGTCATCATTGCTGGCTTCCTTAGAGATTGTAGTTTGTGCCAAGACACAAGGCAGATTTCTGTTGTGAGCTCATCCAACTAGGAACTGGGCTCAGACTGCCCAGTCTAATTTCATTTAGGTCGCTCCAGCTGGCAGACTGAGGAGATTTTCCTCCCATCCATCTTTGCTGAGTCAAACACGATATAAAAGGATAATGTAATAGGTCAGCACGTACCTGACCTATAGGTCTTTCATATGTTTGAATATTGAATGAATGTGTATGTTATCCCATATGCATTTCAATATTAGATTTGGATGTGTAGCTGCTAACTAAATGGAGGTCAAAAGAATTTAGTTTCCTACCCTTGTGTTATTTCTCTTATTTCCCATCAAATGGCAATGACAACCTCTGTGTTTACCTGTACTTCTCTCAAGGACCAGGGAGAGCGCATCCAATCAAATTCTCCTGCTGTGCATATTTATGATCACCTAGAAGTTCCCCTCCAAGTCAGTCACCCTCCTGACTTGGAAATATATCGCTGTTCCTTCACTGTGGCTGGGTCAAAATCCTGGAACTCCCTTCCTAACAGCACTGTGGGTATACCCACACCACATGGACTGCAGCGGTTCAAGAAGGCAGCTCACCACCACCTTCTCAAGGGCAACTAGGGATGGGCAATAAATGCTGGCCCAGCCAGTGAAGCCCACATCCCATGAATGAATGAAAAAAAATTAAGGAGAGATAACATTATTCTTGAGAGGATACATGGGCAGCACAAATGGTTATGGTTATTATGGGTATGTTAAGCCATGGGGAAAACTTAAGTTGGATGTTTTTTTAAAAGAAGCATGTAAAGTTCCATCCAAAGGACAATGCCTCTGACAATGCACTGTTGTGTCAGCCTCATTTATCTGATAACACCTGATGTGGGTTTGGACCCACAATGTTGTGAATCAGAGTGAATCACAAATCCACCCTGGCTTTGCTCAATTGGCAGCAGGCTGTGCTGTGCCAATATTGTACTCACACATTCTGGAAAAAGGATACGGGCCAGAATTTGTAGCTCACCAGGTGGGCGCACGCCCAACCCGAACAAACGTAAAATGACGCATGATGATGTCGGGCGAGTGTCCCAATGTCATCGCTCACTCACGCGATATTTCGGTCGGCTGGGATTTGTCAGCAGGCCCGCCGACAATTAAAAGTCCCATTAAGGCCATTAACAACGTCATTAAATGAAATTTGTCACTGCCCGTCCAACCTTACGGTTGGCGGGCAGGCGAAAAGGACAAGCAGCCTTTGCATTTTTGCGAAACCGCATCGACGGGCGGGATGAGGTTTCGATCCGCCATTAGAAAAGTTTTTTTAATTTTCATACTAATTTCTAACACGTCCCTGCTCATGTGACAGAGTCACATGACAGGACGTTTTTTTAAACGCCTTAAAATTCTTTATTTTTTTATATCTTCATCTCCCTGAGGCAGGTATCTCCCCCACACAAGCATTGCTGCAGCGTGCATTTCACACTGGGCGGGCCTTAATTGGTCCTCCAGCGTGAAATCGCGGTCAGGCCCCCCGATCGCGGGTGGCGGTCGCTCCCACCTGCCCCCACCGAGCCTGCCCGATGAGGGAAAAATTTTGCCCATGGTTGAAGATAAGTAGAATCAGAACAGACCATGGTATCTTTCCTCACTGTTTTCAAATCCCCATTCACATGTGCCTAATTTCACCCCCACAGTCATACAAAAAATGACAGAAAGGAGATCTTCTGGTTCATCCTGCCTGCCCAGTACTGTTGTGATGTTTTATGCATCACAATACATACACTTGCCACTCTACCCAGAGCCACGTAATCTCCTGGGAGAGACAAATAATCAAACAACCCCAAGCCATTAAGAGAGGAAGAATCAAGAAAATTTCTCTGGATGATCACAACTGATTCATTTTACACAGTACTACATTACCTCCCCTTTCTCCAAATACACCACTGCACTACCATAACTAAAAGTAATTTATTGAGCAGAGTTCCACACTTTTGAAAAGCCTCGATCAGGACACTAACCATATCATGAGAGACTACCACAGAGGCAAAGTAAGAGCCTTATCCTCATAAAAACAATCCCTCTCTACCCACCGCACTTTGCCTCTTCTTCTCTCGAAGTTCTGTCTAATTTGTCATTACTTCCAATCACGTTAAATTGTACACTAGCCTCTGGCGCCTCAGTAGTTCTTACTTTGTAATTTCTGGTTAAAATGATTTAAATTGTTCAGCAATGATGCACTGTGGATAAGAAGGTTGGCTGCAGCTATCAAAAATTAATGTTCAAAGTGCACAATTACTGGTCCAGGACAAACAATGAATGAAAGTCATTGATCAAGTTCCCAAAATCCGTGGTGAAAATACATCCTTCCCATTGTCTATCAAAAACAAGGCCATCTCAGCAATCAATAACATGGTCCTCTAAACTGTGACAAAATATACTGAACATCATAATTTTTGATTTCCTCCTTAAAAATATAAGAGCATAATAGGAGCAGGAGTAGACTATACAGCCCCTCAAGCCTGCTCCGCCATACGTTACCATCACGGCTGATCTTAAGCTTCACCTCCATTTTCACACTTGCTCCCTAAGTCCCCTGATTCCCTGAGAGACCAAAAATCTGTCTATCTCAGTCGTAAATATATTCAATGATGCAGCATCCACAGTCCTCTGAGTTAGAGGATTACAAAGTTTCACAACCCTTTTGAGTCAAGTAACTTTGCCTCATTTCAATCCTAAATGACAATCCTTTATCCTGCAATTCTATGCCCATGTTCTAGATTTCCCAGCCAGAAAAAAACAACCACTCAGCGTCTACCCTATCAAGCCCCTTCAGAAACTTGAATGTTTCAATGAGATCACCTCTCAATCTTCTAAACTTGAAAGAATATAGGCACCAATTTATTCGACCTCTCAAAATAGGACAACCCTCTCATCCCAAGGACAAATCTAGTACCACCTCCAACGCAAGCATATCCTTCCTTAAATATGGAGACCAAAACTGCTTCCAGTATTCCAGGTGTGGTCTCACCAAACTCTTGTAGCATTGTGGCAAGACTCCCTTGCCCTTGTACTCCAATCCTCTTGCAATAAAAGCCAACATGCCATTTGCTTTCCTAATTGCTTGCAGCTGTACCTGCAAACTAACTTTCTCTGTTCCTTGTAGGAAGACATCCAATTCTCTCTGAACATCAACATTTAAAAGTTACACGTCTTTTTTAAAATATTCTGTTTTTCTACCCTTATGACCAGAGTGAATAACCTCACACTTCCCAACATTATACACCATCCACTATCTTGTCCATTCACTTAATCTATCTCTTTGTGTCTCTTTGTGTCCTCCTCACAGTTTACATTCCCACCCAGGTTTCTATCAGCAAACTTAGATAAATTACTCTCTTGTCTCTTTGTCTAAGTTATTCATGTCGATTGTAAATAGCTGACGCCCCAGCACCGATCCTTGCAATACTCCACCAGTCGCAGCTTGCCAATTTGAAAATGCCACATTTGTCCCTACTCTTTGCTTCCTGCCCAATAACCAATCATCTATCCATGCTAATGTATTGTCCCCCAGCTCCATGAGCTCTTTATCTTGTGTATTAACATTTTGTGTGGCACCTTATCGAATGCCTTTTGGAAATCCAGGTATATTACATCTATTGGTTCCCTTCTATCTACCCTACTCGTTACAACCTCAAAAAAACTCCAATTTATTTTTAAAATATGATTCCCCTTTCATAAAACCATGTTGACTCTTTCTGATCATACCATGATTTTCTAAGTGCATTGTTAAGACTTCCTCAGTAATAGATTCCAGCACTTTTCTGATGACTGATATCAGGCCAACTGGCCTTAGTACCCTTCTTTCTCACTCCCTCCTTTCTTGAATAGTGGTGTTACATTTGTTAACTTCCAATCCATTGGGACCATTCTAGAATCTAGGAATTTTTGCAAAATCGTAACTAGCGAATCCACAATCTCTGCAGCTATCATTAGAGCCTAAGGATATAGGGCATCAGGTCCTGGAGATTTGTTGGATTTTAGCCTCTTAAGTTTCTCCAGTACTTTTTCACTGCTGTAAATTAATTATTTTAATTTCCTCACTCTTATTAGCTCTTAGGTTACCCTCTATTTCTGGTATTTAACACAAACATAATTCCTCCTTTACCTATGTTTTTGATCCCTGCTTGTCTACAACCCTCGAAGAATTCCACTGTCCTCCAACTCTAACCTCTCATGCATTCCCCACTCTCTTCCCCCTGCACTATCATTGGCAACTATGCGTTCAGGTAGCTAGGCCTGAAGCTCTGGGATTCCTTTCTTAAACCTCTCTGCCTCTCTATCACTCTCCTCCTTTAAGACCCTGCTTAAAACCTACCTCTGACCAAACACTTACTCACCCATCCTAGTATATTCTTTTTTGGCCCTGTGCCAATTTTTATTTGATTTCTCTCCTGCCAAGTGCTTTGAAGCATTTTCCTCTGTGAAATGTGCTGTGTAAATATAAGTTGTTGTAGCTACATTATAACAATGACCACACTGCAAAATGCTTAATTGGCTGAAAAGCCTTTGGACTGTCCAAATGCAAATTCATTCTTTTCTTTCTAGGTAGATAAGCAGGGAGAGAGAGGCAGACAGATAGACAGATAATGGGATTATGGCAGTTGATGAAAAAAACTAATCAGTAACCGGAGCCTAAAGTTTGTAGACAGGGTGTATACATCATGGAAAATTATTTTAAAAATAATTAAAATATGTGCATAGGTAAGAATGTGGAACTCACTGCTGCAGGGAGCAATTGAGATAAATGGTACAGGTCCATTTAAGAGCAAGCTAGATGAGTATATGAGGAGAAGGAAATAGAGGGTTATGTTGATAGAGTTAGTTGAAGAAGGATGGCCGGAGGAAGTGAAGCATAATTGTCAGCAAGCTGGGTCCAATGGCCTCTTTCTGTGCTCCATATTATCCGCAATTCTATGTAATTGCAAACTCAAGGGTGAAACTGATGTACATTTATGGAGCACTTTCCCCTACATTAAGGGCCATGGGCATAAGTTACCACCATATTTCTGCAATTCTGACTGATTTCCAAGTAGAAGGATGCTCTGAGGGCAGTGCATTGATTAGCGAAAGCAGCATGGCTCCTTATTTAACTCCCTGGAGAAAATGACTTTTTTTTTTGACACCGAGTAGTGAGTTTGAATAAAATCTTATAAAGCCCAAGTGATATTTTAATGCTATGTTCTCTAATATTCCAGTCCCCTTTTACATTTGAAATAACTCAAGCAGAATTATTTTGTGATAAGACAGGAATTTCCAAATCTGGGTTATTTTGGATTTGCAAGCATGAGGCATTGAACGTGTGCAGCTACCAATGGGGCACAGTCCTTCACTCACAGAGTGCCTGATCTCAGACATGTCGCTGTGAGATCACGTGCACCAACTAGAAGCCTAAAGGCTTCTTTACATAGAATTAGAGTACAGAAACAGGCTCTACTAGTTTATACTACGCATGAGCCTCCTCCCATTCCCACTATTTAAAGTCAGCTTGAGTATTCTCCCTGACTCATTCTAACATATTTCCAACTGCTACTTTCACAGTGGCATGAGAACGGGTAACGCAGTTACACTCACAATCAAAGTGAGTACGGGGAGAGGAAACCAGTACAAAAACATGAATAAAACTCCTTTTACCCAAAACATTTTTATTTAAAAATAACATTATATCAAATTTACAGTGCAGAAACACACCATTCGGTCCAACAGCTCTATGCTGGCATTGTACATGTAAATGCCTTTTGCCCTCAGAGGGGGATCAATTGCTGGCCCAGTATGGCAAGGCGATTGGAGGTAAAACAACTGGATCCATTGAAAAATGACTGGACGTTGTCATGGGAAGTTTGTAGAATTAATCTTCTGGGAGGGTGGGACCAAATGGGTTGAAGAAGGGCTTTCTTCATACAAGCTGATCTTGCAGTCTTTTCAAGGTTAGTGGTATATGAGGCAGTACTTATGGGATGCTGTAGTCAAGAACAGGGATCCGAGCCAATTTCCCTTTTTTCTAACAGGTGTGAGTGAAGGTGGGAGGAATTAGGGAGGGGTGGAAGGGAATGAGGACAATTCTAACGCCCCTACTACTTCAAACTCCACACAGGTCCTGCCTGAAATTGGGGAATTTCCTGTGGCTCTGGAAGATGTCCCAATCAGGAAGTCACAAGGTTACATTAACTCTGGGGGGGAGTCACCAAATTTTGTTGCACAATCACGTCCAGTGGATTATAACACAACAACAACTTGCATTTATACAGCACCTTTAACAGAGGAAGATATCACAAGCTGCTTTGCAGGAATGATGTCAGACACAACCTGACACTGAGCCACAAAAGAATAGAGCAGTTGACCAAAAGGCGCCAGAATTAGAGGGACAGTTGTAGGGCTGGGGGAGAGCAATGGAGTGGCAGACCATGGGGGGATTTAAACATGAGGATGAGAACTTTAAATTTGAGGTGTCACTGGACTGGCAACCCAATGTAGGCCAGCGAGCAAAGGGCTGATGGGAGAACGGGACTTGCTGTGAGGTAGGATAAGGGCAGCAGAGTGTTGGATGGGCTCCAGTTGATGAAGGGTGCAAGATGGGAAGCTAGCCAGGAGACCACTGGAATAGTCGAGCCTGGGGTTTTATACAAAGGAATGGATGGGGCTTCAGTGGCAGATGGCTGAGGCGGGGTGGAGCTGGGTGATGTTTACACGGGTGGAAGTAGGCAGTCTTGGTGATGGAGAACATATGGGGTTGGAAGCTCAGCTGAGGGTCAGTGTGGTTCAGCCTCAGGCAAAGAATATAATACTCTCCTTGACTGCCACTCTTTTTATGCCTTGATAGCTTCTTCTTTCTGTCCTTCTCGTTTTGTGTGCGCGCGCGCACGCCTCAATATTTCGTGCTCTTCCTTTCTGATTACTTCCCCGGTCTGTTCCTTGTATGATAATGTGCTTGCGTTTGCTGCTTTCATTCTCTGCCTCTATAGCCCTGCACTTCTCTTCTACTCTCTACCTGCCTCTCACATTCCCTGGCTACCTGTAATTCAGTCAGTCTCTCTACCCTGTCAATTAGTCCCTCTGGCTATGTCTTACCAGCCTTTTAATCTCTTTTGCCTGCACTTTGCTCTCATTCTTTCTCTCTCTATGTGAAAAAACGAGCGAAGCACGGTTGATGGTGCGCGCATCTGGTGATGCTATGACGGAGAGGTGTGGTTTGGCTTCCACTTCCTCTTTCTGTGCGAAGGGACGGTACACTTTAGTGGTGTGTCCTGAACGTCATATGGGCCGTCAAGCTGCGATTGGCTCCACTGGGCTCACCAGACAGATTGTTTTGACCGCTTGCCTGTCTGCGCCGTATGAATAGTCCCCGTGCAGGATGTGACCTAATAATTTAACATACAATGTGGTGCAGCTAGCAACAGAAAAGCCTCGCCAGCACAAAGTTCTCCCTTTTGCAGAAAGGCTGACATTAATGGTGCTGATACCTGGACGGTAAGGTGTTCCCTTTGTTTCGCTCGGTCAGATTTCACTGCAATGGGTTCAGTGCTCGGTTTCTCTGGGCGAGCTGGTCACACTGGAACACTCCAGCCCCAAACTCTGAAGTGAACAGTAAAAGTGGGCATTTATTTTTTTGTTTGCTTTTGGGGGGACGGATCGTGTAAGAGTGTTCGCCTGGAAACCTTTACCTCTGTCGAGGTTTCAGATTGTGCTACTTACTCCCTTAAGTGTAAGACCAGAATGATGGCAAAGATTGTCGTCAGGCTAGAAAGCGAAACTAAGATGTCAAGTGGCATCTGTTCGTTTTGCTATTGGGGTTGGACCGGTTAAACCATCCCCAGTACATAACTTACAAATACATAGATTGTCATTCACATTTGTCTGACATTTGGGATATCATACTGCCCTATTGGTTTTGCTCCATTAATCATTTCACAAAGTTTGGGACTTGGTTAAGCTCTCGTGTTCTGTTTCAGTGTCACCCCAGTGAAGTCACTTCCATTGTGACTTATTCCTTTGCTCTTCATCCTGCAGGGCCACGGATGTACCGCCAATTTAGTGCAATACCGAGAAATCTCCCCGTACCAAATGTCAAGGATTGAAGAGGCTTGTTGGTCGTGCAGTTGTACCCGGGTACGTCCATCGGAAAGCAACGGCACGCTGCTGGTGGCAAAAGTTCACGAAATGATGACCATCGTCAGCTCGATCCTAGGCAGTGCCTACTGCTCCCTGGTCAGCGGGCACACCATGAACTTACTGCGGCGGGGGTTGGTGCTCTTCACTGTGGGAGTCTTTCTGGCTCTGGTTTTAAATCTGCTGCAGATCCAGAGGCACGTTACCCTGTTCCCCGAAGAGGTCATTGCCACAATCTTTTCTTCTGCCTGGTGGGTGCCACCTTGCTGTGGCACAGCTGCAGGTGAGGATGTGCTTGTGTGTATACTGGGAGGGAGGAAACTCTTGAGAACAATATGCCATATGTAGTTTAGCCGGACTTTTACCATTTTTGACACTGTGAAGCTGTTCAGGAGAGTGACATATTGCACCGATTTAACCTTGATGGTAAAAAGGGTACTTTCAATTTCAACAAGGTGTGCCCTGTCTTGTCATTGCTAATGTTGAGCATTATCTAATTACCTGGTGTATTAGTAAAATATGTTTCCCTCAATAAATGGAGATTAGGATTGAATTTGATACCTGGACGGTAAGATGTTGCATTTGTCTATTTGAGGGAAACATTTTATTACTCTGATGAAAATCTAGAAAAACAGCTCTTGGGTTTTAATTGCTCCTTTTTTTCATTCCAAGCCAATCCTATATTGTTGTCAAGCGGAGATGCATTTAACAGTTGCTCACCAAATTTAATGAATTGCAAATACTACAGCAGTTAAATTCGGCCCATCGTGTCTGAATCATGAACTGTTAATAGATCCCTAATAGTGAGAACAAAGACATTTTATCATATGCACTCTTGCAAAGTTTTGCCATTGCTCGCAGCTCAAACTTTTTTATTCCCAAACGCAGTAACTTGGGGCATTATCAAACCTTCTATGTTGTTAGGCCTTAAAGCCCCGAATCTTTCAGAAAATGTAAATTCACTTTGGGATGAAACTTGCAGCGGTGTGCAGCTCCGAGCCCCTGGCAACATGTGGGGTTTCAGCAAGAATCCCAAAAACCCTTTTCCAACCCCCGAAATCTCCCCGCGCCCCACACAACAAAGCCTGGAGAGTAAAATTGGATTTTCTTTTTTTTTTTGGAAATGCTGAAGTTTTTGGAATCTTTTGAAAAGAGTGGACACATTTATTTTTAAAACAAGCACTTGAGCCAGTTAACATTTAAGTAAAAACTCATTGCATTCGGGGAAAGTGCTTACTTTTTTTTTTGCGATGAGTTGAACAGAAGATTTACGTGGCCCCATTGAATGGGGCATTACTCTGGTGTTTGCCAGCTGTTTTCCTGTCCCAGGATCTGCTCTGAGGTTTTCGCGCCACGTGTCGCTGAATTTGCATGAAATTGCAACGGCGGTGGAAGGTGGGGGGGGGGGGGGGGAGGAGCCAGCCCTGCGGCGCAGAGCCGCCTTCTGATTGGCCCGGCTGGGAACTGGTGAGCTAGAATGTTTGCTCCTGATTGGTTGCTATGAGCAACATGCCACCGCGCTTTTAAAAAAAAAGGCAGAATGAAAACAAGGAAATGAGGTGGCAGGATGCTGAAGGAGGGTTGCAGGCTGTCCGGGGAGTTTGTAATGCTGTGTAGTATTTAATCTATTAAACTTCACACACCCCTCCTCCCTTTCTCTTTCAACTGCTGGTAGCATTCTGTCTGCTTTTGAAACGGGCTCAGCTTCTCAGCCCCATAGCAAAGGGAATAATCTGAAATAAAGGTCGGATTTGCATTGATGAAGCATATTTCTTCACCTCCTTGCCTATTTTCAGCCAACTTTGCCAGGAAGGGAGAAGGTGAACTCGATTCACCTGCGTCTTTAGTCTTAGCATTTCCAATATTTGCAGATAACAGTGGGAAAACTTGGTAGAGTTTGTACAGCAGCTATACCAGCAATCATTTCAACCCATCTGTGGAGTGAGCTGTTTGGGGTTAACACTGTCACTGAAACACTCCCCACACAGCCACTGCTGTTGGCCATATCTCATCGAATGGCTGAACAAGCTCGAGGGGCCGAATGACCTACCCCTGTTCCTAATTTCAATAGAGCTTCTAGAGTAACATCTTACTCAATGTGTTAAAGTGGAGTTTAGCAGAAAAATGATATGACACTGGTTTTCTATTCTATTTTCTACAAAGGAATGGAAAATAATGGAATTACACAATAGGCCAATTAGCATTTGAAATAGGTTAACATTGGAGAAAAGGCTCGTCCCTAAACATTGACCTTTTCTGTCTGGTGCTGATTATCCTGTTTTTCAACCAGCATATTGATTTTTTGTTTTGTTTTGTTCCTTTAGTAATAATTGTACATGTCTAAATATTCATTCATCTCTCTTACCCATCTAAAGAGTGAATATTTTACCTTACAGAAATCTGTAAGCAGTTTATTAAATCCATGACAACTAGCTTTAAAGAATAACCTTCTGCATGGTCTTTGTTTAATGGTCCTAACTTCTTAACATCTAATCTTCATTCAGCTGTCGTGGGTCTGCTGTACCCCTGCATTGACAGTCATCTTGGAGAGCCTCACAAGTTCAAAAGAGAATGGGCAAGTGTCATGAGATGTGTAGCAGTCTTCGTTGGCATCAATCACGCGAGTGCTGTATCCTTCCAATCGCTAACAAGATGAATTCCAGCAAGAATTGTTTGTTTGTTTTTCCTAAAAATTATTATTAATGTTTGTGTAACTGCCAAATGGACCATGTTGCTACACTTTCTTATGTAAGGTGGTGTCTTACTTTTGAATAAGGACAAGAAAAACATTTGAGAGGGAATTTGTATCTCTCTTCTGCCTTCTGAAGAACCTGGACACCCAGGCTTACTAACAGGGAGATCAGAGTGGGTGAGGGTAAGATTTGCCTATAGGTGAGTGACTTGTCAGGGAAAACTGACCCCTCCATGTCAAGAAACACAGTATATAAAACAATAACAAGCCATAAAATTAAGGGAATTGCGAATACCTGGCTGTGATTATGTGGCCGTACTCTTATCGAGGGGTTCATTATCTGCAAGGGTAAAATGTGTTTCCGAGCTATCATCCAAATCCTGAAATATTCCAGTATTGAAATCATTCCAAGCTGTTAGCATATTTATAAAAATACAATGTAGATTCTGGGTTTTGTCAGATTTTGGGTCTTTTCCCTCCCCCACTTTCCCTATCCCCCCAACAACAATAACCTCCAAACAACACCACATTGTCAAAGTCATGATGTGCACGCTTGATGATTAAGACTGTAATTTTAATTCTTGAAATACTTCATATTCATTAACTCTGAATTCCCCACCTAAATCTCTTTGACTTGTTAACACTCTCTTTCCCAACCATTAAAAGCATGCCTAGAATTTCCTTCTTTGACTTTTGATCGTCTTACTTCATAATGTATCAGCTTGGCTCAATAGTATCCCTCTTGCCTCTTGAGTCAGAAAGTTGTGGGTTAAAGCCGCATTGCTAAAACTTAAGCACATGATCAAGGTTGGCACTTCTCTGCCATCTTGAAGTGCACAGCATTATCAGAGGTTCAATCTTTTGGATGCTACATTAAAATGAGGACCTACTTGTTCATGTGAGGGTAAAAGATCCCGTGGAACTATTCTGAGAGTAGGGAGTAGTGGTGTTCAGACCAATATTTATCTTTCCACCAACAACAACGTGCATTTATATAACACCTTTAATATAGTAAAACATCCTAAGGCACTTCAAATGAATGTTATCAAACAGCATTTGGCAACTAGCCAATATTTGAATGGATGACCAAAAACTTGGTGAAAGATTAACTAATAAATTGAACTGAACTAAAAGATTGAACTGACTGAGTCACTAATCTAATCTGATGTATTTGGGATCTGGCTGTAAAATGCTTTGAGATAGCATGACAGGCTGTGCATAAATACAAGCTCTTTACTTCCCACGTGCATAGTGTAAGTGTCCTGGGAGCACGCTGAAGGCACTACTTAAATTCAAGTTGTTTTCGTTAAATTCCATTGGCTGGTTTGTTCCATGATTTCTGGAAAATGCTACAAGAATAATGTAGTGTGATCCACATGACTTTGCTGTTAATTTGACTTACGCCATCAGATTATGATAACGTCCAGTCCATTTCCACTGCTGTCAGTCAAGTTCCTGCTATGTAATTACTGTTGCCAACTCTCCCTCCAGTCAGATTAAGTGTACTAGGGGTGATAGAAACAAACAAAATATGAAATAACCATCTCAGGAATGTCAAGAATCTTTTTTTATACAAAGCAAAGGTTCTGACCTTGGAAAATAATTAAAATTAAATTAAAACTGTCAGCAGCTAGAAGTAAAAGACAGCTTATCTGATCCTGATTTCCCAGTAGCTCATCAATTGAAGTTTCTTATACCCTCATCCCTTTTTTGATCTTCTAATCAACTCCAGCCAAGCTCATCTATCTTTTGGATGCTTTGGATTCAACAGTTTGGTAATCTTACTTTTGTTTTCCTATAGGATTCTCCCATTGATATTCCCTTGTATTTTCATTCCATTTTGAAGCCGCAGTTGACTCACCATTTGACCTCCAAAGCCTAATTCTAACCTTTGTGTAGTTGACAGCACCTTTTTCCACCATTTTAATGTGTTTTCCTGGTTGCAAAAGCCCCCAGTAGTTTCCCCTTTGTGAAACTAAAGAGCTGATTTGATCTTTTCCCTTTTATTCACTTCCTTCCCTTGGCCCAACCATTGGTTTAGTCAGCCCTATATACAGGTCTTTCCCACCAACCCTCTGTTGTTTGCACAGGGTCTTTTGGGGAACAGACATAGGTACCTTAATACTGCATTAAGAATTTTTAAAATCTATTTAAACATTTTTTAAGAAGTTGGGTGCAAAATGAATGAAAATCAGCAAGGGGTGGTAAAGGGTCGGATCCAAAAACAGATTTTATTTTGTGTGTCATTTAAAGTCAAAAAGACAAGCAAAAGAAAGTGAGAATCTTGCATTTACAAAGAAACTTTCATGTCCTCAGGACATCCGAAAGCACTTTACAGTCATTGAGGTACTTTTGAAGGATAGTCACTGTTAGAATGCAGAAAACACAACAGGCAAATTGTGTAGAGCAAGCTCCCACACAAACAGCAATGTGATAGTGACCAGATAACCTCTTTTAGTTATATTGATTGAGAGACAAACATTGATCGGGATGCTGGGGAGAACTCCCCCCACTCATCTTTGAATAGAGCCATGGGATCTTTTATATCCACCTGAGAGGCTAAACAGGCTTAACGTCTCACCTGAAAGACGGCACCTCTGACAGTGAAGCACCCCCTCAGAACTGCACTGGACTGGCAGCCTAGATTTTATACTCTTTCGAGTTATCAACAGTCACAGATTGCAACTCTTTGAGTACAATCACAGTTCTTGGTTTTTCCAGGAGTGGGACATGAACCCACAACCCTCTGATTCAAAGGCGCGGGTGCTATGAACTGAACCACAGCTGACACCTCTAGCCTAGATTTTATGTTGGAGTGAACGTAATGATAAAGGTGTTAATGCTAATTATATTCTTAAGATACACAGGTGAAGGGCGTTGTTTAATTAAGTACCTTGAGCACTTAGAAAGAGACGCTAGGACACTAGGTTAGTACATAGAAGACAGCTAGATGTAGTACTGCGTTCTGTAAATAATCAACTGTCAAGAAAAGAAGTTGCATCCAGTTTCATGCTTGGGCTTGGGATCACATTAACAAAAGGAACTGTCAAACAAAATGATAACCTACAATTATTGTGGCAGAAGTATGCTAAAAGGCCATAGATTTTCACTACAGGCAAAAGTGAAAATTACTACCCCTGAGTATTTGTTAGTGGAAATAGATTAAAAGCTGATTTTAATGATCACCAACTATAGTCCCAATTCTCCAACCTTTTCTGGCCCTACGGTACAGCTCCTAAAGTGACACATTTTATGTCATCACAAGAATCACTCAATTGATTGCAAGTCTTGCAGCTTCTTGTTAACTGTTTGTCCTCATACATAACCTATTGAAAAGTTGGTCATCCTGTATTTAACTGCAGTTTGGTAGATGCGGTTTGCATTATTAGATGTCTTGTGGATCTGTTTCTTTTTTATAATTGAAGATCATTTATGGTTCTTTTCTTAACTCTTGTTTAATCAGAAATTAGATTTTGCCAATAACATGCAATTGTCCTTGACCCTGGCAGCCCTCTCACTGGGTCTGTGGTGGACTTTTGATCGCTCTAGAAGTGGATTTGGACTTGGCCTTACAATAGCCTTTGTAGCAACCTTGGTCACTCAACTTTTGGTGTATAATGGTGTTTACCAGTAAGTACAAAATTGTTGATTTGTGATTTTGACATTTGTCACCCTCTCATCACTTCCCTCCTTCCGGTCACTCCCCACACTCCCAGCATCCACGTTATCAGTGATGTACATAAGTTCAACAGGTATCTCCATGTTTATGGATATCTCCCGTGTTGTTAACTAGCCAGGAGTATGGCTTTGTACAGTGCCAAAAGGTACATACAGTATCCCAATATCAAGGCATTTATACTCCTTGCCTTGAGGGCAAGGTAGGGGTCAAGCACTGGGGGTCTCATTTGTCATTGAATGCCAATGACTGGTATTCAATATCTTGTCCTGTGTTGAACCTGCTCAGTACCCCATAGAAATGCTTTCAACTATTTTGGGGCCGTTTGTTGAAAGGCATATAACCATGATGTCTCACAGGTCGATGAGCTTTAGCACTAATTATAAAAATTACCGTGATCTTTTGCGGTACTTCTTTATGCTTGTGTTGAAGTTACAATATCCCTTGTTGTTTTCCTCCCATATTTAGTATTAAATTCACCCAGCCAGACTATCCACTTCTCCCCCTTCCCAGTTCCATTAGTTGGTATATAACATACCCACTCCCGCCAGGTGCTGTAGCAGCTGAGCATTAATGCCACATGAAGTCAGTCTACTCATTCGGCATATAGGTAGGCTATGGGTTCTTCTCTTAATTCCCACAAGATAAATTCACACGGTCGGCTATGCCACTTTGATGGGGGTGTGGGGGGATAGTAGGGTGTCGGGTGTTGTGAAGAGTGGAGATAGTGGTAGGCAGCTACTAAACCACAAGCCAGGTGCTTGGTCTCATGATGTGAGACATAAACTGGGAATGGCCAGTTGTTGAGTAAGCAATAGACAATGTGTGATGGAGCACTGAGCCACATAATAAAATGTTGGCAAAACCCTATGTTTGGCTCCGGGTCTCTGGTGAGTTAGATTGGCGGTGGTGCCATTACAATTAACCATCACTCAGTGTTCCTGTCCTTTGGTCACCATCTGGTAGCCTGATCTCCCCTTCCCCAGCGCATGTATTGAGTGCGGAGAGCTGTGATGTCTTCCACATTTATATATCCAGATTCACTTATGAAGGATGGGGTTGGGGGTGGAGATACTGAAATGTTGCCACAACCGGTGGGAGGAAAATGGAATAAAAGAAAACTACTAATCGCTGTTAAAATTGAAGCAAGTCAAAGTGACCGGTGATTGGTCACTCCCAGCAAGAGTGCTGCTTATAAGATCAGAGGCACACCCTGACAGACAGCACACCCCCGCTGTCCCTGTCCTGTGAGGCCTGTTCCTCAGGGCCGAGAATCACTCACCCCTGAAGGGTAAGAACATTGTTCAAGGTTCCATTAATCCAGCAATAATCCAAGGAATAAGGAAAGTCTGTTTTATTGTTGATCTAGGTACACCTCACCAGATTTCCTGTACATTCGCTCTTGGCTGCCCTGTATATTCTTCTCAGGAGGAGTGACTGTAGGAAACATAGGAAGACAACTGGCCATGGTAAGCTGTGTCTTTAAAACTGAGTCTGTTCGTTCTCATCTGTCCGGGTGACTGAAGTTTTTTTTCACCCCCTTGATTCTTTCCTGGGATGTGGCTGTCACTGGCAAGGCCAGCATTTATTGCCCATTCCTAAGTGCCCTTGAACTGAATAGGTTGCTAGGCCATTTTGGAGGGCAGTTAAGAGTCAACCACATTGCTGTGGGTCTGGAGTCACATGTAGGCCAGACCAGGTAAGGCAGCAGATTTCCTTCCCTAAAGGACATTAGTGAACCAGATGGGTTTTTACAACAATCAGTGAGTCTAGCTTTATCTTCCAGATTCATTAATTGAATATAAGTTCCATCGGCTGTCATGGTAGGATTTGAACTCATATCTCTAGAGCATTAGCCTGGGCCTCTGGATTAGTCGTCCAGTGACATTACCACTATGCCACTATCTCTGTTGATTTTTGTCTGATTTTATTCCTGTGAAGCACTTTAGAACATTTTACTCTGTTAACAGCAAAAGAAAAAAAAAAGACTTGAATTTGTTTGGCGCTTTTCACAACCACCAGACATCTCAGCCAGTGAAGTACTTTTTGAAGTGCTCTCACTGTTATAATGTAGGAAACATGGCAGCCAATTTGCACACAGCAAGCTCCCACAAACAGCAGTGTAATAATGACCAGATAATTTGTATTTTGTGATGTTGTTTGGGGGATAAATTTTGGCCTGGACACTGGAGATAACCGTGACCTTCTTCGAAGTAGTGCCATGGGATCTTTTACATCCACCTAAGCAAGTTGGTGTGGCCTCAGTTTAATGCATCATCTGAAAGACAGCACCCCATACAGTGCAGCACCCTCAGTACTGCATTGGAATGTCAACCTTGATTTTTGTGCTCAAGCCCTGGGGTGGAACTTGAACCTGGTTGTGATTCAGATGCAAGTGAGCTACCCACCGAGCCATGGCTGACACACTAAGCCCCCCAGAAATGTAAGTTGGTGTTGACTGTTTTTGTTAGGCAAGAGTATTAAGACTTACAGAACCAAAGTGGATAAATGAAGTTAAGATACAGATCAACTATGATCTAATTGCATGGCAGAAGAGGCACAGGGGGCTGAATGGCCTCCTCCTGTTCCTATATCTCTGAGTATACATGCACCTTGTATGCTATGTATGCTGCATCTAACTTCAATGTTTCTTACTTCATAGTGATGCTGTATTTAGTTTATAACATTGTTGCCATCGCCATTTTGCCAGCAGAGTATAATAACATCAAGGTGGCATGGACTGGGAGGAGAAACTTAGTAGATGGCTATCCCAGAAGTACAGCATCACCAGCAACCAATGTGAACGACCATCACTTGTGTTAGTGATGTATATAATTTTTCCAATCACACTCAGGGAGAGGTTACTATCCCCTTGTATCTTTGTTTTCCTGCTCTATGTGGGTCTTCCCTGAAACTACCTGAAATCACTGTTCTGTCCAGTTTTGGATTGCTGGGTCCATGTGAGTGTGGGGTGGGCGGGGGGAGGGGGTGCCTTTAGTCACGGGAGGCAATGCGGGGATGAGCCATGAAGGCCATTCAACCCATTGTGCTTGTGCTGGCTCTTTGAAATAGCTGCCTAGTTAGTCACTCCTCCCCTGATCTTTTCCTGTAGTCTTGCAAGCTTACCTTTTTCATGTGGGTACCTAACTTGACTTGAAAGGAGGCAACTGAGAGGAGACTTCATAGATAACGTGGTAAATTGTGCAAAAATGGTTAAACGTAACTAGTAGAACAAGAGGGATAAAGTTTCAAAGTAGCAAAAGCAAGTTTTGGATTAGTGTGAGGAAGATGACACAAAGAGTGATCATCGCCTTATCCTAGACTTCTCATGTGCGTGTAGGCAGCTGCCAGCTCAGCTCAGAAAATTCCAGGGAATGCACTGTTGAATGTCAGGCAACATTCCTTATCATGGATACATACTTGCAAAATTGCCCCTAAGAAGCTTAGGTGGATTGAAGGAGCCAAAATCCATGGAATCCTTCCATAAACATTGCGCTACTGTAATGTGAGAGACGGTCTATAGGTTTATCTGCATCATTGACTTAAAATACAACAAGTTGCATTTTTATAGCACCCTTCACAACTTCAGGATGTCCCAAATGGCTTGACAGTTGATGGTGTAATCTGGGGAATGCGACAGCCAAACCCACAAAAATCAATGAAATATATGATGGATATCTATGGTGGCATTGGATGAAGCATAAATTTTGGCCAGGACGCCAGGGCTAACTCCTCTGCTCGTCTTCAAAACAGTACACCCACCTAAGAGGGTAGACTTGGTTTAACGTCATATCCAAAAAGTACCCCAGCCAGTGTAGCACTCCCTGAGCACTGCACTCGAGTGACAGCCTTGATTTTGTGCTGAAGTCCCAGGGCAGAATTTAACATTCCCCCGCTGGCAAGTTTGTAGGGGGTGGGGCGGCCATAAAATTCTTCAAATGACCTTCCACTGGCCCCCCACCCACCCTGGCCTCTTTGCAGTTTTACGGTGGGACTGATGAGGCCTAGGCCGACCCCTTCCCACCCACCCCCGCCCTTAGTCCCATTGAGGCCCTTAAGTGGCCAGTTAATGACCACTTAAGGGTGATTTCCCGCCCAGCCTCAAATTTCGGGTTGGTAGGGGAGAGTTCAATGGGCAGGGGTGAAGCCTGATAAATGACCCTGCTCAGGCCTCAGGTAGGAAAGGAGGGGGACGCTTCCTTTCAACTTTGGGTGTCACCCCCCCCACCTCCCCTCCATCTCTCACTCAAAGGTCTGGGTCCTGCATGTGCCTCCTCCCCCACTAGCCTCTCCACCAACACCCATATCCCCTCATCCCCTTCCATCCTGAGACCCCCCGCAAAACTTACCAGGCCCTGGACTCCTGGGGCTTAGACTCTGGGCACTGCTCGCAGTCCCTTCCCTGTTCACTGCAGCTTCTGGGACTGGAGAGGTACCGGCCGGCAGCTTTCTGAGGCAAGACTTGCACCCGAGTAAGGGGCAGGACTCCTGCTTCCAGCCAGTCATCGCTCGTTGGAGCATTAAATGGCTGCCTGTATCGGCAGTGGTGTGTTCGCCACCGACTCCTCGGACTGGGGTAAGGGCGGGGGAGGGTCAGCCTAGGGCTCATCCATCCCACCGTAAAATTGCGGAGAGGTCAGGGTGGGTGGGAGGCCAGTGGGAAGGCCATGCAAAGAATTTTATGGCCGCCCTGCACCCCACCCCCTCCAAACTTGGCAGTCGGGGAATGTAAAATTCTGCCCTAGGACTTCAGCACAAAATAGAGGCTGCCATGCGATAGTGCTATCAGCTGAGCCACTGCTGACACTTGACAGGGCGAGTGGTCTCCCATGGCTTTGTTCTGAAGACCACCCCCAGATTGTAACCTGGCCCCCTAACGTCAGGGCTGACAGTCAGCCTTGCTTACATTGGATTCTTGACTTGTTTAAAAACAAATCCTCATTTAGAAATACACAGATTCAACTGTGCAACGAAAGTTCGAAATAAACTTGCTGACAAATGCCCAATTTATTTTTACCCAACATTTGTCAAAGGCATTGTACAGCAGCTTCCTGCCTGCCAATTGTGGAACTTGCTGAGTATAGCAATTGACAGTCATCCAAAGCAACTATTTTGTATTTTGATTTGGACAGGAAAATCAAGCTTTCGAAATAAAGTTTCAAAGTTCAATTGGAGCAGGGCCACTTGTCAAATGCTGGAGCTTCATACGGTTCTATTGCCACCGGCAGTGACCCGAAAATTCAGCCCAACGGGAGATCACATCGGAAGGGGAGAAGGGTATTTAGCCCCTCAAGCCTGTTCTGCCATTCGGCGAGACCATGTCCGGTCTGTGACCTAACTCCCTATCCCTAAATACCTTTGGATAAGAAAAATCTATCCATCTCAGGTTTAAAAACAACAACTCATGCAGCATCAGTTGTCATTTGCTGAAGAGAGTTCCAAACCTCTGCCACCTTTTGTGTGATGAAGTGTTTCCTAATGTCACATCTGAATTTTTACACTACGCCCCCTAGTCTTAGACTCCCAAATTAGCGGAAATCCTTCCAATCTGCCCTTTCTATTTGTTCCTCTTAATATCTTTTAAACTTCAATCGAATTACCCCTTAACCTTCTAAATCCTGGAGATTACAACCCTAGGTGGCTAATCTCTCCTTGTAATTGAACCCTTGGAGTCCAGGTATCCTTCTGGTAAATCTCCGCTGCATGCAAAGCCAATATATCCTTCCTCAGCTGTGGTGCTCACAGTGTTCCAGGTCTAACTAGGGCTTTGTATAGCTGAAGCATGACTTCTGTCTCCTTGTATTCTATTCATCTAGATATAAAGGCCAGCATTCCTTTAGCTTTTTGGATTACTTTCTGTACCTGTTCATGATATTTTACTGATATGTGCCCTTGGACTCACTGCCCCCACCCCCACCCCACCAGGAGATCTTATTTACTTTAATGAGACAGCGTATAGGAAGCCATGGCTATTTTCTTACTAGAATCTTATGCTCCCTGACTGCACATTTCGTGCTTCACACTATCGGACCAAAATAAATCCTTTCATATAACAGTAATAATGCTATTGAGGTGTCCGTAGCTTTAATACTGGAAGTTAAATTTCACACACGGATTTCAAAAGTTCCAAATACAGATTGAAAACATAATAATCGGGCAGAAGCAAAGCTGTCTGCCCTCCCGCCCCTCTCCATTCCCCCTTTCTTGTTCTAGCCATTGCTTTCATTTTTCAATCTTACCAGGGCTTCCCAAGCTTGGCCAATGCATTTTTCTGGGGGTATAGCTGAGCCAGAGGGATAGGAGTAGGCTATTCAGCCCCTCGAGCCTGCTCCGCCATTCAGTTAGATCACGGTTGATCAGAACCTGAGCTTCATTTACTCGCGTTTGATCCAGACCCTTAGCTAACAAAAAATGGAGCACTCTCAGACTTGAAAGCTCTCCTGTTATCCCAGCATGCACAGCCTTTTGGGGCAAAAAAGATTCAGATTTCAACGACACTTTGTGTGAACAATGTTTCCTGATTTCTCTCCTAACTGGACTTATTTTGATTTTAAGGCTTGCATTTATATAGCATCTCTCACAACGTCCCAAAACGCTTTACAGCCAATGAAGTACCTTTGAGGTGTAGTCACTGTTGTAGTGTAGGAAACACCACCCTCCCCTTCAATTTGTGCACAGCAAGCTCCCACAAACAGCAATTTGATAAGGACCCAATAATCTGTTCTTTGTGATGTTGATTGAGGGATAAATATTGGGCAGGACACTGGGGAAAACTCCTCCGCTGTTCTCCGAAATTGGGCCCAAGGATCTTTTATGTCCCTCTGGGAGGACAGATGGGAGTCTGGGTTTAATGTCCCACCCAGAAGACGGTATCTATAGCAGTGTAGCATTCCCTTAGTATCACATGAGAGCATCAGCTTAGTTTCTGGGCTGAAGTTTCTGGAATTGGGTTGGAACCCACAACCTTCCGACTCAGCGGGAAGAGTGCTACCAACTGAGCCACGGCTGGCACATATTGTGTTTTTGTTTCCCCCATCAGAAGAAATAGTTTCTCTGTATCTCCCCTTTCAAATTCTTTTTAAAAATGTAATCACAGGATCCCAGGTTGAATTCACTTTGTATTTATATAGCACTTTTAACACAATAAAATATCCCTAGGCAATTCACAGCAACATTATACGGCAACATTTGACACTGTGCTACACAAGGAGATATTAGGGCAGATGACCAAAAGTTTGGTCAAAGAGATAGGTTCTATGAAACGTCTTAAAGGAGGAAATTGAGGTAGAGGGGCGGAGAGGTTTAGGGAGGATATTCTAGAGGGTCTAGGTAACTGAAGGCAGAGCCTCCAATGGTGCAGCAATTAAAATTGGGGATTTTACTCAGCTTTCTGCATTGTCGCAGCTGCTGAGGACTCACAGGCAAGTTGGTTGGTTGTGTCTACACCCTCTCAGGTCCCATGAGGTACATGTGAGTGACCAGGTGTAACTTGCACCCACATTTTCCCCATCACCCCCTAATTTGAATGAATGGACTACACCAAATACTAGCAGGCTGCCTAATGTAGGGCTGATATTTTCCCGTGATCTTCTCTAAGCACAGCACAGAAAAAAAATACTGATAAACCTGAAAAAAACCTTCAATCTGAAAGCAAAATATTTTAACTTCAGATTTACAGAAGTTGCACTTTTAAGTTCCGAGGATAAAAGAGATTTTTTTTTTAACTAATGCGACACAAAGTACCTTGCTCGGTGTCGCCTTGCCTCAGTTGCGGGCACTTTTGCTTGAGTCGAGGTTCAGTCCAGTCATGTCAGTGTAGTACTGAGGAAGTGCTATACTGTTGGTGGGCCTGTCTCTCTGTTCAAGTGGATGTAATAGATCCCTCAGCACTATTTGAAGGGGAACAGGGGAGTCTCCCACTGCAACAATATTTATCCCCCAGCCAACATCACAACGACAGGTTAGCCATTCATCTCATTGGTCTTATTTTTATTCTTTCATGGGATGTGGGCATCGCAGGCAAGGGCAGCATTTGTTCCCCATCCCTAATTGCCCAGCCCTTGAACTGAATGGCTTGCTAGGCCATTTTGCTGGGGGTCTGGAGTCACATGTAGGCCAGACCAGTTAAGGATGGCAGATTTATTTCCCTGAAGGACATTCGTGAACCAAGTGGGTTTTTATGACAATCAACGATAGTTGTCATGGTCACCATGACTGAGACTAGCCATCATGCTGGTCTGTGTGCAAATTGGCTGCTGTGTTTGGGCCTATGAAACAAATTATTAAAATGCCTCAAAACTAACTGCTTAGCTGGGATGTGTTTTGGAGTGAACTGAAGGTGTGAAAGGTGCTATATAAATGCTTATTCTTGCTAGTAAAATCACAAACAGCTTCAGAAAGATAATTTTAAAAAATTATTTCATGGGATGTGAGGGTTGTTGGCAAGGCCAACATTTGGTACCCATCCCTTACTGACCTTGAAAAGGTGATGTTGAAATGGCTGATGGTAGTAAGAGGCGCTATATAAATGTAAGTCTTTATTTTTCAAGTGCATGATGGAGAAAGGAACTGAAGGATAGGTTGATGGGATGAGATGAAGGAAATGAAGTAGGAGGAGGCGGCTGTGGAGCATAAACACCGGTTGGGCTAAATGGCCTGTTTGTTGCTATATGTAATTATAAGCGTCAAATAGTAAAATTATAACACCAGAAAGTGGATAGAAATGGATGGGCTGTCAAGTGTATGAAAGGCTAGTGTTTCAGATCTCTGACCCTTCATCACATGTAGCCGGTCTGTCAACTTCAGACCAAGCTTTTTTTAATTTTTGTTTTATTTTGAAATGCTGAAGCCAGTTTGACCTAGCTTGGAACTGGTTTTTTTTTTGTCCTGATTAGCCTCTTTTCTCTTTTCACAGGGAGTCTCTGAAATCACACACAAGGATTGTCTTGATAAGATGCACAAGGACTGAGCAATTGTCAGTCGAAAGGAGTAATAATGGTGCCAATGTAGATGCTTCGTGTGGGAGTGCACTTATATACACCAGGCAGACCAGTAGGTGCTATATATGGTGGAGGATGCGATTACTGCATGATATTCATAAAAGGGAACATTTGCAATCTGTGATTGCCTTTGTACAATTGATCCATTTCTCAGCATTGAAGTTTTTTCTGTTGCAATCTGTACATACCGAGTCTACGAAATGTATTCATTTAGTCTGTGTATGAACTGCAATGCCATTACCCCTGTTGCTAGAGCAGACCTAAGTAGCAAGTATTATGTCTGCTTGATGGAAGTGCAATGTACCCAGTACCTGAGCCTTGTCGTTTATCTGTACCTTATTTATTTCCCCTTCTCAAAGTCATTTGTACCATGTACAGTGGGGTCTTCCATCTCTTTGTATAGCATGGTTATAAAATTGTAAACAAAGAGATGTTCTGTTTTTTTTTTCTCTCCAGCCTATTACTGCGAGTGACAGAGTTTAGCTGCCACAATCTATATATGTACAGTGGAAATTTATAATCCTAAGGAATGTGCGCAGTGCCGAACTGAAGAAAGTGAACTTTCTCTCTCTCAAGCTGGAACCCTCCACTTGAATCCATGCTGAGACAGTCACAGAGTGAAGGTGTGTTTCTCCTCTCAACCTTCGCAACGCAATAAGGCAGTGACAGAATAATTCCATTGCTTTGGACCACATCGGTTGTCACTGCTCCACCCTCAGAGTGAAGTGATTTTTATTTTTTTGTTTGTTTTTGCAGTGTTAGTGTTTCTGATCTGAACCAATCAGCATCTTTGCTCACCTGTTGAAAAGATGATTTATCTGATTTTGTAAGTCAAATGTACACATTCAGTTCAAATGTATTTGATTTTTTTTTCTCCCTTCACTGTTCTCAATAAAAATGTACAGTAATTGTCAAATGGTTGCATTTTCTAAAAAAATATATACAAAGGAGCAACTAAAAGTAATAGATCGTTGGAAAAATGTTGAGTGTTATGTTATTGTTGGCTTGAAAGCATTTTTTTCTCCATAACCGGGTTAACTGCTAGAATTTAGGCACCTTAAATTTACGTTATAGATATGCTTTCGAAAGTTGACATGCTCACACTTCTGTGTCAGAAGGTCATGAGTTCAAGGTGCACTCCAGAACTGGAACATTTAATCTGGACAAGGGTTTCTCAACCAAGGGTTCACAGCCACCCCCCGAGGGTCCACCAAAAATAACCAGTGAATGTTGGCCTTGCACAAGCCACCTACCCCAACCCCCACCCCCGCCATCGTTAACATATTTTGTAGCCTGAGTGGCACGACCATCCGATTCAGTTGGTGGTCGGTAATTGCGCTTTGCCGCTAAAGCAGGTTCGCATTAGTAACACGTCGCTGCATCCCTCAAACGAGGCTCAAGCTAGAGCCCAGCTCCAGCAGCAAGCTTCACATTAAATAAGTACAACGAAAGTAAGAAGGAACTGTTATAGCTGATTTTTGTGAAGTAAGAAACGCTTGAGTTGCGGGGGCGTCTGCAATTTTTAAAAGACGGGAAGTGGCAGGAGCAGTCCTCAGAAGTGAAAATGTTGAGAAGCCCTAATCTAGACCTACATTTCAGCACATTGTCAGAGGTGTCGTCAGATCAACTGAGACATTAAACTGAGACCCAGTCTGACTGTTCAGGTGGATATGAAAGCCCACGCGTCACTGTTCAAAGTTTTCTTGGTACCTGTATTCCGTCAGTCAAGATTAACTCGTCATTTGCCTTAAATAAAAACAAAAATTGCTGGAAAAGCTCAGCAGCATTGGCAGTGGAGAGAGAAACAGAGTTAACGTATGACTCTCCTTCAGAGCTCTGGCTGTTGCCGTATTGCAATTGGCTGAGTGCTGCCATATTGCGATTGGCTGACTGCTGCTCAGTGTTGTAATTGGCTGTGTGCTGCTCCAGGAAAAGCGGTTCCTTCTATTTTTGGTTGTCCCTTCCCCAAATTTCTTCCTCCTCCTGCCCCCCCCTCACCACCCCACCACCGACAGTGACAGAGTAACCATCAGCAACTAGGGTCACTGTTTAAAAATAAGTGGTTGCTAATTTAAGACAGAGATGAGGAGAATTTTTTTCTCTCAGAGGGTCATGAGTCTTTGGAACTCTTCCTCAAAAGGCAGTGGAAGCAGAGTCTTTAAATATTCTTAAGGCAAAGGTAGATAGATTCTTGGGTGAAAGGTTATCACGGGTAGGCAGGGAATGTGGGATTGAGGTTACAATCAGATCAGCCATGATCTTATTGAATGGCGGAGCAGGCTCGAGAGGCCTACTCCTGCTCATTTGTATGTTCCATCACTCTAATACCCTACCCAAATGACCATTCTTCATGAGTCTGGTCCTGTCCTTGCCCAGTACCAGAAACACGTTTGCTTGCTGCTGGAGAACTGGTAGTGATCGAGAGTCATTGATTTTTTTATTTCCATCTTCCAAGTGTATGGATCGGAGGACGGTTGTAGGTCCCATTACCAAGATCAATTAATCTTAGTGCATGTCAAAAGTGGCCCCATTGAGTCTGTCTGGATCAGTTCATACACCATTTGGACCATGGGGCACTCCAAGGCAATGCTTTTTTTTAATCTTGGTGTATTTTTATGTTTTCTTTGACATTTATGTTTATATATTTAAATTGTTGGTGTTATTTCATTTCCCTTTAGTTATGTTTTCTATTAAACCCCCTCTCAAATATTTTAAATCTTCTTAACCAGAAATAATTTTCATTTATTTACCATCTTTCACAGCCTCAGGATGTCCCAAAGCACCTTTCAGCCAATTGTGTTCTTTTTTACGCATGGTCACTGTTGTGATATGGAAACAGTACAATTTGTGCACAGCTAGATCCCACAAATAGCAAGGTGATAATGGCCAGATAATCTGTTAGGGCTAGAAAAAGATAAAATGCCAGAAATACCCAACAAGTCTGGCAGCACCTGTGGAGAGAGAAACGGGCTTAATGCTTCAGGTCTGTGACCTTTCAACAGAACTAGGAAAAGCTAAAAATGAAAAAGTAGGTTTTGAGCAATTAAAAAGGAGGGAGGAGGTGGGAAGGAAAACAAAGAGGAATATCTGTGAGAGGGCAGGAGGGATTAAGTGACAAAATGTTTCATGGTGCAAAGCCAAAGCAGTGGTAATGGGACAAGTAAAGAAATAAATGATAAAAACAAAAAGCTAAAAGCTACTGCGGATGCTGGAAATCCAAAACAAAAACAGAGACCTGCTGAGTTTTTCCAGGTAATTCTGTTTTTGTGAAAGAAATAAATGATGTGTGTGGAGGAGGTGTGAATGACAGGATAGCTGCCACCCAAAAGCAAAATAAAGGAAATAGAGAAGCAAAAGACAAAACCAAAGCAGCAAAGAGAAAGCAAACAAAATAGGCAAAGAGGTTACAATTAAAATTGTTGAAGGAAACAAATTAATACGAAAGCAAAATACGAACCTATAAATTAGGAGCAGGAGTAAGCCATTCGGCCCCTAGAGCCTATTCCACCATTCAATAAGATCATGAACCTCAACTCCACTTGTCAATTCTCTTGTCAATCAAGAATCTACCTAATTCAGCCTTTAAATTATTCAATGACCCATCCTCCACCCCTCCTTGGGGAAGAGAATTCCAAAGATTCACTACCCTTTGAGAGGAAAAGAAAATCCTCTCATCCCCATACTAAATGGGAGGCTCCTAGTCTCTCCCACAAGGGGAAACATCCTTTCAGCATCCATCCTGTCAAGTCCCTCAGGATCTTATATGTTTTAATAAGAGCACCTCTCAATCTCCTAAATTCCAATGTATATAGGCCTAGACTGTCCAACCTTTCCTCATGAGATAACCCACCCCCTGCCCCACAATCCCATGTGTCAGTCAAGCAAACCCTCTCTGAATTGCTTCTAACATATTTATATCCTTTCTTAACTAAGGAGATCAAAATTGTGCACAGTACTCTAGATGTGGTCTAGAGTAATGCCTTGTACAACTGTAGCAAAGCATTCTACTTTTATATTCTGTTCCCCTTGCAATAAACAATATTTTTTTATTCATTCATGGAATGTGGGATTCACTGGCTGGGCCAGCATTTATTGCCCATCCCTAGTTGCCCTTTAGAAGATGGTAATGAGCTGCCTTCTTGAACCACTGCAGTCCATGTGGTGTAGGTACACCCATTTCCAGGATTTTGACCCAGCAACGGTGAAGAAACAGCGATATGTTCTTGAGTCAGGATGGTGAGTGACTTGGAGGGGAACTTCCAGGTAGTGGTGTTCCCATCTATCTGCTGCTCTCGTAGTTCTAGATGGTAGTGGTCGTGGGTTTAGAAGGTGCTGTCTAAGGAGCCATGGTGAATCCCTGCAGTACATCTTGTAGATGGTACACACTGCTGCTACTGTGCTCTTGTACTCTATGCCTCTATTAATGAAGCCTAGAATACTGTATACTTTAGGGACAGCTCTGACTACCTACACTGCCACCTTTAATGACTTATGTACATATACATCCAGGTCTCTCTGCTTCTGCACACCCTTTAGAATAGTGTCCTTTATTTTATACTGTCTCTCTATGTTCTTTGTACCAAAGTGTATCACCTCACACTTCTCCACACTGAATTTCATCTGCCACCTATCTTCCCACTCCACCAAGGTGCCAATGTCCTTTTGAAGTTCTACACTGTCCTCTCCCAAGTTTTGTCTCATCCGCAAACTTTGAAATTGTCCCCTGCACACCAAAATCTAGATCATTTATATATATCAGGAAAGGAAAGGGTCTCAATACTGACCCCTGGGAAACTCCACTACAAACCTTCTTCCAGCCCGAAAAATATCCATTAACCATTACTCTGTTTCCTATCCCTCAGCCAATTTTGTATCCACATTGCTACTGTCCCTTTTATTCCATGATCTATAACTTTCCTGACAAGTCTGTTGTGTGGTCTTTTGGAAGTCCATATACACCACATCAATGGCCTTGCCCTCATCAACTATCTCTGTTACCTCTTGAAAAAACTCCAGCAAGTTAGTTAGACACGATTTTCCTTTACCAAATCCACGCTGACTGTAGCCTTGTATCTACAGTATTTATGGCTAGTCCAGTTTCTGGTCAATGGCAACCCGCAGAATGTTGATATTGGGGATTCAGTGATGGTAATGCCATTGAACATCAAGGGGCGATGGTTAGATTCTCTCTTGTTGTAGATGGTCATTGTCTGACACCTGTGTGGTGCAAATGTTACTTGCCACTTGTCAGCCCAAGCCTGGATATTGTCCAGGTCTTGCTGCATTTGGACATGGACTGCTTCAGTATCTTATAAGGAACATGTCTTTTCATTTCTGTTGGACTGTTGTAAAGAACATATCTTTTTATTTTCTGTTGGGTTGTGGATTAAAATTATAATGGTTACAGGTTGAAAGACATGGTGGTACAGGATGAGGGGTATATACAATGTTGCAGTCCTGGAACAGGGTGTACCATGAAAGACAGGATGGTGCTGGAAAGGAGTCCATGACCAAGGGAGCTGCCTGACAAAAGCATTTTAATTGGCTCCAGACCAGGTGACCAAGATTTGTGTGAGAGCAGTCCAGCTGAATAGCTCCTAGCTTGAAAGGATCAAGACCTAAAACGTCTCCTGTGTGTGGAAGATTCCAGTAATTCCACAATAATAGCTAGCTGGCTTGTCTTCTCATATCTCTATAACCTGCTCTCTCTCTCTGAAAACCCCTGTCAAGAGGAAAAGGGAAAAACACTGTTACAGACATTGAAAGGGTGTGCAGGAGCAGAGGGACCTGGATGTATATGTATATAAGTGAACTAAATACTGAAAGTGCTGGAAGACCACCTTGTGTCATCAATAAGAACTGAACGGAATTTGGAAGACAGCGATCAAAATCAACCCGTCGAATCCTATACCCCGGAATTGGTGCTATTGAATTGTTTTATCCCACCCTTAAAATCCATGGTTTTCTGTGCCTTATCTGTCTTGTATGTGTGTGTATAGGGATTTAAAAAAGGGTAGAATTTAGGTTCGAGAGCTAGAAATTAGCGGTTCATACTTCACAAGATACTTTACAAGATTATGAGGGGCATGGACAGGGTGGATGGGGAGCAGCTGTCCCCCTTAGTTGAAGGGTCAGTCACAAGGGGACATAGGTTCAAGGTGAGGGGCAGGAGGTTTAGGGGGGATGAGAGGAAAAACTTTTTTACCCAGAGGGTGGTGACGGTCTGGAATGCACTGCCTGGGAAGGTGGTGGAGGTGAGTTGCCTCACATCCTTTAAAAAGTACCTGGATGAGCACTTGGCATGTCATAACATTCAAGGCTATGGGCCAAGTGCTGGTAAATGGGATTAGGTAGGTAGGTCAGGTGTTTCTCACGTGTCGGTGCAGATTCGATGGGCCGAAGGGCCTCTTCTGCACTGTGTGATTCTGTGATTCTGTGATTCTTTCTTTTGCCACTGGTTTAGGACAGTTTGTTCAATAAACAGTTACTTTCTTATTAAGTTTACAAACCTGGTGCTGGTATTATGTTAACCTTCGGTTAAACAGTTAGGTAGAATCGTGGCAACCTGGTGGTTTGATCAAACTTTTTCACATTTGGCGCAGCTCGGGGAACAGTGGGGCTGATTATTACAGCGCACCATCCCCAATGAGTCATGACAATCTGAAGAGTCGCGAATGGTGCTGAACATTGCGCAATCATCAGCGAACATCTCCACTTCTGACCTTATGATGGAAGGAAGGTCATTGATGAAGCAGCTGAAGATGGTTGGGCCGAGGACACTACCCTGAGGAACTCCTGCAGTGATGTCCTGGAGCTGAGATGACTGACCTCCAACAGCCACAACCATCTTCCTTTGTGTTAGTTATGACTCCAACCAGTGGAGAGTTTTTCCCCTGATTCCCATTGACTCCAGTTTTGCTAGGGCTCCTTGATGCCACATTCAGTCAAATGTGGCCTTGATGTCACTCTCACCTCACTTTGGGAGTTCAGCTCTTTTGTCCATGCTTGAACCAAGGCTGTAATGAGGTCAGGAGCTGAGTGGCCCTGGCGGAACCCAAACTGGATATCAGGGTATCAGTGAGCAGGTTATTGCTAAGCACGGGCCGCTTGATAACATTGTTGATGACCTCTTCCGTCACTTTACTGATGATCGAGAGTGTTCCATTTGTTTTCTGAATCACTCACTCTACCTGCAAAGTAACTTTTCCTGATTCATGTACCACGGCATCCAGATCCCTCTGTACCTCAAGAGTTCTGCAATCTATCTCTATTTAAATAATAATCTGCTTTCCCATTCTTCCTGCCAAAATAGACAAGTTCATATTTTCCCACATTATACTCCATCTGCCAGATTTTTGCATTTGCCCGCTCATTTAACCTATCTATATCCCTTTGCAGATTCCTGATGACCTCTTCACAACTTACTTTTGTTTAATTCAACATGGAATGTGGGCATCACTGGTTAGGCCAGCATTTATTGACAATCCCTAATTGCCCTAGAGAAGGTGGTGGTGAGCTGCCTTCTTGAACTGCTGCAGTCCATGTGGTGTAGGTACACCCACAGTGCTGTTAGGAAGGCAGTTCCAGGATTTTGACCCAGCAACAGTGAAGGAACGGTGATATATTTCCAAGTCAGGTTTGTGACTGGCTTGGAGGGGAACCTCCAGGTAGTGGTGCTCCCATGTGTCTGCTACCCTTGTCCTTCTAGATGGTAATGGTCGTGGGTTTGGAAGGTGCTGCCTAAGAAGGCTTTGTGAGTCCCTGCTGTGCATGTATCTATCTTTGTGACATCAACAAATTTAACAACTATACATTCAGTCCCTTCATCCAAGTCATTGATATAAATTGTAAATAGTTGTGGCCCCAGCATTGATCCCTGTGGCACTCCACTCATCACATTGCGCTAACCTGAAAATGACCCCCTTATGTCTACTCTCTGTTTCCTTATAGCTAATCAATCCTCTATCCAAGCTAATATGTTACCCTCTACACCATGAGCTCTTATATTGCGTAGTGGTACCTTGTCAAATGCCTTCTGGAAATCTAAGAACAGCACATCCACTGGTTCCCCTTCATCTGCATTGCTTGTTACTTCCTCAAAGAACTCCAATAAATTAGATCTCCCTTTCATGAAACCATGTTGACTCTGCCTGATTGCATTGAGATTTTCTAAGAGCCCAGCTATTATCTTCTTAATAATTGATTTCAGCAATTTCCCTATAGCAGATGTTCAACTTAGTGGCCTGCAGCTTTCTGCTTTCTGTCTCTCTCATTTCTTGAATAGAAGAGTGACATTTGCTATTTGCCAGTCTGATGAGTCCTTCCCAGAATCTAGGGAATTTTGCACAATTAGAAACAACTTGTCTACTATCTTTGCAGACACTTTTTATAGGATAAAGTCCATCAGGTCCTGGGGACCCTAATAATTTTCTTAGTACCTTTTCCCTGGTGATTGTAATTGTTTTAAGTTCTTCCCCTTCTTTCACCGCCTGATTCACAATTATTTCTGCGATGTTATTTGTATCTTCTACAGTGAAGACAGATGCAAATCAATTCATCTGCCATTTCCTTATTTTCCATTATTGATTCTCCATTCCCACTCTCTAGAAGAGAAATGCTCACTTGCTGTTTTCCTTTTTAAATACTTGCTTAAACTCTTACTATCTGTTTTTATATTTCTAGCTAGCTTTCTATCATATTCTAATTTCTTCCTCCTTATTCATCTTTTGGTCATTCTTTGCTGTTCTTTATATTCTGTCCAAACTCCTGACCTACCAATCAGCTATGCAGAATTATACAATTTTTCTTTCAATTTGATACTACCTTTAACTTCCTTGGTTAGTCGCGGATGGTGTGTCCTTCTCTTAGTCTTTCTTTCTCACTGGAATGTATCTTTTCTGAGCATTTTGAAATATCTCCTTAAATGTCTGCTACTGCATCCCTACTGACCTATCCCTTAACCTAATTTCCCAGTTCACTTTAGCCAGCTCTGTCTTCATGCCCTCATAATTGCCCTTCTTTCAGCTTAAAATATCTTAGATTCACTCCTCTCTCCCTCAAACTGAATGTGAAATTCAATCATATTATGATCACTGCTACCTAGGGGGTTCTTCACAATGAGGTCATTAATCAGTCCTGTCTCATTGCACATTACTAGATCCAGTATACCCTGCTCTCTGGTTGATGCTAGAATGTGCTGCTCTAAGAAACTGTTCTGAAACCATCTATGAGCTCATCATCCAGGCTACATGTAGATTAATCTACATGTAGATTAAAATCATGATTATCACAATACCTTTCTCACAAGCCCCCATTATTTCTTCCTGTGTACCCCATCCTACAGTGTGGTTACTGTTAGGGGGTTTATAAACCACTTCCACAAGCGACTTCTTACCTTTATCATTTCTCATCTCTACCCAAACTGATTCTATATCTTAATCTCCAGGACCAAGGTCATCTCTCTCCATTGTACCAATGTCATCCTTAACTAACAGAAATACCCCTCCACCTTTTCCTGGCTTCCAGTCCTTCCTAAATGTCAGGTACCCTTGAATATTCAGCTCCAAGTCTTTGCCATCCTGCAGCCATCTCTCTGTAATGGCTATCCGATCATACATATTTATTTCTATTTGCGCTGCCAATTCATTTGTTTTGTTATGAATGCCATGCACATTCAGACACAGAGCCTTCAGTTCTGCCTTTTTACTATTTTTGTAATCTCTAGCCTTATCTGCAGGTGCACTCTTAGGCTTGCACATTCTGTCACTTCCTGCTACGCTCTGATCATCTTTTCCCTTACACCTACTTTACTTTCTCGCCTTGAGTTCTCTCTTTAATTTATCTTCCAAAACCTGATGCCTTGCCTCCACTATTTAGTTGAAAGCCCGCTCAGCCATCCTAGTTATGCCACTCGCCAGTACAAATCCAGACAGCCTGCAAGAACCTCAAACCTGTTGGATAATTGCAAAGACTGAGGCTCCTACACATCTACCTTTTGGGTCTCCATACCTGCCTCACTTGCAGTCACACCCTCCTGTCCCTGCCCATTGACCAAATCGGAAGACCCTATCCTAAGGGGTGTGTCTGCCTCCTGCTATAAAGATTCCAGGTAACTTTCCCCCTCCCTGATGCATCGCAGTGTCTACAGCTCGGTCTTCAGCTCAATGACTCTGAGCCAAACCTCCTCCAGCCGCAGACACTTACTACAGACGCATTTACCCTGGATTACACTGGCATCCAGGAGCTCCCACATTTCCAAAGGGCATTTGATAAGGTACCAAATCAAAGGTTATTATACAAGATGAGAGCACATGGTGTAGGGGATAACATTTAGCATGGATGAAGAATTGCTTCACTAACAGGAAGCAGACGACAGAGATAAATGAGTCTTTTTCGGGTTGGCAAGCTGTAACTAGTGGAGTGCCACTAGGGATCAGTGCTGGGGCCTCAATTATTTGTAATCTATATCAATGACTTGGATGAAGGGACCTAATGTATTGTGGCTAAATTTGTCGATGACACCAAAATAGGTAGGAAAGTCAATTGTCCAGAGGAGGTAAAGAGTCTACAAAGCGATATAGACAGGTTAAGTGAGTGGGCAACAATTTGGCAAATGGAGTATAACGTGGGGAAATGTGAGCTGCTTCAATTTGGCAGAAAGAATAGAAAAGCAGCAATCTCTTTAAATGGAGAGAGATTGCTAAACTCAGTGGTACAGAGCAATCTGAGTGTCCTGGTGCATGAATCATATAAAGCTAGTATGCAGGTACAGCAAGTGATTAGGAAGGCAAATGAAATGTTGGCATCCATTGCAAAAGGAATGGAATATAGAAGTAGGGACGTTTTACTACAGCAGTACAGGGTGTTGCTAAGACTACATCTGGAATACTAGTATAGTTTTGGTCTCCTTATTTGTCAAAGAATATAATTGTGTTAGAAGCAGTTCAGAGAAGGTTCACTTGAAATCATTCCTGAGATGAAGGGCTTATCTTATGAGGAAAGGTTGGACAGGTCCAGCCTGTACCCATTGGAGTTTAGAAGAATGAGAGATTATCTAATTGAAACATAAGATCCTGAGGGGACTTGATAAGGTGGATACCGGGAGCATGTTTCCTCTTGTCGGGGAGACTAGAACGAGGGGACACAGTTTAAGAATAAGAGGTTCCCCTTTTAAGACAGAGGTAAACAGAAATTTTTTCTCTCAGATGGTTGTTAGTCTGTGGAATTCTCTTCCTCAGAAAGCAGTGGAGGCTGTGTCATTGAATCATTCAAGGCTGAGTTAGATAGATTTTTGATAGACAAGGGAGTCAAGGGTTATGGGGATAGACAGGAAAGTGGAGTTGAGACCACAACCAGGTCAGTCATGATCCTATTGAACGGTGGAGCAGGCTCGAAGGGTCAAATGTCCTTCTCCTGCTCCTAAGCACAAAATGCTGCAAGTACTCAACTTATCCAATTCCCATTGGCCTTGCATCATGGACAGCTTTTTCATTTAATCTCTCCAACCCATTACAGATCTTCCTTTTTGTCCTTCTTTCCACCTTCTCTCTCACATGTTCAAACCTATTAAATTTCTAACTTTTTGTCCTTCTTTCCACCTTCTCTCTCACATGTTCAAAACCTATTAAATTTCTAACTTTAACCTGTTCTGATAAAAGGTTGCAGATCTGAAATGCTGGACTGGATTTTCACAGAGTCGGGAAGACTTTGCTGACCTTTAAAAATGGTGGGCAGGACCAGATGCCAAAGTCCCACCCATGTCTCTGACAGATTCAATTTTTGCCAGCAGAGAAAAAGGGATGGGGCATGATTCACACAAACTCAGAAGGACCATTTGAATTTTGTACCGAGTTCAAACAGACCCCATTTTGGCTAACCTGCAAATTGAGGGTCATGAATTGGTGGAGTTGATGTAAAGGCTCTTGAAGGGTGAATAGGTATGTTGATCTGAAGTTGTTAAATTTCTTGCTCTTTTAACATGAAACTAAAGACCGAAGCTGTCAGTGAGAGTTGAGAAGAAACCCTCCTCTGGACTTTAAGTTACATGCCATCTGGTGCAGGTTAGAAAGAAATTACCATTCGTTCATGCAGTTTCAATAGAAGTCTTTGCTGACATTTCCCAAGGGCTATTATTATGTCATTGTCAACGCTTGGCCTAATTTCAAAAGCTACAATTATCTCAGCAAGCGGTTCAGAGTTCACAGTTTGATTAACAGTTTAAAGAGGCAGTTAAAGGATTAGATGCTTTTGATGTTGGGTCTGAATAGAACTTTGTTTTTATAAGAGACTAACCACTTGAGGAGATCTAAAAGATTTGAATGGGTTTCCTGAATGGGAGTTTTTTTCACTATCAAGTGTGTTATGAGTGAGAGCTGTATTAGATTGTTAGAAGCTTTATTTTAATCTCCACATGGCTACTGAGATCTACCCATGTTCGATACTTGGTGAGTTGGCACTGAGGTGACATGAGGGGGTATGGTGTGGTGGGGCAAGAGTTGGCATGGAGGTGGCATGGGGATATGAGGGCTTAGGGGTGAGTGGAGCCATTAGTTGGCTTCAGGATGGCGTGGGCTTATGAGAGGGCATGGGGAAATAGGTGGAGGCATGGGATGGCATGCAGGTGGCATGGAGGGTGGGTGGGGGTGTGAGGGGAGGTGAGAGATGAGGGCAAGAGGGCTTAATGGTTCTAAACCAACAGGTACAAAGTCCCAGAGAACCAAGGTGGGCCTTCTAACCAACTTGCCTCAGCACTCACCTGCCTCCATGGCCATCTAGGATCTGTTTCTGGGGTCATTGGGCCAAACTCAATCCCATCCCCACCTCCCCAGAGTGAAAATTGGATCTAATCTGGCCTTTAAACTGAGGTGAGTCTGCTGAGTTGGGAAACTACTTGACCTGAGCTACCTACCTCAGTAGTGAAAATCCGGCCTGTTAACTTTGTTTATCCCTCCACATGTGTTGTCAAGTATTTCCAGCGTTTTCTGTTTTTACTTTAGATTTCTGGCTTCTGTAGCATTTTGCTTCTAAATCTGTTAGTGCTGTTTGTTGAGGGACAAATATTGGCAAGGACACCAGAGAACTCCTGTGCTCTTCTTTGAAATTGTGCCACAGGCTTTTCAATTTTGTGCTTTCTTAATTTGTAGAGGAAAGATCAAGTGGTTTGAGACTGCCTCTTATACAGTTTATAGTGACTATTTTAATGTCAGCGACTAAAAGATCACTGCAAGTAAGTATTTAAGTGGTAGTTAACAGAATTTAGCAATAATTGATATTCCCCAGTCTGATTTTGGTGGAGGCCCATTGCTTCATTCACCAGTCACCCATCAAATTGTATCCTCCTCCATTGTCTCGACTCCACATTCCATTGATGTGACTTCTAGTTTTGACCATACAGCTTAACCTGTTTTTAAAACCAAGGAACAAGGAAATTGCAGACTGTGCTCATGTCCCCCAGACAGTCAATTGCACCAACACCGAACCTGTCTTCTGAACTATCACAACTGTAGTTAACACCTCGGTCCAACAGATAATAGTCAAACACAGCAGGTTAGGCAATGTCTGTGGAGGGAGAAGCAGAATTAACAGGTCGATCACCTTTCCTCAGAACATCAACCTGAAATTTTAACTCTGTTTCTCTCTCTCCACAGATGCCACCTGACCTGCTGAATATTTCCAGCATCCACAATATTTATAGATAATGCTCATTCTGTTTATTTGACAACTGCTCAACTTAAATAGTATTTTCCTGTCTGGTATTTGAAATGCAGAACACTCCAAATGGTTAATGTGACGCTGCAGCTAGTCTATGTGCCATCTTTGGTGTCTCCATTGTTCTGGGCAATCTGATATTAACTTGCAGTGGGAGAGGGAGGACCCAGTAGTCGTGGTCCACCTAGGTACTGAGGACATAGGAAAAACTAGGAAAGGGGTTCTGCTGAGGGAGTATGAGCAGTGAGGGTCTTAATTTTAAAAGCAGAACCTCAAAGATAATAATCCCTGGATTACGACCTGAGCCACGAACAAATTGGTGTTGGGTTAATCAGATTAGAGAGTTAAATGCGTGGGTCAAATATTGGGAGAAATGGGTTTTAATTCATGGGGCACTGGCACCAGTACCGGGCAAAGTGGGAGCTGTACCATTGGGATGATCTTCAACTCAACCATGCTAGGATGAGTGTACTGGTGAGTCATATAACTAAGGCAGTAGAGAGGGCTTTAAGCTAAATAGTGGGGGTGAGCGATCAAGTTTGGGAAGATGTGATGAAATAGAGAAGACCGGGCAAGAAAGCAAGGTAGGAATAAAGGAAATGATTTTCAGGGCATGTCAAGAAGGGGCAGAGTGTACAAGTCTAAGAGTGCACCACCAGATAAGGCTAGAGGTTACAAAAATAGTAAAAAGAGAGAACTAAAGGCCCTGCATTTTAATGCACGTAGCATTTGTAACAAAAAAGATGAATTGGCAACACAAATAGAAATAAATATGTATGATCTGATAGCCATTACAGAGAGATGGCCGCAGAATGATGAAGACTAGGAGCTGAATATTCAAGGGTATCTGACATTTAGGAAGTACAGGAAGCTAGGAAAAGGTGGAGGAGTAGCTCTTTTAATTAAGGATGACATTGGTACAATAGAGAGAGAGAGATGACCTTAGTTCTGGTGGTCAAGATATTGAATCAATTTGGGTAGAATTGAGAAATAGTAACGGTAAGATGGCACTTGTAGGAGTTGTTTATAGGCCCCCTAACAGTAACCACACTGTACAGGAAGAAATAATGGGGGCTTGTGAGAAAGGTACGGCAATAATCATGGGCGAATTTAGACTACATGTAGCTTGGTCAAATCAGAGTGGCAAATGTAGTCTGGATGATGAGTTCATAGGTGGTTTCAGGATATTTCTTAGAGCAGCACATTTTAGCACCAACCAGACAGCAGACCTGGTAAATGTGCAACGAGATAGGATTAATTAATGACCTCATAGAAAAGGCACCCCTAGGTAGTAGTGATCATAATATGATTGAATTTCACATTCAGTTTGAGGGAGAGAGGAGTGGATCTAAGACTGATGTTTTAAGCTGAAATAAGGGCAATTCTGAGGGCATGAAGACAGGGCTGGCTAATTTAACTTTAGGTTAAAGGATAGGTCAGTAGAGATGCAGTGGCAGGCATTTAGGGAATATTTCAGAAAACTCAGAAAAGATACATTCCAGTGAGAAAGGAAGGGTAGAATTTTCTGTCTGTCGGGCGGGCGGGCTCGACCCAATTTCCAGCGGGCAGGGAGCTGATCCCCGTCGGAGAAGCGGGTCCCGCCACCATTTTATGTGGGCGGGCCAATTAAGACCCACCCAGCGTGACGTCCGGCGGGAAGCGCAATGCGCTTCCTGAGTGGGCGGGGGTGATTCCCCAAAAGCGAGAGTGCACTCTTTCGTGGATGCACACGATAGAGAGCACATCTCCCTGAGGCTAAATGCTGCCTCAGGGAAATCGCTGACACTTTTAAAAATATTAAAAATAGATAAAAAGATTCCCTAACATGTCCCTCTCATGTGACAATGTCACATGAGATGGGACATGTTCACAATTTACATAGTAAGTTTATTAAACATTTTTAAACCCTACATGAAACCTCATCCCGCCTGTGGATGAGGTTTCATGTATTTTCTATTGCCCGCCGGGACTCCTGGCCTGCCCACCAACCTTAAGATTGGACAGGCAGGTCCTTTAATTGTATAATTGATCCTATAAATGGCCTCAATTAGCCATTGACAGGTCGGCAGGTTCCGCCCAACATCATCCCGCATCATGGGAGGTGTCAGCTGTGGCTCAGTTCATAGCACCCTCGCCTTTGAATCAGAGGGTTGTGGGTTCACGTTCCACTCCCAGAAATCAAGAACTGTGATTGTACTCGAAAAGAGTTGCAATCTGTGACTGTTGATAACTCGAAAGAGTATCATCCCGCATCATTTTACGCGTCGGCGGGCGGGTCCCGCCCCTGCTCACCAACAGCAAAATTCTTCCCAAAGACTCTAAGGGAAGGACGCACCATCCGTGGATAACTAAGGAAGTTAAAGGTGGTATCAAATTGAAAGAAAAAGTATATAATTCCGCAAAGATGTGTGGCAGGTCAGAAGATTGGGCAGAATATAAAGAACAGCAAATAATGAATAAAAGATTAATATGGAGGAAGAAATTAGAGTACAAGAGAAAGCTAGATGGAAATATAAAAACAGGTAGTAAGAGTTTCTACAGGTATTTAAAAAGGAAAAGAGCACGTAAAGTGAGCATTGATCCTTCAAAGTGTGAGAAAGGGGAATTAGTAATGGAAATAAGCCAATGGCAGATGAATTGAACAGATATTTTGCATCTGCCTTCACTGTTGAGGATACAAATAACATCCCAGAAATCATTGTGAATCAGGAGGTGAAAGGGAAGGAGAAATTTAAAACAATTACAATCACCAGGGAAATAAAAATATTATTAGAACTAAAAGCTGACAAGTACCAAGGTCCTGATGGACTTCATCCAAGAGTCTTAAAAAAAGTTACTGTTGAGATAGTAGAGGCATTTGCTTTAATTTTCCAAAATTCCCTGGAATCTGGAAAGGTCCCATCAGATTGGAAAATAGTGAATGTGATTCTTCTATTCAAGGAATGAGAGAATTGAGGAGCAAATTTGTGCACAATTTGTGGAGGTGTGTAAAAACAATATCAATAGGATAATTATATTAGGTGATTTCAACTTCCCCAACATTAATTGGGATAGACATAGTGTTAAGGGCTTGGATGGAGTGGATTTCTTGAAATATGTACAGGAGAACTTTTTAGGTCAATATGTAGAGGGTCCAACAATGGATGGTGCAGTGTTGGACCTAATTCTGGGGAATGAAGCCGGACAGATGGCTGAGGTGGTGGTGGGGGAGCATTTTAGTGATAGCGACCACAACATGGTACAATTTAAGCTCGTTATGGGCAAAGAAATAGACAAGTTGCAAAAAAATGTTTTGGATTGGGGGAGCACGGATTTTAGTAAAATAAGGCAGGATCTGGCCAAGGTAGACTGGGAACAGCTACTTGTGGGGAAATCTACAGAGGAGCAGTGGGGGGCGTTCAAAGAGGAAATGGGGAGGGTACAGGCTTAACATGTTCCCTCTAGGGTGATAGGAAGGAGTAACAAGCCCAGATGGATGACCAGTGATATTCAGGATACAATGAAAAGGAAAAGAGAGGCTTTTAGCAGGTGTAAGGGAAGCAAATCAGTGGAGGCATTAGTGGAGTACAGAAAGTGCAGGGTGGAGCTTAAGAAAGCAATTAGGAGAGCAAAGAGGGGAAATGAGAAAGCTCTGGCTGGTAAAAGTAGGGAAAATCCCTAGATATTCCATAAGGATATCAATCGGAAGAGGATAGCCAAGGAAAGAGTAGGGCCCATAAGGGACCAAGGGGGCAATCTATGCGTGGATCTGTGCTGGGTCCCCTGTTATTCAATGGGCCGAAGGGCCTCTTCTGCACTGTGTGATTCTGTGATTCTGTGATGGAAATCAGGAAACTACAGGCCAGTTAGCTTAACATCTGTCATAGGGAAATTGCAGGAATCTATTATTAAAGTGGTTATAACGAGGCACTTTGACTAATTTATTGGAGTTCTTTGAGGAAGTACGCAATGTGAATGAAGAGGAACCTGTGGATGTGCTGTACTTAGATTTCAAGAAGACATTTGACAAGGTGCCACATCAAAGGTTACTACGCAAAATAAGAGGTCATGATGTCTGGGGTAACATATTAGCATGGACAGAGGATTGGTTAGCCAACAGGAAACGGAGAGTAGCCATAAATGAGGTAATTTTCAGGGTGGCGAGATGTGATGAGTGGAGTGCCACAGGGATCAGTGCTGGGGCCTCAACTATTTACAATTTACATCCATGACATGGATGAAGGAGCAGAATGTATGGTTGCAAAATTTGCTGCTGACACAAAGATGGGTAGGAAAGTAAGTTGTGAAGAGGACATAAGGAATCTGCAACAGGACATAGAGAGGTTAAGTGACTGGACAAAAATTTGGCAGATGGAGTATAACATGAGAAAATGTGAACTTGTTCACTTTGGCAGGTAGAATGGATAAGTAGTATAGTATTTGAATAGAGAGAGATTTCAGAACTTTGAACTACAGAGGGATCTGGGTGTCCTGGTTCATGGGTAATAAAAAAGTTAGTTTGCAGGTACAGCAAGTGATTCGGGAAGCAAATGAAATCACAGAATCACAGAATCACACAGTGCAGAAGAGGCCCTTTGGCCCATCGAGTCTGCACTGACACGTGAGAAACACTTGACCTACCTACCTAATCCCATTTACCAGCACTTGGCCCATAGCCTTGAATGTTATGACATGACAAGTGCTCATCCAGGTACTTTTTAAAGGATGTAAGGCAACCCGCCTCCACCACCCTCACAGGCAGCGCATTCCAAACCGTCACCACCCTCTGGGTAAAAAAGTTTTTCCTCATATCCCCCCTAAACCCCCTGCCCCTCACTTTGAACTTGTGCCCCCTCGTGACTGACCCTTCAACTAAGAGGAACAACTGCTCCCTATCCACCCTGTCCATGCCCCTTATAATCTTGTACACCTCGATCAGGTTGCCCCTCAGTCTTCTCTGCTTCAACAAAAACAACCCAAGTCCATCCAACCTCTCTTCATAACTTAAATGTTTCATCCCAGGCAACATCCTGGTGAATCTCCTCCGCACCCCCTCCAGTGCAATCACATCCTTCCTATAATGTGGCGACCAGAACTGCACACAGTACTCCAGCTGTGGCCTCACCAAGGTTCTATACAACTCCAACATGACCTCCCTACTTTTGTAATCTATGCCTCGATTGATAAAGGCAAGTGTCCATATGCCTTTTTCACCACCCCACTAACATGCCCCTCCGCCTTCAGAGATCTATGGACACACACACCAAGGCCCCTTTGTTCCTCAGAACTTCCTAGTGTCATGCCGTTCATTGAATACTTCCTTGTCAAATTACTCCTTCCAGACTGTATTGCCTCACTTTTTAGGGTCAAATTCCATCTGCCGCTTATCTGCCCATTTGACCATCCAGTCTATATCTTCCTGGATCCCAAGACAGTCAACCTCATTGTTAACCACCCGGCCAATCTTTGTGTCATGCACAAAATTATTAATCCTACCCCCCACATAGTCACAGAATCACAGAATCACAGAATCACACAGTGCAGAAGAGGCCCTTCAGCCCATCGAGTCTGCACCGACACGTGAGAAACACCTGACCTACCTAACTAATCCCATTTACCAGCACTTGGCCCATAACCTTGAATGTTATGACGTGCCAAGTGCTCATCCAGGTACTTTTTAAAGGATGTGAGGCAACCCGCCTCCACCACCCTCCCAGGCAGCGCATTCCAGACTGTCACCACCCTCTGGGTAAAAAAGTCTTTCCTCACATCCCCCCTAAACCCCCTGCCCCTCTCCTTGAACTTATGTCCCCTTGTGACTGGCCCTTCAACTAAGGGGAACAGCTGCTCCCTATCCATCATGTCCATGGCCCTCATAACCTTGTACACCGCGATCATGTCGCCCCCCCAGTCTTCTCTGCTCCAACAAAAACAACCCAAGTCTATCCAACCTCTTTTCATAACTTAAATGTTTCATCCCAAGCAACATCCTGGTGAATCTCCTCTGCACCCCCTCCACTGCAATCACATCCTTCCCTACTTTTGTAATCTATGCCTCGATTGATAAAGGCAAGTGTCCCATATGCCTTTTTCACCACCCTGCTAACATGCCCATCCACCTTCAGAGATCTATGGACACACACGCCAAGGTCCCTTTGTTCCTCAGAACTTCCTAGTGTCATGCCGTTCATTGAATACTTCCTTGTCAAATTACTCCTTCCAAAGTGTATCACCTCACACTTTTCAGGGTTAAACTCCATCTGCCACTTATCTGCCCATTTGACCATCCTGTCTATATCTTCCTGTAGCCCAAGACACTCAACCTCACTATTAAACACCCGGCCAATCTTTGTGTCATCCGCAAACTTACTAATCCTACCCCCCACATAGTCACCTATGTTGTTTATGTAAATGACAAATAATAGGGGACCCAGCACAGATCCCTGTGGTACACCACTGGACACTGGCTTCCAGTCACTAAAGCATCCTTCTGTCATCACCCTCTGTCCCCTACAACTAAGCCAATTTTGAATCCACCTTTTCAAATTACCCTGTATCCCATGTGCATTTGCCTTCTTTATAAGTCTCCCATGTGGGACCTTGTCAAAGGCTTTGCTGAAATCCATATAAACTACATCAACTGCACTACCCCCATCTCCACTGGTCACCTCCTCAAAATATTCAATCAAATTTGTTAGGCATGACCTCCCTCTGACAAAGCCATGCTGACTATCCCTGATCAAACCTTGCCACTCCAAGCGGAGATAGATTCCCTCCTTCAGAATTTTCTCCAAGAGTTTCCCTACCACTGACGTGAGACTCACTGGTCTGTAGTTCCCTGGCTTATCTCTACAACCCCCCTTAAATAGCAGAACTATATTAGCTGTTCTCCAGTCCTCTGGCACCTCCCCCGTGGCCAGAGAGGAATTAAAAATTTGGGTCAGAGCCCCTGCAATCTCCTCCTTTGCCTCCCTCAGCAGTCTGGGACACAAATCATCCAGACCTGAAGATTTGTCCACTTTTAAGCCTGCCAACACCTCCAATACCTTGTCACTCCCTATTTCAATTTGCTCAAGAACCTCACAGTCTCTCTCACCAAATTCCATACTTTCATCCTCATTCTCTTGGGTGAAGACGGATGTGAAGTATTCGTTCAACACTCTACCGATACCCTCTGGCTCCACCCATAGATTGCCCCCTTGGTCCTGAATGGGCCCTACTCTTTCCCTGGTTATCCTCTTCCCATTGATATACTTATAGAATATCTTGGGATTTTCCCTAATTTTACCAATTTTGTCAGGTATTGCAATGGGAATGGAATATAAAAGTAGGTATGCTTTGCTACAATTGTACATGGTGTTGGAGAGGCCACTTCTAAAGTATTGTGTACAGTTTTGGTCTCCTTACTTAAGAAAGGGTATAAATGCATTAGAAGCAGTTCAGAGAAGGTTCACTCGATTGATACTTGGGATGGGGATGCTATCTTATGAGGAAAGGTTGGACAGGCTGGGCCTGTATCCATTGGAGTTTAGAAGAATGAGAGATGATCTTATTGAAACATATAAGATCCTGAGGGGACTTGACAGGGTGGATGCTGAAAGGATATCTCCCTTTGTGCGAGAGGCTTGAATCAGGGGACACAGTTTCAAAATAAGAGGTCTCCCATTTAAGACGGAGATGAGACGAAATATTTTCTCTCAGAGGGTCTTGAATCTTTGGAATTCTCTTCCCAGAGAGCGATGGAGGCAGGGTCATTGAATATTTTTAAGGTTGAGGTAGATAGATTCTTGATTAACAAGGGAGTCAAAGATTATCAGGGGTAGGCGGAATGTAGAGTTTAGGCCACAATCAGATTAGCCATGAACTTATTGAATGCCAGAGCAGGCTCAATGGGGCTGAATGGCCTACTCCTGCTCCTAAATCGTTTGTTCCTATGTATGTTCATATTTCGGGTTGTTCTGACACTTCTGCTTGTTCCCATTGCCCTGCACAATCTCCAATATTAGCATATCCTAATCAAAACAGTGACCACATGAGGAGATCAATTTCCAATTTGTGTAAGCTGTCTATGGGCTTTAACTATCAATTGAAATGATTTGCAATGCAAGATGGTCAATACGGCTGAGTAATATCTGTTCATTTTGCCCCCAAGTCTAATATTCTTCCAATGTCTTCCTGAAAGGGCAAGCGGGGCCTCGGCTTAGCATCTCAACCAAAAGACGGCACCACTCACAGTGCAGCACTCCCTCAGAATTGCACTGAGTGTCAGCTTAGATTCTGTTTGCAAGTCTCTGGATTGGGACTTGAACCAACAACCTATTGACTCCAAGGCTTGGTGAGTGACACTGAGACATAGCTGATACCTAAACAAACCTAGCTCACGTAAAATGTGCATTGAGTTTAGCATTGTTAAAATTCCAGTTGTATTTGGAGTTAATAGATATTGACTATAGGGCATTCTATCTGATGTTACTGTCATTTCGTCATCCACTAACATCACGAAACGCAGCTTGCTAATAAAATGTTATCATTTATCGTGAGAAAAATTAAATATAAAAGTAGGGAAGTTATGCTTCAGTTGTACAGGACCACTTCTGGAGTGCTGTGTACAGTATTAGTCTCCTTATTTAAGGAAGGATGTAAATGCATTAGAAATAGTTCAGGGAAGGTTTACTAAACTAATACCAGGAATGGGGGAGTTGTCTTATGAAGAAAGGTTGGACAGGTTAGGTTTGTATCCGCTGGAGTTTAGAAGAGTAAGAGGTGACTTGATTGAAACATATAAGATCCTGAGGGGTCTTGACAAGGTGGATGTGGAGAGGGTGTTTCCTCTTGTGGGAGAATCTAGAACTAGGGGTCACTGTTTAAAAATAAGAGGTCGCCCATTGCTAGTCTTTGGAATTCCCTTCCTCAAAGGGCAGTGGAAGCAAAGTCTTTGAATGTTTTCAAGGTAGAGGTAGATATATTCTTGATAAATAAGGAGGTGAAGGAATATCTGGGGTAGGCAGGAGGTTGGAGTCAGATCAGCCATGACCTGATTGAATGGCGGAGCAGGCTTGAAGGACCAAGTGGCCTACTCCTGCTCCTAACTTGTATGTTCGTATGTTTGCATTATACATTTCTCCCAATACTATCTGTAGGATTCCTGGTATACAAAATGTCTTGTACATCTGTCTAACAGTCGCTGCCCTCTTTTAAAAAAATATTAAAAAGACTTTGAGATGTTTGAGAAATGCATATGGTACATAAGCATAATTCTTACTAATCCGTCTGCTGCCACAAATGTGCAAGTTTCTCTGCCAAACACTAGATGGAGCACTACAGCACCATAGCACAAAGGAAGGAATATCAACAGAAGTGTGCTGGAGATAATATACTGTTTAAAGTCAGCGGTGATAGAACTTGTAAAGGCATAAAATAGGAACAATAAGGGTCCTGTTGACAAAGCACATTTGATTTTCTTTTAATTACAACCCTTGCACTTTTTTATTAATACATATTTTCCTATTTTCAATAATAATTACCTTAAAAGAAGACTTGGTTTTATCCTTTCATGCCCACAGGATGTCCCAAAGCACTTTGCAGCCAGGGAAGTGCTTGTGAAGCATCATCAAGGTTGTAACGTAGGAAAGTGGCCAAATTGCACACAGCAAGCTCCCAAAACAGCAATGCGATAAAGAACAGATAACTTGCTTTTGGAACGTTGAAGGATAATTATTGAACAGAACACCAGAGTTAACTTCTGCAAATATGTGCCATTGGATCTTCCATCCGAAAGGGTAGACAGGTTTAAAGACTCATCGGGAGACGGCACCTTCAACAATGCAGCACTCGCTCAGTACTGCGCTGAAGTATCAGTCTGGATTTTAAGTCCAAAAGTAACCCATCACAACCTTTGCTTATGACACAGAATATAAGAACGTAAGAGTTAGGAGTAGGAGCAAGCCATGTGGCCACTCGAGCCTGCTCCACCATTCAATAAGATCATGGCTGATCTGACTATGGCACTAACTCCATCACCACTGCCCTCCCACCACCCCAACCCCACCCTTCCCCCCACTAACCTTTGACTCCCTTGTGGATCAAAAATTTGGCTAACTCAGCCCTGAATATATTCAATGACCCAACTTCTTTATTAAATAAAATGACCAAAACTGCACACAGTACTCCAGATGTGGTCTCACCAATGCACTTACAGTTGTAACTTGGCCTCCCTGCTTATATAGTCTATCCCCTTTACAATAAAGGCCAACTTTCCAATTGCCTTCCTAATTACTTGCTGCATCTGCATATTAACTTCATGTACAAGGAGACCCAGATCCCTCTGTGTTGTAGCATTCTGCAGTCTCTCCATTTAAACAGACACAGATCGGGAAAATGGGATGTTGATCTCCCCCACTCGATGACAGAGGGATGACCGATTGATTTTTGTGATCAGGCATTATTTAAATACTGGAGACAAGGTATCAGTGAATTGGCATCATGCATAGGCACTCACCATTTGATATGGCAGAAAATCCTGCTGCTTTCGAATTGCCGGTATTATTTTCAGTGGTGGTGAGCAGTCAGCGAGTTACTGAGGGAGCTGACACAATGACACCGGACAGAGCAGCCCAACTTTCAGAAACTGGCAAGTATTTCTTCACGGAGCAAGTGGAAACTAAAATGGAAGTCCACTTTCCTTCACATGAATGTCAGTACACTGGCAAATTCAACAGAGGCAATGAAAAGAGGTGGTTGCACAGGTCAATGCCAGCAGTGTAGTTCCAAAGTTCTGACTGCAATGCAGGGTGAAATTTAATGACCTCACCAGGACTGAACAGGTAGGATTTTGTTTGCCACCTCTATACACAGCCCTGTAATGACCAGAGCTTAACCACAGGACTGTCAATCCTTCCCTCCGCCACTTCACAAACTTTGCTCCATTCGCATTGGACATTCCACTGTACCTCCTGTTCCTTACGGCTGAAGTGTTCAATACCTGTTACTGCTCTGAACCTGACTTTTCCCTTTCCCACACTTGCTGCTGCTTCCTCTCAGCAGGCACATGATTGCGAGGCCATGTCTTCAAAACATCTTCAACAGGCCAAACACTAAGCTGCTCATACACTTGCAGGAAAAGCTGGCACACGGTTGGGAGAGAGACCTTAACAGAAGGAGGTCTGGATGGATTGTAATCTTTAACTCTAAAGTGGCAGCGGGAGGACATGCAGCAGTGAAGATGGACAATAATGCCCTCTCTAAAATGTGTGTGTGTGTGTGTGTGTGAAAACTTTGTCAGTTTATCGGGAGATATTTCCAGCATAATGTAAATCATTATTTTTAAACTGGGTGATTCATAGAGTACAAGGAAGCCGGAGCAAGTAGCAAGTAGATAAGGACAGCACAGGAGACAGGTAGGGTGATGCAGAGGGGTAGTTACTGAAACCCTGGACTTGAAAGGAGTCTTTTTTAATTTATTCTTTCATGGGATATGGACATCATTGGCAAGGCCTGCATGTATTGCCCATTCCTAATTGCCTTTGAACTGAGTGGCTTGCTAGGCCATTTCAGAGGGCAGTTAAGAGTCAACTACATCTCTGGGGGTCTGTAGTCACATGTAGGCCAGACCAGGTAAGGATGGCAGTTTTCTTTCCCTAAAGGGCATTAGTGAACCAGATGGGTTTTTACAATAATCGGTGATGGTTTTATGGTCACCATTACTGAGACTAGCTTTCAAATCCAGATTTTATTAATTTAATTTAAATTCCACTAGCTGCCATGGTGAATTTGAACCCATATCCCCATAGCATTAACCTGGGCCTCCGGATTTGTAGTCCAGTGACATTACTGCTGTGCACCATCTCTGCATCCTGCATCAGCTGGAGTGCCCTATCCTGCTGTTTCCCTGTTGTCCTTTGCAAACATGACGTAAATACTTGCTTTAACAAACTTAGTGTCAGTCATCTGCTTGATGCAAGCATGAACTGTGGACTGATTCATGTTGCTGACATCCCCAGCGGCAGCCTGGAAGGAGCCGGAGGCAAAGAAGTTCAGAGCTGCACTGATCTTGACTGAAAAGCGTGAAGCTGTCTGTGCCAGCTGTGCCAGCAGTGGCGTTGAATTGCAGGAGGCGAAACCAGTCTGTGAGCATCTCCCGAGAGAAACACAGCCTCTTTACGTTGTGCTCTTCAAAGGAATGGCGACTTGTTGTCCTGGGTCTTTAGATTCTCAGGTCAAAGATCTCGACTAGCACATCTGCTCCTCGTGCGCCATGTCCTTTGCCCACCTGTCCTTTGCTGCACGCCTTCCTCTAGGATTGTTAGAAAGATGCCAATTTTGAAAATATTGTTTTTCCAGTGCAGCCTTAAGATTTCAGAAAGTTACCCACAAACCTCCCCCTCCCCCCACCGACAGCCACCACAAACATAGCTCTCTCTCTTGTACTAATGGTTCATTCCCATTTCCCACACCAGCCATCCTTCTGGTTTCTCTGAGTAAGAGTGTTGGGGAATGGGAGGCTAGCACCATAAATTAGGGTGTGATGTTGTAGTGGTTGTGTTACTGTAATAGTAGTCCCAAGACCTGGATTTAAGACCCCATATCCACCTAAGAGGGCAGACAGGGCCTCACTTTAGTGTCTCATCCAAAAGACCACATTTCTGACAGTGCAGTATTCCCTCACTAATGCACAGGAGTGCCATTATGCACAAGGCTCTGAAGTGGAACTTCCTTCTGACTCCCCAAGCTGAGAGAGCCAACCCACTGAGCCTGCTTCTCATCCGGTCACGCCATGGGATCTTTCACATGAACCACTGGAACAGGTTGAGGTTTTCCAGAGGATAGAATTTCTGACAATTCACCATCGTCCCTTCAATGCTGCGCTGAGGTAAATGAAAAGAAACACTTGCATTTCTATTGCACCAATATTTACCCCTCAGCCAACATCTAAAAAAAAATTATCTGGTCATTACCACCTTGCTGCTTGTGGGAGCTTGCTGTGCACAAATTGGCTGCTGTGTTTTCTACATCACAACAGTGACTACACTTCAAAAGTATTTCATTGGCTGTAAAACACTCAGATGACCTCAACTGAACAGTGCTATATAAATACAAATCTTTCTTTTAGTTTACTTCAGCATGGAGGACTGGATGCTGGATTGTGAGAAACGTTGTCCTTCAGAGAGGTTCAACCTGTCCCGATGGTTTACCTAAAGATCCCATGACACCATCTGAAGAGCAGCTGGTTCTCCTGGTATCTGGGCCAACAAGGTCCTCTCAACCAGAAGAACTGAAAACATAAGAACATTCACCATCACTAGATCAAAATCCTGGAACTCCCTTCCTAACAGCACTGTTACCTCATGGACTGTGGAGGTTCAAGAAGGCAACGCGCCACCACCTTCTCAAGGGAAATTAGGGTTGGGCAGTAAATGCTGGCCGAGCCAGTGATGCCCATGCCCCCTGTGAAAAAAATAAAGAAAATGAACTGCTTATGCCTCTCAGTGCCAGTTGTGGTGCATTATGTGCTAAGTGACTGTGTGTTTATCTGCACAACAATGGTAATTGCACATCACATTACGTAAAAGTGCTCTGGGATGCCTTGAGGGAGAAACTGGTTCTGCTGGTATTCAGGTCAACGTGCTTCTCTCAGCAAACAAACTGCCTGCTTATTCATCTCATGGCTGTTTGTGGTGCACTGCTGCATGCAAAGTGCCTGCCTAAACTCCTTCCAGATGTGTGGCCTCCACCACCCAGAAGGAGGAGATTTACCAGGATGTTGGCAAATTGGATCCAGAATTGGCTGAGTGGCAGGAAGCAGAGGGTGATGGCCGAGGGGTGTTTTTGTGACTGGATGCCTGTATTTAGTGGGGTTCCACAGGGATCGGAGTTGGGTCCCTTGCTGTTTGTGGTATATATAAACGATTTAGACTTGAATGTAGGAGGATTGATCAGTAAGTTCGCAGATGATACGAAAATTGGTAGGGTGGTAAACAGAGAGGCGGATAGCCTTAGATCACAGGCAGATATAGACGGGCTGGTCAGATGGGCTGATCAGTGGCAAATGGAAATTAATCTGGATAAGTGTGAGGTGATGCACTTGGGAAGGACAAACAAGGCACGGGAATACACGATGAATGGTAGGACCCTGGGAAGTACTAAGGATCAGAGGGACCTTGGTGTACATGTCCACTGGTCCCTTAAGGTAGCGGGACAAGTAGATAAGGTGGTTAAAAAGGCATATGGGATACTTGCCTTTCTTAGCCGAGGCATAGAATATGAGAGCACAGTGGTTATGCTGGAACTGTATAAAATGCTGGTTAGGCCACAGCTAGAGTATTGCGTGCAGTTCTGGAATCCGCATTATAGCAAGGATGTGATTGCACTAGAGAGAGTGCAGAGGAGATTTACCAGGATGTTGCCTGGGCTGGAGAGTTTTAGTTATGAGGAGAGATTAGATAAACTAGGGTTATTTTCCCTGGAGCAGAGGAGATTGAGGGGGGACATGATTGAGGTATATAAAATTATGAGGGGCATAGATAGGGTAGACAGGAAGGAACTTTTCCCCTTGGTGGAGGGATCGATAGCCAAGGGGCATAGATTTAAGGTAAGGGGCAGGAGGTTTAGAGGGGATGTGAGGAAGAATTTTTTCACCCAGAGGGTGGTAGGAATCTGAAACTCACTGCCTGAAAGGGTGGTAGAGGCAGAAACTCTCAAAACATTTAAGAAGTATTTGGATATGCACTTGCAATGCCATGGCAAACAAGGCTATGGGCCTAGTGCTGGAAAATGGGATTAGAATAGTTAGGTACTTGTTTGACTGGCGCAGACTCAATGGGCTGAAAAGCCTTTTTCTGTGCTGTAGACCCCTATGACTCTATGACTCTATGACAAGAACAGGAGGCGCATTGGAACACCACCACCTCCAAGTCACGCACCATCCTGATTTGGAAATATATTGCCATTGGTTCACTGTCACTGGGTCAAAACCATAGAGTGCCCTCCCTAACAGCACTGTCAGTGGATATAGACCACACAGACTGCAAAGGTTCAAGATGCCAGCATTCAAAACCAGACAGCAAATTACGTTGCTGACTGTGTAATGTTTTGCTTCCAGTAGGATACAAAAATGCTGCTTTCACTTATAAATAAATCTTTGCCCTTTTTCTGTCCATCACTGAAGCTACTGACACATTCTGGGGTACAGTTCCACAGGTGATGGAATGCCCTCTGTCTAAATGCTTGGCACTCATGTATGAGCCTAAAAATAAGCGTTGCCAGGCTGCTCAAAAGTGAAGGGCATTGCAGGTATGTAAGATCCCCATTCTCACTTCGACGTTCCCACACTAGCATTGAAGAATGAGCGAGTAGTAGAAGCTGTCAGAAGCTGCATTTAAGTATGGTATGCATTGCCTACCGCTGTACCCATATATGGGCAGCGGATAATGAAGGGTCACAGCAAACATCGTTGTTGCCTATTAATCCCAACTCAAATATTTACTACGCCAAGCTGTTAGAGCTTCAGAACTTCTATTTTTCTTATTCATCTATGGGATGTGGGCATCACTGGCTAGGCCAGCATTTATTGCCCATCCCTAATTGCCCTTGACAAGGTGGTGATGAGCTACTTTCTTGAACCGCTGCAGTCCATGTGGTGTAGGTACATTCATAATGCTGTTAGGGAAAGAGTTCCAGGATTTTGACCCAGTGACAGTGAAGGAACGGCGATATATCTCCAAGACAGGTTGGTGAATGGCTTGGAGGGGAACTTCCCGGTGGTGGTGTTCCCATCTATCAGCCACCCTTGTCCTTCTAGATGGTCATGGTCATGGGTTTGGAAGGTGCTGCCTAAGGAGACTTGGTGAGTTTCTGCGGCGCATCTTGTAGATGGTAGACACTGCTGCCACTGTGAGTCGATGGTGGAGGGAGTGAATGTGGGTGTGGTACCAATCAAGTGGGCTGCTTTGTCCTGGATGGTATCAAGCTTCTTGAGTGTTGCTGGAGCTGCACTCATCCAGGCAAGTGGAGAGTATTCCATCACATTCCTGAATTATGCCTTGTAGATGGTGGACAGGCTCTGGGGAGTCAGTAAGTGAGTTATTCGCCACAGCATTCCTAGCCTCTGATCTGTTCTGGTAGCCACCGTATTTATATAGCTCGTTCAGTTCAGTTTCTGGTCAATGGTAACCCCAGGATGTTGATAGTAGGGGATTCAGTGATGGTAATGCCATTGAACGTCAAGGGGCAATGGTTAGATTCTCTCTTGTTAGAGATGGTCATTGACTGGCACTTGTGTGGCACGAAAGTTACTTGCCACTTGTCAGCCTAAGCCTGGATGTTGTCCAGGTCTTGCTGCATTTGGACATGGACTGCTTCAGTATCTGAGGAGGCGCGAATGGTGCTGAACATCGTGCCATCATCAGCGAACATCCCCACTTCTGAACTTCTGATGGAAAGAAGGTCATTGATAAGGCAGCTGAAGACTAGGACCTCCTACAGTTATACCCGGGAACTGAGATGATTGACCTCTAACACCACAATCATCTTCTCTGTGCTAGGCATGACTAGGTATGAAAGTGGAGAGCTTTCCCCTGATTCACACTGACTCCAGTTTTCCTAGGGCTCCTTGATGCCACACTCAGCCAAATGCTGCCTTGATGTCAAGGGCAGTCACTCTCACCTCACCTCAGGAGTTCAGCTCTTTTGCCCATGTTTGAACCAAGGCTGTAATGAGGTCAGGAGCTGACTGACTCTGGCAGAACCCAAACTGAGCATCAGTGAGCAGGTTATTGCTAAGCAAGTGCCGCTAGATAGCACTGTTGATGGCCTCTTCCATCACTTAACTAATGAGGAACAGTGTACTGATAGGGCAGTAATTGGCCAGATTGGATTTTCCCTGATTTTTGTGTACAGGACATACCTGGGCAATTTTCCACATAGCCAGGTAGATGCCAGTGTTGTAGCTGTACTGGAACAGCTTGGCTAGCGACACGGTAAGTTCTGGAGCACAAGTCTTCAGTATTGCCGGAATGTTGTCAGGACCCATAGTTTTTGCACTATCCAGTGCCTTCAGCCATTTCTTGATATCACGTGGAGTGAATCGATTTGGCTAAAGACTGTGATGCTGGGGACTTCTGGAGGAGGCCAAGATGGGTCATCCACTCGGGCACTTCTGGCTGAAGATTGTTGCAAATGCTTCAGCCTTATCTTTTGCTGGGCTCCTCCATCATTGACGATGGGGATGTTTGTGGAGTCTCCTCCTCTAGTGAGTTGTTTAATCTTTCACCACCTTAATGACTGGATGTGGCAGGACTGCAGAGCTTAGATCTGATCCATAGGTCATGAATCACTTAGCTTCCGTCTATCACTTGCTGCTTATGCTGTTTGACATGTAAGTAGTCCTGTGTTGTAGCTTCACCAGGTTGACACCTAATTTTTAGCTATGCTTGGTGCTGCTCCTGGCATGCCCTCCTGCACTCTTCATTGAGCCAGGGTTGATCCCCTGGCTTGGTGGTAGTGGTAGAGAGGGACATATGCCAGGCCATGAGGTTACAGATTGTGGTTGAGTACAATTCTGCTGCTGCTGATGTTCCACAGCGCCTCATGGTTGCCCAGTCTTGAGTTGCTAGGTCTGTTCAAAATCTAAAAACAAAAAGCTAAAAGCTACTGCGGATGCTGGAAATCCAAAACAAAAACAGAATTACCTGGAAAAACTCAGCAGGTCTGCCAGCATCGGCGGAGAAGAAATCAGTTAACGTTTCGAGCCTTCATGGCCCTTCGGCAGAACTGAAGCATAGTTAGGAGAAGGGAGAAATATAAACTGGTTTAAGGTGGGGGGGGGGGAGAGAGACGTTGAGGGTGTGGTGATTGTGGAGATGAGCAGATAATCAAAAAATGTCACAGACAAAAGGGTCAAAGAGGTGTTGAAGGCGGTGATATTTGTCTAAGAAAAGTGCTAATTAAGAATGGAAGACAGGATATTCAAAGTACAGCTCTAGTGGGGGTGGGGTGGAAAGACTAACAAGGTTTTAGTTTTAGATTTAAAAATAATGGAAATAGGTGGGGAAAGAAGAATCTATATAAATTATTGAAAAAAAAGAGGGGGGGCGGAGAAACGGGGTGGGGATGGGGGGAGGGGGAGTTTAAGATCTAAAGTTGTTGAATTCAATATTCAGCCCGGGCTGAATATTGAATTCAACAACTTTAGATCTTAAACTCCCCCTCCCCCCATCCCCACCCCGTTTCTCCACCCCCCCCTTTTTTTTTCAATAAATTTATATAGATTCTTCTTTCCCCACCTATTTCCATTATTTTTAAATCTAAAACTAAAACCTTGTTAGTCTTTCCACCCCACCCCCACTAGAGCTGTACTTTGAATATCCTGTCTTCCATTCTTAATTAGCACTTTTCTTAGACAAATATCACCACCTTCAACACCTCTTTGACCCTTTTGTCTGTGACATCTTTTGATTATCTGCTCATCTCCACAATCACCACACCCTCAACGTCTCTCGCGCCCCCCCCCCCCACCTAAAACCAGTTTATATTTCTCCATTCTCCTAACTATGCTTCAGTTCTGCCGAAGGGCCATGAAGGCTTGAAACGTTAACTGATTTCTTCTCCGCCGATGCTGCCAGACCTGCTGAGTTTTTCCAGGTAATTCTGTTTTTGTTCTGTTCAAAATCTATCCCATTTAGCACAGTGGTAGTGCCACACAACATGATGGAGGGTATCCTCAATGTGAAGACGGGACTTGGTCTCCACAAGGACTGTGCGGTGGTCACTCCTACCGATACATGCATCTGCGGCAGGCAGGTTGGTGAGGATGAGGTCAAGTATGTCTTTCCCTCTTGTTGGTTCTCTCACCACTTGCCGCAGACTCAGTCTAGCAGCTATGTCATTTAGGACTCGGCTAGCTCAGTCTGTAGTAGTGCTACCGAGTTACTCTTGGTGATGGACATTGAAGTCCCCCACCCAGAGTACATTCTGTGCCCTTGTCAAGTGATGTTCAACATGGAGGAGCACTGATTCATCAGCTGAGGGAGGGCAGTACGTGGTAATCAGCAGGAGGTTTCCTTGCCCATGTTTGACCTGATGCCATGAGACTTCATGAGGATCGGAGTCAATGTTGAGGACTCCCAGAGCAACTCCCTCCTGACTGTATATTACTGTGCGACCACCCCTGGCTGAGTCTGTCCTGCTGGTGGGACAGGACATACCCAGGGATGGTGAGTGTGGTGTCTGGGACATTATCTGTCAGAAATGATTCCGTGAGGATGACTATGTCAGGCTGTTGCTTGAGTAACCTGTGAGGCAGCTCTCCCAATTTTGGCACAAGCCTCCGATGTCAGTAAGGAGGATTTTGCAGGGTTGCCAGAGCTGAGATTGCCGTTGTTGTTTTCGGTTCCTAGGTCGATTGGCTTTGTAGCAGTTTGATACAACTCAACGCTTGCTAGGCCATTTAAGAGTCAACCACATTGCTGTGGGTCTGGAGTCACATGTAAACCAGACCAGGTAAGGATGGCAGATTCCCTTCCCTAAAGGACATTAGTGATCCAGATGGATTTTTACGACAATTGACAATGGTTTCATCATTAGACTTTTAATTCCAGATATTTATTGAATTCAGATTCCACCATCTACCACGGTGGGATTCAAACCCAGGTCCCCAGACCCCTGGGTCGCTGGATTACCAGTCCAATGACAATACCAATACGCCACTGCCTCCCCCTGAATATATTGGTGCTGGGGTGTTTAGTAGTCATACCATGAAATCTTGGGGATGGTGGCTGGGATTTTTCTCGTAGGAGATAATCAGTACTGGGCACTTGTGTGGTGCGCATGTCACCTGCCACTTGTCAGCGCAAACCTGCATTTGGCCGTGTTGTGTAGTAGTTTGACATGGGCTACTTGACTACCGGAGGAGTTGTAAATGATGTTGAGTGCTGCGGAATTCTCAATGAACTAGAGCCAAGCTGTGTAGGCAGAATCCAAACCTAAGCAATGGGGAGTTTTTCTGATAGGATGCTAATTGGCCACATTGGCTTTAGTGATTTTTTTTTTTGCAAATAGGACATTCCTGTTTGACATTAACATCATTGGATCTCTATAGCAAGCTGGCAGCTTTACTGATCACTTTTTTCCCAAATTTATTAAATTCAATCTCACAACTTTCCATATGAAAGGTGGGCTTATGAACTTAGAACCTCTGGGTTGCTAAATCAGCACCGTAACAAGTACACTACTGTGCCCTCTGTGGAATTTGGAAAATATGTGTGGTTTGGAGGATCACAGTTTCAAAGAACTGAGGGGCAATCAGAGAGGAAGGATGGATATAATTCTGGCATTGAAGACTTTTTTTTTGAAAATCTACCACATGATTGTTATAACTTATTGGTAAATATGTTCCTCGGTTTTAATAAAGTTGTTAATCTGTTTACTCTTAACGGGTTAAAACTACCTTTAATAAATGAACAAAGGAATTCTACACAAGTATGTCAACCAATGTGTTGCAGGTATCAAAAACGAGGAAAGTTGGAAAGACATAGCAGGTCAGTCAGCAGACAGATTGATGTCTCAGGTGTGGATCCTTCTTCACAACTGGATTCTGTGCAGATATGACAAAAAAAAGGCTACCTCTGAAATGCTGGAGGGGTGGGGGATGCATAGAATTCAACATTGGCAGAGGTGCAAAACAGGCTGATCTGTCCCCGCGATACACCCTGAATGATTTCCTTACCATTGGGCTCCAAGGGCAGCCAATTCACTGCTTTGCACCCTGCCTGAATTTGACTTTAGTCCCGTTAACTTCTGACTGAAGATGCCGACTGACTTGCTGGGTGTTTCCAGGATTCCCTGTTTTCCCTGCAGAGTTTCAGCACTTGCCGCTGATTCGTTTTGCTTGTTGTTACAAATATAGGCCGGCAGCATTCCGACTGACAGTCGAGAAGAAAGGTTCACTGGCTTGAAATTACTGAGTCCAAACTCCAGTTAAATGTTTGATATTAGCTGATGTTAGCAGGCTGGAAAGCCCGCTCTTTGAAAAGGCCCAAATCAAAAGGAAATGAAAAGTTACAAGTCTATAGAGTCCAAGAATGCCGTGGACCTCGCGTGACCCCTGAGTGAAAATCTGGGGGGGGTTTTATGAGAATTGGTGAGCAATGGGGTCGGTGGGGACAGTGAGGTTGAGGGCGGTGGGAAGCGTTCATCTTGTGAAATAAAAACACCTAAGTTTTCACAGCCTTTTGTTTTGCAGCAGGAATCAGGCCTTAAAGTCTACTAGGCCACGCTCACCTTTCATAATAAAGCAAGGATTTAAAGGGACCTCGCAGTGCTGCTAGCACTCAGTCCAAGCTCCCCGGCAGCTATTGCTGCCTCAGAGCTCGCGACCCCCAAAATCTCATGATCCCGCAGGGGGTCATAACCCTCAGTTTGGGAAGCCCTATTCTAGACCCTATACCTGGTAGCTTTTTAAAGTTCCCCAGTGGAGTTATGCTTAGACAAGAGCTTCAAAGTGATCTCACCCATTCTCCTAAATGCTGCATGTTTTAAGAACACCAGCTTCATGTGTGAAAGGTCTCACGGCCCTGTTCAAGGAAGAGCAGAAGAGTTCTCCCAGGCAACCTGCTCAATATTTACCCCTCAACCAACATCATTTAAACCGGATTATCCGCTGATTATCACATTGGAGTTTGCTGCGCAGAAATTGGTTGCTGCGCTTCCTCACATTACAACCATGACCACACTTCAAAAGTGCTTCTTTGGGACACCTTGAGGTCGCAAAAGGATGCTCTATCAAACGCAAGCCTTTAATTTTGTTCTTTCACTCTGCGGCTGTGCTACATTTCTTGCATTAACGCAAAGTGGCGTATCGGAAACTGCAGTGCAACTGGACAATCAGTAGGCAGTCAAACCTGAAGTCCAAGGCTGCAAGGAATGGATTAACCCTCCTGAGTTTGCGATCTGGAAAAGTAACTTACGGCGCGTGGGGAAGAACAAAAGTGTTGGGGAACATCCTGTTCTCCAGCAATGCCAGCGCTCGCACTGCTCAGCATACAGGGCTGACAGATGATAACCCTTCTATTCAAAATTATTCACTGAATTATTGATTTGCCTTAACGTCACTTCTAAATCTTTTCAACTGACATTTTTGTGGGATTTTTTTTTTTTTTCTAAACGTTCTTCTTTTATTTAAACTATCCATACTGATGGTATCATTGGAGGAAATGGCTTTGAAGACTTACTAACTCTGACAATGTGAGACAGCTAAATTAACACCAGTAGGTGCAGCCATGAACCCAGCATGGTTCAAAGAGCTTGTCATTTCAACTGTACATATTAAATTCATCTCCATCACAATCAGAGCTGTCAACACTGGGAAATTCCATACAGGGTTTACTGTCAGGAATAAAGGCCTAGGTTGCGGGTACCATTTCAACATACAAAGCTCGGTTCATTTGGCTTTATCAGCTTGACATAATTGAAATTAGGGCCATGATTTAATGGAGCCTTTTGAAGCAGCCATGATGGCAAGGGGGTGGGGGGAGCAGGAGGATCAAGAGGGCAGGAACAGTCCCCACTTTAGTGGAGGATGGGAAGGGACCAACACAGGAAGCCCACCCACTGGTGGCAGGATGTCAATTAGGCTCATTAATGAACCAATTAAAGCCAATTGTACCTGAGCCACTGGAATGTAATGGCGGCTCAGGGGTTTAATGGGCCTCGCACAGGTCTCCCATGGCCCCTGAAGACTGCCCAGCAAACCCTATCGGGTGCCGCCTCGTGTTGGGGTCCTTTGTTCACAGGCACTCAGTGCCCAATCGAGGGACCCAGCAATGTGTTTGGCCTCCATCCCCATCGCTGGAACTAAACTCTGTCCAAGGTAACACGTAAAGAGAAAAAGCAAGTAAGTGACTATCACTGCCAGTGAATGATACTTGGCTGCAGGGCCAGGGACAGAAACCATGGGGCCCCAGTGCTTCTCCTGTTTCCAGACCCTCAGCTGCGTCTGTGCAACAGAACTTTTAAGAGGCCAGAGGACAAAAACTGAATGGTTCACAATTCTGAAGACGCTGCTGATTGCTGCTTCTCACGACAATGTATTTTCAATATCTACTACGCAACACAACTTTATCACAATATTTCAATACCTCAAAAAACTCATAAAAAGCACCGAGATAGAGTGGGATAGTAGGTAAGCGGGCAAAAGGACCAGATTGAAGTCAATGGAAAAGATGTTTGAAAGCTACTTGCAGTATCAGACAGGTTACAGGTTCACAATGAGCCCATTAGGAACTCCCGACCCGGCAATCTCACCCCACAAAACCCACTGGCAGTAAACTTACATTACCAACAAAATAAACAGAACTCCAGCCATGATTCCACCCTCTTTTCGCAAGATAATTATGGATGTCAAAGGCCATCGAGCCCAATTCATCTCATCCATCCCAGAATGACATAGGAACATATGGTTAGGAGCAAGAGTAGGCCATTCGGCTTCTCGAGCCTGCTGTGCCATTTGATAACATTGCCTACATTATACCAGTGACGACAACTCAAAAGTATTTAATTGGCTGTGAAGCGATTTGGGGCATTGTGAAAGATGCTGTGTAAATGAAGGTTTTGTCTTTTTTTCATTACGCCTGCTTGAAGTAGGCAGAGTGACTGTAGCATTGGTGATATCGGAGACCCAATGCTGATTCTCTGAGGATAATTAATTACAGAGCAATCAATTGATGTTAGGAAAGTGGCTACAAAGAAATCACTACATTTACAAAAACAATTCAAATTTGTAGCTACCCTCACTCCAATGTGCCCCCCAACATCCCCCAACACCCCCTCCAACCTCCCCTTAACCTCCCCCAACCCCCCACCACCTCTCTAATGTACCCCCCCCCCCCACAACCCCCCCAAACCTCCCCCAACAATCTTCAGCCAGAAGTGCCGAGTGGATGACCCATCTCAGACTCCTCCTGAGATCCGTAGCATCATAGATGCCAGTCTTCAGCCAATTTGATTCACTTCACGTAATACCAAGGAACAGCTAAAGACCTGGATACGGCAAAGCTATAGGCCCTGCTGGCAGCCTGGCTTCAGTACTGAAGGCTTGTGCTCCAGAACTAGCCGCATCCTTGGCTAAGCTGTTCCAGTACAGCTACAACACTGGCATATACCTGACAATATGGAAAATTGCCCAGGTAAGTCCTGCCCACCAAAAGCAGGACAAATCCAACCTAGCCAATTACCATCCCATCAGTCTGTTCTCGATCATCAGCAGAGTGATGGAAGGTGCTGTCGACAATGCTATCAAGCGGCAGTTACTCAGCGATAACCTGCTCACTGATGCTCAGTTTGGGTTCCACAAGGATCACTCAGCTCCTGACCTCATTACAGCCTTGGTTCAAACATGGACAAAAGAGCCGAATTCCAGTGTTTAAGCGAGAGTGACTTCTCTTGACATCAAGGCAGCATCTGACCTAGTGTGGCATCAAGGAGCCCCAGCAAAACTGGAGTAAATGGGAATCAGGGAGAAAACACTCCAATGGTTGGAGTCATACCTAGCACAAAGGAAGATAGTTGTGGTTGTTGGAGGTCAGTCATCTCAACTCCAGGACATCACTGCAGGAGTTCCCCAGGACAGTGTTTTAAGCCCAATTATCGATAGCTGTTTAATCAATGACCTTCCCTCTATCCTAAGATCAGAAGTGAGAATTATCACTGATGATTACACAGTGTTCAGTACCATTCACATACTGAAGCTGTCCATGCCCATGTGCAGCAAGACTTGGACAATATCCAGGCTTGGGCTGATAAGTGGTAAGTGACATCTGCGCCACCTAAGTGCCAGGCAATGACCATCTCCAACAAGAGAGAATCCAACCATCTCCCCTTGACATTCAATGGCATTACCATCGCTGAATCTTCCACCATCAATATCCTGGGGTTACCATTGACCAGAAACTGATATGGACTAGCCACATAAATACTGTGGCCACAAAAGCAGGTCAGAGGCTAGGAATCATGCGACAAGCAACTCACCTCCTGACTCCCCAAAGTATGTCCACCATCTACGAAGCACAAGTCAGGAGTGTGATGGAATACTCTCCACTTGCCTGGATGAGTGCAGCTCCAACAACACTCAAGAAGCTTAACACCATCCAGCTCACCACCACCTTCCCAAGGGCAATTAAGGGTGGGCAATAAATGTTGGCCTAGCCAATGATGCCCACATCCCGTGAAAGAATATTTTTTAAAAACTTTCTATTGGCTTTTACTCAATAACAGAAGAACACAAGAAATAGGAGTAGACCTTTGGCCTGTCGAGTCTGCTGCACCATTCAATACAGCCATGATTGATCTTGGGCTTCAACTCAATTTTCCCACTCCCTCGCAATATCCCTTAATTCCCTGAGATACCAAAAATCTGTCTATCTCAGCTTTAAGTGTGTTCAAAGACAGAGCATCCACAACCCTCTGGGGTAGTGAATTCCAAAGATTCACAACCCTTTGAACTGGAACTTACTGGAACTATAAATCCATTCGGCACAGCATCCTATACATGGGATTTTGGACAAGGCAGGCAACTAAGCATTTCCCTAGCCAACCAGATTGAAGAATCCATACTGAGGCATGCAGAGTCTAAGCCAGGTAATATCAGTTAGAATACTTAATTCAATGTCAAATCTTGTTCACAAAGTAAACAAAGAGAGGGAAAGAAAGATAAGCTTAAGCAAGAGAGATAAAAGAGAAAGAAAGAAAAGGTTTATTTTAATTATTTACATTTTTCAATTTTTTATAGAACAATGATTACTTTTACTGCTAACTCAAAGCCATTGTGCTTTTCCCCAAAGTGTTGGGTGTGTGCTTTATATTTGCTAAATTTGTATTCCAAGCAAGTGTTCCTCCTGTGGGAGGGAGAAATTATGTGGATGGTTACTAGTTTCAGTGCTTCCCGTTAGGGATTGCATAGAATTACACAGAAATTACAACATGAAAACAGGCCATTCGGCCCAAGCTGTGCATGTTGGTGTTTATCTTTCTGTGAAGAGAAGTCCTAAACCCTGTTCCCATTATCCCTTCATCATTCTTTCCTTCAACCACCTATCAACCTGTTCTTCAGTATCGACATTGCCTCTGCTTCAATCAAACTCCAGCAGTGCCTTCCACAACCTTACAATCCTCTCTGGTTTTCTGACTGAAATCTTTTGCATTTAATGTTATATTTATTTTCCCTTTGTTCTAGATGCTTCAGTTATTGGAGACAGTCTGTTGCAATCCCCTCTGGTCCATTCTATCATTATTTTGATCAAACAAATCACACTGTAACCTGTTCTAACAGAAATAAACCTAACTTATTCAACTTGTTGTCATATTTGCATTTTTATCAAAGCAGGCAGCATTCTAGTGAGCCTGCCTTGTACCCTCATTAATGCCTCAATATTCTTCCTTGACAGTAGAGCCTAAGAATGTGCATAGTTCTCCAGATATGGTCTTAATAAGATTTTATAGAAGTTCATCATAACACTTTTTTAATTCATTCATGGGATGTGGGCTTCACTGGTTGGCCCATCCCTAGTTGCCCTTGAGAAGGTGGTGGTGAGCTGCCTTCCTGAACCGCTGCAGCCCATGTGGTGTAGTTACATCCACAGCACTGTTAGGAAGGGAGTTCCAGGAATTTGACCCAGCGACAGTGAAGGAACAGCGATATATTTCCAAGTCAGAATGTTGAGTGACTTGGAGGGGAACTTCCAGGTAGTGGTGTTCCCATCTATCTGCTGCTCTTGTCCTTCTAGGTGGTAGTGGTCGTGGGTTTGGAAGATGCTGTCTAAGGAGCCTTGGTGAATTCCTGCAGTGCATCTTGTAGATGGTACACATAGCTGCTACTGTGCTTCGGTGGTGGAGGGAGTGAATGTTTGTGGGTATGGTGCCAATTAAGTGGGCTGCTTTGTCCTGGACGGTGTCCAAAATCTTCTTCAGTGTTGTAGAAGCTGCACTCATCCAGGCAAGTGGAGAGTATTCCATCACATTCCCGACGTGTGCCTTGTAGATGGTGGACAGGCTTTGGGAGTCAGGAGGTGAGTTACTCGTCACATGATACCCAGCCCCTGACCTGCTCTTGTAGCCACAGTATTTATATGGCTAGTCCAGTTCAGTTTCTGGTCAATGGTAACCCCCAGGATGTTGATAGTGGGGGATTCAGTGATGGTAATGCCATTGAACATCAAGGGGCGATGGTCAGATTCTCTCTTGTTGGGGATGGTCATTGCCTGACACTTGTGTGGCGCGAATGCTACTTGCCACTTGTCAGTCCAAGCCTGGATATTGTCCAGGTCTTGCTGCATTTGGACATGGACTGCTTCAGTATCTGAGGAGTCGCGAATGGTGCTGAACATTGTGCCATCATCAGCAAACATCCCCACTTCCGGCCTTATGGTGGAAGGGAGGTCATTGATGAAGCAGCTGAAGATGGTTGGGCCTAGGTTACTACCCTGAGGGACTCCTGCAGTGATGTCCTGGAACTGAGATGACTGACCTCCAAAGAACCACAACCATCTTACTTTGTGCTAGGTATGACTCCAACTAGCGGAGGGTTTTCCCCCCTGATTCCCATTGACTCCTGTTTTGCTAAGGCTCTTTGATGCCACACTTGGTCAAATGCTGCCTTGATGTCAAGGACAGTCACTCTCACCTCACCTCGGAAGTTCAGCAATTTTGCCCATGTTTGAACCAAGGCTGTCATGAGGTCAGGAGCTGAGTGGCCCTGACGGAACCCAAACTGAGCATCAGTGAGCAGGTTATTGCTGAGCAAGTGCCACTTGATAGCACTGTTAATGACCCCTTCCATTACTTTACTGATCATGGAGAGTAGACTGATGGGGCGGTAATTGGCCGGATTCGATTTGTCCTGCGTTTTGTGCACAGGACATACCTAGGCGATTTTCCACATAGCCAGTGTTGTAGCTGTACTGGAACAGCTTGGCTAGGGGAGCAACAAGCTCTGGAGCACAAGTCTTCAGTCCTATTGCTGGAATGTTGTCAGGGCCCATAGACTTTGCAGTATCCAGTGCCTTCAGCTGTTTCTTGGTATCACGTGGAGTGAATCAAATTGGCTGAAGACTGGCATCTGTGATACTGGGGACCTCCAGAGGAGGCCGAGATGGATCATCCACTCGGCACTTCTGGCTGAAGATTGTTGCGAATGCTTCAGCCTTATCTTTTGCACTGATGCGCTGGTGTCCTCCTTCATTGAGGATGGGGATACTTGTGGAGCCATCTCCTCCAGTGAGTTGTTTAATTGTCCATCACCATTTATGACTGGATGTGGCAAGACAGCAGGGCTTAGATCTGATCAGTTGGTTGTGGGATCGCTTAGCCCTGTCTATCACTTGCTGCTTATGCTGTTTGGCACACAAGTAGTCCTGTTTTATAGCTTCACCAGGTCGACACCTCATTTTTAGGTATGCCTGGTGCTGCTCCTGGCACGCCCTCCTGCACTCTTCATTGAATCAGGGTTAATCCCCTGGCTGGATGGTAATGGTAGTGTGGGGGATATGCCGGGCCATCAGGTTACAGATTGCGTTCGAGTACAATTCTGCTGCTGCTGATGGCCCAAAGCGCCTCATTGAGTCTTGAGTTGCTTGATCTGTTTGAAATCTATCCCATTTAGCATGGTGGGAGTGCCACACAACACAATGGAGGGCATCCTCAATATGAAGGCGGGACTTCGTCTCCGCAATGACTGTGCGATGATCACTCCTACCGATACTGTCATGGACAGATGCATCTGCGGCAGGCAGATTGGTGAGGATGAGGTCAAGTATGTTTTTCCCTCTTGTTAGTTCCCTCACCACCTGCCACAGACCCAGTCTAGCAGCTTTGTCATTTAGGACTCAGCCAGCTCGGTCAGCAGTGTTGCTACCGACCCGCTCTTGGTGATGGACATTGAAGTCCCCCACCCAGAGTTTATTCTGTGCCCTTGCCACACCCTCAGTGCTTCCTACAAGTGGTGTTCAACGTGGAGGAGCACTGCTTCATCAGCTGAGGGAGGGTGGTCCGTGATAATCAACAGGAAGTTTCTTTGCCCATGTTTGACCTGATGCCATGGAGACTTCATGAGGTCCAGAGTCGATGTTGAGGACTCCCAGGGCAACTCCCTCCCGACTGTATACCACTGTGCCACCACCTCTGTTGGGTCTGTCCTGCCGGTGGGACAGGGCATACCCAGGGATTGTGATGGTGGTGTCTGGGACATTATCTGTAAGGTATGATTCCGTGAGGTTGGCTATGTGAGGCTGTTGCTTGACTGGTCTGTGAGACAGCTCTCCCAATTTTGGCACTAGTCCCCAGATGTTAGTAAAGAGGACTTTGCAGGGTTGACAGGGCTGAGTTTGCCGTTGTCGTTTCCGGTCAGTTCCGGGTGATCCATCTGGTTTCATTCCGTTTTTGCATCTTTGTAGCGGTTTGTTACAACTGAGTGCCTCGCTAGGCCATTTCAGGGGGCATTTAATAGCCAACCACATTGCCAATTGACATTCTACATGCCTTACAATAAAATACATTATTCTGGTTATTATATGGCCTTATCTATTTATTTTTATTGTCTTGCTAATTTATGAGATTATTCAATCCCCTTGACCTTCCACAACACCTAGCATTTCCTTACTTAAATTATAATTATCTTTCTTATTAACCAAAATATACCACCTCATGATTACTGATTTTGAATTCCATCCGACACCTTTTTGTCCAATCCATCTTATCAATGTTCCTTTGGAAGTCTTTTGTTTTGTCCTCAAAAAGATAGGCAGGATTTTACTGTGAACTTCAGGATCCCAACGTAAGGATGAAATGTTGCTCCCAAGCCCGCACTTGCCATTAGAAGCAGGGGCTCAGTGATTTTACTGCAGGTGTTCCTTATATTGGCCGTCTCCTGGCTGGCTGTCCATTCATGATGATGGGCAGACTCCTGCTCCTGCTGCCACCTCAATCAGAGGACCGGGGGCTCTGAAGCCTCAGCAGCACCATCGGGAGAGGTGGCTGCTGCTGAGGCAGGTCGATGACCACGGGGGCACTTCAACATGGAGGCATCCTTGTAGAGGTAAGTACAAATTAAAATTCAGGATGGTCGAGGGGGAAGGCCCCACTGGTCACATGGCAAAATCCTCCAGGGGAGGCTTATTAGATCTGCAGAGGTCACCTTTCCTCCCTGCACTCCGATGGCCCCCTGCACTGCCTGAAGGAGGCCTCCATGAAGCTGGTGGCCTCCCCACATGCCGGGGGCCTACCCTGTCATCAGTGAAATTCTGGCGGCCCTGTAAAATGACTCGTATTGTGCCTTTAATTAGGCAAATCAGCAGCCCCCCTCCTCAGAGCTTTCCCGACATGGCTCTCCGCTATTTAACCAGCCCACCTGTCTCCATTCCTACCACCCGGGCACCAGTAAAATTCTGCCCGTTCAGTCTGCCTCCAATATTAATATTATCTATAAATTTAGACACCACTCATACTAGCCCTATATCCAAATCATTGATGCACACATGAACAGTAGCAGCCTCAGACAGCCCTCTATTGGACAATGCTACCTACTTCTACTCTGAGAGAATATCCTTAACTTCTATTCTCTGTTTTCTCCCTTCTCACCAGTTTTTAATCCAACTTGCTGCCCCCTTCTTTACCTTTGAATCGTGTCCGATTGCCTCCTGTGTGACAACTTGACAAATGCTTTCTGGAAGTCCATATATATCACATCCACTACATTGCCCCCATCCATCCTACTCATCGTCAAATAACTCCATCAGCTTTTTCAAGCATGATCTTCCTCTCTGAAATCAATGTTGGTTTCTTCTTACTTTCTCTTCACCAAGATGTTTAATAATTTCATCTTCAATTAAATAATTCAAGATATTCTCTACCGCAGATGTTAAACTAACTGCCTAAAATTTCTTGGCTAGCACTGTCTCTTTTTTTAAAATGAATATTACGTTGGTCCACCCAGTTCTCTAGCACCTGTCACTCCCAACAGAATCCTGAAATATAATTTCCAAAGCCTCCACTTGTTCTTCCAGCTTTTATTCAGGATCCCCTTCAGTCTGGCACCTTGTACTCCCTTAGCTTAACAAACGCCATCACAACTCCAAGAAATACTGAACCTGGAGTTTCTGGTCAGTTGTGCTGTTTTTTCAGCGCAATTCACTCGAAATTGGGCACGTCACACTAAAGATGACAGAATTTTAAGCATAAATTTTATTCAGTGGCAATCTAGTGGCAACTTTTATCACTAGTTTAAAAAAATCTCGATGGAAGAATGCCCTGCCCAAACCATAAGACCATAAGACCATAAGACATAGGAGCAGAAATTAGGCCATTCGGCCCATCTAGTCTGCTCCACCATTCAATCATGGCTGATAAGTTTCTCAACCCCATTCTCCCGCCTTCTCCCTGTAACCTTTGATCCCCTTACCAATCGAGAACCTATCTATCTCTGTCTTAAATACACTCAATGACCTGGCCTCCACAGCCTTCTGTGGCAATTAATTCCATAGATTCACCACTCTCTGGCTAAAGAAGTTTCTCCTCATCTCTGTTCTAAAAGGTCTTCCCTTTACTCTCAGGCTGTGCCCTCGGGTCCTAGTCTCTCCTACTAATGGAAACATCTTCCCCACGTCTACTCTATCCAGGCCTTTCAGTATTCTGTAAGTTTCAATCAGATCCCCCCTCATCCTTCTAAACTCCATCGAGTATACACCCAGAGTCCTCAAACGCTCCTCATATATTAAGCCTTTCATTCCTGGGATCATTCTCGTGAACCTCCTCTGGACCCTCTACAGGGCCAGCACATCCTTCCTGAGATACGGGGTCCAAAATTGCTCACTATAATCTAAATGTGGTCTGACCAGAGCCTTATAAAGCCTCAGCAGCATATCCCTGCTTTTATATTCTAGTCCTCTCGAAATAAATGCCAAAACTGAACTGACCACGTCCCAAATCAAATTAATCACCATTCGGAATTTCCACAAATTGCACTTATTTACAGGCCTTTGAGGAGAATCATAGAATTAACCTAGAACAAAAACAAAAATACCTGGAAAAACTCAGCAGGTCTGACAGCATCTGCGGTGAGGGATACAGTTGACGTTTCGAGTCCGTTTGACCCTTCATCATATGTCTTAGTTCTGATGAAGGGGCATACGGACTCGAAACGTCAACTGTATCCCTCTCCGCAGATGCTGTCAGACCTGCTGAGTTTTTCCAGGTATTTTTGTTTCTGTTCTCGATTTCCAGCATCCGCAGTTTTTTGCTTTTATCATCGAATTAACCTAGTCTGTTTGGGCTTAATGACACTAAAAGGTATATTTTAAATGCTTTTGAGTATTTTTTTTCAAGTTACTAAAGAAACTGTCATCTGTATAACAGCATAAATGATACTGTGCTGTTCTTTCAGAGTCATTTGAAATTATGTTACTAATAGGTAGTGGATGAGGCACTGATCAAAAGGTTTATTTTTATAAGAAACCCATTTGCATGAATCAAACTGCACCAAGTTGCAAATAGGAATATTTTTCAAAGCAAGCTTTCTTGTTTTTAAAATGACATTTGAAAACAGTGCCCAATTGCACCAGCTCATGGAAGATTTTATATTCGCCGAAATGCAAGTGAGTTATACTGAAAACTTGATAAAAACACATTTTAAAAACCAAAACAATTTTAGGCGCTGTTGCCCAAATCACCAATTGCACCCAAAGGGGGGAACTTTTATTGACTGATATTTAGCTACCAAGAAACAACAACTTGCCTTTATATAGCACCTTTAACGGAGTGAAGCTTCCCAAGGCACTTCACGGGAGCGTTATCAAATAACGTTTGACACCAAGCCACATAAGGAGAGATTAGGACAGGGGATGGTCGCAGAGGTATGTTTTAATGAGTGTCTTAAAGGAGTAGGACAGGTTAGAGAGGTGGTGATGTTTAGGGAGGGAAAGCCAAGTCTTGTAGTCAGGCTCAAAGAAGTCTGATCCTCTGGGCTGAGTAGCTGAATTTCATCTGCACTTTTTACTCCTCATGTGTCCAGTGCTTCACCAAGTGGTCCCTCCTGCAACTCACAAGTGGACCTCACTCTTTAAGTAGGGTACATCTGTAATGCTACTTACCACATTAGGAATAGATGATTCGAGTGCTACGAGCTACTAGGTTGAGTTTGCAGAGTTGGTTCAATCACCTCCTCCTCCTGGACCAAAAATAGCTGAAGCATCTATACCTGAAACATTGACTGGACTGTTTCTCTCCACAGATGCTGTCTAGCCTGCTAAGCATTTCCAGGATTGCCTGTTTTTGTTTCAGATTCCCTGCATCTGCAGCATTTTGATTTTTTTCTTCTTCTTTGGGCACCTGGGGGTGTAGAATAAGAACGTACTTTATATTGCTTCCAGTCAAACATTCCTTGAAATACAACAGCATATGGCCAAAGATTGCCATGTATTATACAAAATGCTGTAATTTGAACTTATGTGAGGAGTTTAATAAATGAATGAGTAATGCAAAGTAAAGGCCTCTAATCATGAGTTTGAATGAGATGTCTGAATAACCTTCTCCCCTCATTCTAACACTCCATTTCCTTGATGGTCCTGTTATGAACAATGTATAATTTAAAATTGAATTTATATATATATTTATACATGTATATATATATGGGCAGAATTTTACGGCCCCGTTTTGGCAGCGGGGATGGGGCCGTAAAATGTGGTGGGCCATTATAAATCCCATTGATGACAACAGGAACATAAAATCCCGCTGTCGTAAAATTCTGCCCAATATGTGTGAAAGGTAAAAATAGTTTCAGCTTCACTTAGGTTTTATTTATGAAGCTTGGTGCCAGGGAGTCTGGATTGTGACTAAAAGGTTTCCAGACTTTTGGGTTTGTTTGCATATATACCTTTTTAATGAGGTCTTACAACCCCTGAAGTTAAAGAGATTGAAAGCTCAGTGATTCTGGAAAGAAAAACACAAAGTAAAAAAATTTTACTGTTGCCTAGTGACAGTGATCCTGTGACACAGACACAGACACAGAAAAGACAGGAGTTGAAAGAGGGTTCACTCTGTGTCAGGGAGAGAAGAAAGGGGCTTTAAGCTCTCTGAGAAGAAAACTACAAGGCTATTGGGACAGTGTTTAACTTTAATTAGTTATGGGACTCAGTAAAGTCAACAGTTTAGCAGAGGTGCAACTCGAAGACAGTTTAGGGAATTCATCTGCTTGCTCTACAGTTGAAGAAATAGTGAGTTTAGAGTGCCACTTTTGGGTGTCTTGGGGGGAGATATGAGTTGGATGAGAAGCATCAGTGAATGCTCAGGAATTTACCAGCATAAAACCATTTACAACTGTACCAGTCCCATGCAAAAAGCCTTTGTGTCAAGCTCGTGGTAAACTTCCCTGGTTTATGTGTTTGTAAAGATATTGTAGGGTAAAGGAATAGTGGTATTTTGAAGCACCTTCTCGTGTTTGCATTGAGATCTTTCCAACTTTTTGTTTGGTGTAATATAGTTCATCTTCTTGTTTTAATCAATATTTTATTCTTTGTGTTAAAAGTTCATCAGCAGACTCTTGTGAATTTGTTCAATAACGTTTCTCCACAGTTTCTAAAAAAAAGTTAGGATCTATCAAGTCAGGCTTCAATCTCGGATCTGACTTGTCCTATGCTAACATCAGCTGGGATCATAACAGTCCTCAATTATACAGTACTAATGGAAAATGTTTTTGGGGAAAATCCTATATTTTATGTTGGGGTGATGGTCCTTTTAAAAACTAATGTTTCTCTGAAAGATGATTTTCTTTTGTAAAGAGCCACTTGCTTCCAGGAACCAATCATGTGACTAAGCTGTCTGGGAGATAAACAATAGAAAATTTAGTCAACAAGAATTTAATTACAGAGGGGATTAGACACCTGGATATGGTTCTGTTTCCAAGCAGTTTAATTTAGAACAAGCTGACTGCAGAGAACATCTCTTTCAAGTAGAATTCAGTTGAAATTCTGCATCCTGGGTAAAAAGGTAACTGAAGGACTCTACTAAGAGTGTGTTGGACTTCTGAGATAGCCAAGCTAAATATATTCAACATTAAGTAAGATAGGTTTTTGATTGACAAAGGAGTCAAAGATTATGGGGGACAGATAGGAAAGTAGAGTTGAGGCAACAATCAGATCAACCATGGTCTTATTGAATGTTGAAGCAGGCTCAAGGGGCTGAATGGCCTACTCCTGCTCCCAGTTCTTGTATTCTTGTGTTCTGCTTGATATTTTTCAGTATTTTGGAAAATACTGTTTTGGATCCAGTCTATGAGTAATTTAGGATATGACATTTGCTAAGGGCTACATTCTTGAGAGGAACAGGTGACTTTGGACTAAAGTGCCTGCTAGCTTTGCACTGCTGGGTTTTCCTCGTGCCCTTTCTGAGTTTGTTGCAGAATAATTGGTCACTTTGTCTAGTCAACAATTCCATTGTTGTATCAACAGAAATGACATGGACAGCAGAGCACTGGATGACCTCAAGTTTACAGAGGATAGAATGTGGGAGATCAGCCAAGAGAGCATTGGAATAGTCAGGTCTAGAGGTAACAAAGGCTTTGCTGATGGATTCAGCCGCAGATGAGCTGAGGCAGGGATAAAGTTGGGCAATGTAATGGAGGTGGGGATAGGTCTTTGTGATGGAATGAACACATGATCAAAGGCTCATCTTACGGCCAAAAAAAACACCAAGGTTACAAAGAGGCTGGTTCAGACTCAGACAGTTGTCAGAGAAAGGGGTGGAACGGGTGGCTAGGGAATGGAGTTTGTGGTGGGAGCTGAAGACAAGGGCTTCAGTCTCCTCGATATTTATTTAATTGGAGGAAATTTATCATCCACTACTGGATGTCAGACCAAGAGTTTGATCACTTAAATACAGTGGAAGAGTCAAGAGGTAAGATAGAGCTGGGTGTCACTGGAGCACATGTGAAAACGAACACCAGGGCAGGACTTTACAGCCCTGCCTTGGCAGCATCCGCTGCAGACGGAGCAGCAGCCCAGCCAATAGTCCATTCGTTTTCAGCAGGACCGGACGATCCTGGCAGCGAGCAGGGCCGGAAAATCCATCCCTATGTTTTTGGATAATTTCACCGAGGGGCAGCATGTGGAAATAGGAAGGAGTTAAGGATAGATCTTTGGGAGACACCAGAAGAAGGTGCAGCAGTGTGATGAGAAGCAATAGTAGATGGTTGGATAATAAGAATGAAACCAGGCCAGGGTAATCCCACCAAGATGGAACATAGTGGAGAGACGATGCAGGAGGGTGCGAAGAACAAAGAGGGAATATTTACCTTTGTCACAGTCACATAGGATGTCTTTTGTGACTGGTTTAGTCCTGTGACAAGGACAGAAACCTGATTGGAGGGATTCAAAAATGGAGTTCCAGGAAAGATGGGCGCAGATTTGACAATGTGTTCGAGGACTGTGGGGAGGAATGTGAAGTTGGAGATGGAGCAGTAGTTTGCAAGGATGAAGGGGGTAAAAGGCCAGACTTCTGGGGTGAAGGTGGGTGAAGGCAGATTTGAAGGAGATGGGAAATATACCTGAGAGCTGTTAACCATTATCAGCTAACATGGGGGCCAGGAGTGGAAGCTGGGTGGTCAACAGTTTAGTGGGAATAGGGTTGCGCAAATAAGAAATGGACCTCATGGACACGATGAGCTTAAAGAAGGCATAAGGGGAGATAAGAGAGAAACAGAGAGCGATGCAAGTTCAGGGCTAGGGGAGGGGCAATCCCTAGAGAAAGCTTGGCTTGGTGAGCTAGGGGAAGGCAGGGGAGCAGCAAAGATGACCGATCAGATGGTCTCATCCTTCGTGACAAAGATGTCAAAGTGCTCCTCGCATTTATTATGAGAGGTGAGGCTAGAGGAAAGAGGGGAGATGGGTTTAAGAAGACAGTTTTCAGTGGAGAAAATAAGTCAGAGGTTACCTTTGCATTCTGGGATGATCCTGGAATAAGACCATAAGACCATAAGACATAGGAGCAGAAATTAGGCCATTCGGCCCATCGAGTCTGCTCCGCCATTCAATCATGGCTGATAAGTTTCTCAACCCCATTCTCCTGCCTTCTCCCCGTAACCTTTGATCCCCTTACCAATCAAGAACCTATCTATCTCGGTCTTAAATACACTCAATGACCTGGCCTCCACAGCCTTCTGTGGCAATGAATTCCATAGATTCACCACTCTCTGGCTAAAGAAGTTTCTCCTCATCTCTGTTCTAAAAGGTCTTCCCTTTACTCTCAGGCTGTGCCCTCGGGTCCTAGTCTCTCCTACTAATGGAAACATCTTCCCCACGTCCACTCTATCCAGGCCTTTCAGTATTCTGTAAGTTTCAATCAGATCCCCCCTCATCCTTCTAAACTCCATCGAGTATAGACCCAGAGTCCTCAAACGAATGAGCAGTTTTGGGTGATGAGAGCAGGACCTGATAGTTCTTTATGTGGTTCAACCAGATCTAACAATGAATGGCTAAACCAGTTGTTTACCAGAACCATTCGAGTCTAGGTCCTTTTAGTTTAAGGGAGCTGAGATGAGGGTCATGCGAGGGGAAAGACCAGGGTGAGAGAGAGACTAACAGTTTCATTGGGGACTAGGCATCAAAGATGGAGCTGACAATGTGGTTGAGCAGATTGGTAACTGCAGAAATATCATGGTGAATGGACAGCCATAAGATAGAGAATTGGGGTATTGAAGGGGTGGTAGTAAGTGATTTGGAAGGGAGTCTTTTCCAGAGGCAGACAGAGAAGGGGTTGGGGTTGAGAGGGGGAGTGGGAGATGGGTGCAGAGTGATACATGGAAGTGATCAGAGATGGCCTTATCTGTGACTGATACAATGGGTCTAGACTGACCACAGGAGATGGCAAAGTCATGCCGCTACCAGGATGGCAGACAATGAACTAGATGGATTTTGGCCTTATTTGTCCAGCATTTCCTATGGTCCTACATTTGGCCCATTTCAGGGCCAGCACTGTGATGTGGCAGCATGGCCTGGTGAAACTGAAGAAAATGAACATGCGTGGGTATTCTCAGGGGTCAGCAGTTAGTCTAGTTTATTGCAAGTTCTGTGCTACCTGCTCGGAGCACCATGAAAATATAGTAATCAGGCTGCAGTTCCCTCCATTACAACAGTGACTGCACTGCAGAAAGGAATTCATTGCGTGTGAAATGTTGCAGGATGACTAGAGAGTGGAAAAGGACCGAGTTAAATGAAGTTGTTCCTTTTTTTCACACTGGAAGAAGGATTGCAATGGTTCACTGTGTTCCAGAATACCCCTCATGAAGACATTTGAGTCCTCAGATCTGGGAAAGAGCAGAAGAAGCGGAAAGGTAAAGAGTGGAGCTTTATGCACACTCTAATACTGATTCACTCCGTGAAATCCAGTTCCAGGAAAGGAAACATAAATATTCACAATTAAATACAGCTTTACACACATCACAGTTCTAGACTCCGGTAAAAGCAAAGAGACCAAAGAGAGATGTTCAAACACACAGTTTAATAAGTGCCAGAGTTAGGCTTCCTGTTGCAAATTCCCATTCTTATTTGCCAATTTGAGGAAGGGAAATGCAAATTTGTGCATTTAAAATTTGCCCATCCATTTAGAGTCCTTTTATATTAATACTTGGGCTTGTTGAGTTTCCCAGAGCAGACTTCCCAACACGAATCAGGGGAATGAAAACACAAAACTTCCTCACAGAGGCTTAAAAGCTCAGGGCTGCTGACTGTTTCTCTGAGGTACCTGCCAAAGTTACAGCAGAGGAGCAGCAAAGTCCCTGTGCAAATTCCAGGCGTGTGCGTCTGTGTGTGTGTGTGATGCTTGTGTATTGCTGTGTGTGGATGGAAGGGGAGGGGGGAGGAGACAAAATGTAACAAGAGCAGGATGGTACGAGCCCAAAGACTGGGCTTGATTACTGGCTCGATTTTCCTCTATTCCCTCAAGGTTGCACAGAGTGGGTTCCAACAAGTAATTCAAGGCTTGTGATCTCTGGGCCCTATTCCAATATGAGTCTGTTCTTTTGTATTATTGGTCATATAACCCTGCAAGCAGAGATAAAGGGAGTGCTTTTAACACGTCTGGTGGGATTGGAGCAGGTTAGGGTTGGCCTCCAGTTCTACACCCATCCAATTATGCTTCACTTTATACTCTAATGCAGCTTAACATCAGGCAGGGGAAGGGGTGTAAAGTGGGTACTTGACCCAAACTCAGCCTGTTCCCCCCGGGCGGGTAGGCTTCAACTACGCCTGTGGTTTGGAGATTGAAGGAGCCCTGATATTTAAAGGTATGTGGCCGTCATACCTGTGTTGGAACAATTTGTTGCCTGAAGCCTTTTTAAGGCATCAGCACACCTAGACATTTCAATGCAGTTTCAACATGTGTTGTACTGGACTGTGGGTATACACATTAAACAATGAAAGCTGTAAATTTGTGTGAAGCATTAGCATTGACAAACATTGAATGTGTTACAGGTTGATGGGCAACATTTTATGGCATATGTACTTGGCCCACCTAGTTGGAATATGGTACTTTTGGTCAGTTGCAAATTGCTTAAGGTATGCTAGCTTCCTCATCAGGTCAGTGGGTGCTGTACGCAGCATTCAACGTAGGTACCACTGTCTGCAAGGAATATTGCCCTCTTTTTAGCATGAGGTGCTAAACAGAACAACTCGACACCCATCTCACACAGGCCGCCTTCCCATTGTCACCTGTCAGGATTTGGTTACTGAGGCTCTCCAGCAGTTGTCCGCAGGCTCTATTTCCTGAAGCCACATTTGTTCTGCCAACTGTTGGTTCATCCAACCACGTCCTTTACCCCGTGGAACCTTCAGAAAGGCTGCCCAATAACTTGCAGCCACATACAGCTTTGGGTGAGCTCTCCATTTGCAATCTAATCCCTGGCAAATCCCTGCTCAAATTGAATATTAAGTGAGCCTAGAGATCTGACAGTTAGGCCGTTTCCCACTTTTGTGAATGGAAAACTTCTAATGTTCCACTCCCATTCTTTGGATCAGGACTGAAACATCTACCACTTTTTATCTTCATGTGCACAAATAGTGGATGTTTACTGCAGTCAAGGTAAAGCCAATAGTAAAGAAGGACCATTAAGCCTGTTACAGACAGGAGGGAGGTCAATTCAAACAGCTCTAATTTCTCCTCTCACCACCTGTCCATAAACAAAAAGTTATTGTGATTTGCTTCCCCCTTTTTAATCAGTGACGTATTTCCCAACCCCTTGGTTTTGGTGTGATCAAATAGCCCGACAGCCCCAACTCGTGATAGGATGAACTCAAAGGGTTAATTTATTTGCACGCACTCAAAACGGGAGGAAAATCACAACGTTACCTCCTTTGCATTCATATAAGAAAAAAGGGATAGGCCCAACCATCTTCACCTGCTTCATCATTGACCTTCCGTCCATCATAAGCTCAGAAATGGGGATGTTTGCTGATTTCACCATGTTCAGCAATATTCGCGACTCCACAGATACAGAAACAGTCCATGTCCAAATGCAGCAAGACCTGGACAATATCCAGGCTTGGGCTGACAAGTGGCAAGTAACATTCATGCCACACAAATGCCAGGCATTGACCATCACCAACAAGAGATAAGCTGACCATCGCCTCTTGATGTTCAATGGCATTACCATCATTGAATCCCCCACTATCAAAATCCTGGGGGTTACCATTGACCAGAACTGAACTGGACTACCATATAAACATGGTGGCTACAAGAGCAGGTCAGAAGCTAGGAATCCAGCAGCAAGCAACCCACCTCCTGACTCCCCAAAGCCTGTCCACCATCTACAAGGCACAAATCAGGAGTGTGATGGAATACTCCCCACTTGCTTGATGAGTGCAGCTCCAACAACACTCAAGAAGCTCAATACCGTCCAAGACAAAGCAGCCCACTTGATAGACGCCCCTTCCACAAACATTCATTCCCTCCACCACTGATGCACAGTGGCAGCTGTGTGTACCATCTACAAGATGCACTGCAGGAACTCACCAAGGCTCCTTAGACAGCACCTTCCAAACCCATGACCACTACCATCTAGAAGGTCAAGGGAAGCAGATACATGTGAACACCACCACCTGGAAGTTCCCCTCCAAGCCACTCACCATCCTGACTTGGAAATATATCACCGTTCCTTCACTGTCGCTGAGTCCAAAGTCCTGGAACTTCCTCCCTAACAGCACTGTGGGTGTACCTACACCACAGGAACTGCAGTGGTTCATGAAGGCAGCTCACCATCACCTTCTCAAGGGCAATGAGGGATGGGAAGTAAATGTTCACCTAGCCAATGACACTCTGAATAAGTATTTTTTAAAAATTAAGATTTGAAGTACAGAGACCACAGAGAAGAGAAAGATTGTTTCACATGGATTCCAGAGTCCCAAATCAAAGTCCAATGAGGTATTCTTTCATGGAGGTCAGCGGACTGAAAACCAATGCTGGAGAATTCACTTTTCCGGTGTTGTCTTCACACGCTGAGATAGGCGTGCAGAGATGAGTCAGTCTTGTAGGCGATGGTACAGAAGTTCCAGCAAAAATAGTGTAGATGGGGCCAGGTATTCCACCCGGGCAGAGCTCCTTTTCTGTGAGGCTGCTTATAGGATGGCAAACAGCAGACTGACTTTGCAGTGAAGCCGGGCAATATTACTGGTCCCACAAACTAGAGGCTCATGTCACATGACTCCCACCTCTTCACAGTGTCTTTGACAAAGGGATGTGTATCCCTCATCTGGTCCCCGAGATTGTTAAATGTCTCAACCATTTAGGATTGAAAGGAAGGTTGCGGGGCCCTTTGTCCTAGCAGACGACTAGACCCCAGTTGGCCAGCCTGGGTCATGAAATGCAGATGGCCATTGTATAGCTCTCTTTGAATTTGGTCTCTTTGAATTAGTGTCTCTTCAGGGGTAACGAGGTACAAGTTTCTCTGATGCTGCCAAGTAACTCCTTTTGTTCAGGGATCACAGACAGATATAGATTCAGCTATTTTAAAAGGACTTTGTCCAGTTTTTTAAATTTTAGAAGTAGCCAGGAGGACACCTATATTTTATAAAAAGAAATACAATGTGAGGTCTTAGTCCCCTTACAAGACTTTTCAGTTTACAAATTTTTCTAAGATGAAACCAGCTTTGAAACTAGTTTTTGTCTAAATCTGAAACTATGCTGCATTTTCTTGAAGTTACTATAACTGAATCTATAAATCACACATGGGAAATGTATATTGACCTTTTATTTTGCTGAAAAATCTGCTACGAAGCTTAAATCATATAGGGGGCCATTTTCAACACTCCTTCATGCATCAAAGAGTCTCCAAGGTGGCCATGGTGGGGTCTTAAGCTGCAATACTGGTTTATAACCAACAGTTGGTATAAGGTGGCATCTTGGTAATGGAGTTGAATCTTATGCTAGGAACAGCCACCCAGAGGATCATTAATGGGTTGATTAACGGTCAAAATGCCTGGTAGAACCCATTAATGGGGCTGCACAATATTTTGATGGATGGCACTTGACCTAGCGCTCTCACCTGAGAGTGATCGACTGATAGGAAGTAAACAAGTCCAGCACTACTTAAAGGGATATCATCTTTTACTGTTCATTTGCTGCTGGCTGGAGGATGGAAAGGACTTTAAAAACAAATTGGGAGACTTTCTGGGGCACTTCGTCGAGACCTCATCAATGTTTTATCAAAATTTATTCCAGAAATTCTCCCAAAAGGAGTGTGTGCTGTGTTGCTCTACTTCATTAGACACCTTAGAGGAGTCACCAGGAGAAAGGGTCATGGGCAGCTTGCTGGGGTCCTGCTTGGTCTGAATGAGGAATGGGAGAAGCATATGAGGCCTGGAAGATCAGCACTAGCTTCTTTATTCTTTCAAGAACAGCATTTGTTTTCCATCTAATTACTCTTAAACTCAACAGCTTTGCTAGGCCATTACAGAGGGCAGTTAAGAGTCAACAATGTTGCTGTGGGTTTAAAGTCACATATTGACCAGACTGGGTAAGGATGGAAGATTGCCTTCTTTAAAGGATGTTAGTGAACCAGATGGATCTTTACAACAATCAATTATAGCTGTTATTATTGTCATTACTAAAATTAGCTTTATATCCCAGATTTATTAATTGAATTTAAATTCCACCAGCTGTCATGGTGGGGTTTGAACCCTTGCCCCCAGCATATTAGCCTGGGCTGCCTAGAGTACTAGTCTAGTGATATTACCACTGTGCTATCATCTCTCTCTGATTACTGCAGGAGAGAGAGGGAAAGGGAGGGCAAGCTGAACCACATCTGTCCTGCAGTTACAGGACCTCCCTCCTCCTCGCAGGACCTCTGAGATTCTGCGTGCTCTCTCCTTTGGCCCCTGAACCAGCTGAATCCTATTGCTATCTGTCAGCCAGCCCACTGCACACCTTCAGTGGAAGTGTGTGAGTGGAGCTCCACGAAAATTGCTTCTAATCAGTGCTTGAGTGCTATACTGGCAAGTGCCTGATTCAGCATCTCCTGGCAAGCTCAAAATATGATAATCACCAATTAGGACCAAAATTGTGTGCTGACACCAGACTTTCAAACCAGTGTGCCTTATTAGTGTGGCACTCACCCAGCACTTGTTTTCACCTTCTCATTAAAATAACGGCATAAAATTCTAAAATTAATGCAGTTCACCAAAATAGGTTGATCAGGCACATATGGAAAGATACCAGTGTCAAAATTGATGTTATTTTTCTGTTCTGCCCTTCAAACTATTTTTTTTGGGGGAAACAGAGGGCACCCAATCGGGCCCTAAGCACCAACAATGTCGTCTTGGATTTCCTCTATTGGCTTTCAGCGTTTTCCTGCTGCAATAATGCACTCTACAGCTGGATTAATGACCTTTCTGGCCTCCATAGCAGTTAAGTAGCTCATTAACTGCTTGAGAAACATCAAAAGATCATTATCGCTGGTGCATCCCAACTGCTTGGTACTAATCACAAAAATAAATTCATTCACGGGAAATATGTATTACATAATTGTATGTTACAAGTTTTCATTAACAGTTTGAATGCATCATAAATAATCAGAGTTCTCTTGCATTTTTTTTTAGGAAAGAGGAATTTTGATGGCCAGATCGGGAAAATGCCAATATTCCTCGACTTGAACAGCACAGAAATTAACCAAAAGAAACGAGTTGTGAATTCACACTAAGAACAAGGTAATCTTAGCTTTCCACACAGTCATACAATGTACTATCCACAAGTGAGAGACAGGAGATATTGGGACTGATTTTGTATTTACTGACTGGACATTTTCCCTTGCCTACAAAATAGTATTGGCAGGGCAAGTAAAATAACTTTGGAAGAGCGGATAAAATAACAGTATTTTGTCCTGGGCAATACCTATCCTTCAAACAATACCTAAAGACAGGTTACCTGGTCATTGCTGTCTGTAGCGCTTTATGGGCAAATCCGCTGTAGGGTTTACATTGCAACAGTGAGTACACTTCAAAAAGTGCTTAATTGGTTGTAGAACACTTTGCGATGTCCTTAAGATTGTGAAAGGTGCTATATCAATGCAAGCCTTTTCTTCTTTAAAAAAAACATAAAAATAAAATATAAAATAAGATCAATTTAGCAGTGGCCCAACGCACACATATACTGTGCACAAGCCAGTGCGCTACTGAATTTGTCATAATTGCTCCCATTTGATACTTAAAAGACAAGCAGAATGCAGTGAGATTTTTACGCTTTTATAGGTTTTATTATAGATGGGAAAGAAAATATTTGTAAGTGCTGGAAATGTACAGCAGGTGGACTAGCATCCAAAAGTGAGATGTCAGAAATTAATACCAAATATCTGCCCTTGTGTTTTTGCTAAATAAAATAACTACATCCCTTCATATATGTCCATGCAAATAATGTGAGGGCAGTGAGTGTAGGCAAAGATCTGTTGAAATCTGAAGATAGTGTTTCTATCTTGTAAATAAATGTTTGGGGAAAAAAGAACATCAAAGGACCAAATCACACATTCCTGATTTCCGCAGGTATTGTCCTGATATTCCACAGTTCTGCTTCGCCTTCTGCTTTAGTTGAGCCATTATCACAGATTAATATCCATATTCTGCCAACATTTACATGCATAGCAATAGCTAAACCAGGCATGACCTGCTGAAATGGTAGTCCTGATAATGAAAACTTTTAAGTGGAAATAATCTAAAGATGGATCTTGAAGATTTCAAGTGATGGGGCTGGGACTATTCCTTTTGGCAGCTTGTTCCATTGTGGGATTGTCCTTGGGGAGAAGGGTGGTTGATGCACTCTCTTGGAAACAAATAGTCTGTGGTTTAGTGTGGGTGGCTACCTTGTGTTTTGTCATTGCTGGAGGGCACCAGGTACTTGTTTCTGTCAATTCCCATCAATCCATTCCATATTTTATACATAATGGTCAATCTATCTTTTTCCCCCCTTTGCTGTCGTGATTCCCATTACAAATTTTTGATCAAGGATAAGGCACTGGTGTATTTCATGCAGAATTGCGCAGCATGTCTTTGAATTGCTTCAGTTTTATTTATATCTCGGCACATCAGGATCCCTTACACAACTTGCATACTCCAGTATTGAGCGAACAAATGTTTGGTAAGCTGTAACTCCGATATTTTGGCTGAGATTCCTCCTTAGAAATCCAAGAACCCTGTTTGCTTTGGATGTTATCTGCTGAATGTGGAGACCCGCTGAAGATTGTTTTTAAGGTGAACCCCCAGCTATGGCTGTGCATCTACCTGTTGGCGAATTTGATTACGGAATGTAAAACTACCTGTTGGTGGATCTGTTTTGTTGGTGATGCACATGGACATAGCATTTGTTGGCATTGAATGCCATCTCCTATTGGTCCTGCCATTTTTGCAATTCCAGAAGATCATCTTGCAGTGAAATGATATGATCTTGAGTTTTCCCTGATATACAAACCATGCAGTCATTTGCAAATTGCTGCACCCTGTTTCTTTAATGTGTTGGGAAGGTCATTTATCTATATCAAGAAGAGTAAAAGTCCCAACGCAGTTCGCTGGAGCACTCCAGACAGGACATCTCTGAGAGAAGGTCATTGCCCACACGTCAATCTTTGTCTTCTGTTGTTAAGGAAGTGCCGCATCCAATTTACTAATGTCCCCCTGATCCCATAGTAGTGAAGTTTGGACAGATCAAAGATAAAAGCAAAATACTGCCAATGCTGGAAATCTGAAATAAAAACAGAAAATGCTGGAAAGTCCGTATGACTCTGAAGAAGGGTCATACGGACTAGAAACGTTAATTCTGTTTCTCTATCCACAGGTGCTGCCAGACCTGCTGAGTTTCGTTTTTCATGAGGAACTTTTTCAAAAGCTTTTAAGAAATCTCGTGCTGCCATCTTTCATCTATCTCAACACTTGAAGTTAACTCATCAAGGAAGTGACGCTTCGATCAATCTTTCCACATGAGAAACATTCTGTCCAACTACCAGGATATTGTGAGCGTCAAAGTGCTTGAATGGGAGTAGCTAGCATGGGAGATCAGCAGAATCCCCAGGGAAATGGCAGTCAGGGGGTGAGGGGGGGTGGCGGTAATGGGGTGGTGGGGGCTGTCAGGGGATGGGGGGCATGGAGGGATAGTCATGTATGGGGTTTGGGGCATTAGGGGGCTAGGGGGCTAGTCTGGGGATTGGAGGGTGGAGCTGGGGACTAGTCAGGGGGTGGGGGGTAGTCGGATGTGGGTGGGCCTGGGGTGGCGGGGTTCAGGAGCTGAAGTGTTGGTCAGGGGTCAGGGGATAGTTAGGGTGGGGAGGGTAGTCGGGTGGTCTGGGGGGTAGTCAGGGGGGTTGGGAGGGTAATCAGGGGTCGGGAGGGTAGTTGGGCAGTGGGGAGGGTAGTCGGGGGTCTAGGGAGGGTGGTCGGGCGATAGTCAGGGGGTGAGGTGTGCAGTAGGGAGTCGGGAGGGTAGTCAAGGGGTCCAGTGGGGGTTCATGGTGGGGTGGGGGGAGGGGGGAGAATGTCAGTAATATAATTACCCAGGAGTTAGAAGTGGTTTTAATCCTTCTAACTTTTCATGGATAACTACTCTGCTCACAGAGTCAGAAGGATCTGAAGTCTCTGATTTAAATCAGAGTTTTGGAAGGTTCAAGGTGCAGGGAAATGCCCATCAGAGGTTCCCAGGTAACTCCGATGCAATCCTTGCATGGGGACTTTGGAGGGGGTCCTCCTGTGCATCTTCTGGTGCCCTTCCTGGGTATGACACACCCCCACCCACCCCCCCCACTCCCCCCGCACCCCCCATCCCCACCAACCCCGGGCAACTGGATCGATATTGAGCTCAATTATTATGTAAAATTTTAAATGTGTCCCAGACATCAGCACTCTTATACACACATCACAATTGCCCAAAATTCTCATGTTGTACATTCTATTGATGACATTGGACAAGAACCGTCCTCTCCCACGCCCTTTCTCCCACTATTCATTCAAAGAATTGAAAGTCGGACACCATCCCTGACTTGGAACCATATCATCACTGTGGCAGAAGCCAGGAATTCCCTTCCTACCAGCACTGTGGGTGTACCTTCACCACACAGACTGCAGCGCCACCTTCTCAGGGATAATTAGGGGTGGACAATAATTGTTGGCCTTGCCCACATCCCATGAACAAATTTTAAAAATTTGGGGTTGTTTTGGGCCAGGGGATCTAGAATCTGGAAAAGATGTCTCATTCTGGGGTCAAAGTCCACATTCTCTACAGTGATCCTACAACAAAATATGACATTAGAGTTGGAAGAGTGGGAGTCTGCTAGTGCCTCAGCTGGTAAATGCATAACATTGAACAGCAGTGAAATACAGTAAAATCCATGACAACAGAGACCTCCATGCTCAACCGCTGAGCTGCACCAGGAGAACTGATCTCTCATTATTGGCATCAAGGCCAATTGTAGTATTCTGGTCTATAGAAAGTAAAGAACAGTCAGAGTTCCCAGACCTGACCAGTGATATTTGCTGAAAAGTTCATATATATGAACGCCATAAAATTACAACATAGAAACATGCAAAGAAATAAATACAAGGACCATGCCAAGTAGGAATCAAATAACTTCACTGAAAGGCAACATGAACGTAACAGGCAAGATCATGCAAACTAAACTTAAACATTAGCATTGTTACATAGGTCAATGTTAAATAACTCACAACAGAAAATAATGGCTAATTGCACAGTTTGAAGTGGATACCTGCTTAGACTGATGTAGAATTGAAAACCCCAATTTATACTGTTGGCTCTGCAAAGTTCTCTCACAAAACTTCTGTTAGATTTTAATATTTGAAAAGAGACAACGGGGCAGTTTATCATTAACGTAATTAAATTGAAGTGGAATGGTCTCATGCAGCTTGTTGGAATTTGATCTAAATGACTTAGTTCACAAGTTATGTAACACAGGTTTCAACAGCACAATCTCAGTGAAACCAAAACATTGGAGAAATTCACCAAACTGCACTCAAAGGGAACATGGATGGGCGATACAGCTACAACAATGTTGTACCAGCTCTTTGGCCCATGCTGTCTTCAAGCACAGTAACCCACCTGGAATTCAGGATATGTTCATTCAGCCTCATGGGTCAAACTGGAGCAAAGCTAGTGTCTAGAAGACCTTCAACGTCAGCAGTGGCAGCAGGTCTCACCAGATGGCAGCAGAGCTACTTAGCCTTCCCTTCAACAAGAATCATCAAATTAGGTGAAGGAAAGAAGGAATCCATATCCCAGGTCCAATACATGAAGGATAAGGAGTAGCCCCTTAGGGATAGATAAAAATATTCAGTTCCAATGCAGATCCATATGATGCAATTGTGGGTGCCAGAAAACCCAGACAGACTGGACCACAAGGGAGCTGAAAATCAAGGGGAGGCAATGGTGTAGTGGTACCGTTGATGCGTAATGCTCTGAGGGCTTGGGTTCAATTCAATATCAAGTTGAATTCAATAAAAATCTGGAATTAAAAGTCTAATGATGACAGTGAAATGATTGTTGTAAAAAACCCATCTGGTTCACTAATCTGCTGTTCTTACATGTGACTCCCAAACCCACAGTAATGTGGTTGACTCTTAAAAATGACCTAGCAAGCCACCATCACCTTCTTAAGGTAAAATTCTGGCATCTTGATTGTTAGCCAGCAAAGCCCACATCCTGTGAATGAATTAAAGAAAAATTTTTGAAACATCTGTCCAAATTAGCAGCTCAAATCGACAGCAGCAGCTACTAGTCAACCCTTTATTAGCTGCAAAGATAAGTCAATGATCTCTAGTGAAAGACCTAAGTAAAGGAAGGGGTGTTTCATGGCATACAGCATATTTTCAGTACCAAGTCATGCATTGATGGAGTTTCGATAGCTGGAATGTAAAAGTGCTCCTTGACAAACCCAGGCTGCAGAATATCACTGGAGAGTGCAAGAATTGAAGCCAAGGTCCAGAAGACCATAGGGAGACAACTAAAATGACTTGGCTTGTGGAACTTTGCCAGATCTATCTCAATCACTGGGAACAGCTGAAGCAAGTGAAGAACTATCTTCGCCTGAACCATCATAGATGCATCTTGATTGTTAGTTTGTCGCTCCAACCAGTTTGAGGGCCTCAGATTTGACTGGGAGGAGAAGCAAGTTCAAGAATAAAATTCTCCCACAACTGTCAATGGTGAGAAAGGTGTAAATTTCCCTCAAAGGTTCTTTCTAACTGTAAGCGCACATGGGGGCAGTCTATTATGACAACAATTAGATGCAACTGTGAATCAGCATTGCCAAGTGAGACATGTTGACAGATCAGGTGCCATTTTCCTGCTCACAGACAATCTGATATACCCAACATATTGAAATAGGGAATTAAACTGTCAAATTCCCCAATAAAGATCATTTTCTCCCATGATAACCGTGCGACCTGTAAACTGAATTATCCACAACCGCCCTCGTCCTTTCTCTCAGAAAGCTCTCTTTAGGACCAGGTGAGATGATGAGTGGACAAGGAGGGATAAAACCAGTTAGATACTCATCAAATAAAACCAAACTCTGTCGCTGAGAATAAAACATGAGTGGAAGTCAATTGGAGTTCTCACTTAATCAGTATATGTTCTCTCATAACTCAAAAACAGCAAGAATCCGCTGCATAATATTTACAAGGTATATTTGGTGCATTTATTATGCCATTAAGGATGGAATATTGACAGCTCCCCTGATGCTTTCGTTAGTAAATCCATTGCAGGACATGGCACTGAGCCATCCAGTCCATAAGGTCCCGGGTTGGATTTCCAGTCTGTTGCTGAGTTAGCAGGTTTTAGCCAGGCCCGCAGTGTGACACTATAATTGGCCTCAGCAGCCTTCAGAGAAGGAGGGGGAAATTAGGATGATTCCTAATTGCAATCCAGTGACCCCTAAAGAAGTGTGCGAGGGCAAGATTGAGCACGTCAGTGACACCTTCAGTCAACCAGCCTGCCAACATGTACTGCCTAAGCTCACACAGGAGGAACTGTGGAAGCATTGAGACAGGTAGCCCAGCAGGAGTCAATGTCTTCAGGAGAGGAGCAGGCTGGAGGAACTGGGAAAAATAAAAAAAAATCAATTCAGTCTAATGTTATTATTAAAATAGGGCAAAAGATAAAATAGGCTTTAGTCAACACAAAGGCACAACTGCTTACCAACTGAAGTGGAAAGAACAGATACAACCCCTAAATAAATAATGCAGAAGGAATGTCAGACTATATTCATACTCCCGTATTAAAATCATCGAGCGCTATTTGATACCAAAGGAATTCTCCTTCCATTTCAGTCGTGCATTGTTTCTATTCTAAAATAGACAATCTTCTAAATATAAAACCCTGTTAATCTTACATTTCTGTGATTCAAAGTTTCTGAACAGTTAACTCCTTAAGAGTTAAATAGGGGGATCCTATTAAACACATACTAAGCCAAACCCTTTCCCATAATAAGAATCTAACCTGGCACAAAATTCAGCCTCACTTTGTATACAGATGAAACTTCCCAAATGTCTCCCAGCTTTAAGAGTCACATTAGAGTTAAGGTGCAGTGAAACTTTCTTATGCATTAAGAATGCCTCCAACTTGAAAACCTTGGCTCAGCTTGTCTATGTGAGACAAAGCTCAGTGTAGGTTGGAATTAACATTGGCAGAGCTGCCTCTCAATGGTTTGTATTTTAAATGTTGGGGGTGCAGGGAGGTTAGAATGCTGTCCTCTAAAGATTTAACATAAAGACAGGTGCGTTTACAAAGTATTCAAACGTCCGTTGGGTATACTGAAGATACACAAACCAGGAATTTGCCGCTGTACTGGATTTACACTCCCAGATGGTACTAAATTGGAGGCTACACTCTGCAAGGAACCTCACACTGATCCACCCTAGAGTCAAATCTGCATTTATACTGTGAGTTTAGCATTGTTGCACCAACACTAACCTTGTGTGCCAGAAAGCCAAGAAGAGCTCAGATCTGCATTGACCTGCACTGCATCAGATAACTTCAGTTGTGATGGTGATTAGTTTCAATGAAGGACCTCAGAGTGCAACATGATCTATCAGTAGATAATTTGAATAGCATTGCACTTTCTGTGATGGCCATTTTGAAATAGTTTGTAATGTTCTTTCAAATATTTTATAAATAAAATATATTTTTACAAAAAAATTAGTTTCAATGCATCCTGTGCATGTGCATAGACATCAGAACAGAACTAGGATCAATGTAATGCACCCCCCAAGGCTGAAGGACATACTCAGTCTCACTGTCTAAGCACATGAATGACAGTGCATACTTTGGTGAGGTAATTTTTTTTTATTCTTTGTGGGCGTCACTGCTAAGGCCAGCACTTGTTGCCCATCCCTAATTGCCTCTTGAACTGAGTGGCTTGCTAGGCCATTTCAGAGGCAGTTAACCACATTGCTGTGGGTCTGGAGTCACATGTAGGCCAGATCAGGACTACCCTTAAGGACATTAGTGAACCAGATGGGTTGTTAATGACAATCGACAATGGTTTCCATTACTGGGACTAGCTTTTCAATACCAGATTATTCATTGAATTTAAATTCCACAAGCTGCTGTGGTGTTCCCCAGAACATTAGCCTGGGCCTCTGGATTACTAGTCCAGTGACATTACCGCAACACCACCGTCTCCCTAAAATAAAGGATAAAGGGTGACAGACTTCCCTGGGACTGTACCTCAACAAGGAGTTAATTACTTCAGGAGAGGAGGATGAATAATGGAAGGAGAAGTGAGTGCAAAGAAAGAGGAATAAGAAAGGAACTTCAATTTGGCTCCCCTAGTGGTAAAATGGTAGCTATGATCCATGGACTGAAAGATTCTAGACTATGTTGAGTTAACAGGTCTAAATGGCAGTGGGGGTCATTACAACTGGTCACATTATCCCTGGACTATAGAGATGATCAATCAACAACAACTTGTATTGATATAGCATCTTTAGCTATCCAAAGGCACTTCACAGGGTATCATCCAGCAAAGTTGACATTGACCCACATAAGGCTATATTAGGAAAGATGGCCAAGAAAGCTTGGTCACAGGGGTAGGTTCTAAGGAGTATCTTAAAGGAGGAAAATGAGGGTAGAGAGAGCTCTATGCTTAAATGAGGCGAGCTTTAGGGAAGGAATTCCAGAGCTTAGGTCCAAGGTAGCTGAAGGCAAGGCCACCAATGGCGGAGCGATTAAAATCAGGAATACTCAAGAGGCCAGAATTGCAGGAGTTCAAATATCTCGGAGGGTTGTGAGCTAGAGGAGATTACAGAGAAAGGAAGGAGTGAGACCATCGAGAAATTTCAAAACAAGCTTGAGAATTTGAAAATTAAAGTGTTGCTTATTCGGGAGCCAGTTTAGTGAGCCCAGGTTTGATGGGTGAACAGGACATGGTGCAAGTAAGGATAGTGGCAGTAGGGTTTTGGATAAGCCCAGGTTTATGGAGGGTATCATGTGGAAGGCTGACCAGGAGTCATAGATGTAACAAAGGCATGGATGAGGCTTTCACCAGCAGATAAGTTGAATCATGTTCCTGATATTTGTCTAGTGATTGTTGCTGGAAATTTCACACTTGGCCATTAGATAAGGACAAGGCCAGGGATGACTGTGAAATCCATATGGTTGAAGGACCTGTCCAACACACACAGTATGGGCTCACACATGAGGAGCGACTGCATGGATGATGTATTGGGAATGGGGCAGGTTCCCATGGAAACCAAGAACAAACGCTTGCATTTAGTTGTTTGGTAGTACAGAACTTGAGTATTGCTGAAAAAAGAGACATGTCAAAGCTTTTCGTCTTGCACTCATCAGGACACTCGCAAGAATAAGGGGGGAACAACAATATATACTGTATGTGAAGAGAGTGCCGATTAGTTGGCAGGTGGTGTTGCTATGGACAATGCACCACTGATGGTGACTGACAGTTAGCTGCCAAGCATTGTTTGAAATCTTAAATTTTAAATTTTTAAATTCCAGACCTTAAGACCTAGGCTGCTGAACGCATGGCCACCAATGATGGAGCAATGACAACCGGGGGTATAAGAAGAGGCCAGAATTGGAGGAGCATAGGGATCTCAGGGGGTTGTAGGGCTGGAGGAGGTTACAGGGATAGGGAAGGGGCAAGGCCATGAAAGGGTTTGAAAACAAGATTTTGAAAATCACACCCAGAAACAGACAACACCAAAGGAATTATCCTGGCATAATCTACATTAAGACAAAGCCAAGAATTAAACTATAATTCCCAGCATCTGAGGTAACTGTTAATATAAGGATAGGATTAACCCTCATACTGCCAGACAGGACTAGGGAAAGGCCTGTCTCCCTGAGCACAGTGATTTTATCACTGATTTACCAACATGGTACTGTAAACTAAATTACTACTGCACAGTAATACAATCCATCAGATGTCAGCATTTGTTTCATTATTGACTTACAGATCAGGGGAACCGGAATTCACCCAGTGGACGCTGATGTATTAACCTTAACAAGAGTCTGGAAGTCATCTGCCCACTCATTCAGCAGTGGCCTGCATGAAACCAGCAGGAGGGGAGGGGAGGGGAAGCTTTGGGGCCTTAACTGTCTCCAAGGATGGGAGACTGTGGATTGGAGTTAAATACAGAGCATTAGAGGATTACACAGCACAGGAGAGCCATTGGCCCATTGTCCTTGCGCCCTCTCTCCCTCACAACTTTCCACTTGTGCCCTGTTTTATTCAAATACTTACCTGGTAAAAGATATTTGCTACTTTTCTGACGGAACCTTCTCACAATAACAATATTCTCCCAACTTCGCCCCTCGTTCTCTGGGTTTTACCCTCACCGGTGGAGTCAGGGGTTTGTGTGTTTTGTCCATGACAAGCCCCTCAGAGTTGATCCTCACGCTCCCGGTGTTGTAACTGACCTGAACTCGCCTCCTCAGGTAAAGGCTCTCGGTGATTGTGATCTGGGTGGAGTACGCGGCCCGAAAGGGCGGGGTGGAAGCAGATTCAGTAGTAACTTCCAAAGGGGAGATGGATCAACAGTTGAATGGGAAGGTGGGGAGGGGGGGGGGGAATACTGGGAAGCAGAGTGGGGGGGCTACTTGGACAGGTCTTTCAAAAGGGCCGGCAACAGGCACGATGGGCCGAGTGGCCTGCTTTCTGCGACGGATGATTCTCTGATTCTGTGTCTCGCCCACTGCGAAGTCACGGGAGACCTGTCAGAGCCTGGCCACTCGGGCCGAGTGCATGGCCCCGCCGCAATCTGGAAGGGATTCTCCCGAGAGGAAAATACAACGGGGTCGACAATCTGCCCCGGTGAAGCGGGTTCTGTGGCGGGAATGAGGAGTGACCCATTCCCCCATTATTCCAAGTCTGATACTGCCCGTGTGCAATTTGTTAGCCAATGATGCAGTCACTTGGAGCATTGCTCACAAGCCCTGAGTGTGCTCCGGTGATGCACTGGCCGAATATTGACTGAAAACCCGCTGCATTTTGTGTGTTTGTCTGTGAAACGCGCTCTGGTTCAGCGGGAGAGAGCAATCTGCAGAGAGGGCCCTGGGGGTGCGAATGCTCTCCGTCCGTCTGAATATGAGCAGCCAACTACACCATTTCATCAAAGGACAGAGAAATGTCCTTTCCAACAGAAACCCGGCGTTATCAGTCCAAAATTAGCCCCGCTCCCGACTTCACTGATACCCGCACTGTTAGCAGAACAACCTCTTAGTGCAATCACAGAGAGCTGGAATGGACCTCAAAACTACTCGGGGCGGTTTCTGTCATGGGAGAATTTTTTATTTTAATCGATCTACATCCTTCTCACAAGCAAGTGTCTTTTTTTGGGGGGGGTGGTGGGTGGTGCTGGAGGAGGGGGCCATATGATGAGCCAAAGTGTGAACCTTAAGGTCAGTCAGTCACTTCTGTCTGTCCACTAACAATCAGAGGCTCTGTCCCAGTGTCCGGTACAATCACTGACCGCTTCGCAGGGTTAAAAGCAGATAAATGAAGAGGGGCATTTCTAATAAATCTAAACATTACCCGCCAGCTCACTCTGGATAATACTGATTTACTGCTGCCTTAACAGCAGGGAGCGTGTCCGAAATAGATCAGGGTGAAGCGGCGAAGTCTTCCCGTGTTTAATCTTAGATTGGGCTTTGGTACAGAGGCAGATTTCCGTTCACAGCAGTTGACAGCTCGGCCGCTCTTGCTGAGAAAGGGACAGGCTGAAAGGTTCCCCCCCACCCCACACCCCCTTCCCCCTTTCCCCAACATGAAACCCGGCGCATTCCGTGCTTCGGGCGTTATAACCCAAGCTGGGAATGGTTCAAAGATTACACGAGGCGCGACGCGCCCGCCAGGAATGGGGAGAAAAGACCCTGAGTGCCTCTGCCCGAGTGAGGATGACTCTGCAGCCACTGCAGTCTGATCAGATCCCCTGCTCATTGTAAACTCCAGTGTCACACATTGTCCTCTGACCGCAAGCATAGGTACATGACGGTTCACTGGGCAGATTGCACTGCAGATTGCACTGACTCCATAAACATGATCTGAGATGATATTTAGGGGTTTTAATGATGTTTAGGGGTGCTGTTTCACAACTCTCTGCTCTCCTTTCCAATGAACTGCGTTCTATAAATACTGGGATCATTGATAGCTCCTGATCTATTTATAGGTCACCAGCGGCTCAATAAAAAGCATCGGCCTCCTGTCCGCCCGGTTGAACTGTTGCGAATAGTTTCCCCGGATCTGCATCTCAAGTCGAGTGGGCTGCATATCCACTGTAGAAGCTGATGTTTCACAACAGAATGAATAGGCAGCCGGTTATAGGTAAAAGATTGAAGTTAGATGCCGGTGTGCAGGCCGGCACAGCCGAGGTCTTTTACTCAAGTCGTGAATTATAATTTTTAAAATGGCACATTTTAAACCCTTAATATAAGTCTGGACCAACCGAAAGAGCTGCATTGACACCGCTCAAAAGGTTAAGTAACGGGGTTAAAATTCGTTGACATTGCGCACTGATGTCTAACCGCAATTCGTCTGCAACAGCTCTCCAATCGGAAATTTCATTTCACCAGAATTTACAGATTATGTGTGCGGGCACGGTACAACTATTATTTTTTTTTAAAAAATACAAAGCGCAGAGTTCTCCACAGTTTCATCAGAGCCACTTTCAGCCTGACTGCGCTAGTTTCGCTGAAGGAGCGAGTTGCCTGCACCAGATTTGCGGCACTTTTATTGAACTGCGGGAGGACAGACCCACATCTGGATCACTGGCCCTGACAGAGCCAAAGAGAGGAAGGTGGCGTTTGAAATAATTTCAAATATGCTCAGTCACCATCAAAACATCCATTAAAATAGGCATGTCAAAAAAAATCAGAAAATCAAATTCGAATCCGAAAATACTGTCTTTTTTTTTAACCTGGCTCTTCTGATGTTTAAATGGTGGCCTCTTTAAATGTTTTTTTTTAAATTCCTGGGTGCAATTATTATTTGTGCCCTCACCAGAAATGTAAGTACCCATCTGCACCTTAACTCCCAGCTGTAACTCGGACCCTGACTGAACTGAATTCTTAGGTTCGGCCGAGAGAGAATGATTAAATATGCTGATAGGGCAAATAAGAAGCTTAAAAGGTGGAAGAGCTTAATATCTGATACACGATAAATGTCCCAGTGTACACTTATAATCTACCTAATTTTTAAATATATATTATACCCATACAATGTTTATTCAATACCTTTTATTTCTATATAATATGCATGTTGTTTATATTATATATATTCATTATATATATATATATATCAGGATATTTATTGCAAATTAGAAATATATTTATTCGGATTACTTATACCTTTATTCAACCTCCCCTTATACTGAAGCTAATACTGTAATTAAAAACGTAAAGCAAAACTCTAGAAGACAAAAGCACCGCTGACCGACGTGAAGGGGTTGTTTAAACCGCAGACATAAATAAGCCAGGAGAAAACTGCAAATGTTGAACCTTTGACATCAAAAATAGAAAACGTTGGGAATACACAACAGGTCCCAAACACAGGAATGCAAAAGCTATTTCCTGCTCACACCCGGGATGTCTAACAACTTTATGTTTTTAATGTTATTACTTTTACACCCTTTAGCGGCGGCATCTTATATATATAGTTATCTAATCACTAAAATAACACTGACATCACCGTTCCAGTACTTGTCCTTGACTAGTCCTTCTGATACTGAAAACGTTTGGATCTATAGCCCAGATTACAGCTGCCACGCTAACTGATGATCATTTAATATATTTTTACAACCTGCCTCTGCCTTAGCATAGTTTGTTCGTAACCTACTTATTTAAAACAATTTAACGCCTCAGCTAAAATAATGAACAAAAGGGTGTCTTGTAAACACAAGTGTTCACCCCCTAGTGCCCACAATATTAAGTTTAAAGGTTTACATATCTGTGAAGATCCATTTTGGATTAGCAGTGGCTGGTGATATTAAATGCCACGGTCCCGAATTCCTTTCAACTCTGATTAAAACCCATTTCCACATTGGTGTTTTTAGGGAGTTGTTACGTGCCCTCCACCCTCTCCGCGGTAACTAACCAAGGTCTTATCCAACTTTTACAATTTTTTTCTCAAATGCAGCCACATCTCTGAGATTAAAACAAAAAGGTAATAGAAGAGTGACACTCAGAATCCTGGTGTGTTCTTTTCGGAGTTAAAGAGAAGCCCTTCTCTTTCATGTGTCCAAACTACACACATTTTCCAGCCCGGTCTGTGTGTTAATGCTCAGATGGGATGTCACCTCCAAACCAACGAGCAGTCAGGCTGCTAACTCTGCTGAGGGAAACGGAACGAGTAAACTTCAGCAGGCATTTGTCAGAAGAACAATTGTGTGTGAATATATCATATTTTAAGAATGAACCATTAATGAATTGGATTTAATGAATAAAATTAAAGGAGAATTTCTTGCATTCCTTAATCATTTTTCCCAACTTGGTGGATTCTGACGCTCACAGGGTTCCATTGCAATGTTTAGGATTCTCCAAATTAAACTACTGAGAAATGTACATAGATGCAGCCTGATGTGGCTCATATATTGCCATCGTCACCTCACATCCTTCAGTCCAGAGAGTTTTGGTTTAAGTTGGCGACAACCAAGGCTTGGGAGTTGCATGTTGTGCCCAAGCCCACTGCTAGAGCTAAACCAGCTTAAAACCACAAAGCTTGCAAGGGCGGGTTACTGGGGAAGCCATGACTCATAGCCAGCTAAGAAAACCCTGTCCACCAAGTTACTCCATTACTATTTGAGTAGAATGGGATGAACTCCAATGCCAAATAACAGGTTTATTCCACCCGGTGTCCTCAATGAGCCAGGCTGGAGGATCAGTCAGAAACGGCGCTTTGAAGCACTTCAAAACCTGCCTCTCTCAAGCATTGGATCACTGGGTTCTCGACAAGAAATCAGTCTGGCTCCAGTCTGGCTTTGCCTGGTGTGGCATCCTACAAAGAACCCAAGAAAAACGCTAACCTCCCCATGAAGGGGGGGTAGTCAAGAGTTGGTCATTAGACTGTGGGTTTGAACCTTTGCCAGGCACATAGCAGGCACCAGGGAGCATGGTGCACTGGCATCGTCATCCTTAACATACTTCACTGAACAATGGTTCCACTAGTTGAAGGGGTGAACCCTTGTCTCTCTGTAATCCAATCAAAGTAGGCACAAATCCTACAAAAATGGCCCCGCGTTTGACAATTACAGCAGCTTTCATCCTCTGCTCCAGAGTTTTCCCCTCATCTATTCAGCGAGCTTTAAATATTCCAGGAGACCCTACACAACAGTTTTCAGCTATGTGGAGCTGCTTGTCAACTAAGTACAATAATATGTACCATGTTCACTCATCATCAGCTGTTTAAGAAGGGTCCTTGCTCGGTAGTAGATTTGACTTCTCTCCAGGCTGCTGAGCAATAGGTCAATGTAGGCTGCAGCCTTCCCTCTCTGCAAAGATTTCCCCTTTTTGCTACGGACTCGCATCACAACTTGATACTGAATGCTACACACACCTGAAGGCAGCCATTCTTTTGTATGCCTTGGAGCTCTGCGCTATCGAAGAGACTGATTTCACACAAACATCTTATGCATCATAAGCTTTGGGAATTTGATGTCATTGGCACACGCCGAGACTCTTCCTCTTGAGCCATACCCAGTGAGTCGACTGAAAGGATGTTAGAGCTGGATTGTAACCTTCCCTGCCCCTTTTTCACCCTATGTGCCCAAATGCACACACGCACACAGTTAGATAGGCTAGTCACACTCAAGGATTAGGCTCATACTTGACGACTATCCAAGTGGAGGATCTGCTAGAAACATGAAAACATACTCCAGTAAAGCCTCATATTCAGAGGTTAAGGGGAAAGCCTGCAGTGCTCTATAACATAAGCTCGTGTTCCTCAGGACTGTGTGCTTCTGCAGTTTACGATTATTTGTTTTGACACATCTCACGTCCACTCATCTTCCACTCTTGGTGCTAGTTTCCATTCGGCAGCAGAATCAAGGCTGAATAGGGGCATACTGCTCATTCTTGTTCGACTGTGCCTACCTATATCATCATACTGCTCATTCTTGTTCGACTGTGCCTACCTACTATCATCATACTGCTCATTCTTGTTCGACTGTGCCTACCTATATCATCATACTGCTCATTCTTGTTCGACTGTGCCTACCTACTATCATCATACTGCTCATTCTTGTTCGACTGTGCCTACCTACTATCATCATACTGCTCATTCTTGTTCGACTGTGCCTACCTATATCATCATACTGCTCATTCTTGTTCGACTGTGCCTACCTACTATCATCACACTGCTCATTCTTGTTCGACTGTGCCTACCTACTATCATCATACTGCTCATTCTTGTTCGACTGTGCCTACCTATATCATCATACTGCTCATTCTTGTTCGACTGTGCCTACCTATATCATCATACTGCTCATTCTTGTTCGAATGTGCCTACCTATATCATCATACTGCTCATTCTTGTTCGAATCTGCCTACCTACTATCACCTGGAAGCTGTTTCAATGCCTCCAGTGTTTCACGGTTTGACAATACTTACACTTCAAAAACATTGCAATATATCCCCATTTTGTATTTATAATATAAGCAACATAAATATTGAAGACAATTAAGCCCACTCTAAAAAGCCTTCATAATCCAATGCCTACATTTTTGGTTGCTCCGAATCCATTTTGTTTTCAATTCTGTGCTTTTTAAAATTCTACCTTTACCAAAACCCACAGCCCAAGCCAAGAATGCAGCCAGGTAATCACTTGGACTGGCTGCTTGGAAGTGTTGATAGGGAAAGCGTTTAATCTCTCCTCAGTGCCTCCCTTAAATCTACCATCCTGACTTGGAAATATATCACCGTTCCTTCACTGTCACTGGGTCAAAATCCTGGAACTCCCTCCCTAACAGCACTGTGGGTGTACCTACACCACATGGACTGCAGCGGTTCAAAAATGCAGCTCACCACCAGCTTCTCAAGGGCAATTAGGGATGGGCAATAAATGCTGGTCCAGCCAGCGAAGCCCACATTCCTGTCAACGAATAAAAATAATCATGAGATCGAGAATTCACGGCCTGAAGAATCATAGAGACAAACCCAGGTAGAGTAAAGCTGGAGCTTGGCGCCTTACAGTGTGCACCATCTCATCACTTATGCATGGCTATGGGAAAGAATTCATCATCACATACAATCTTACTTCAGTTTTGGTTGACGAGCCACGGAGAAATTAATTGGATGATGTGAAACACTGGCCATTTGTGGCCATATTTGCATTAATCCAAAGGATAGGAATTGGCATGTAAAGCAACGTCTGCTAGGTTGGTGCCAGTACTTCAATCGCAGGGATGCTAGACTAAGGGAAACACATTAGACCCGCTGATGAGAATCCAAGCTACAGATTGTCAGCTACGCCCCTGTTACCTGGAGAGTATCTTTTCTCCTGGTGAGTTATAAGATGTGCCCCACATGATATTTGGTGATCTTATATGGAATTCCCTATTAACACACAGAAATAGAGGGAATTTCTTCCAGTTCGCCTTCTCTTCCTGTCGAGTGACATTGACCCATGTTGTTGCTTACATCATTGCCAATCCTATCACCTGGTGTCGCGGGAACTGACATTAATCCAGAAACTCATAGGAAGTTCAATTACAATGTTGGCTTATCAAGCAAGCTGTGTATATTACCAATAACAACAGCTGACCTGATACAATCCTGCAACGTGCACTCACGCGGAGTTCAGATGACCTACTGTGAACTATTCAGACTTCATTCTAACCGCTTCTAATATTGTCTGCACTCTGGAATTGTCTCCATTACAACAGTCACTACACTTTTCACAAAAAAAAACGGGGGATTAATTGGCTATAAAACGCTTTGAGGAAAGGTGAAAGGCGCTATACAAATGCAAGTTCTTTCTTTATGCACACCTATAGCGAAATAAAAGCCGACGTCCCCAATCTGGAGCATATAAACAGAAATGTTTACGGACAATTGACACTTGGTATGCGGGAGACTGCACACTGTGCAAGACACTATTGAGTTGAATAACATATACTTAGCCAGGATCCGCAGGGGTTAACACTCGGGATTCATAGTGAAAAAATAAACTCAGACCAAATTTGAAAGAGCATCGGAAAGTGGATGTCAGTGAACCAAAACTACTTTACCGAATAAAGTGACACTTGCGCTGGCGTCTGTTTCTTCTCCAGTGTTGGCTGCATAAGCGGAAGCAAAAAAACAAAACCTTACAAATGTGGGATGCCGGGAGTAAATGAACAATTATTGGAATCAGTCTGGAAAATATTTATGAAACTGGAAACCCTGAGCTTAGATTCTCTGGTTTTAGCCTCCACTTGTATAGGATAATGATTCGAGCACGTGTGTTTCGGTGGGAAGACCTTGCTCAGCTTCTGCTCTCGGTGTTTTGGTCTTTGGCACAGATTCGGAAAGTATCGGGGTTACAGAGGCTTTTAAAGCGAAATGTTTTTTTTAAGCTTTTGCTATTAGACATTCAAGGTTTTTTTTTAAATGGACAAAAATTCAGTCATGTCCAAACACGAGACATTGACACGCAACACACTCAGGCAAATATGATCACACATCATACACCCGTACACACTGGCGTAATAAATACACACAACACTCATACACACATATATACACACACACCCGCACACATACATATACACACATCTACACACGTATTACATACATATAGACACATAAACACATACATACACATATCCGTACACACATACATATACACACGTCGACACACATATTACATCCATATAGACACATACACACATACGTACAACCATACACACATACATACAACCATACACGCATACACATTCTCACACAGATATCCGTATGCATATATATACACACTCATTCACATCCACACACACATTACACATATGGACACATACACACGTCAGTGCACAAATTCACATGCACACATGCACATATACATTACATACATATAGACACATATACTTAGCTGTATAAATGAACATACATCCACACACACATGTAGACACATACACACATCCGTACACACTACACACATATATGTACAAACACACACACATATACACACATATCCGTACACACGTACATATACACACATCCATATACATACTACGCACACATACCCACCCATAAACACACACATCCATAAACACATAGGTACACACACATACGAACACGTATAGACATACACACACCCACATGCACACATATATACATCCTCACATACAGACTCAGAAACATACAAGCACCCGGACATATTCACACACACACACGCAGCTATGCATCCTCACGGGCCTCTTTTACCCGCACACAGAAACGCTATAATCACACCATACGTACAAACTCACATAATTACACACCATCACACACCGACATGGAAACACCACATTCACTTACAAACCTGGGAATATGCGTATCTACATCCTGATTGACACGTACACGAATATAGACACGCGTACACGCAAAAACACCGAGCTCGTAGAAGAACACTATTCGCAAGCAACACACATTCAGACATACACGGACTCACATTCAAACACATATCACCATATGCAAACATAACACAAATGCTTATATTTACCTCTAGACGCGGTCTCACTTAAACACGCGCACTCACATATAACCACACTCAACACTCACAAAGCTAACTGCAAAAACACAAGCCCGGGAGGCAACTACACCTGTTTCAAAGGAATTTAAAAAGTGTCTAAATGTATTTTAATTTAGCTTAAATTTAGCTCCATTTGTATGGTTACGTGTTGAAAAATATGCACCAAGGTGGGAGAATGGATGGTTAGATCGCGGTTTACCTGGAGAGGAGTGGGGGGATGGAATCAATGACTTCAGATAAGGACACACACGTGCCAGACAGAATATTTCAAAGATAAAAAGTCGGCTGCTTTCTAGGCCGTTCATTAATGTAGTGAGTATTGAGGCGCTGTAATTATACTGTAGGCATCAGAAATATATGATTTTAATTACGGAACCCGTTAACATTGTGACCTTTAAAAATCGCGAATTAATTAACTTGTAGCATTGGAAACATATGTCTTCACTTCAAAGAGCCGCTGAAAGCCGGAGTGAAACACGCTTTGCTCTTTACTGCAGGCGGGTTTCGTTCGTGTTTTTAGCGTTTTTCGGGTAAGGGTGAGAATTTGATGTCGCTTTTCTGCAGTTCCAGCCGATGTGACATTGAGATGGGTGGGGGTGGGTGGGTGGGGTGGTGTTGTGGATACAGGTTTCAGTCCCAAGCTCATATTTAAAAAAACAAACAATCGTGAATAAGTGAAATCCTGGTTGAGGCGAAATCTCGCCAAATTCGTTCCTGAGTCACTTGCACCTTACAGGAGAGTAAATAATGCCCGGGCCTTTTGCAAGCATTTTGCCCAAAGGTCTGCCAGTCCCAAACAGTCAGGGTATAAATAAAATCGGTTAGCTCTCTCTATCCGCCAGTTTTCAGTGGGCACTCTGAGAAAGTGAGGCGTGATTTTCACCCACAGGAATGGTGACAACTCACTGCAATTCGGCCTCAGTGGTCCCTGTTTTAAAGTTTGAGTGCTGTGGTTAGTTTGAGTACATTAAAAGCTGCCTGCAGTGTAACATTGGTTAATAAACAACCTGAACTGCACAACTTTAATTTAGAGATCTCTCGCGGATTGTTTTTTTTAAAACTGCAAGACAATTCCAACGACAATAAATAGACGTGATGAAAGCATTTTTTTTTATATAATAAATGCGCGTGGTTTAATGCTGCCCATCTTGTTCAATGATAGGGAGCGGAATATTCAACGGGGAATGCATGCGGGCGATTACTGGAGCTCACTGTATGGGGTTAAGTGTTTGGGCCATCGAACACTGAGAGTAGGTCTGCACTGAAGAGCAGGCAAAAAGGTGGGAGTGAGAGGGGGGAAACCCGTGAGCCCGCTTTGCCTCTCACGCGGCATCATATTCGAAAGAAAAAAGTGAAACTATTCAAAAGGTGAACGCGAGATTGGTATACAGTCCCAGTGCAGAGAAACGGGCAGGGCCAATATAAACCCAGCACATCAACCAGGAAAGAAAAATGAGCAATTTCAGCAAAGCCAGCCTTTATGTGTGTGTGTGTGCGTGTTTTTTTTATTTACGATTAATAAACTCGTCAACAAGATGCTGAGGGACATTGATATATGTTGGTACAAATAACATAATGTTATAGTTAGGTGGAGACAGAGCGGTATAGGGAGCTCGGCCCGTGCATAACAAGCGTTTGCTTGTTTAATTAAAGAGGAGATATGTTAATAAATTGACATAAAATTCAATGACGGCCGTGTATGTGTGTGTCTGTGTGCATCCTGCCCAAGCCATTTCATTCTTTACAGGAGAAAAGTAGATTATCTGAGGAGAAATCGTTCCCTTAAATCAGCGTGCGGATGACATTAAAATAAATGAGCAGGAGCAAGAGGCACGAGGAACCTTGGTGTAAAATATCAATTCCTGTCTGCGGAGTACAGAAGTAGCCCATAATCTCCCAATGATTACGGCGCTGCTATAATGTCTATGGTATATTGTGGTGATGTTAACTATTGATATATATATATATATATACGATATAATGGGCCAAAATAGCAAGGATCTATCGAAGCAGCGTGTCTCCCATTCTGGCCTCTGCTGAAATCGACGATGCTGTTTGGACGAGATTTAAGGAGAAAGATTAATATTGATTTAGTTTAGTTTTGGAAAATGAATCTGTTTTGTACCGGCGGGGCTTTTCGTTATAATGGTAAATCTTAACAATATTGCCACCACTTCGTGCGGCTGTTTGAGGCAATCGCGAATCTAATTAGATTGGCTGTTTATTTTTTTTTACATTTGACCCCATCAAATGTACCTCAACAACAGTAAGGAACGGCTACCAACTCCACAGCATGTGGACATATTAATGGTTTAATCGACAACATTACAATGTGGGTTTTCTCGTACAGTATGCTCAGACACAATGATTCCCATTCATTAACAATTAACAATTAGGAGAAGTGAGTTTGCTCCCAATATTTTCTTGCATACTCCGGCCACCTGAAATATTTACAGGTCCTTTATCATGTAATCATGTGAGTCGTAATAAGTCACGTGCTGCCTGTTCTCTGCAAGGTTAGTGTGCAGCAATTTTCACCGTGACATTGATGAAATGAAACTACACAGGGCTTTTTAAGCAACACTGTGGCTGTAATATAGCCATGGCGCTGGCCAGCTGTAATCCTTATCGTTCGCTGGTCGTAGGATAACAAACGACGTTAATAATTTAGTAATTAGCCCACTTAAAAAAACACACCATCTCTGTAATAACTCAGCCTCAGATAATTACGATAGAAATGGAATCGAATCTTGGACTATCTCGAATATGAAACTAAATGTGTCCATTGTTTTACGTTCAAAAGAGGCTGACTCGTTTATTTTGCCTCGTTTGTCGTGATGGTATTACACTGAGGATAGAGGCTGCTGGCGTACATAATAGTGGAAAGTTGCAAGAGAAGACTGCATATGTCTAGTAATGACAATTGCTAACCAAGTTCCTCAAAGCAATGTAAAAAAAAAAGATGGCAAGGGCCCATATAATCCAGACCAGGGTGGGGGGCATCTATAAAATAGCACGTTTGTGCCACACCGTGCACATCCCGTGTTTGTAGCATCATTTAATCGAGCTTATTAGTTGTGCAAAATACAAAGCGCCACCGTGTCCTTAGCGACATTGCCCTGACTTCAGGAAGCAGCCTCACTTAAGCTGCGGCGAATTGTGTGAATACTGCGGGCCCGTGGTTATTACCTGTCCGCCGCCATTTGCTGTCAACCAAAGAAACGCAGCGGGAAAGCCCGGGGGCTCCCAATAAGGTGTCGAATGATCAGATTAGGGTGCAGAACAGCTGCCCGTGATAGAGACATGCGTCAATCATGCAGACAGCAGTCATTGCTGCCAGATATTCACATTTCACCTCCTGCCCTCGCTTTAGGAATTTTCAAACTCCCACTGATACGGTGATACCGGTGTAAATTGATATGTCAAAACTATGTATTGCACTTTTGGATGAGATGTCTTCGGATTAAATTTGGTGAGGCAGGGGGAAATTATTCGCTAATGCAAAGACACATGTATATTTTTGTTGTGCCTGTATAGTTCCAGACGCCTCTAGTGTCCAGTGCTATCAGATCCCAGCAAAATGGAACAGTTAACAAAATGTAGAGATTTGTTTTCCAGCTATGTGGATATATACATGTGTTTGTACTTATATATGTACATATCAGAGCAATATAAATAATGTATAATATTTATTTTATATATGGGTGTTCACTTTGCTCAAATGGTCTTTATGTTGTTTTCTACAGGAGCTCGTATCTATTGAAATCTATCACATTTAGTTGTGAAACCTGTATTTTATTTCCCATTTATTGCATTTTTCGCAAATTAGCGCCTTACCTAAAAGGTGTCATCTATAATATAATGTTAAAATATCCTAAAATAACTTGAAATCGTTAAATGTTTTACTACAATGTAATTTATCCTTTGGGCTTTTGTCCTTTCATTCTTAAAATGTAGCAAAATCCTAGAATGAAAATTGAATAAGCTACAGTAAATTAGCCTTCAACCTGCAGCAGTGGTTCAGTATGGGGCTTCCTGGTTACTGATATTTCGACCTGTAAATCACCATCATGAATCGATGCCAAGTTTGTTACTTTGTTAAAGAGCGCGATGCTGATTCAACTTGAATGAAAAACTGTACTTCCAATCTTCCTTTTCTTTCCGTGTCGTTATGCAGTTAGATATTAAATGCAAAATATCGTGTATTTAAATCCGTCTGTGATTATCATGAAATTGTACTAATGTCTTATTGCATTAGCGACGAGGGATACATGTTCGGATCACAAATTTTACAGGTTTATATTTGGGAGTTTGGAACGCGTTTCCACAGAGTGTGACCTTAAACTATGTAGATGCATTTATCTAACTGACAGTAACATGGACGAGTATCAGGAAATAAAAATGCATATGTTTTGTTTCCCAAACTTTTAAGACTACTATATTTTCACTCTGCTTAATGGAAAGTGTTTTGACAGGGACGAGTTAAGGGTGAGACGGACACGTGGATAGTCATTCATTGAGAAATAAACACCTAGATTTACATCATTTCTCCTGAAGGCGAATGAGTCCCATTTCATGTACGCTCCTTGCGTCCATGAAGAACAGAAGTTTGACTCACTTCACAATGTAGATTTTTTAAAGAAATTGCCAAGAGTAAAATATGCCGGTCAGATAAAACTTTCTCGAGTTTTCAAACAAAAAAAAAATCCTTTAAAAAAAGGCGCTTTCGATACAACTATATCACGGAAATTTAGGATATGATCAATTACTTCAATAAGTTGAATACTCCAATGTTCACTCATAAATGGAAGCAACTCGACATTGCTTCCCAGTTTTACATGTACATTAAGGTCAGATAGCTGACACGATCCTTGTCTTAAATCTACTGCACGGTACTAGTAAAACGAGTTTTCAAATGTGCTTAGCTAGCTAGTTTTCTTTTAAACATAAAGGATGAATATAATGCTGTGTTTACGGATAGTAAGGTATGAATTATTGTAGGAAGCCACTGACAGATGAGATAACGCTTATCATATCTCAAGCCTCCTGCTAGATCAGCTAGAAATGCATTGAGACTTGATATTAGCTCTTCCCGCTGCGGCATGTCGCCAGTATTAATACCAAAAAAAATTCCCCTTTGACTGACGTATGCTGATAAACTTTAAAGCCCAAACAAAATGCACCCAAGGCCTCGCCAAGAATCATTAAAAAGAAACGCAGATCTTATACACAAGGTAGAGCGGCAGGTGGCAGTAGAGAGCAACCATTGAAACTTCAAGATCATGAAAGTCAAAGTCACCTTCAGTGCAATTAACAATATTTTAGTTTAAAAAAAACCCCTTCATGTTGTCAATACTGTTTTCTAGTGACATAAACTGTAAACCGAACCAATAAGGAACAATGGTCATTGTTTTAAGTGAAATATTGGCTTTAAAAAAGAAATCATTTGCTTTTTTTTTCTAGAATTGACATTCAAAAGCATTAACACGCACATTCTGCTGGATAAATTCGATTCACGAGAATGCGTTAGGTCTGCACATACTTACTCGTGTGTCTTTCTTTGAGACTGGCAGTTTTGTAACACCGGACTAAGGTTAAAGTAGGAGCAAGCAGTCCTAATTGCTGGTAGAAGGCAACCTAGGCGTCTGACTTTGTGTATGTGCCATTTCTCTCGCCGTAGGACTCAGGGACTTGGCCTGGCCTAGATGTGAGTGCAGACGTTTCAGACAACAGAGAATGAAATCACTGAAGGGAAACCTCTTCTTTTAAAAAGGCAGCACTGCATAAACGAGCCGGGAGCCCAAGTCAGTCGTTGCCCTTTCGTCTCCCTTTGCAGCTGGACTCAATTCTTTATTTAAAGAGACAGTAATATTGTGGGGCGCATTTGTGTTGGTAATGAAATCTTTAACATAATTTATGTGGCTGTTTTAGATATTTGTGTGCCAATTAGCGGGTACAGCGACAGTGTCAGTACACTGGAAAAGCAGCAAGACACCTAATGGAGACAGGACAGTGTTATTCACATTGGCCAGAAGGGAAGAGGAGAAAGTGAGGCCCCAGATTTGTTACATCTTTCACTTTGAAAATCACTTTGAAATGTAAGGTGTACTGCAAACGGCGGAGAATGCTATCTCATCGATACAACGGCGTTTATTAATATCTTTCCCGGAGGAAGTCACATTGAGTGGCAACCACACATCATTCATATACATAATTCATCAATCCTCAACTCTCGACATCAATTCCCCTTTTAATTCAGCAAAAGCCGAAATCCGAACCGAGGAGATATACTGTAACTTCATGCTAGACTCTAACAATCAGAAGCATTATTACATATCTTGGGTGCGTTGAGATGTCGGTTCATTGTGTGTTATCTGGAGAAGTAAACACACACACACACACACAGAGAGATAGCACGCTGCTGGGTGTTTAAATCTATACAAACGGAAATTAAATAATTTCCATCCTGAGATTCACAAGTTCTGGCCTAACTGGTGAATTGAATCTTATTTTAATACTATTGCGGCTTCTAACTTTCATTTCCAGGTAAGACTTTGTGGCTTAAGAAATTCAAATAATGTGACTTTTCCTAACAGGCTTATTTCCAAAACGCTCTGTGTTTTTGCACAAACTGCCGACTCAGCCTTGGGGTAGAATTCCGATTTTGTTAAAAACACGCACACAGACACACACATACAAACACACACAGACACAAACATACACGGGCACACACAGACATACAGACACACACATACACAGGCACACAGACATACTGACACAAACATACACAGGCACACACATACACAGGCACACAGACATACTGACACAAACATACACAGACACACATATACACAGGCACACAGACATACTGACACAAACATACACAGGCACACACATACACAGGCACACAGACATACTGACACAAACATACACAGACACACACATACACAGGCACACAGACATACTGACACAAACATACACAGGCACACACATACACAGGCACACAGACATACTGACACAAACATACACAGGCACACACATACACAGGCACACAGACATACTGACACAAACATACACAGACACACACATACACAGGCACACAGACATACTGACACAAACATACACAGGCACACACATACACAGGCACACAGACATACTGACACAAACATACACAGACACACACATACACAGGCACACAGACATACTGACACACACAGACACACATACACAGGCACACAGACATACTGACACACACAGACACACACATACACAGGCACACACAGACACACACAGACATACTGACACACACATACACACACAGGCACATGCAGACACACAGGCACACACAGACAGACATGCTGACACACACACACAGACATACATGTGTAATGATTGTGCAGCTCTAGTGGAAACGGTGGTGTCTGAAATCATTGGCCCAGAGTCTGATCACCCTTGTGTTCCTGTCCCAACTGCACCGCTTCTAGCGCGTAGGTTTCGGGTCAGTTACAGAAATTCCAAGTTATTCGAACCAAAACGTTCAAAATATGATTGTTAGATTTGTGGAACAGTCAGTTCAGTGGACAAAATCAAAACACAGTCGAACTTTATTTTTTTTAGAAACAAAATCAGGAGTAAAATCTTTTCAAAAATGTGGATGAGAAATGAATGTTCTTCAGGGTGAGGAGATTGAGGGAGGGAGAGGCCGCGACGCTGGGGGCGGGGGGGGGAAACCCAAGTGCACTTCAAACAGGGAACTTGGTAAACTTGGAAGCTGGGTAAACTTGAATATATAGACACAAAGGTGGGTGGGTGGGGGGGTGGGTGTGGGGTGGTGATTGGGGACGGGGCAGGGGGGGTGGGGTTGCTAGTGGTTGTGGTTTGTGTTGATGTCCACTCCTCCTCTCTGTGAGGTGGCGAAGTTTTGAAGCTTCTGAGGAGAGAAGCACTTCGCCTGTGTCCCTGAGTAACAAAGACCAACTCCAGTCTCCAAAACTATATATATATATCTGCGCTTTTGTTCTGTTCTGTTGATTTGTGCGTGGTGCCGGTAAGTATTCCGTCAAGAAGTGTTGTGGCGCTCACCCCCGGGGACAGTGAAAGTTGCTGTTTGTCAGGCGGCCCCGGCTGTGCTATCTTGAGCTGGTATTTGAGCTCCAGCCGGCGATGTGGCTTCGAAGCTCCGAGTCTATCCGTTACAGGGCTGCCTTTAACTTCATCTGTTCTCACTGATGTAAGCGGCTCTTATCAAATCTAACGAAAATGTTTTAATAACAAACAGAAACAGAGAATACAGGACACCTGTTGTAATAGGTCAATAGATAAGATAGTTCTGGTGCACAGAGTGAAATCTAGACATTTCAACAGAGGGAGCAGATAATCGTGACTCGAACTGTAATGCTTGCACTGGTGAATAGCCCCCACCCCCCCAAATGGTATCCCTAGAGACAGACTAACAATCACTGACCCATGTAGCCACTCAGCTCTAGGTGAAGCAGGTACTGTGCACTGCACGGCCTTTGGAGTACCAACTGTAAAGAAAGTACAGCCTTGCAAAAAAATAATGAGCCCTCACGTTAACGAGAGAAACTAAGTGACCCTGTTCCAAGCGTTTCCACCGAGCGCGGCCAGTCTTACAATGGCAGAGGGAAAGGGCAGCCAGTTGAAATGGAGAAAAAGCTCTCCGGGAGATTTAGGTGCTCCAAGCGCCTTCGGGGCGATCGGAGGTTTGTGTCGTGCGGTCTTGCCTCCTCAATAACCTGGGTTCCTCCAGTCGTGGATACCCTCATCCGCGTGGGATTTAATACCATTCCAAGGAAAGAGAGGGTTTTCCGCTGTTGCCACATCGGCGTGTTTACCCAACACCGCAGAGTTAAGAGGTAATTAACCAGCGGTTAAGTGCTTTCTCAGCCCGTCCACAAATCCAAAGGGTTGTTTTCTGCTCTAGAAATCTCAGCCCACGGCATTGTGCCCAGTACATTGCTCCAATTATTACGGAAAACGGTGTTGACAGAATGTTACTTTACTGGGAGGGGGCTAACTACCATGAGGGAAACGTTTACGCCTGATAAAGGCAGCCTCAAGATTTTCAGTCAAATGTTTCTCCCTAAATAAATTTCCATCCAATTACTGGTGGTTCTGCTGGGGGTGGGTCTGTTTATATTTTCAAACACTAAGAGGTTACTCGGGCCTCTGACTAATTGCAGCCCTGCAGATTTACTGCACCATCATTGTTCAAGGCTCATTAAGTGTATACCCATACAGAGAAAACAACATGTCTATATTCTATAGAACTGCATTCAAATAAAACCACTGTGTACTAACTCAAAGCTCAGTGTTCACCGGGTGCAGTGCAAAGTTGAAACGTTACTTATGAATAAAGTGAAGGTCTTGTATCGTTTGTTTCCTCGGTGCGGTGTTATCCCCAAAATAACCCCAATAGTTTGTGGATAGTCACTTATTCCTTTCCCGCTCATTAAACTCCCAGTTGTGAAAATTGCTCAGGACATAACAAAGCGTCAGATAAAATAGTGGCCCTTTAGGCACGACCACACGGACAGAAAAGACAATTGCTGGTGGACACTTTCACCACAGAGGGGCTGGTTGGGAATTTTAGCCGGCTCAATTTCCAAACAAAAAAATAAAACAAAATGGACAATGAAAGGGAATATGTTTTACGGAGACCTGCCGCCTTGTTTTTGTAGGCTAGTGCGGGAGTTCATGTGTGCTGGGCAAGAGGGACTTAGAGCAACCAATTAATATTCCATTGACCTTTAACTAAAAAAAAACTGCAAAAATCGTCGGCACAGATGAAAAGAGGTGATTTTTTTTTTTAATGAAGCACAAAATGATGTCTCCCACCTGTTATAATCTCCACTTGTTTCGTGTCGTCTAAACAACTGTACAAACAGGTGCCCGGTGCCTCCCGTTACTGGGGGGGAAGAGAGGGTGGGGGGGGGTGGAAAGGCCTAGGATGTCTAAGAAAGTAAAATCGGAGCCCTGTCCCCTCACCTTCCACAGTTTTCGAAAGCACAGCCCGCATGACAAAACCGCCCACAACGAGGGTGGGGGTGGGGGGGAAGTCGGGGCAAAGCCAGATAATGGAGCAATCTTTGGGTGCAGATTATTGCCCACCTCAGAATGGACAAACAAGTTGCCTCTCAGCGGCTCTGGGTAAGACACCACTGCCTGTTTGAGGTGGGAATACCCGCAGGTTGAGGCTGGCACTTTCCAGCGCTACAGAATATGTTTCTACCAGATTTACAGACATGTGGACTCCCGTGATAAGTACAGGCACGCACATCCGGTGTGAACATGAATAATACCGAAACGCTGCACGCCAGAAAGAATCCTGATGCTTCAGCGTGTGCAGAGGAAGAAACAAAATCGAATTTACAGCCACGCTAACCAAACCGTTGCAGGGACACGACTCGGTTTAATGTCTCTGCTTTTCTGCCCTGATATCTGTTCACTGTCAGAGCTGAGGGGGTGGTGCAAATGGTAATGATCTCAAATTCGAATCAAACAGAAACTAGTGCACAGTTCCTCTCCCAAGTTTGGGCAAACATAAAAAGGACCACAAAATAAGCGGCAGGCCAAACCAAAATAAAATGTGTACTGTACTGCATGGCAGTGAGTGATGTGGCTTAGGCCAGGTGAGGGGGCATTTGAGAAGTTTGCCTTTCGAAAATGATTTCATTTACTGACACCGCTCAATGTGGACCCTGATTTAATCGGTTAAACAGCACAGTTTCGGCCCCAAACTACTCCGATCAATGTACAGCAGTTCCAAACAAAACGAGAAAACCATTCGTTTCTTCGAGAAGCGGTTTCATTGCAGCAATAATCGCCCCCGGTTGTGTACATCCCATAAAACCTTATCCCAGATCCGGCGCACGGGATATCAGCCTTCAGCCTGCCTCTGTCCCCTTTATTTAATACACAATAAACTTCATCTTGTCCTTAGAAGAAATCAAGTGCCTGTGGTTTTGGAAAGTCACAGGAAAAGGAAGAATTCAGATGAAAACCAGCAGTGTATAAAGCTGTCCAGTACTAAGAGACAAGTTATTAAATTGTAGACCATTATTTGGAAATTAAAATCTGAGAACATTTCAATAATATAAAGTGCGATAACAGACTGGAGCGATAGTGCCAAACCCATGGCCAAGCGGTGCACTGAAATATGCCCTATAGCACCGTCTGTAAAGAAGGTGAGGGCAGTGTTTGGTTTGTGTTTGCATATGGGTATGTATCCGTGTGTGTTTATTTTTGTGTATATTTGTACGTGTGTTTATATTGATGTGAGTGAGTGTTGAATTTACGTGTGTGTGTTTATATGTATGTCGTGGCGAGTGTTTATACATCTGTGCGTGTATGTTTATATCTATGTTCAGCAGTGTCGGTGAGTACTTAACGTATAGATCTGCGTGTACGAGTTGTTTATGTGTGCGTCTGGTTGAGTGTTTGTATATATGTCTATGCGCGAGTGAAGCTTCATGTGAATGTTTGTGTCAGTGTTTATATGTATCTCTATGTGTGCATATTTATTATTATGTATTGTGTGTGTTTAAATGTGTGAGTGGTACGTCTTTGTGTGTGTGTTTATATGTATGTCCATATGTGTGTGTTTATATGTATGTTCATGTGTGTGTTTATTAGTATGTACTGTGTGTCTATGTGTGTGCTTATATATGAGTGGTACGCCTATGTGTGTGTTTATATGTATGCTTCTGTGTGTGTTTATAGTTTTGTCTATGTGTGTGTTTATATGTGTCTACGTTTATATGTATGTCTATGTGTGTGTTTATTAGTATGTACTGTGTGTCTATGTGTGTGCTTATATGTGTGTGGTACGCCTATGTGTGTTTATATGTATGCTTCTGTGTTTGTGAATCTTTGTATCCATGTCTGCCTGTGTGTTTATATTTTTGTCTATGTGTGTATATTTATATGTATATCTATGAATATTTATATGTGAATGTATTTGTTTGATTGAACGAACCAAGTTGTTCATCGGAGACAACAACTATTACGTTAACACTGTGTGCCAGTGCTGCGGACACGGAGGAGGCTCCAGTCCTTTGGCATCTGCTGCCTCAGTGAGGAGCAGTCAGCCCATTCTCTGATGACCAGCAGGTAAGGTCGAGGGCACCAGGCTCAGGGATTTTATGTAGATCAATAATGGCATTTCAGAAATGAATTAATTAGTTTTAATGTCATCGTATGATCCGGATATTTCCCTCCAGAATTCTGGATGTGGTAGTTGCTGATTGTTTGGTAGCTATTTGACTCTGACAGATTAACAGAGGAAGGCTGATTGGAGTTATTTGAAGACCCTCCCTGGGATTCTGTACAGATCACCGGTTCAGTACTAAAGTCCATTAAGTTCAAGGGCAAGTGACAGAACCTGCGCTCTGGCATCATCATATTTACCACCGCTCCGTGGATTTCTCATTTATTTTGGAAGCAAATAAGCCTGTCTGCGAATTTCGTATCCACACTTGTGCCAATATTTGATCCCACGGAGTGCCAAGAAGTGTGTCCCACACAGTGCCAGAGTGTTGCAAAGTCTGCCATACAGAGTGTCAGACAGACTATCGCACAGACGGTCACACCGTGCTCTCTAAAGTGGCATCCGAGAGTCTTTGACCCTGTTTTCTAATGGGTTTAATTTCAGGGATGATATGATAACCCAGTTTTAATCTGCAATGACCAACACGATTCTCTGCTTCTATTAACTCAACATGGTGAGCGAGTGAATAGTGTAGTTTAACCAGGCAGGCTTCGACACTCTCTGGTTTCACCCTGACAGATAAATCCGGTCAGGTATTGGTGGACAAGTCGCCTAAAGAGCCACAGAAGCGAACAACTGACCGTGTAACTCAGAGAAACTGTCATTCACACTCATTAAACTAACTTGCTACGAATTGTCATAGCATTACTAATGATATAAAATAGAATAACTCGATATAATCGGCCTACTTAATTGAAAAGTGGTGATGTTGAAAATGAGTGTCACTTGTACAATGCGATTGGCCTGGAACCTTAAATCCAAATTATCACAGGAAGTATGTTTCTGCCGGCCTGTATAAAAAGGCGCAGATGTTTCAGCAAGTATGTGACAATGAAATATTTCACTCTACCAAGTGTCGGTTTGGGCGGGGAGGGCGCGGGAGTGCTTGTTGCGCACCAGAAATCCTTGACTAAATGAGGGGCTTAGATTCCCCTGCAGTTTATTGCGGATTCTCCGCCCTGTCTTCTTCCAGTAGCAGCTCCATGTACCCACTTCGCGCATCAACCACCCCGCAGATGGTTAGCTCCTTGTCGAAAGGAAATGCAAATCAGACAAGAACACCAAAAATAAACTTAAACCCCAAACCCATAAAAACTTTAGCAGCAAAATGAATTGCATACGAATTCGATACCTCGGTAACTCCAAACACGATGTAGGGCGGGCGTGAATCCCGCTGTTTTTGTGCGTTCATTTTCCTGCTACCCCCTGATCCGAAATGGTGAACATCGAATATATTACCCGTAACCCACCTCCTCCCACCCCCCAAAAAAAAGTCGAGTCTGCATTACATTTTTGTTTAATTAAACGAGAGGAGTTAACTTTCAAACGAAGCAACAACACATGTAACACGCGGTAACAAAATTGCAATCATGTGAGCGCCCAGGGTCAGTCGATGAGCCAGTGGGAGGAGAGCGGTGGGTGCTAAAATGGTGTGGAAAGAACTACCAAGTCAAGAAGCGCCAAGATGCGGCCTGGGAAGATTGCGTGAGTTAGAGAAGCTATTCCAAGCATCGCGGGTTCTGCAAAGTAGTTGTTCATTGACAATAGAATTCCTTCCAGATTCATTATCTCTTCTGGTTTCCTGCCATCTGTTGAAGTTCAGTCTCCCACTGGCTCATACAGCTACAGAAAGAATCAACGCGCCAGAAGCCGAGAAACATTTTCATTTGGGACTTTTCATTAATAAATGACCCTCAAGAATATCAGGAACAGGGATTAACGCACTTTTATTAGGAATAATAGGATTCAATGTAAAAATTCTTTGCATAAATGTCTTATCGCTGCCAACGAGAGAAAATAGTCAACGAGAAATTCAATATCGAATTCAAAATAAACTTGTTTAGCCAAAGAGTGACGATGGAGGATTGAAAAGCAGGAAAAAGGGGGAGAGAGGGAGGTGAGAGTGGAGCAGAAACGCCAGCATGGATGGGTTGGGCCTCTCTGTGCGTGGAGCAAGGTCATCCGAAAGGCCAGTTTGGCTTTGAAAGCAGAGAGATTTAAGATGACCGACATTCTAATGTTCCTCAGTGACAACATGGCAAAATCATCGGACTGCGCAATGGCAAAATGGATTTTTACTGGACGGTGTAATGCAAACAATTTAACAACGAATCAAGAACTTGGCGACGTTGGAAAACATTTGCGGAACATACCCACCTGCTCGTAAATGCGTCATCAAAGGATGAAAACCCAATGAATAAGGCAGTGAACACAAATCCACCCAATATATTGGGAAGTACCTAAACCTACACCAAATACAATGGGCTGGACAATAATCTAAACCCAATACACTGGGCTGGTCAACAATCTGCAACCTATTCACTGGTCAGGACAATAATCTACAATAGTCTACACACAATAAACCGGGCAACACAATAATCTACACTAAATGTACCGGGCTGGAAAATAATCTACACACTATACTCTGGTTTTGACGATAGTCCACACACAATACACTGGGCTGCAGAATAATGTACACCCAATACACTGTGCGGACAATAATCTACACCCAATAAACTGGATTGACAATAAACTACACCCAATACATTAAATTTGACAATAATCTACACCCAATACACTGTGTAGACAATTATCTACATCCAATAACTGGACTGGACAATAATGAACATCCAATACACTGGATAGACAATAATATACACACAATATACTGGATGGACAATAACTTACACCCAATACACTGTGTAGACAATCATCTACATCCAATAACTGGACTGGACAATAATGAACATCCAATACACTGGATAGACAATAATCTACACACAATATACTGGATGGACAATAATCTACACCCAATAAACTGGGCTGGACAATAATCCATACAATACACTGGATGGACAAAAATCTACATCCAATACACTGGACTGGATAATCATCTACATTCAATACAGTGTGCTGGACAATAATCTACACACAATACACTGAGCTGGACAATAATCTACAATCAACACCCTGGACTGGACAATAATATACACCAAATGCACTTGGGTGGACAATAATCTATACCCAATACATTGGGCTGGATAATAATCTACATCTAATACACTGGGCTGGACAATAGTCTATATCCAATATACTGGAATGGACAATAATCTATATCCAATATACTGGAATGGACAATAATCTACACCCAATAAACTAGGCTGGACAATAATCTACACCCAATAAACTAGGCTGGACATTTATCTACACACAATATATTGGGCTGGATAATAATCTACACACTGTAATCTGGGTTTGATGATAGTCTAAACACAATACACTGGGTTGCAGAATAATCTGCACCCAATCACTGTGCAGACAATAACCTACACCCAATACATTGGACTAGACAATAATCAACACCCAGTACACTGGGCTGGACAATGATCTACATCATTACACTGGACAAGAGGATAATCTACACACAATACACTGACCTTCACAATAATCTACACCCAATACACTGAGCTGCAGAATAATCTACAGCCAATGGACTGGGCTGGACAATATTCTACACACAAAACATTGGGGTGGACAACAATCTACACACAATACACTGGTCTTGACTATAATCTACACACAATACACTGGCCTTGACTATAATCTACACAAAATACTGTGGAATGTACAATAATCTACAAACAATATACAGGGATGGCCAATAATCTACACCCACTACACTGGGCTGGAAAACTATCTACACCCAATACACTGGGCTGGATGATAATCTACATTCAATATGATAGGATTTACGATAATCTGGGGTTTACGATGATGAACAGCCTATACACTTGGCTGGACTATAATCTACATGCAATACACTGGGCTGGACAATAATCTACACTCAATTCTCTGCCCCTGATAATAGTGTACAGACAATGCACTGGGCTGCAGAATAATCTACACACTATACACTGAACTCAACAATAATCCACACCCAATATACTGGGCTGTACAATAATCTACACATATTTCACTGGATGGACAATAATCTACACACAATACAGTGGGCTGGACGATAATCAACAATCAATACACTGGGCTTGACAATAATGTACACCCAATAACCTGCTGGACAATAATCTATACTCAATACAATGGGCTGCATAATAACCTATCCCAATTGAGTGGACTGGACAATACTCTACACCCAACACACTGGGCTGAACAATAATCTACATCCAATAAACTGAGTTGGAGAATAATCTACACCCAATAAACTGGGCTGGTCAACAATCTGCAACCAATACACTGGTCTGGATAATAATCTACACCCAATAAACTGGTTTTAACAATACTCTACACACAATACTCTGGGCTGCAGAAAAATCTACACCCAATACACTGTGTGGACAAAACTCTACACCCAATACACTGGGCTGGACAATAATCCACACCCAATAAACTGGGATTTGACAATAATATACATACAATAGATTACAGTTGACAATATTCTACATCCAATAAACTGGAATAGAGAATAATCTACATGCAATGCACTGGGCAGGACTAATGGTACCACGCAACAGATTGGACTGGGCAATAGTCTATACACAATACACTGTCTTAGAAAATAATCTACACCCAATAGACTGGGCTGGACTACAAACTACACCCAATGCATTGGGCTTGACAATAATTTACACCCAATACACTGGACTGGACTACAAACTACACCCATACACTGACCTTGACAATAATCTACAATCAAAACACTGAGCTGCAGAATAATCTACAGCCAATGCACTGGGCTGGACAATGATCAACACGCAATACACTGGGATTGGCAATATTCTACACACAATACATTGGGGTGGACAATAATCTACACACAATACACTGGCCTTGACTATAATCTACACATAATACTCTGGGTTTGACTATAATCTACACACAATATTGTGGAATGTACAATAATCTGCAAACAATGCACAGGGATGGCCAATAATCTATACCCACTACAATGAGGTAGACAATTGTCTACACCCAATACACTGGGCTGGACGATAATCTACATTCAATACACTAGGATTTACGATAATCTGGGATTTACGGTAATGAACAGCCTATACGCTTGGCTGGACTAGAATCTACATGCAATACACTGGGCTGGACAATAATCTACACTCAATTCTCTGGCATTGATGATAGTGTACAGACAATACATGGGGCTGCAGAATAATCTACATGCGATACATAAACTTGACAATAATATACAACCAATATATTGAGCTGTACAATAATCTACACCCAATACACTGGGCTGGACAATGATCTACATCCAATACACTGGATGAGAGGATAATCTACACTCAATACACTGGGCGTCATAATAACCTACACAAAACACACTGACCTTGACAATAATCTACACCCAATACACTGAGCTGCAGAATAATCTCCAGCCAATGCACTGGGCTGGACAATAGTCTACATCCAATATATTGGGATGGTCAATAATCTGCATGCAATACATTGGAATGGACAATAATCTACACCAAAACACTGGGCTGGACAACAATCTACACCCAATACATTGGGATGGAAAATAATATACACCCAATACACTGGCCTGCAAAATAATCTACACACAATACAATTATCTGGACAATAATCTACGCCCAATACACTGGGATGGAGAATAATCTACACCCAATGCACTGGGCTGGACAATAATCTACACCCAATACACTGGACTTGATGATAGTTTACAATCAATACACTGGCCTTGACAATAAGATACACCCAATACACTGGGCTGCACAATAATCTACATACAATGCACCTGGCTGGAAAATAATTTACACACAATACACTGGGATGGACAATATTCGACACGCAATATATTCTGGTGGATAATAGCCTACACCCTATACACTGGGGTAGAGAATAATCTACACCCAATACATTTGAAAGGACTATAATCTACATCCAATACACTGGGCTGGTCAATAATGTACACCCAATACACTGGGCTGGATAATAAAGTACATCCAATATAATGGGCTGGACAACAATCTACGCCCAATACATTGGGGTGGACAATAATCTACATCCAAAACACTGGCATTGACAAGAACCTATTCCCAATACACTGGGCTTTACAATAATCAACTGCCTAGACAATGCGCTGCACTATAATCTACATGCAATGCACTGGGCTGGACAATAATCTAAACACAACACTCTGGCCTTGACAATAGTTTACACACAATACACTGGGCTGCAGAATAATCTACACGCAACATACTCAAGTCAACAATAATCTATACCCAATACACTGGATGGTCAATAATCGAGACCCAATGTACTGACTGGACAATAATCTTCATCTAATACACTGGGCTGGACAATAATCTACACCCAATACACTTGCCTGGGCAATAGTCTACATCCAATACAATGGACTAGGGAATAATCTACATTCAATGCATTGGACTGGACAAATAGTGTCACCCAATACACTGGACTGGATAATAGTCTAGGTGCAATACACTGGCCTGGACAGTAATCTACACCCAATACACTGGACTGGACTATAAACTTCACCCAATACACTGGGCTTGACAATAGTCTACACCCAATACAATGGACTTGACAATAATCAACATCCAATACACTAGGATGGGCAATAATCTATACCCAATGCACTGGGCTGGACAATAATCTACAACCAATACACTGGGTTGCACAATAATCTACAGCCAATGCACTGGGCTGGACAACAGTCTACACCCAATACACTGGGGTGGAAAATAGTCTACATCCAATAAATTGAGATGGACAACAATATCCACCCAATACACGGGGCTGGACAATAACCTACACCCAATACACTGGGCTGGACAACAATCTACACACAATACACTGTCCTTAACAATACTCTACACCCAATGCAATGGGCTGGACAATAATCAGCACCAAATACACTGGGCTGGACAATAATGCACAGCAAATCCACGGGGTTGGACAATAATTGACACCCAAAGCACTGGGATGGACAATATTCTACACCCAATACACTGCCCTTGACAATAATCTACACCTAATATACTGGGCTGCACAATAATCAACACCCAATACACTGGGCTTGATAATAACCTACACACAATACACTGGGATGTGCAATAATCTACACCCAATACACTGGGCTAGACAATAATCTACAAGCAATATACTGGGTTGCACAATAATCTACACCCAATGCACTGGGTTGGACAACAATCTAAAACAAAAACAGAATTACCTGGAAAAACTCAGCAGGTCTGGCAGCATCAGCGGAGAAGAAATCAGTTAACGTTTCGAGCCTTCATGGCCCTTCGGCAGAACCGCAGTAGCTTTTAGCTGGACAACAATCTACACAGAATCCAATAGGATGGACAATAATCTACACCCAATACATTGGGATGGACAACCACCTACACTCAATACCCTGGGCTGGACAATAATATACAGCCAATGCACGGGGTTGGACAATACCTGAAACCCAGTATTTTGGGATGGGCAATAAAATATATCCAATACACAGGGCTGGACAATAGTCTACACACAATACACTTGGCTGGACAAAAATCTGCACCCAATATGCAGGCCTTGACAATAGTCTTCTCTCAATTAGTTGGACTGCAAAAGAATCTACAGCCAATGCACTGGAATGGACAATATTCTACACCCAATACATTGGAATAGACTATAATCTACACCCAATACACTGGGCTGGACAATAATCTACACCCAATACACTGGGCTGGACAATAATGTGCACTCAATACACTGAGCTGGACAATAATGTGCACCCAATACAAAGGGGTGGACAATAATCGACACCCAGAACACTGGTCTCGACAAGAATCTACTCCCTATATGCTGGGTTTTACGATAATCAACAGACTAGACAATGGTCCGGACTATAATATATATGCAATGCACTGAGCTGGACAATAATCTAGACACAACACTCTGGCCTTGATGATAGTCTACACACAATACACGAGGCTGCAGAATAATCTACATGCAATACACTAAAGTCGACAATAATCTACACACAATACACTGGATGGTTAATAATCGAGACCCAATATGTTTGGTTGGACAATAATCTGCATCCAATTCAATCGGCTTGACAATAATCTACACACAATACACTTGGCTGGGCAATAGTCTACATCCAGTACACTGGACTAGAGAATAATTTACATTCAATGCACTGGACTGGACAAATGATGCCACCCAATACACTGGACTGGACAATAGTCTAGATGCAATAAACTGGCCTGGACAGTAATCTACACCCAATACACTGGGCTTGACAATAATCAACACCCAATAGAGTGGACTTGATAATAACCCACACCCAATACACTGGGCTGGACAATAATCTACACATCATACACTGGGATGGATAATATTCTACACCCAACACATCGGGATGGACAATAGTGTACACCCAATACATTTGGATAGACAACAATCTACATCCAATACACTGGACTGGACAATAATATGCACCAAATACACTGGGCTGGAAAATAATCAAAATCCAATTCACTAAAGTGGACAATTATCTACATCTAATGCACTGGTCTCGACAAGAGTCTACTCCCAACACACTTGGCTTTACAATAGTCAACAGCCTAGACAATGGGCTGGACTATAATCTATATGCAATAAACTGGGCTGGGCAATAACCTACACACAATACTCTGGCCTTGATGATAATCTACGCATAATACATTGGGCTGCAGAATAATCTACATGCAATACACTAAAAACAACAATAATCTACACCCAATACACTGGGCTGGACAATAATCTACACACAATATACAGGGCTGGACAATAGTCTACACACAATACACTGGAATAGAGAATAATCTACATTCAGTGCACTGGGCTGGACAAATGGCCCCACCCAATACACTGGACTGGACAATAGTCCAGACGCAATACACTGGGCATGACAATAATTTACACGCAATACACTGTGCTGGACTACAAACTATGCCCAATACACTGGACTTGACAATAATCAACAACCAATACACTGAGCTTGATTATGATCGATACACAATACATTGGGCTGGAAAATAATCTACACACAATGCACTGGGATAGACAAAAGTCTACATACAATACACTGAACTGGAAAATGGTGCTGCCCAATACATTGGATTAGACAATAGTGTAGACACAATACACTGGCCTTGACAGTAATCTACACACAATACACTGGGCTGGACTACAAACTACATCCAATACACTGATTTTAACAATAATCTACACCCAATACACTGGTCTTAATAATAACCTACGCACTATACACTGGGATGGACAATATTCTACACCGAATACACTGGGCTGGACAATAATATACATCTAATACATTGGGATGGACAACAACCTACACACAATACACTGGGCTGGACAATAATCTACACACAATACATTGGACTGGAAAATAACTCACACACAACGCACTTAGCTGGACAACAATCTACACACAATACACTTGGATGGACAATATTCTACATATAATACACTGGGCTGGAAATAGTCTACTCACAATACACTGGTCTGGACAATAACCTGCACACAACACACTGGGCTGGACAATAATCTACAACAATACACTGGGCTGGACAATGATTTACACACAATATACTGGGATGGACAATATTCCACACCCAATACACTGGCGTGGACAATAGTCTACATCCAGCTCTCTGGGTTGGACAATAATCTACATCCAAAACATTGGGATGGACAACAATCTACACCCAATACATTGGGCTGGAAAATAATCTACACACAGTACACTGGGCTGGAAAATAGTCTACATCCAATACACTGCCTGGACAGTAATCTACACCCAATACACTGGACTGGAGTACAAACTACACCCATTACACTGGGATGGGCAATAATCTAGGCAGAATACAATGGGCTGGACAATAATATACATCCAATACATTGGGATGGACAACAACCTACACACAAAACACTGGGCTGGACAATAATCTACACCCAATACACTGGGCTGGACAATAATCTATACACAATACACTGGCTTTGTCGATAGTCTAAACACACTACATTGGGCGACGGAATACATGCAATACACTAAAATCAACAATAAGCCACACGCAGTACACTGGATGGTCAATAATCAACATCTAATACACTGGGGTGGACAATAATCAACATCCAGTACAATGGTCTCAACAAGAATCTACTTCCAATACACTGGGCTCTACGATAATCAATAGCCTAGACACTGGGCTGGACAATAATCTACACCCAATACACTGGGCTAGACAATAAACTAGACACAATTCTCTGACAATTTCCTTAACGATTGTCTACACACAATACACTGGGCTGTACAATAATCTAAACACAATAAACTGGATGGTCAAAAATCGAGAGACAATATACTGGGGTGGACAATAAACTACATCCAATACACTGGTTTTGACAATAATCTCCACGCAATACACTGGGCTAGACAATAATCTACAGTCAATATTCTGGGCTGGACAATAAACTAGACACAAAACCCTGGCCTTGACGATACTCAACACACAATACACTGGGCTGGACAATAATCTACACCCAATACACTGGGCTGGACAATAATCTACACCTAATACACTTGACTTGACAATAATCAACATCCACTACAGAGGTCTCAACAAGAATCTACTCCCAATACACTGGTCTTTACGATGATCAAGAGCCTATATATTGGGTTGGACTATAATCTACACAAAATATTCCGGCCTTGACGAAGGTTACACACAATACACCGGGCTGCAGAATAATCTGCAAGCAGTACACTAAACTCGACAGTAGTCTACACCCAATAAACAGGGCTGGTCAATAATCTACACACAATACACTGGGCTGGAAAATAATCTAATGGCAATAAACAGGGATGGACAATAATCTACACCCAATACACTAGGATGGACAATAATCTGCACCCGGCACACAGGACTGGTCAATAATCTACACCCAACACACTGGGCTGGACTATAATCTACATGCAGTACACTGGGATGGGCAATAATCTACATACAATACACTGGCCTGCAGCATAATCAACACACAACACACTGAACTTGACAACAATCTACACTCAATACAGTGGGTTAGATTATCATCTACATACAATGCACTGAGCTGGACAATAATCTACACACAAAACAGTAAACCCAACAACAATCTACATGTAATACATTGGACTGGACAGTAATCTACACTCAATACATCGGGCTGTGCAATAATCTCTACCCAATACACTTGGCTGGACAATAATCTGCACCTAATACACTGGGCTGCACAATAACCTATAGCCAATACACTCGTCTTGACATTAGTCTACACTCAATACACTGGGCTGCACAATAACCTACAGCCAATACACTGGCTGGACAATAATCTACACCCAATGGACTGGGCTGCACAATAATACACAGCCAATACACAGGTCTGGACAATACTCTACACCCAATGGACTGGGCTGCACAATAATATACAGCCAATACACTGGTCTGGACAATATTCTACAACCCATACACTGGGATGAAAAATATTCTACACCACAATACAATGGAGTTGGCAATAATCTACTCCCAATACACTGGGCTAGACAATAATCTACAATGAATGCACTTGGTTGGACAAAAATTTACACACAATAAACTAGGCTGGACAGTAATCTACACACAATACATTGGGATGGACAATAATCTACACCCAATAAACAGGACTGGTCAATAATCTACACACAATATACTGGGCTGGGAAATAATCCTAAAGCAATACACGGGGATGGACAATAATCTACACTCCATATGCTGGGCTAGTCAATAATCTACACCCAACACACTGTGCTGGACAATAATCTACACCCAATACACTGGGCTGGTCAATAATCTACACCTAACACACTGGGCTGGACAATAATCTACACCCAACACACTGGTCTTGACAATAATCTGCACCCACTAGACTGGGCTGCACAATAATATACAGCCAATACACTGGTCTGGTCAATATTCTACAACCCATACAATGGGCTGGACAATAATCTACAACCACTACACTGGGATGCACAATAATCTGCACTCAATACACTGATCTGGTCAATAATCTACACACAATACACTGGGCTGCGCAATATTCTACAACCCATACACTGGCCTGGACAATAATCTATGAACCATACACTGGAATGGACAATAATCTGCACCCAGTACACAGGGCTGGTCAATAATCTACACAATACAATTTGGCTTGACAATAATCAACATCCAATACACTGGGCTGGGCAATAATCTACACCCAATACACTGAGCTGGACAATAATCTACACGCAATGCATTGGGCTGGGCAATAATCTACACACAATACACTCGCCTTGACAATAATCAACATCTAATACAGTGATCTCGACAAGAATCTACTCCCAATACACTGGTCTTTACGATAATCAAGAGTTTATGCACTGGGTTGAAATATAATCTGCATGCAATACACAGGGCTGGACAATAATCTACACAAAATATTCTGGCCTTGATGAGAGCTACACACAATACACTGAGGTGCAGAATACTCTACACTCAATACACTAAACACAGCAATAATCTACACCAAATAAACTGGGCTGTGCAATAATCTACACCCTATACACTGAATGGTCAATAATCTATACCCAATAAACAGGGCTGGTCAGTGATCTACACACACTACACTGGGCTCGAAAATAATCTGCAGGCAACACATGGGGATGGACAATAATCTATACCCCATGCACTGGGCTGGACAATAATCAACACCGAATACACTTGGGTGGACCATAATCTGCACTCAGTACACAGGACTGGTCAATAATCTACACCCAACACACTGGGCTGGACAATAATCTACACCCAATACACTGATCTGCAGCATAATCTACACACAATACATTAAACTCAACAATAATCTACACCCAATACAATGGGCTGGATTACAATCTACATACAATGCACTGGGCTGGACAATAATCTACAGACAAAACACTAAACTCAACACTAATCAACATGTAATACACTGGGCTGTGCAATAATCTTCACCCAAAACACTGAGTTTGACATTAGTCTACACCCAGTACACTGGGCTGCACAATAACCTACAGCCAATACATTGGTCTGGACAATAATCTACACCGAAAAGACTGGGCTGCACAATAATATACAGCCAATGCACTGGTCTGGACAATATTCTACAACCCATACACTGGGATGGACAATACTCTACAACCAATATATTGGGATGGGCAATAATTGGCACCCAATACACTGGGCTGGACAATAATCCACACTCAATATACTGGGGTACACAATAGTATACAGCCAATATACTGGTCTGGACAATAATCTACAACCTATACACTGGGATGGACAATAATCTACACCTAATACACTGGTCTGGACAATAATATACATCCAATAGACTGGGCTGCACAATAATATACAGCCAATGCACTGGTCTGGACAATATTCTACAAGCCCATACATGGGATGGAAAATATTCTACACCCAATACACTGGGCTGGACAATAATCTACACCCAATACACTGATCTTGACAATAATCCACAACGAATACACTTGGCTGGACAATAATCTACACCCAATAAACTGGGCTGGACAATAACCTGCACACAATACACTGGGCTGGAAAATAATCTACAGGCAATACATGGGGATGGACAATAATCTTCACCCAATAACCAGGACTAGTCAATAATCTACACCTAATACACTAGGCTGGACTTTAATATACATGCAGTACACTGGTCTGCAGCATAATCTACACATAATACACTAAACACGACAATAATCTACACCCAATACAATGGGCTGGATAATAATCTACATACAATACAATGAACTCGACAATAATATATATGCAATACACTGGACTAGGCAGTAATCCACATTCATTACACTGCGCTGTGAAATAATCTCCACCCAATACACTTAGCTGGACAAAAATCTACACCCATTATACTTGAATGGACAAATGTTTAAACAGAATACACTGGACTGGACAATAGTATACACCCAATACATTGTGCTTGACCATAGTCTACTACCAATACGCTGGTCTTGGCAATAATCTACAGCAAATGCACTGGGCTGGACAATAATCTGCACCCAATACATTGGTCTGGGCAATAATCTATACCCATTACGCTTGGCTGGACAATAATCTACACCCAATACACTGGGCTGGACAATAATCAGCATCCAATACACTGGTTTTACCAAGAATCTACTCAAAAACACCACCACTGTCATGAAGAGACATAAATGTATATAATGTTACTGGATTTTTTTTAAATAGAGATTTAGTCTGTGTGTGTTAATTGGATTAAAGCCTGCTAGTCCTGGTGCTTTGATGTATAGTAGTTGAGATGTAAACAGTAAGGTAAAGGGTGCATTTGCATTTTGTTGAATAAACCATTCTGAAACGGGGGCAAAATCTTGCACCTACCTAAGACACAACACACAATGTTTATATTACTAATAAAACTAGTGCTATGAAAGGGGTTCAAAGGACCTGGTGATACAATGAGAATTTACATTCAAAGAGAAAGGCTGGGTATAACAGAAAGGAGTTTGTGTGTGCAGGTCAGAAGCATGTAAGATCTAAGCCTGTATGCCTACAACTGTCTGCAAAGGAACCACATTGAAAGAAGCATCATTTTGAATCCATAAACTGAAAAAACTTTGCCTGGTGTCTTTTCAAGTCGATTGGCTATTGTTGTCTCAGTGGAGATTAATTTGGGAATTTGTTAAATAGTTTTGATAGTGTAATTTGTAGCCATGTGTATGTGTTTAATTTATTGTAAATTAATAAATGTTTCATTTAGTTTGATATAAAAAACTTTTAGAAACTTGGTGGGTTCCTTTCTGTATTCAGAGTTGCATCTCAAACATAACAATTGAAAATAGAGGTTATGACAGTTGTTTAAAGATTCCCTCTGGGATGGATTTTAAATAACAGCCTTTACCAACTATAAAAACAAAAAGCTAAAAGCTACTGCGAATGCTGGAAATCCAAAACAAAAACAGAATTACCTGGAAAAACTCAGCAGGAAAAACTTTACCAACTTTACCTTTACCAACTGCTGTGTCATAAGCTCACCTGGCAGTTCCCCTCCAAGTCACTCACCATCCTGACTTGGAAATATATCGCCGTTCCTTCACTGTCGCTGAGTCAAAATCCTGGAACTCCCTTCCTAACAGCACTGTGGGTGTACCTACACCACATGGTCTGCAGCTGTTCAAGAAGGCAGCTCACCACCACATTCCCAAGGGCAACTAGGAATGGGCAATAGCCAGCGAGGCCCACATCCCGTGAATGAATTAAAAAAAATACAGCGGGCTTTATGACAATCAACACCCAATACAGTGGTCTGGACAATAATTTACATGCAATACGCTGGACTTGACAATAATCTACAACCAATACATTGGGCTGGACAATAATCTACAACCAATACATTGGGCTGGACAATAATCTACACCCAATACATTGGGCTGGACAATAATCTACACCCAATACATTGGTCTTGACCATAATCTATACCCAATACACAGGTTTGACCACATTCTACAAACAATACACTGGCCTTGACAATAATCTACACCCAATACACTGATCTTGACCATAATCTACACCCAATACACTGGTCTTGACCATAATCTACAAACAATACACTGGTTTTGACAATAGTCTACACCCAATACACTGGGCTGGAAAATAATCTACAGTCAATACACTGAGGTGGCCAATAATCTACACCCAATACATTTGGCTGGACAATACTCCATACCCAATACCCAGGGCTGGAAAATAATCCGCACCCAATACACTGGGCTGGACAATAATCTACACCCAATACACCGGGATGGACAATAATCTACCCCCAATACACTGGGCTGGACAATAATCAACATGCAATACACTGCCCTTGACAAGAATCGACTCAAGAATACCACCACCTTGAAGTTCCCCTCCAAGTCACTCACCATCCTGACTTGGAAATATATCGCCGTTCCTTCACTGTCACAGAGTCAAAATCCTGGAACTCCCTTCCTAACAGCACTGTGGGGATATCTACACCACATGGACTCCACCAGTTCAAGAAGGCAGCTCACCGCCACCTTCTCAATGGCAGCTAGGGATGGGCAATAAATGCTGGTGCAGCCAGCGAAGCCCACATCCTGTGAATGAATTTTTTAAAATACACTGGGCTTTACGATAATCAACACCTAATACATTGGGCTGGACAATAATCTACACCCAATACTCCGCCTTAACAAGAGTCTACACATAATGCACAGGGCTGCAGAATAATCTGCACCCAATGCATTAACTTGACAATAATCTGCACCCAGTACACTGGGCTGGACAATGTTCTACACCCAATAAATTAGGCTGGACAATAATCTACAATCCATACCTTAGGACTTAAGAACATAAGAATTAGGTGCAGAAGTGGACCGTACGTCTTGTCAGGCGTGTTCCGTTATGCAATAAGATCATGGCTGATCTTTGCCTTTCACTGCACTTTCCCGCCTGCTCCCCATTTCCCTTGATTCCCTGAAAGACCCAAGATATGTTTATCCCAGCATTAATTATGTTCCTTTATGGAGGATCTACAACAATTTAGGCAGAGAATTCCAAATATTCACGACCCTTGGAGTGAAGAAATTTCTCTTCGTGTCAGTCCTAAATGATCATTGCATTATCCTGAGTTTGTGCCCAATGTTATATATTCCCCAGCTAGGGGAAACAAACTCTCATTTTCTGCCCTGTCAAGCCCCTTCAGAATTTTGTAAGTCACAAGGTGATCACCTCTCATTCTTCTCCAGTCCAGAGAATAGACACTGAATTTACTCAACTTCTCATCATGAGACAACCCCCTCATCTCAGCGACAAATCTAGTGAACCTTCACTGTATCATTGACAAGGCAAATGTATCCTGCCTTAAATATGGAGACCAAAATTGTTCACAGCAATCCTTTGGTTGTCTCACCTAAGCCCTGTAAAATTCTGGCAAGACTTGCTTATTCTTGTACTCCAGTCTCCTTTCAATCAAAGCCGACATGTTATTTGCCTTCCTAATTGCTTGCTGGACCTTTTTTCCATTCATTCATGAGATGGTATCGCTGGCTAGGCCAGCATTTACTGCTGATCCCTAATTGCCCTTGAGAAGGTGGTGGTGAGCTGCCTTCTTGAACCACTGCAGTCCATGTGGTTTTGGTACACCCACAGTGCTGTTAGGGAGGGAGTTCCAGGGATTTGACCCAATGACAGTGAAGGAGTGGCAATAAATTTCCAAGTCAGGATAGCAGCTGGCTTGGAGGGTAACTTCCAGGTGGTGGTGTTCCAATTTGTGCACTGCCCTTGTCCTTCTAGATGGTAGTGGTCATGGGTTTGGGAGGTGCTGTCGAAGGAGCCTTGGTGAATTCCTACATTGCATCTTGTAGATGGTACACACTGCTGCTACTGTGCATCGGTGGTGGAGGGAGTGAATGTTTATTGAAGGGGTACCAATCAAATGGGCTGCTTTGTGCTAGATGGTATGAAGTTTCTTGAGTGTTGTTGGAGCTGCATTCATCCAGGCAAGTGGAGAGTATTCCATCACACTCCTGATTTGTGCCTTGTAGATGGTGGACAGGCTTTGGAGGGTCAGGAGGTGAATTACTCACCACAGGATTCCTAGCCTCTGGCCTGCTCTTGTAGACACAGTATTTATATGGCTAGTCCAGTTCAGTTTCTGGTCAATGTTAACCCCCAGGATGTTGATAGTGGGGGATTCAGTGATGGCAATGCCATTGAGCATCAAGGGGCGATGGTTAGCTTCTCTCTTGTTCGAGATGGTCATTGCCAGGCACTTATGTGGCCTGAATGTTACTTGCCATTTGTCAGCCCAAACCTGGACATTGTCCAGGTCTTGCTGCATTTGGACATGGACTGCTTCAGTATCTGAGGAGTCGCGAATGGCGCTGAACATTGTGCAATCATCAGTGAACATCCCCACTTCTGACCTTATGATTGAAGAAAGGTCATTGATGAGGCAGCTAAAGATGGTTGAGCCTAAGACACTATCCGGAGGAACTCCTGCAGTGATGGATGAAACTGAGAGGATTGACCTTTAACAACCACAACCATTTTCCTTTGTGAAATGTATGACTCAACCAGCAGAGAGTTTCCCCCCTGATTCCCATTGGCTCCAGTGTTGACAAGTGGCAAGTAACATTCGCGCCACGAAAGTGCCAGGCAATCACCTTCTCCAACAAGAGAGACTCGAACCATCTTGCCCCTTGACATTCAATGGAATTACCATTGCTGAATCCCGGACTATTAACATCCTGGGGGTTCCCATTGACCAGAAACTGAACTGGGCCAGCTATATATATACTGTGGCTACAAGAGCAGAACAGAGGCTAGGAATTATACGATAAGTAACTCACCTCCTGACTCCCCAAATCCTGTCCACCTTCTAGATGGCGCAAGTCAGTAGTGTGATAGAATACTCTCCAATTGCCTGGACGAGTACAGCTCCAACAACACCCAAGAAACCTCACACCATCAAGGACAAAGCAGTCCGTTTGATTGACACCCCTTCCACAAATATTCACTCCCTTCAGCTCCAATGAACAGTGGCTGCAATGTGTGCCATCTACAAGATGCACGGCAGAAATTCAGCAAGACTACTTAAGCAGTACCTTCCAAACCCATGACCATTACCATCTAGATGGACAAGGGCAGCAGATACATGGGAACATCTGCACCTGGAAGTTCCCCTCCAAGCCACTCAACACCCTGACTTGGAAATATATCACCGTTCCTTCACTGTCACTGGGTCAAAATCCTGGAACTCCCTCCCTAACAGTACTGTGGGTGTACCTACACCAAAGGGACTGCAACGGTTCAAGAAGGCAGCTCACCCACTTTACCTCTGGAGTTCAGCTCTTTGGTCCATGTTTCAACCAAGGCTGTAATGAGGTCAGGAGCTGAATGACCCTGGCCAAACCCAAACTGAGTGTCAGTGAGCAGGTTATTGCAGAGCAAGTGCTGCATGATAGCACTGTTGATGACCTGCATGTTAACTTCCTCTGTTATTTTACGAATAAGCAAAAGTCCCTTTTGAACATCTACATTTAGGTTTCACACCTTTTAAAAATATTCTGCTTTTCTATTCTCCCAACCAAACTGAATGACCTCACATTTCTCTACATTACGCTCTATTGCCACCTTGTTGCCCACACACTTAACCTGTCTATGTCTCTTTGTAGCGCCTTTGTGTCCTCCTCATAGCTTGCATTCCCACCTAGCTTTGTACCATCAGCAAACATATATATTACAGTCTGCATCTTTGACTAAGTCACCAATAAAGATTGTAAATAGCTAAAGCCCAAATGCATATCCTTGCGGCACTCCAAAAGTCACAGCCTAACAAGTTGAAAATGCTTCATTTATCCATAAATCTTTCTTTCCTGTCTGATAATCAATCCTCTCTCCATGTTAATATATTACCACCAACTCCATGATCCCTTATCCTGCCTATAACCTTTTGTGTGGCACCTTATCAAATGCCTTTTGAAAATCCAGATATACTACATCTACTGGTTCCTCTTTATCTACTCTACTCATTACATCCCCAAAAATTCTAATAAATTTATCAAACACTTTCATAAAACTATGTTGATTTTTTCTGATCATACTATGATATTCTAAGTACACTGTTAAGATTTCATGTCAGGCTAATTGGTCTGTAGTTCCCCGTTTTCTCTTTCCCTCCTTTCTTGAATAGCAGTGTTACATTTTCTAGCTTTCAATCTGTTAGGGCTGTTGCAGAATCTAGGGAATTTTGGAAAATTATAGCTAGCACGTCTATTACACCTGCAGTTCTCTCTTTTAGAATGCTCGGATGTAGTCCGTATAAATACTGTGGCTACAAGAGCAGGTTAAATGCTGGGAATTCTGCAACGGGTAACTCACCTCCTGACGCCCCAAAGCCTATCCACCATCTACAAGGCACCAGTCAAGAGTTTAATGGAATACTCTCCACTTGCCTGGATGAGTGCAGCTCCAACAACACTCAAGAAGCTTGACACCATCCAGGACAAAGCACCTGATTGGTTGGCACCCTATCCACCAACTCCAGGATTCGCTCCCTCCCCCACCAACGCACACTGGCAGCATTGCGTGCCATATAAAGATGCATTGCAGCAACTCATCTAGCCCCCTTCGACAAACCTTCCAAACACACTACCTCCGCACACAGTGGCAGCAATGTGTACCATCTACAAGTTGCACTGCAGAAACTCACCAAGACTCCTTAGACAGTACCTTCCAAACCCACAACCACTACCATCTAGAAGGACAAGGGCAGCAGGTGCACAGGAACATCACCACCTGCATGTTCCCCTCCAAACCACACACCATCCCTGACTTGGGACCATATTGCTGCTCCTTCACTGTTGCTGAATCAAACTCTTGGAACTCCCTTCCTAACAGCACTGTGGGTGTACATCCACTAAACGGACTGCAAGGGTTCAAGAATGTGGCTCACCACTACCACCTCAATGACAATTAAGGGCCTGCAACAAATGTTGGTCTAGCCAGTGATGCCCACATACTGTAAAAAGGTAAATAAAAAAAGGTCCTGGGGATTTGTCAGCTTTTAATCCCTTAAGTTTCTTCAGCACTTTTGCTCTTCTGATATTCATTACCTTAATTTGCTCACTCTTTTTAACCCCTCGGTTACCCTGCATTTCTGGTGTATAACTTGTGTCTTCTAATATGAGACATTTGTTCAATAGTCAGGATTTTAATGATAGTGGGGTTTCTTGTTCTGCCATTCCAAGAGTTGGCGGAGAACACATCTCCACCGACACTCTGTCCCGCGGTGATTTCATGCTCCAATGAGCGTTAATTGACTGCAGGCAGGACTTCTGCCCCTCACTCAGGTGAAGGTCTCGCCTTAGAGGGCTGCTGGCCAACTTGATTGGCCAGTAGCTCTCTAGTCCCTGCAGCGCCAGAAGCTGCAGTGGACAGGACTGGGACTGCATGCAGTCCTTGGAGCCGAAATCCCAGGAATCCAGGAAGAGGAATGTTTTGGTGGTCTCAGGACGGGGAGGATAGGGAAGGTCTGGGGGTGGGGAGGCGGACATTGTGGGACTGGGGTGTCGGGGGATAGACCGGGGTGGGAAGGGGTGTCCAACTTAAAGCAGGGGGGGCCTCGAAGTTAAAAAGGGGTTTCTGATGGAGGCGCCCCCCCGCCCTTTCCTGCCCAAGGCCTGAAACTGATTATTTTTTCCCCCTAAATTTTTTTCCCTAAAAATTGAGGCTAGGTGGGAAACGGCCCTTAAGAGGTCAATAATTGGTCACTTAAGGGCCGCAATTGGGGCAATTGGCCCATCCGAGGCCTCACCTGCCGCAGCATAAAATTGCAGAGAGGTCACGGTGGGTGGGAACCCACCAGGAAGCCCATCTGAGGAACTTTACGCCTACAAACCTGCCGACAAACCCACTGGTCATCATCAGACTTTCAATTCCAGATATTTATTGAATTCAAATTTCACCATCTGCTGCGATGGGATTCGAACCCAGGTCCCCAGAGCAATACCCTGGGTCTCTGAAAGACACTTTTAGCTACTCTCCTCCTTTTTTGAATACTTGTAAAAGCTCTTACAATTTGTTTTTGTATTCCTGGCGAGTTTACACTTATATTGTAATTTTCCCATTTTATCAACTGTTTGGTAGCCCTTTGCTTTGGTTTTGCTGGTTTTTAAAACATTCTCATTCCTCAGACTTAGTCTTTGCCACATTATAATTTTTTTCTTTTAACTTAATATGATTCTTAACTTCCTTAGTAAGTCATGGGTGGATCTTTCTTGCTGAGTTTTTGTTTTTCGATGGAACATATTTTTGTTGAACATTTTGAACTGTTTCTTAAAATGCTTCCCACTGTTTAGCTTTTAGTCTAATCACCCAATCAACATTATCCAGCTCTCCCCTCATAACTATGTAATTGACTTTCTTTAAGTTTAAGATCTTTCTTTGCAACAGGAAACTGTCACAAAAGCATTCTAAAAACTAATCATCCAGACTACATTTGCCAGTTTGATTGGTCCAGCTGAATAAAGATTAAAGTCCCCCTTTGTTGCAAGCTCCAATAATTTCTTGTTTAATGTCAATGGTATAACTACTGCCAGTGGGCCTATAAAATACTCCCACTAGCTTTTTCTGACTCTTGCTATTACAAATCTCTACCCACTCCGATTCTATTTCCTGATCTTCTGACCCAAGATTCTTTCTGACTAATGTTCTTATGTCATCCTTTACTATCAGGGCTACCCATCCTCCCACTGCCTTCCCTCCCCCCTCCAGTTTAGTCCATGGCAGGAAGGCCCAAGGATCGCCTATCTGCCTTGAGGCCAACCGAGGCCCTTAAGGGACCACTTAAGAGACATTTAAGGACCTAATGCCACTGCTGCTGGTGTTTAGCCACCGGTGGGCAGGGGCTACGCCATGCAGGCTTATAGTGCAGGGAATAAATGCCCAATTGGGACTTAAGTCATGCAAAAATGGCTGCAGAGCGGCTGCCACTGGTTTTTCAGTTGGCAGACGGGACCCCCGACACGACCATTAAATTCCACCCCAAAGAGAAAACTCAAGCAATAGAACAGTTTACTGATGTGGGTAAAGACAAGAATGTGGGCTAGGAACCAACAGTGAGTTTGACAGCACCCCACGTCTCTGTAATGGTGATTAGATCTAAACCATTTATTTCCATTTGTGCCACTAGTTCATCTACCTTATCGCAGAGGCTTCGTGCATTCAGATAAACAACCTTTAATTTTACTATTTACTACTATTTCCTGCATGGGCCTTACCCACTGAGGCACTATTGCTGTCAAACTCACTGTTGGTTCCTAGCCCACATTCTTGTCTTTACCCACATCAGTAAACTGTTCTATTGCTTGAGTTTTCTCTTTGGACTTCTAAATGCCCCCTCACCCTAGCCCTCAGTTTGAATCTCTATCAAACCCTAGTTATGCAATTTTCCAGTACACTGGTCCCTGCTTGGTTTAAGTGGGGACATCAAAACAGAGCAGGTACCTATTTCCTAAGCACTAGGGCCAGTGCCCCATGAATCAAAACTGTTCCTTCCCACACCACACTTTGAGCCAAGCATTTAATTCTCTAAACTGCTTGACCCAATGCCAATTGGCAGGCGATTCAGGAAACCATACAAAGATTATCAACTATGAGCTTCTGCATTTTAATTTGAAACTTATCTCCTCAAACACCCTGAGCAGAACCTAGTTCGGCCTGTATCATTGGTTCACATAGGCTCACACTGGGCTGGGCAATAGTCTACACCCAATACACTGGGCTGGGCAATAGTCTACACCCAATACACTGGGCTGGACAATAATCTACACCCAATACACTGGGATGGACAATAATATACACCCAATATACTGGGCTGGACAATAATCTATACCCAATACACCGGGCTGGACAATAATCTACACCCAATACACTGGGATGGACAATAATCTACACCCAATACACTGGGATGAACAATGATCTACACCCAATACACTGGGATGGACTATAATCTACACCCAATACACTGGGCTGGACAATAATCTACACCCAATACACTGGGCTGGACAATAATCTACACGCAATACACTGGACTGGACAATAATCTACACCCAATACACTGGGATGGACAATAATCTACACCCAGTACAGAATCACAGAGTTGTTACAGCACAGGAGGCCATTCAGACTATCATGTCTTGGCTGGCTCCCTGCATGAACAACTCACCAAGTGCTATTCCCTCCGCCTTCTCCCCATTACCCTGCACATTTTTTCTTTTCAAATAATAATTCAATTCCCTCAATTGCTTCAATTGATCTTGCGTCCACCATGCTCTCCAGATCTTAATTGCTCACTGCACGATAAAGTTTCTCCTCATGTCTCCATTACTTCTTTTGACAATTACATTAAATCTGTGCACTCTCATTCTTGATCCTTCTACCAATGGGAACAGTTTCTCCCTATCTACTCTGCACAGACTCCTCATTTTGAACACCTCTATCAAGTCTCCTCTCAACCTTCTTTTCTCCAAGGAAATCAGTCCTAACCTCTTTAATCTATCTTCATAACTGAAGCTCCTCATCCCTGGAACCATTCTCATGAATCTTATCCACACTTTCTAATGCTTTCTCATCTTTCCTAAAGTGTGGTGCCCAGAACTGAATGCAATACTCCAGTTGAGGCCAAGCCAGTGTTTTACAGAAGTTTAACATAACCTCCCCCTTGCTCTTGTGCTCTATGCCCTATCAATAAAGCTTACGTTACTGTATGCTTTATTAACCACTCCCCCAACCTGTCCTGCCACCTTCAATGACTTATGCACATAATTACCTTGGTCCCTCCACTCCTGCATCCTCTTTAGATTTGTACCCTTTATTTTATATTCTCTCTTTCTACCAAAATTAATCACAATACACTTCTCTGCATTGAATTTAATCTGCCACCTGTCTGCCCATTCCACCAACCTGTCCATGTCCTTTGAAAATTCTACACTATCCTTCTCACAGTTCATAATGTTTCCAAGTTTTATATCATCCACCCTGTACACCAAGGTCTAGGTCGTTAATATATATCAGAAAAAGCAAGGGTCCCAACACTGATCCCTGGGGAACAATAATCTACCTTCCTCCAGCCTGAAAAACAACCATTAACCACGACTCTCCATTTCCTGTCACTCAGCCAATTTCATATCCATGTTACCACTTTCCCTTTTATTCCACGAGCTATAACTTTTCTCACAAGTCTGCGCTGCAGCATTGATTCAAATGCCTTTGGAAATCCATTCACATCGCATTGACAGCATTACCCTCAGCAACCCTCTGTTACCTCATCAAAAAACTGCAGCAAGTTAGGTAAACACAATTTGCTCTGAACAAATCCATGCTGGGTTTCCATAATTAAACCGCATTTGCCCAGGTCACAATTAATTTTGCCCCGAATTATTGTTTCTAGAAGCTTCCCCTCCACTGAAGTTAAACTGACTGGTCTGTATTTGCTGGGCTTATCTTTACACCCTTTTCCTGAACTAGGGAGCAACATTTGCATTTCTCCCATCCCCTGGCACTACCCCGAGTCTAAGGAAGACTGGAAAATATGGCCAGTACCTCCTGTTATGAAATCCAAAATTACCTTGTTGGAGAGTGCAGAGGTTGGGAACTTCAACTCCCGAAGGCCCTTGGAGCTTTTTGCACATGTGCAGGACGGGAGCGGGCTGCTCGTGCGCAGGTTGACATTTTTAATGGTTTTTTAGGCCCAGTGTGCTTGTACATAAGAAAAACAGCGCAAAAGTCTGGGTTAGGTGACCGGTAGCGGTACACCAACACAGGCAAGTGTCCCAGGCAGAGGACAGGGAGAGGTCCCAAAAGGGAGAGGGGACACGGAGAGGCCCCAAAAGGGAGAGGGGACACAGAGAGGCCCCAAAAGGGAGAGGGGACAGGGAGAGGCCCCAAAGGGAAAGGACAGGGAGAGGCCCCAAAAGGGGGAGGGGACAGGGAGAGGTCCCAAAAGGGGAAGGGGACTGGGAGAGGCCCCAAAAGGGAGAGGGGACAGAGAGAGGCCCCAAAAGGGGAAGGGGACAGGGAGAGGCCCCAAAAGGGAGAGGGGACAGGGAGAGGCCCCAAAAGGGAGAGGGGACAGGGAGAGGCCCCAAAAGGGAGAGGGGGCAGAGAGAGGCCCCAAAAGGGAAAGGGGGCAGGGAGAAGCCCCAAAAGGGAGAGGGGATAGGGAGAGGCCCCAGAAGGGAGAGGGGACAGGGGGAGGCCCCAAAAGAAGACTCCAAGAGAGGGGATGGGGACAGGAAAAGGTCCCAAAACCGAGAGGAGCAGGGAAACAGGCTCCAAACAGGAAAAGGACTGTGAAGGGCAGACTTTAAGTGAAGAAGGCAGCCAAAGGTTGGTGATTCCATGCTGCAGGGTGTTGAGGCAAAGGTACCTCTTCAGAGCAGTAGTGGTCTTCCTGGAGAGAATTACATGGCAAGATATTCAAAGGTAAAGACTGGGATCGCTCGAGAGATGCAGAGTTTCAGTGAGATTGGTTGACTCAAAGTGTTACTGATGTCTGGGTGGGTTGTTGAGAAAGAACAAATGTGAGCCCATTATGGCAGAGACAGGAGAACTGATAATGGAGAATAGGGAGATGGAAGAGAAACTAAACAATTACTTTGTGTCTGTCTTCACAGAGGAAGATACAGAAAATCTCCCAGAAATACTAGGGAACCAAGGGACTAGTGAAAATGAGCAACTGAAAGAAATTGGTATTAATAAAGAGGTAGTACTCAAAAAAATAATTGGATTGAAGGTTGATAAATCCCTTGGACCGGATTAGCTACATCCCAGTGTTGAAGGAAGTGGCTATAGAGATAGTGGATGCATTGGTGGTTATCTTTCAAAATTCTATAGATTCTGGAAAGATTTCTGCAGCCTGGAAAGTAACAGATGAAACCCAACTATTTAAGAAGGGAGAGAGGGAGAAAACTAAGAACTACAGGCCTGTTAGTTTGACATCAATAGTAGGGAAAATGTTAGAATCTATTATAGAGGATAAGGTAACTGGATACTTGGAAAATAATGCTATTATTGGGCACAATGAACATGGATTTATGAAAGGGAAATCATATTTGACAAACCTGTTGGAGTTTTTTTAGGATGTTAATTGTAGCATAGATAAAGGTGAACTAGTGGGTGTGGTGTATTTGGATTTTCAGAATGTTTCCAATACTGTCCCACACTGGAGGTTAGTAAGCAAAATCAGAGCACATGGGATTGGGGGTAATTTGCTGCTATGCATTGAGAGTTGGTTAACAGACAGAAAACAGAGAAGAGGGATAAATGGGCCATTCTCAGGATGGCAGGATGTTACTCATGGGGTACCGCAAGGGTCAGTGCTTAAACCACAGCTGTTCACAATCTATATAAATGATTTTGATGTGGGGACCAAATGTAATATTTCCAAATTTGCTGAGGACACAAAACTTGGTTGGAATGTGAATTGTCAGGAGTGTGCATGGAGGCTTCAAGGGAATTTGGACAAGCTAAGTGAATGGGTAAGAGAATGGCAGATGGGATATAATGTGAATAAGTGTGAAGTTATTCACTTTGGCAGAAAAAAACAGAGAGACAGAGTATTTCTGAGACGGTGAGAGGTTGGGAAGTATTGATTCCCAAAGGGACCTGGGTGTCCTTGTTCATGAGTCACTAAAAGTCACTAGAATGCAGGTGCAGCAAGTAACTGGGAAGACAAATGGTATGTTGGCCTTCATCGCAAGGGGATTTGAGTACAGGAGTGAAGATGTCTTGCTGCAATTGTATAAACCCTTGGTGAAACTGCATCTAGAGTATTGTGTGCAGTCTTGGTCTCCATATCTAAGGAAGGATGGATTTGCCATAGAGGGAGTGCAACAGCAGTTCACCAAACTAATCCCAGGGATGGCAAGACTGTTTTATGAGGAGAGATTGAAGAAACTGGGCTTGTATTCTCTAGAGTTTCAAAGAATGAGAGGTGATCTCGTTGAAACTTACAAAATTCTTAGAGAGCATGACAGGGTTGGTGTGGATAGGATATTTCCCCTGGCTGGTGAGTCCAGAACCAGGGGACACAATCTCAGAATAAAGGGCAGATCATTTAATACTGAGGTGAGGAGGAGTTTCTTCACTCAGAGAGTGGCGAATTATTGGAATTCTCAACCCCAGAAGGCTGCAAAAGCTCAATCATAGAACATGTTCAGGACAGAAATCGATAGATTTCTAGACACTAATGACATCAAGGGATATGGGGATAGTGGGGAAAATGGCTATGAGGTAGATGATCAGCCATGACCTCTTTGAATGGCAGAGCAGGCTCAATGGGCTGAATGGCCTACCCCTGCTCCTATTTCCTGTGTCCCTTTGCTCCTATGTTTCTAAAGCCATAGACTCTGCCTTGGTTGCATCTGTCATTCATTAGTATTGTGGTGTGTTCGACCACAGCTGGCTTGTTAATTCAAAAATAATTATATATGCTTGTCTCAAATCCATCAAATCTTGTAGTTTATTCTTTTAGCGAGTGTCTTGAATCTCAAACTTTGGCTACTTTAAACAAAACATTATTGGCCCTTAGTCTGATATTACCAACAACTTGAGGGTCTGGCTAAGGATCATAACACTCTGCAATTTGCATTCTCATCTCCCTAAGTATCCTTGGATGCATCTCATCCAGTCCTAGTGTCTTATTAAATTTAAGTACTGATAGCATATCCAATATCTCCTCCTTATCAATTGTAAAACCTTCAAGTGTCTGAATAACATCCTCTTTCACCATGACCTGGGCAGCATCTTCTTCCTTGGTAAAGACAGATGCAAATTATTAATTTAATACCTCAGCTATGCCTCTGTCTCTAAACATAAGTTCCCTTCTTGGTTCTGAATCAGCCAAACTCCTTTGGCCATCCTTTTATTATTTATATGTCCATAGAAGACTTTTGGATTCCTTTTTATGTTAGCAGCCAGACTTTTCTCATACACTCTTTGCTTCTCTTATTTGCTTTTTCAAATCCCCTCTGAACATTTGTATGGTGTATTATCTGGCTGACATCTGTCATAAGCACATTTTTCTTCTTCATCTTAATCTCTGCCTCTTTAATCATTCAGGGAGCTCTGAAATTGTTTGCTGTACCTTACCCCTTAGTGAGATTGTAGCCTGACTATGCCTGAACTATCTTCTCTTTAAACGTAGCCCATTGTTCAGTTACAAATTTCCCTGCTAACCTTTGATTCCAATTTGTCTGGCCCAGATCCATTCTTACACCATTGAATGAGGCTTTGCCCTAGTTAATTATTCTTACTCTGCATTGTTCTTTGTCCTTTTCCATTACCAACCTAAATATTATGACACAAAGACCACTATTGCCCTGCTGGCACTTCTTCCACTTGGCCCACCTCATTCCCAAGAAACAGGTCTAGAAGTGGCTCCTTTATTTTAGAACTAGAAACATACAGCTGTAGGAAAATCTCCTGAACGCACTCTAGGAGCTCTTGAATTTTTCTCCCCTTTACACTACTAATATCCCAGTGTACATTCAGGTAATTAATGTCTCCCATTATAATTGCTCTAAAATTCCTGCACTTCTCTCAGCTAGATGATAATCTTCACCCAATACACTGCACTGGACAATAATTTAAAATTATTTTTATATTCATTTATGGGGTGTCGTTGGCTGGGCCAGCATTTATTGCCCATCCCCATTTGCCCTTGAGAAGCTGGTGGTGAGCTGCCTTCTTGAACTGCTGCAATTATATGGTGTAGGTACACCCACCATACTGTTAGCAGGGTGGGGAGTTCAAGGATTTTGACACAGCAACAATGAAGGAACGGCGATATATTTCCAAGTCAGGATGGTAGGTGGCTTGGAGGGGAACTTCTAGGTGATGGTGTTACCATGTGTTTTTTGCCTTGTCATTCTAGATGGTAACAATCGTGGGTTTGGTGAATTTCTGCAGTGCATCTTGTAGATTGTACACACTGGTGCTACTGTTTGTCAGTGGTGGAAGGAGTGAATGTTAAAGGTGGTGGATTGGGTGCCAGTCAAGTGGGCTGCTTAGTCCTGGATGGTGTCAAGCTTCTTGAGTGTTGTTGGAGCTGCACTCATCCAGGCAAGTGGAGAGTATTCCATCACACTACTGACTTGTGCCTTGTACATGGTGGACAGGCTTTGGGGAGACAGGAGGTGAGTTACTCGCCTCAGGATTCCTATCCACTGGCCTGCTCTTGTAGTCACAGAATTTATTTGGCTAGTCCAGTTCAGTTTCTGGTCAATGGTAACCCCCAGGATTTTGATAGTGAGGGATTCCGCGATGCTAATGCCATTGAATGTCAAGGGGCAATGGTTGGCTTCTCTCTTGTTGGAGATGGTCATTGACTGGCATTTGCATGGCGTGAATGTTGCTTACCACTTGTCAGCCCAAGCCTGGATACTGTCCAAGACTTGCTGCATTTGGACATGGACTGCTTCAGTAGTTGAGGACTCGCGAATGGTGCTGAACATTGTGCTATCTTCAGCGAACCTTCCCACTTCTGACCTTATGATGAAAGGAAGGTCATTGATGAAGCAGCTGAAGATGGTTGGGCCAAGGACACTACTCTGAGGAACTCCTGCAGTGATGTCCTAGAGCTGAGATGACTGACCTCCAACAACCACAACTCTCTTCCTTTGTGCTGGGAATGATTACAGACAGTGGAGACTTTTCCCCCTGATTCGCATTGATTCCTGTTTTGCTAGGGTTCCTTGATGCCACACTCAGTCAAATGCTGCCTTGATGTCAAGAGCAATCACTCTCACCTCACCTTGGGAGTTCAGCTCTTTTGTCCATGTTTGAACCAAGGTTGTAATGAGGTCAGAAGATGAGTGCCCCTGGTGGAACCCAATCTGGGCGTCAGTGAGCAGGTTATTGCTAAGCAAGTGCCACTTGATAGCACTGTTGATGACCCCTTCCATTACTTTACTAATGATGGAGAGTAGGCTGATGGGGCGGTAATTGGCCGGGTTGGATTTATCCTGCTTTTTGTGTACAGGACATACCCGGGCAATTTTCCACATAGCCGGGTAGATGCCGGCATTGTAGCTGTACTTCTTTTAAATTCATCCACGGGATGTGGGCTTCACTGGCTAGGCCAGCACTTATTGCCCATTCCAAGTTGCCCTTGAGAAGGTGGTGGTGAGCTACCTTCTTGAATCGCTGCAGTCCATGTGGTGTAGGTACACCCACAGTGCGGTTAGTAAGGAAATAGCTTGGCTAGGGGCGCGACAAGTTCTGCAGCACAAGTCTTCAGTACTATTGCCGGAATATTGTCAGGCCCCATAGTCTTTGCAGTATCCAGTGCCTTCAGCCGATTCTTGATATCACGTGGAGTGAATTGAATTGGCTGAAGACTGGCATCTGTGATGCTGGGGACCTCCGGAGGAGGCCGAAATGAATCATCCACTCGGCACTTCTGGCTGAAGGTTGTAGCAAATGCTTCAGCCTAGTTTTTGCACTGATGTGCTGGGCTCCCCCATCATTGAGGATGGGGATATTTGTGGAGCCGCCTCCTCCAGTGAGTTGTTTAATTGTCCACCAACAGTCACGACTGGATGTGGCAGGACTGCAGAGCTTAGATCTGATCCATTGGTTGTGGGGTCGCTTAGCTCTGTCTATCACTTGCTGCTTATGCCGTTTGGCATGCAAGTAGTCCTGTGTTATAGCTTCACCAGGTTGACATCTCATTTTTAGGTATGACTGGTGCTGCTCCTGGCATGCCCTCCTGCACTCTTCATTGAACCAGGGTTGATCCCCTGGCTTTATGATAATAGTAGAGTGGGGGATATGCCGGGCCACAAGGTTACAGATTCTGTTCGAGTACAATCCTGCTGTTCCTGATAGCCCACAGCACTTCATGGATGCCCAGTCCTGAGTTGCTAGATCTGTTCAAAATCTATCCCATTTAGCACGGTGATAGTGCCACACAACAAGATGGAGGGTATCCTCAATGTGAAGGCAGGACTTTGTGTCTACAATGACTGTGCGGTGGTCCCTCCTACCGATACTGTCATGGACAGATGCATTTGTGGCAGGCAGATTGGTGAGGATGACATCAAGTATGTTTTTCCCTCTTGTTGGTTCCCTCACCACCTGCCGCAGGCCCAGTCTAGCAGCTGAGGTCTAGCAGCTTGGGTTTGGAAGACCCCAGTGTAGCAGGATTTAGGACTTGGCCAGCTCAGTCAGTAGTGGTGCTACCAAGCCACTCTTGGTGATGGACATTGAAGTCCCCCACCCACAGTACATTCTGCACCCTTGCCACCCTCAGTGCTTCCTCCAAGTGATGTTCAACATGGAGCTGCACTGATTCATCAGTTGAGGGAGGGCTGTACGTGGTAATCAGCAGGAGGTTTCCTTGCCCATGTTTGACCTGATGCTATGAGATTTCATGGGATCCGGAGTTGATCTTGAGGACTCCCAGGGCAATTCCCTCCCGGCTGTATACCACTGTGCCGCCACCTCTGCTGGGTCTGTCCTGCCGGGGGACAGGACATACCCAGGGATGGTGATGGTGATATCTGGGACATTATCTGTAAGATATGATTCCGTGAAGATGACTATGTCAGGCTGTTGCTCACAATACACGTTAAAGCTCTCAATATCCCATAGATGGTCAGAAAGGTTTTCAGATGTAGAGATCAATCGAAGCATAGCTTTCTCAGACTGCTGATGACCTAACTTCAAGTGTCAAAAGTGATGAAAGATGGCAATAGGAGATTTCTTAAAAGCTTTTGACAAAGTTCCTCATGAAAATTTTTTAAAAATTTGTTCATGGGATGTGCGTCGCTGGCTAGGCCAGCATTTATTGCCCATCCCGAATTACCCTTAAGAAGGCACTGGTGAACTGCCTTCTTGAACCACTGCAGTCCATGTGGTGTAGGTACACCTACAGTGCTGTTAGGGAGGGAGTCCCAGGATTTTGGCCCAGGAATAGTGAAGGAACGGTGAAATATTTCCAAGTCAGGATGGTTAGTGGCTTGGAGAGGAACTTCCAGGTGGTGGTGTTCCCATGTATCTGCTCCCCTCGTCCTTCTAGATGGTAGTGGTCATGGATTTGGAAGATGCTGTCTAAGTAGGGTTGGTGAGTTGCTGCAGTGAATCTTGCCGATGTCACTTTGCATCTGTGGTGGAGGGACTGAATGTTGATGGTGGTGGATAGGGTGCCAGTCAAGCGGGTTGCTTTGTCCTGGATGGCGTGTTTCTTGAGTGTTGTTGGAGCTGCAATCATCCAAGCAAGTGGAGAGTATTACATCACTCTCAAGACTTGTGCCTTATAGATGGTGGACGCGCTTTGGAGAGTTGGGAGGTGAATTATTCTCTACAGAATTCCCAGCCTCTGAAGCCACAGTGTTTATATGGCTAGTCCAGTTCAGTTACTAGTCAGTGGTAACCCCCAGGATGTTGATAGTGGGGGATTCAGTGATGTTAATTAATGTCAGTAATTAGCGTTATTCAGTGTCAAGGGGAAATGGTTAGATTCTCTCTTGTTGGAGGCGGCTATTGCCTGGCACCTATGTGGCACGACCCTTACTTATCAATTCAAGCCTGGATATTGTCCAGGTCTTGCTGTATTTGGACATGGGCTGTTTCAGTATCTGAGGAGTCTCAAATTATGCTGAATACTGTGCAATCATCAATGAACATTCCCACTTCAGACCTTATGATGGAAGGAAGGTCATTGATGAAGCAGCTGAAGCCAGTTGGGCCAAGGACATTACCCTGAGGAACTCCTGCAGTGATGTCCCAGGACTGAGATGATTGGCCTCCAACAAACACAACCATCTTCCTTTGTCCTAGGTATGACTCCAATCAATGGAGAGTTTTCCTCCTGATTCCCGTTGACTCCAGTTTTGCTAGGGCTTCTTGATGCCACATTCGGTCAAATGTTGTCTTGATGTCAAGGGCAGTCAATCTCACCTCATCTCTTAAGTTCAGCTTGTTTGTCTATGTTGGACCAAGGCTGGAATAAGTTCAAGAGCTGCATGACCCTGGCAGAACCCAAACTGAGCATCAGTGAGCAGGTTATTGCTGAGCAAGTGCCATCTGATTGCACTGTTGATGACCCCTTCCATTACTTTACTGATAATCGAAAGTAGGCTGAGGGGGTAGTAATTGGCCAGGTTAGATTTGTCCTGCTTGTTGTGTACAGGACATACCTGGGCAATTTTCCACATAGCCAGGTAGATGCCAGTCTATCAAGTCAAAACAAATAAACTAAAATAACAAATGAAGGGACAAATTAAAAGGCAGCCCCTTAAAGGGAAACTGCAAAAACAAAAGACAAAATTTAAAGGAAACTTACCAACAGTAAATCAAAATATCGTTAAGGGAGTCAATACAATGCCCCAGTCCCCGCAGTGCGCACCAAGCATGGAAAGCTTCAACGGTGCCAGCAGACACCACGTGCTTCCACTCCAGGGACACGCAGCCTCGAAAGAGAGGCAGACAGTCAGGTCGGACAACCCCCTTGATTGCCCACTGCCTGGACCTGTTAATGGTCAACTTGGCCAGGCCCAGGAGCAGGTTCACGAGGAGGTCCTCCTCCCTCCCTGCCCCCCTCCGCACTGGGTGCCCGCTGTACTGGAACAGATTGGTTAAGGTACAGCTACTTCTGGAGCACAAGTCTTCAGGACTATTGCCGGAATGTTGTCAGGGTCCATAGCCCTTGCAGTGTCAGTGCCTTTACCTGTTTCTTGATATCACGTGAAGTGAATTGAATTGGCTGAAGACTGGCATCCGTGATGCTGGGGACCTCCGGAGCAGGCTGAGATGGATCATCCACTCGGCACTTCTGGCTGAAGATTGTTGCAAATGATTCAGCCTTATCTTTTGCACTGATGTGCTGGGCTCCCCCATCATTGAGGATGGGGATATTTGTGGAGCTTCCTCCTTTACTGAGTAATTTAATTGTCCACCACCATTCATGACTGGATGTGACAGGACAGCAGAGCTTAGATCTGATCAGTTGGATGTGGAAAGCTTAGCTATGTCTATCGCTTGCTGTTTATGCTGTTTGGTAGGTAAGTAGCCTTGTGTTGTTTCACCAGGTTGACACCTCATTTTTAGATATGCCTGGTGCTGCTCCTGGCATGCCCTCCTGCACTCTTCCTTTAACCAGGGTTGATCCACGGCTTAATGGTAATGGTAGAGTGGAGGATATGCCAGGCCATGAGGTTACAGATTGTGGTTATATACAATTCTGCTGCGGATGGTGGCCCACAGCACCTCATGGATGCCCAAATTTCAGTTGCTAGATCTGTTCAAAATCTATCTCATTTAGCACAGTGTTAGTGCCATACAACACGATGGAAGGTACCCTCAATGTGAAGACTGCACTTTGTCTCCGCAAGGACTGGTCACTCCTGCCAATACTATCATGGACAGATGCAGATGCAACTAGTAGATTGGTGAGGACAAGGTCAAGGTTAATCCCTTTTGTTGATTACCTCACCACCTGCCACAGACACAGTCAAGCAGCTACGTCCTTTAGCACCCGGCCAGTTTGGTCAGTATTGGTGCTACCGAGCCAGTTTTGGTGATGGACATTGAAGTCCCCCACCCAGAGTACATGCTGTGCCCTTGCCACCCTCTGTGCTTCCTCCATGTAGTGTTCAACATGAAGGAGCACTGATTCATCAGCTGAGGGGAAAGGTGGCGAGGCGGGATATGAGTGAGCTGGGAACCAGCAAGAGGTTCCCTTGCCCATGATGCCATGAGACTTCATGGGTTCCAGAGTCAATGTTGAGGAATCCCAGCGCAACTCCCTCCTGACTGCATATTACTGTACTGCCAATTTTGGTGAGTCTATTCTGTCAGTGGCACAGGACATACCCAGGAATGATCATGGTAGTGTCTGTGATACTCTCCGTAAGGTATGATTCCATGAGTATGGCTAAGACAGGCTGTTCCTTGACTAATCTGGGGGACAACTCTACCAATTTTAGGTTCATAGGCTCAGATGTCTACAGCACAGAAGGGGACCATTCGGCCCATCATGTCCGTGCCGGTCAACAAAGATCTGACTACACTAATCCCATTTTCCAGCGCTTGACCCATAGCCCTGGAGGCTATGGCAATGCAAGTGAATAGCTAAATACTTCTTAAATGTTACCAGAGTTTCTGACTCAGCTACCCTTTCAGAGTGGTTCCAGACTCCCACCACCCTCTGGGTGAAACAATTTCTCCTCAACTCCCCTCTTACCATTCTACCTCTTACCATAAATCTATGCCCCCTGGTTATTGACCTCTCTACTAATGGAAAAAGTGCCGGCCTATCCACCCTATCTGTGCCCCTCATAATCTTATACACCTCTATCAGTTCCCCTCTCAATCTTCACTGCTCCAAGGAAAACAACCCCAGCCTATCCAATCTTTCCTCATAGCTCAGAGCCTCCAGCCCAGGCAGCAGCCTGGTAAATCTCCTCTGCACCCTCTCCAGGGCAATCACATCCTTCCTGTAATGTGGAGCCAAGAACAGCATGCAGTATTCCAATTGTGGCCTAACCAGCAGACGTTCCCAGAGGTTAGTAAGTAGGAACATGCAGAGTCGACAAGGCTAGGTGTGCCACTGTTGTTTCCGGTGCCTAGGTCAATGCCAGGTGGTCCATCCAGCTTCATTCCCTTTAGCTGTGTTGTGGTTTCAAGCAACTGGCTTGCTAGGCCATTTCAGAGGGCATATTAAGAGTCAACGACATTGCTGTGGATGGGGAGTCCCCTGTAGACCAGACCAGGTAAGGAGGAAAGATTTCCTTCCCTGAAGGACATATACACAATACACTGGGCTGAACAATAATCCACACCCAATACACTGGGCTTGTCAATATTCTACACCCAATACATTGGGCTGGACAATATTCTACACCTAATGCACTGGGCTGGACAATATTCTACAGCCAATACACTGGGCTGGGCAATAGTCTAGATGCAATACACTGGGCTGGACAATAATCTACATCAAATGCATTGAGCTAGACAAAATTCTGCACCCAATACACTGGGCGGGATAATTATGTATATCCAATACACTGGGCTGGGCAATAATCTATGCCCAACTCACTGGGCTGGACAATAATCTACACCCAATACACTGGGCTGGGCAATAATCTATGCCCAACTCACTGGGATGGACAATAATCTACACCCAATGCACTGGGCTGGGCAATAATCTACACCCAATACACTGGGATGGACAATAATCTACACCCAATACACTGGGCTGGGCAATAATCTATACCCAATACACTGGGCTGTACAATAATCTATACCCAATACACTGGGATGGACAATAATCTACACCCAATACACTGGGCTGGACAATAATCTATACCCAATACACTGGGATGGACAATAATCTACACCCAATACTCAGGGCTGGACAATAATCTACACCCAATACACTGGTCTGGACAATAATCTACACCCAATACACTGGGCTGTACAATAATCTATACCCAATACACTGGGCTGGACAATAATCTACACCCAATACACTGGGATGGACAATAATCTACACCCAATACACTGGGATGGACAATAATCTACACCCAATACACTGGGCTGGACAATAATCTACACCCAATACACTGGGCTGGACAATAATCTACACCCAATACACTGGGATGGACAATAATCTACACCCAATACACTGGGCTGGGCAATAATCTACACCCAATACACTGGGATGGACAATAATCTACACCCAATACACTGGGCTGGACAATAATCTATACCCAATACACTGGGCTGTACAATAATCTACACCCAATACACTGGGCTGGACAATAATCTACACCCAATACACTGGGATGGACAATAATCTATACCCAATACACTGGGCTGGACAATAATCTACATACAATACACTGAGCTGGACAATAATCTACACCCAATACACTGAGTTGGACAATAATCTACACCCAATACACTGGGCCAGACAATAATGTACATCCGATACACTGGGCTGGACAGTAATCCACACCCAATACACTGGGCTGGACAATAATCTACACCAATCCACAGGGCTGGACAATAATCTACACCCAATACACTGGGCCGGACAATAATCTACACCCAATACACTGGGATGGACAATAATCTACACCCAATACACTGGGATGGGCAATAATCTACACCCAATACACAGGGATGGACAATAATCTACACCCAATACACTGGGCTGTACAATAATCTATACCCAATACACTGGGCTGGACAATAATCTACACCCAATACACTGGGATGGACAATAATCTACACCCAATACACTGGGCTGGACAATAATCTACACCCAATACACAGGGCCGGACAATAATCTACACCCAATCCACTGGGCTGGACAATAATCTACATACAATACACTGAGCTGGATAATAATCTACACCCAATACACTGAGTTGGACAATAATCTACATCCAATACACTGGGCCGGACAATAATGTACATCCGATACACTGGGCTGGACAATAATCTACACCCAATACACTGGGCCGGACAATAATGTACATCCGATACACTGGGCTGGACAATAAGCTACACCCAATACACAGGGCTGGACAATAATCTATGGCCAATACACTGGGCTGTACAATAATCTACACCCAATACACTGGGCTGTTCAGTAATCTACACCCAATACACTGGGCTGGACAATAATCTACACCCAATACACTGGGCTGGACAATAATCTACACCCAATACACTGGGATGGACAATAATCTACACCCAATACACTGGGCTGGGCAATAATCTACACCCAATACACTGGGATGGACAATAATCTACACCCAATACACTGGGCTGGACAATAATCTATACCCAATACACTGGGCTGTACAATAATCTACACCCAATACACTGGGCTGGACAATAATCTACACCCAATACACTGGGATGGACAATAATCTATACCCAATACACTGGGCTGGACAATAATCTACATACAATACACTGAGCTGGACAATAATCTACACCCAATACACTGAGTTGGACAATAATCTACACCCAATACACTGGGCCAGACAATAATGTACATCCGATACACTGGGCTGGACAGTAATCCACACCCAATACACTGGGCTGGACAATAATCTACACCAATCCACAGGGCTGGACAATAATCTACACCCAATACACTGGGCCGGACAATAATCTACACCCAATACACTGGGATGGACAATAATCTACACCCAATACACTGGGATGGGCAATAATCTACACCCAATACACAGGGATGGACAATAATCTACACCCAATACACTGGGCTGTACAATAATCTATACCCAATACACTGGGCTGGACAATAATCTACACCCAATACACTGGGATGGACAATAATCTACACCCAATACACTGGGCTGGACAATAATCTACACCCAATACACAGGGCCGGACAATAATCTACACCCAATCCACTGGGCTGGACAATAATCTACATACAATACACTGAGCTGGATAATAATCTACACCCAATACACTGAGTTGGACAATAATCTACATCCAATACACTGGGCCGGACAATAATGTACATCCGATACACTGGGCTGGACAATAATCTACACCCAATACACTGGGCCGGACAATAATGTACATCCGATACACTGGGCTGGACAATAAGCTACACCCAATACACAGGGCTGGACAATAATCTATGGCCAATACACTGGGCTGTACAATAATCTACACCCAATACACTGGGCTGTTCAGTAATCTACACCCAATAAACTGAGCTGGACAATAATCTACACCCAATACACTGGGATGGACAATAATTTACATACAATACACTGGGCTAGACAATAATCTACGCCCAATACATTGGGCCGGACAATAATCTACACCCAATCCATTGGGCTGGACAATAATCTACACCCGATACACTGAGCTGCACAATAATCTACACCAATTACAGTGGACTGGATAATAATCTACACCCAACACACTTGGCTGGACAATATTTTACACCCAATACACTGTGCTGGACAATATTCTACACCCAATACACTGGGCTGGACAATATTCTACACCCAATACACTGGGCTGGACAATAATCTACACCCAACACACTGAGCTGGACAGTAATCCACACCCAGTACACTGGGCTGGACAATAATCTACACCCAATACACTGGGCTGAACAATAATCTACACCCAATACACCGGGCTGGACAATATTCTACAGCCAAGGCACAATCAACAATTTTGTTGTTTATAATTCATTTCTATGTGATTTCTCATGAACATACATTGTACCTGCTATGAATTTCTGAATGGACAATTAAATTTGAATTCAATTGAATTGAACAATAATCTTTACTCAATATACATAATTGTTAGTTGGAAACTGGATTGAATACAGTTCCAGGTTAGCTCTGCCATTGTAACCCCAAATATTTTACCCCAGGCATGTACCCTCATTTCCTAATTGCCACAGTACCCGTGCATGTATTTTGTCTGTGAGACTCTTCCTAAAATCCAGAATACTAAACATTAGATATATTGAATGGGGCTGATCAATGCATACTTTTCTCATTGGATGTGTCAGTTTGGAAGTAACAATTAGCCTGACTGACGATTAGCTATGGAAGGGAAGCAAATCTGCCAAGAGTCTGTTCCTGATTATTATCCAGGATCCTTTGCTGGAGGCATACATCTACCTATAATAAGTGAGGCTATATTATGCATCATGGTAGAATATCTGTCTGGGTTTAAACTTGGAGAATGTCTACTTGGGTAAATTACCAGATTCTTAGCAGTGTTTATTGGATAACACATCTATAGAAAGGAATAGGAAATTAGGATAAAAATAATAATAAAAAATGAAAAGATAAACTCGGAAAATTTAACATCTGTAATTTAATTTAATTATTTTAAAAGTTTATGAGAGAAAGATGTTTACACTATTTAATGTCTATCCTGTTTTTCTATGCTATGTAATATTGTTGTTTCATCATGCAGCTTTACCCTGGCACTGTTATGTCAGTCATAATTATCAAACTATCACTTCACGTGCCATATCACAAGGACAATCTGAATAAACGTCTTTAACCTTCCACAACATGCTCTTTCGATAATGCTACCTATAGCCATCCTATGTCTGGTGCCATCATTTCCCTGACTATACAAATGGGCTGGGGTCACACAGTGTAGGCTATTCGGCCCATCAAGCCCATCTACCTCCATGCTATTTCTCCCTCACTGTCCCCATATCCCTGGATATCATCAGTATCCAGAAATCTTTCGATTTGTGCTTTGAACATTCTCAATGACTGAGCTTCCACGGCCCTCTGGGGTAGAGTGTTCCAAAGATTCACCACCCTCTGAGTGAAGAAATTCCTCCTCATCTGAGTCTTAAATGGCCTGCCTCTTATTCTGAGACTGTGTCCCCTGGTTCTAGGCTCACCAGCCTGGGGAAACATCCTCCCTGCATCGACCGTGCTGAGCCCTGTAAGAATTTTGTAAGTTTCAATGAGATCTCATTCTTCGAAACTTAGTCTGTCTAAATCCCCTTGAAGTCTCTTTACATCCTCTTCACAATTCGCATTCCCACCCAATTTTGTGCCATTAGTAAACCTGGAAATATTTCAATTGATCCCCACATCCAAATCATTGATATAGTTTGAGAATAGCTGGGGTCCAAGCACTGATCCTTGCGGTACCCCACTAGTCACCGCCTGCCATCCTGAGAATGACCTGTTTATTCTTACTCTGTTTTCTGTCAGTTAACCAATTTTCAATCCATGCCAGTATATTACCCACTATCCGATTTCTCTAATGTTGTTACTAGCCTCTTGTGTGGGGCCTTATCAAAAGTCTTCTTACAATCCAAATACGCCACATCCACTGGTTCCCCCTTATCTATTCTGCTAGTTTCTCCCTCAAAAAACACCCAACAGATGTGTCAAACATGACTTCCCTTTCATAAGTCCATGTTGACTTAGAACATAAGAACATAAGAAATAGGAGCAGTAGTAGGCAATTTGGCCCCTCAAGCCTGCCCCAATATTCAATAAGATCATGGCCGATCTGCCCCAGATCTCCTCTTTCGTGCCAGCTCCTCATAACCATCAACTCCCCGATATTTCAAAAATCTATCTACCTCCTCTTTAAATACTTTCAGTGATCTAGCCTCCACAAACTCTCTGAGGTAGAGAATTCCAGACACTCACTACCCTCTGAGAGAAGAAATTCCTTTGCATCTCAGTTTTAAATGATTGCCCCCTTATTCTGTAATTATGTCCCCTAGTTTGAGATTCCCCCAGTAGTGGAAACATCTTCTTAACATCTGGCCCATCAAGCCCCCTCAGAATCCTGTACATTTCAATAAGTTCACCCTTCATTCTTCTAAACTCTAATGAATAAAGGCCTAACCTGTTTTAGCCATTCTTGAAAAGTCAACCCCTTCATCCCAGGAATCAGCCTAATGAATCTCTTTGGAACTGTCTCCAATGCCAGTATTCCCTTTCATAAATACGGCGACCAGATCTGTACACAGCACTACAGGTGTAGCCTCACCAACACCCTGTACAGTTGCAACAAGACTTCCCTATTTTTAAACTCCAACCCCATAACAATACAGGCCAAAATTCCATTTGCCTTCTTAATTACTTGCTGCACCTGCATGCTAACCTTTTGTGTTTCATGCACAAGATCACCCAGATCCCTCTGTGCTGCACTTTTTGGAGTCTCTCTCCATTTAAATAATAGTCTGCCTTTTGATTTTTCCTACCAAAGTGTATGACCTCACACTTTCCTACATTAGACTCCATCTGCCAAGTTTTTGCCCACTCGCTCAACCTGTCAATATCCCCTTGCAGACTCCTTATGTCCTCATCACAACAGGCCCTCCCACCTATTCTTATATCGTCAGCAAATTTGGATACATTACACTCTGCCTCCTCCTCCAAGTCATTAATATAGATAGTAAATAATTGAGGCCCTTGGACTGATCCTTGTGGCACTCCACTAGTTACGTCTTTCCAACCTGAAAAAGACCCATTAATCCCAACTCTCTGTCTTCTGTGTGTTAACCAATCCTCAATCCATGCTAATACCATGAGCTCTTATCTTGTGCAATAACCTTTTATATGGCACCTTCTGGAAATCTAAATACATTACATCTACCAGTTCCCCTTTATCAACTCTGCTTGTTATATCCTGAAAGAACTCTAGCAAATTTGTCAAACATGATTTCCCTTTCATAAAACCACTTTGACTCTGTTTGATTGCATTAGCTTTTCTAAGTGTCCTGCTATTTCTTCCTTAATAATGGACTCTAGCATTTTCCCAACAACAGATGTTAGACAGAAAACTTTGACTTTGGTGGATTTTGCCCACTCATATTATTTTCTAAGTGTCTTGCTATCACATCCTTTCTAATAGTTCCCCTACTAACAGGTCAAACTAACAGGTCCATAGTTCTCAGTTCTCCTTCTCTCTCCCTTCTTAAATAGTGGGGTTACATTTGCTGCTTTCCAGTGTGCAGGCCTTTCCAGGATCTATAGAATTTTGAAAGATGACTACCAATGTATCCACTATCTCTTTCGCCACTTCCTTCAACACTCTGGAATGTAGCTTATCTGGTCCAGGGGATTTATCAAGATTCAATCCTATTAATCTTTCAAGTACTACCTCTTTATTTATATTAATTTCTTTCAGCTCCTCATTGTTACAAATCCCTTGGTTCTCAAGTATTTTTGGGAGATTTTCTATATCTTCCCCCGTGGAGACAAACATAAAGTTTCTGATGAAGGGTCATACGGACTCGAAACGTCAACTGTATCCCTCTCCGCAGATGCTGTCAGACCTGCTGAGTTTTTCCAGGTATTTTTGTTTTTGAACATAAAGTAATTATTTAGTTTCTCTACCATTTCCCAATTCTCCATTATATCTCTGCCTGTAGTGGGTCTTTGCTAATCTTTTCCTTTTTACGTATCTAAAGAAGCTTTTACAACTTGCCTTTGTGTTTCACACTAGCTTGCATTCATATTCTCTTTTCCCTTTCTTTATCAGTTTCTTGGTCCTCCTTTTCTGGATTCCAAATTGCTCCCAAACCTCAGGCTTCCTAGTTTTTCTGGCAACTTCATAAGCCACTTCCTTTGATCTAATGCAGCTTTAAGTTCTTTTGTTTGCCACAGTTAATTCACCTTTCCTGTTGGGTTTTTGTGTCTCAGAGGAATGTATATTTGTTGTAGACCATGAAATGCTTATTTAAATACTAGCCATTGCTTGTCTACCATCAAATCTTTTAATGTATTTTCCCACCATCCACCATATCTACCACAGCCAACTTGCCCCTCATAGCTTCATAGTTTGCCTTGTTTAGATGTAAGACTGTCATTCCAGAACTGTATCACTTACAAAATTAATGAAAAATTCTATCACATTATGGTCACTATTACCTAAATGCTCCTTTACAGCAAGGTTATTAATTAGCTTTTCTCATTACATAACACTAAATCTAAATTGACCCAATCCCTAGTTGGTTCTTCAATGTACTGCTCCAGAAACCCATATCATACACACGCTAGGAATTCATCCTCCACAGCATTAGCGCTAATTATGTTTACCCAGTCTATGGGCAGAATCATCCATGCCGACTGGCATCAGGCGTGCTCAACAGTGCGAGCAGAGAAGGCCAAAAATTGGTTTCACGACATTGTCAAACCAGTTTGCGATTGTCCACTCAGCCCATTGATGGCGGGCCGCATTTCCCGCCATCGGATGTCAGGAACCCCATTGTAATACATCTGCATATCATTATAAGGCCAGTCCGCCAGAATCATCCTCTCCCCCACACCCTGCTGGGTCATCCTCCCATGTCGGCGTCATTGCACGCCGGTGCAGAACACGTCTTGATAAGTGACGTGCAGAAGTTGGGACTTACCGCCAGGGCCTTGCTTTTATTGTGGACATCTGAGCTGCAGTCTGACAGCAATGGCACACTGGAGGAATGTCAATGACATGCTGGGTGGATTCTCATGGACATGGCTCTGTGGCAAAGCAGCTCACGGAAGTTGGAAAGTCACCGTTGATGGTCTGCTCACAACGGATAATGGTCGAGGGGGTGGAGAGGAAGGTCCAGCTGTGTTTGGGAGAGAGAGGTGCACTAGGGGGTGGGGGGGTGGAAGGTCTAGGATCGACTGGGAGAGGAAGAGGTGTCAGAAGGCAGCTGAAGTTGGGGGGGAAGTTGGAAAGTGGGGAGGGAGTACAGGGGGAGGAGGGAGTAACGGGGAGAAGACGGCAACTGGGTGTAAGGGGGGAGTGTGGTAGGTGTAAGGGAAGGAGTTCAGAGGTGGGGAAGGAATGCGGAGAGAGGAGGGAATCCGGAGGGACAAAGGAGTACGGAGAGGGGAGGGAGTAAGGCTGGAGGAAGGAGTCGGGAAGGGGGAAGCAGTAATGCTGAGGAAGAAATAAGGCTGGAGGAAAGAGTCAGGGCAGCGGAAGGACTGAGGGTAGCAGAAGAAGTAAGGGTGTCTGAAGAAGTCAGGAAAGGGAAGGACTAAGCAGGACTAAGCAGGACTAAGAAGGACTAAGTGGTGGAGTTCCAGCATGGGGAAGGGGTTCCAAAGTGGGGAAGGGGTCTGGGGTAGGGTGGTGCTGGGAGGTGGATGTCCAGGTGAATGTGCAAAGGAGGCCTCTGAAAAGTCCATGACTGCCTACTGGGAAGCAAACTGAAGGTGGGTGTGGTATGAGGGAATGGTGAGAATGACAAAGGGCTGGGTGAGGCAGTGGGGACGGAGGGTGAGGTTTCGACAGTAATGGTAGAAGGGACGGCAAGGGTGGCTGGTGAGGACTCGGAGACAGATACGGACCCTGGGGGCGGGAAGGACAAGGTCAAGGAGGTTAATGTGGATGGGAGTGGAATTTTTGGGAAGGAAGGGAATGTGCACATTCACCTGGACACCCCCAAAGGAAAAGGGCTGTGGCTGGTAGATCACAGAGGGGAGGTGCAAGATGATGCCGGGGGGGGGTGGGGGTCAACTGTGATGGGGCAAAGGAAATGGGTGACTGCGGGAGGGGAAATGATGTGGGGGCACATGAGAAACTGAATCAAGACCGTGCTGTCCAAATCGAAAGTGAAATGACAGTCATGGTGGGCGAAATCATGTGCTGCATGGGAGTGTGATCAGTGGGTGGGTGGAGATGCAGGTCAGCTCAGATGGACAACTCTGACCACAGGATTGAAAATGCTCAGGACAGTGAGGTGCGTATGATACATGAAGGATCCACGTGCATGGTTGAGTACTTGCATGAGGCTCCGAAAGGCCCTGCCACACACACACACACACACACACACACTTCTCCTCCAGGATCACTCATGGGCTGGCTGCTCCCTCTGCAGTGACAGGGAATGAGGTTGAGGGGCTCACGGGCAAAGGGGACTCGGAGGGAGAGGACAGCCTCTGAGATTCCTGAGTGGATGACCCGGGGGTGTCCAGCTGCCGCTCCTCCTCCCTTCGGGTACCCGGCGGCCCCGGCCTGACCCCTTGAGGGGAAGGAGCACCTGGAGGGACATCGAGGTGCCCCGTTTCCCTCTCATGTTGCCACTGCAGGAACTCACCCATGTACGATGTGTCATGAGGCTGTAAGTGTGTGAGTTGAGAGTGATGAGAATTGTGAGTTACCCTGATGGAACGGATGAGATCATTCATCCTGTAGCGGCACTGGGCGGCTGTCCTCTTTTGCAGGGCGTTGGCGCTGGCCACCACTGCCACCGCCTCCCATGCTGGATTGGTGATGCAGCTGCGCATCCTGTGGCCAGAGCTGCAGTAGAAGACATCACAGCGGGCCTCCACGGCATTCAAATGGCATTCGAGGGATGTGTCACTGAAGCAGGGGGCTGCAGTCTTTTTGCCTTTCGGGGCCACCGTGCCTTCCATGCGGCAGTCCTGGGCTGGACCTCGAGGGGTGTGCACACAGCTGTAGTGTAAATGTGGCACCCGGCATGATGAAACGGCGAGGTGATGGCATGGTGGGCGAATGAGAGCCCGCCTGCCATGGAAACAGCATGTAGCAGGACTGGGACGATATGGCATGAGAAAATATCATTGCCTGCTACCGCACATAGTGCAAATCTGGGACGATTCCGCCCGATATAACAATTGAAGCTACTAATTAAAACTCTATTTCCCATGTTCCATGCAGCTCTAATTTCCTGATTTATACCATGCCCAACATTACCATTACAGTTTGCTGGCCTATAAACAACTCTCACCAATGTTTGCTCTCCCTTGCTGTTTCTTAGCTCCATCCAAACTGATTCTACATCTTGATCCTTTGATCTAAGATTATCTCCCACTCATGTACTGCATGATCCCATCCCTTATTAACAGCACTACCCCACCTCCTTTTCCTTTTATCCTACCCTTCCTAAATGATGAATATCTTTGAATATTCAGTTCACAGCCTTGGTCACCTTGTAACCGTGTCTCTGTAATGACAATTAAATCATGCCCTTTTACCTCTATTTGTGCATTCAAATCATCTACCTTGTTATGAATGCTGCATGCATTCAGACAGAGCGCCCTTAACTTTGTCTTTTTAACATTATTCCACATTCTGATCCTATTTGATACCTGCCTTTGCTTCATCTACCTTTTAATTTCATTTACTATTTTTCTACTTCCTTGCTTACCAATCTTGCTTCCCTCAGATCTGAGCTCCCTCTCAGGTTCCCATCCCCCTGCCAATCTAGTTCAAATCCTCCCCAACAGCACTGGCAAATCGCCCTGTGAGGATATTAGTCCCAGTCCTACTAAGGTGCAACCTGTCCTTCTTGTACAGGTTCCACCTGCCCCAGAACCAGTCCCAATAACTGACAAACCTGATGCCCTCTCTCCTACACCAATTCTCCAGCCACATGTTCAATCTCTCAATCATCCTATGTTCCCTTGCACATGACACTGGGAATAATCTTCAGATTACTGTTTTTGAGGTCCTGCTTTTTAATTCTTTCCTAACTCCCTAAAATCTGCTTTCAGGAACTCATCCCTCTTCCTACCTATGTTGTTGGTACCAATGTGGACATGGCCTTTAGCTGTTCACCCTCCCCTAAAGAATGTCCTGCAACCACTCTGTGACCTTCTTGACCCTGGCACCTGGGAGGCAACATACCATCCTGGAGTCATGCCTACGGCCGCAAAAATGTCTGTCGGTTCCCCTAACTAATGAATCTCTCATTACCATTGCACTTCTGCTCTTCCTTCTCACTTCCTGTGCAGCTGAGTCACCTGTGATGCCATGGATTTGGCTCTTGCTGTACTCCTTTAAGATGCCATTACCCTCACCAGTATCCAAAATGGAAAACCAGTTAGCGAGCAAGATTGATTCAGGGGACTCCTGCACTACCTTCCTTGTTCTCTTAGACTGCCTGGCGGGCTCTGCCTGTATGCCCCTAACCTGCAGTGTGACCACCTCCCTAAAAATGCTATCCAAGTAATTCAATGACTTGCAGATGCACCACAGAGACTCGAGCCGCTGCTTAAGTTCATAAACCCAGAGCACAAACTTCTGCAGCCAGTGACATTTCAGATGCACATAGTGTGTCCATGACTTTCCACATGTCACAGGATGCACATTCCACTCAGCCGAGCTGCCTTGCCATGCTTTAACTTTACAAACTTTTTATTGTTAAGCAGAATAAGTAGAATAACTTACCAGTTACTCTCCAATCAGCTTCTTCCCCTGTACCGAAGTAAAAACCAAATTCTAGAGGCTGAAAAAGGTAGAAAAAGAAAGGAGCAAATCCTTCCTCTCTTCACCGTATTCCCTCACTCGCCACGTTCCCAGCTTTTCACTCTGTCAAAGACACACTCAATTATAAGTTACAGAGAATGGGTAAGGCAATCATACTAGTATTTTGGTATTTTGTTTTTTTATTAATTTTTCATAGATCATGAGCATATTCATTTGACCATTACATTTTGGCAGGCAGGCCTTTGTAACCAAGTTTGATTATCCCTCAATAAACTTTGAACTACTGTTTTAAAACTGCTGAGCCTTTATTGTGAAAATCATTATTTATCAATGACATGAAGCACACTGCCTCAGCCATTTACATCATTTCGAGGTCCCCAGCATCGTAGATGCCAGCCTTCAGCCAATTCGATTCACTCCACGTGATATCAAGAAATGGCTGAAGGCACTGAATACCGCAAAGGCTATGGACCCTGACAATATTCTGGCAATAGTACTGACGACTTGTGCTCCTGAACTTGCCGCACTCCTAGTCAAGCTGTTCCAGTACAGCTACAACAATGGCATCTACCCAGTGATGTGGAAAATTGCCCAGGTATACCCTGTACACAAAAAGCAGGACAAATCCAACCCACCCTATCAATTGGACAAATCCAATTACCGTCCTATCAGTCTAGATTTAGTCATCAGTAAAGTAATGGAAGGGGTCATCAACAGTACTATCAAGTGGCACTTGCTTAACAATAACCTGTTCACTGATGTTCAGATGGTTCAAACATGGGCAAAAGAGCTGAACTCCCGAGGTGAGGTGAGAGTGACTGCCCTTGACATCAGGGCAGCATTTGACCGAATGTGGCATCAAGGAGCCCTAGCAAAACTGGAGTCAATGGGAATCAGGGGGAAAACTCTCCACTGGTTGGAATCATACCTAGAACAAAGGAAGATGGTTGAGGTTGTTGGAGGTCAGTCATCTCAGCTCCAGGACATCACTGCAGGAGTTCCTTAGGGTAGTGTTTGAGACCCAACTATCTTCTGCTGCTTCATCAATGACCTTCCTTCCATCATAAGGTCAGAAGGGGGATGTTCACTGATGATTGCATGATTGCACATTCGCGACTCCTCAGATACAGAAGCAGTCCATACCCAAATGCAGCAAGACCTGGACAATATCCAGGCTTGGGCTGACAAGGGGCAAGTAGCATTCGCGCCACACAAGTGCCAGGCAATGACCTTCTCCAATAAGACAGAATCCAACCATCGCCTTTTGATGTTCAATAACATTACCATCACTGAATCCCCCACTATCAACATCCTGGGGGTTACCATTGACCAGAAACTGAACTGGACTAGCCATATAAATACTGTGGCTACAAGAGCAGGTCAGAAGCTATGAATCATGCGATGGTAACCCACTTCCTGCCTCCCCAAAGCCTGTCCACCATCTACAAGGCACAAGTCAGGAGTGTGATGGAATATTCTCCACTTGCCTGGATGAGTGCAGCTCTCACAACACTCAAGAAGCTTGACACTGTCCAAGGCAAAGCAGCCCACTTGATAGGCACCACATCCACAAACATTCACTCCCTCCACCACCGACGCACAGTAGCAGCAATGTGTACCATCTACAAGGTGCACTGCAGAAATTCACCAAGGCTCCTTAGACAGTACCTTCCAAACCCACGACTACTACCATCTAGAAGGACAAGAGCAGCAGATAGATGGGAACACCACCACCTGGAAGTTCCCCTCCAAGTCACTCACATCCTGACTTGGAAATATATCGCTGTTCCTTCACTGTCGCTAGGTCAAAATCCTGGAACTCCCTTCCTAACAGAACTGTGGGTGTACCTACACCACATGGACTGCAGCGGCTCAAGAAGGCAGCTCACCACCACCTTCTCAAGGGCAACTAGGAATGAGCAATAAATGCTGGTCCAGCCAGCGAAGCCCACATCCCATGAATGAATAAAAAAAAATACAGAAAGATGCCATTTGATCCATGAAGTCCACTATAAGAACCGTTAGCAGTGAGACAATGAAATAGACCCCATGATCTTCATATCATACATTGACCAAAAGGACATAAAAAATAGGAGCAGGAGCAGGCCATTCATCTCTTCAAACCTGCTTTGCCATTCCATTAGATCACGGTTGATCTTCTATCTCAACTCCACCTTCCTCCACTATCCCCATATCCTTTAATTCTATCATTCTATGTCTTGAATATATACAACAGCCGAGCACCCACAGTTCTCTGGGGCAGAGAATTCCAAAGGTTCACACCCTTTGAGTGAAGAAATTGCTCCTCATCTCGGTCCTAAATGGCCCACTCCTTATTCTGAGACTGTGAAACCTAATTATAGACTTGCCAGTCTGTTATTGTTGTTTTGTTCTGTTATGTGGTAGTCATGGTCCTGACTTATGATAAGACTGGAGGCGATACTGTTCGCAAACTCTATCTTTTATTGAACATTATGCTAACTATTTATAAGGTAGTCACTGCACAAAACTCTACATCGAGCTATCTCTCTCCATGCTCTGTTATCATGTGACCTTACGTTACTGTTGATGTAGATCATATATTTACATATTTAACATCAACCCTTTATGATACATCTCCCCCAAGTCTCTGATTCAATAAATGCTATTTACATTATCCTACATCTCTCCCAAAATCTCTGTCTTTATCTCTGATTCGGGGATAAGCATAGTGGTGGTTTCACTGATCTCCCCGGCCTCGTTCACATCCCTCTCGGAGGTTGCATAGGGTTCATGTTCTCCATGTTTGCTTTTGAACTCTGTGGAGTAGCTTGTGAATCTTCAGAGACTATGGGTTCTCTGTTCCTGATCATATGGATTTTCAGTCCATTCAAATGATGGTCTTCTCCTTGTTGATATGAGTGCGTTTCTATTTATTCTCAGTATTTTGTTTCAACAGGATAAGATCTCAGACTTTGTGTCTTTTCCAGTACTTGACATTCTCTATTCTGGTCTCTAATCGAGACTGGTCTCTACTGGTTGGAGTTCTGGTAATTTATCACTCTATGGTGACGGTTGTAATTCTTTGATTTTCACGATACTTATCCTCCTTCTCCCTTACTCTCTTGATGTCAGAGATTTTTAGGCATGGAATGAGCATATGTGGAAGGATAGGAAGTTGAGTGTGTAATATAAGGTCCAGAGGGGTCTTGACAAGGTGGATGTGAAGAGGATATGGAAGTATGTAGAACTAGGGGTCACTGTTTAAAAATAAGGGGTCACTCATTTAAGACAGGGATGAGGAGAATCTTTTTCTCTCAGAGGGTAGTGAGATTTTGGAACTTTCTTCCTCAAAAGGCAGTGGAAGCAGAGACTTTGAATATTTTTAAAGCAGAGCTAGATAGGCTTTTGATAAGCAAGGGGTGAAAGGTTATCGGGGTAAGTTGGAATATGGGGTTGAGGTTACGTTCAGATCAGCCATGATCCTATTGAATGATGGAGCAGGCTCAAGAGGCCGAGTGGCCTTCTCCTGCTCCTAAAATTCATATGTTCATAATCTTCTTCCTATCAGTTCTGATGTAGCTAATCCTTTCTGTAGTGGTGTGAAACGGTAGCTCAATAGTGCTAAATTGCGATCATCATTCATTTTCAACAAAACTTTTACTGTTCTTACTCCTCATTTGGCCTAACCATTTGCTTGTGGGTACCTGGATAAACTAGTTGAGTGGATAAATCCATAGTCTTCTGTAAATTTTTTGAACCATTCATTCCCAAACTGTGGACCATTGTCTGAAATGACTAGATCTGGAATGCCATATGTGGCAAAATTTATTTCAGTGAATTGATGACTGCTTCTGAGGTTGTTCCATGAAGACATTTAACCTCAATCCATCTGGAGTAATGGTCAACAGCCATGAGGAATGTCTTCTCCTTGAGCTCGAATAGGTTCACTACAAGACATTCCCAGGGTCTGGGTGGAAATGATGATACCATCAAAGATTCTTCCTGTGCTTGGCGATGGATTATACAGGTGATGCAGCTCGAAATCATGCCTTCAAGTGACTTTGAAATTCCTGCCCATCAAACTGAATTAATTTTGTGCCCTAGCATGACACTTTGTAATGGCCAGGTGTCCCTGGTGTATTCTTTAAAGGATTTTGAGTCTGAGTGCTCTTAGTATGACCAACCTCTCATCGTAGATTAATAAGTTGCCCACAATATTGAGATGTCTGCTTTGCTTGAAGTCCTGTTTTAGGGTAAGATTGTTAACAACGTATTCTGACCATCCATTTTCTCAGTATTCTCTGATTTTAGAACATTCTTAATCTGTTCTGCATGGTTGGCGTATTTTGTTGAGCTTCCGTGTGATGATTGCTGATAAGAATTTTGTCATGAGTAATCTATATGACTCTCCCTCCTCAACAACATTACGTCCTCCTGTTCAGACTTCCCAATAGGAATGCGTGACAATGCCCTCTGAAATGGCCTATCAAGCCATTCAGTTCTATCCAGCTGCGAAAAAGATAATAAAAAGGGATGAAACTGGATGGACCACTTGGCATCGACCTGGGCACCGGAAACAACAACAGCAAAGTCGACCCTGCAAAGTCCTCCTTGCTAACATCTGGGGGCTTGTACCAAAATTGGGAGACCTGTCTCACAGACTAGTGAAGCAACAGCCTCACATAGTCATCCTCACAGAAGCTTACGTTACAGACAATGTCCCAGACACCACCATCACCATCCCTGGGTATCTTCTGTCCCACCAGTCGAGACAGTGGCATGGTGGTATACAGTCAGGAGGGAGTTGTCCTGGGAATCCTCAATATCAACTCCAGCCCAAATGAAGTCTCATGACATCAGGTGAAGCATGGGCTGTGAAGCCTCTTGCTGATTACTATATAACACGTTCCCCCACCACTGCCGGTCCGCCCCACCCCCACCCTTCAGCTGATGAATCAGTGCTCCTCCATGTTGAACACCACTTAGAGAAAGCAACAAGGGTGGCAAGGGCGCAGACTCTAGGTGGGGGACTTCAGTGGCCATCACCAAGAGCGGCTCGGTAGCACCACTACTGACCGAGCTGGACGAGTCCTAAATGACATAGCTGCTAGACTGGGTCTGCGGCAGGTGGTAAGGGAACCAATAAGAGGGAAAAACATACTTGACCTCATCCTCACCAACCTGCCTGCCGCAGATGCATCTGTCCACATAGGAGTGACCACCGCACAGTCATTGAGGAGACGAAGTCCCGTCTTCACATTGAGAATAAACTCCATCATTTTAGGTGGAACTACCACCGTGCTAAATAGAATAGATTTCGAACATACCTAACACCTCAAGACTGGGCATCCATGAGGCGCTGTGGGCAATCATCAGCAGCAGTAGTGGGCTCAATCACAATCTGTAACCTCAAGACCCAGCATCTTCCTCACTCCACCATTACCACCAAGCCAGGGATCAACCTTGGTTCAATGAAGAGTGCAGGAGGGCATGCCAGGAGCAGGACCAGGTATATCTAAAAATGAGGTGTCAACCTAGTGAAGCTATAACACAGGACTAATTGCATGTCAAACAGCATAAGCAGCAAGTGATTGACAGAAGTAAGTGATCCCACAACCAACAGATCAGATCTAAGCTCTGCAGTGCTGCCACATCCAGTCATGAATGATGGTGGACAATTAAATAAATTACTGGAGGAGAAGACTCCACAAATATCTCCATCCTCAATGATGGAGGAGCACAGCACATCAGTGCAGAAGATAAGGCTGAAGGATTTTCTGTGGACGCCCCCAACATCACAGATGCCAGTCTTCAGCCAATTCGATTCACTCCACATGACATCAAGAAATGGCTGAAGGCATTATACACTGCAGACGTTATGGGTTCCACCAGGGCCACTCAGCTCCTGATTTTGTTACAGGCTTGGTCCAAGAGAGCTAAACAAATGGACAAAAGAGCTAAACTCCAGGGATGAGGTGAGAGTGACTGCCCCTGACATCAAGGCCGCACTTGACCGAGTGTGGCATCAAGATGCCCTAGCAAAACTGGAGTCAATGGGAATCAGGGAAAACTCTCTACTGGTTGTAGTCATTCCTAGCACAAAGGAAGATGGTTGTGCCTGTTGGAGGTCAGTCATCTCAGCTCCAGGACATCACTGCAGGAGTTCTCCAGGGTATCCTCAGCCCAACCATCTTCAGCTGCTTCATCAATGGCCTCCCTTCCATCATAAGGTCAGAAGTGGGGATGCTCGCTGGTGATTCACAATATTCAGCACCATTCGTGACTCCTCAGATACTGAAGCAGTCCATGTCCAAATGCAGCAAGATCTAGACAATGTCCAGGCTTGGGCTGACAAGTGGCAAGTAACATTCGCGTCGCACAAGTGCCTGGCAATGACTATCTCCAACAAGAGAGAATCTAACCATCACCCTTGTCATTCAATGGCATTACCATCACTGAATCTCCCACTATCAACGCCCTGGGAGTTACCATTGACCAGGAACTGAACTGGACAAGTCATATAAATACTGTGGCTACGGGAGCAGATCAGAGGCTAGGAATTCTGCTGTGAGTAACTCACCTCCTGACTCCCCAAAGCCTGTCCATCATCTACAAGGCACAAGTCAGGAGTGTGATGGAATAGTCTCCACTTGCCTGGATGAGTGCAGCTGCAACAACACTCAAGAAGCTTGACATCATCCAGGACAAAGCAGGCTGCTTGGTAATCCTTCCACAAAAATTCACTCTCTCCACCGCAGATGAACAGTGGCAACAGTGTGTACCATCTACAAGGTGCACTGCAGCAAATCACCAAGCCTCGTTCGACAGCACCTTCCTAACCCAAGACCGCTACCATCTAGAAGGTCAAGACAGCAGATAGATGGAAACACCACCACCTGGAAGTTCCCCTCCAAGTCACTCACCATCCTGGCTTGGAAATATATCGCCGTTCCTTCACTGTCGCTGGGTCAAAATTATGGAACTCCCTTCTCTAACAGCACTGTGGGTGTACCTACACCACAGGGACTGCTGCGGTTTAAGAAGGCAGCTCACCACCACCTTTTCAAGGGCAATTAGGGACGGGCAATAAATGCTGGCCTAGCCAGCAACACCCACATCCCGTGAATGAATTTTAAAAATTAGTTTTTTTTTGTTTATACCTAAAGGCATTAATACTCTTTTCCCTATTGTCACCATGCATTTAAAGAGTACTGACAGACATGGGCTAGCTGACAGCTGTGGGATCGACAAATGCAACATATCAAGTGATTGATTTTTTTTTTAAATAGGAAAACAATGAATGAGCTCAAGGCTGTGAATTAATCTGAGGGTTCACATTGCATTGTAAACTACTCGAGCTTCACTCTTCCCTCTGAGTTGAAGTGATCGGAACACTTCAATTAAATTACAGCTCTGTAATTAATTCTCAAGTGTCCATTATCTTTCATAAATGTCAGGTCAGGAAATTATCAAGTTGATGACAGAGAAAATGTAAACAATGATTAACTAGTCACCACAAACTTACCGAGTTACCAGAATTACATGTTTGAATGGCTCAAAAATCCTGAATTTTTTTTTTAAAGAACAAAAATATCCGTCAGATAGAAAAAATGATGCATGTGCACAGCAGGTCAAAGAAAACCTGAACAAGAACAAAGGGACAATGATTCCAGTGTAACTGCTCTACATATCCACCCACCCAAGAACTGTTAAAGTCACCCCTAACATTAATCTGTTCTCTTTTAGCCGCTGACTGAAGATCACACACATATTTCCAACATTTTTGAATTGTACTTCAGATTTTCAGCATTTGCCATTTTTCTTCTTGATTTATCCCATTGTGATATATCCATCCATTATATACATACATAGGATAATTACATAGCTCCCTTTCTGCAGTCGGTAAACTAGGAAAATAAATCCTGAGGGTCCCACATGTTGTGGATGACTGCATTACATTACTGCGGCATTAATGGCAGACGGTCACCATAGTTATCCAAGGACCAAATATGTTAGCTCTATTTCAAGATTACTGCAGATGACAGTCGTGTTATGACAGCTATGTCAACTGTCACTCACCTGCCCATTAGCAAAGGTAATAATGTCATTTACAGCAGATGTCAGATTATAATTTGAAAAAAAAGCTACAATAATTGTATCACTGTTGGCTGATTACTTAGCCCGGTAAAGGACATTTAAATGAAGGTAGATTGATTAGCCAATCAGATTGTTGCATTTCCCATTGAGAAAATCTCTGTAATAATGAATGACAGAGTCAAAGATTGATTACTATAATAGAAAGTCATCGAGAGCTGCACTCACAGGCAGACCCAGTTCAAGTGCATTTGAATACATAGACTTGCTGCCAGAGTTAAGTAATATTGAATGACTTGCCTGTATTACACTGGGGAATTGGGGATAGGTAGCTTGATTAAAGGATAAAACTACATGCTGAGTCCTTCAAGCAATCTATCAACCCTCGCTTTCCCAATGGAGTACAGGCAGAATCCTTTATCCTACTCCATCTACAATATATGCTTCGTCTATTTTGTAGATAGTCTTGCCTTTCCTCATTTGCTTCTTTTCCTCTGCTTGGATCTGCCAAGAGCATGGGAAGGTTTACTTATTACAGTTAGTCTTAAGGGAGTCATTCTACACTGCCAAACCGAATCCCAAGATTGTGGCTAAGGCACTCACCATGAAATATCGTCGATGCAGTGGCGGCTCTCTGAAGATAGTTGTCAACAAGACAAATTGTTAAAAAATATATAATTCTGTCTCCTTCCCAAAGGGCTCTGACTGGATAATCTTCACATGCTTTCTGATCCAAGAGCCGAGGATTTATATCTTCACAACTGTGTTAGGCGCCTGTGCTCTCAGCTGAGATGATCAGATTGAAAGTGTGGTGCCTACCCAAACAAGGCCTTGCCTTTTCTACAAGTGTGACCCAAACCTGTGTAGTTACTTTTCATCTTCTGTTTGCACAACTTGTCAACTGTTTGGTATTATTTCGAACTTCAGGTTCATTGGGTAGAATTGAAAGTCATATAGCAGCAATGTAAGAGGAGAGAGATCAAAATCAGTTATATCAAACTGTAATAGCTAACTCTGTATTTCACGCATGGGGACACATATCTATGGTGAGCCAGATATGTTTGGGTACAAGTTCACACTCCAGCTTCTTCAGCTGGCAAGTTCAGTTCATTATGGAAAGGTAACATGTGGCAGTGGGGGAGGGCTAATCTAATACTCTCAAACACCCTTCAACAACCAACAACAGCTTATATTTATATAGCAAATTTATCATAATAAAACATCCTAAGATGCCTCGCAGGAGTGTTATAGAGCAAAATTAGACACACAGACACATAAGATAGTATGAGGAAAGCTTGGTTAAAGAGGTAAGTTTTAAGGAGTGTCTTAAAGGAAGAAAGAGAGGTGACGAGTTAGGCAGATTTAGTGAGGGAAATCCAGAGCTTAGGGGCTAGGTAGCTGAAGGCATGGCCAACAAATTCAGGGATTCACCAAGAGGCCTGAACTAGATGAGCATAGCCATCTCCTAGAGTTGTAGAGCTGGAGATGATTACAGAGGTAGGGAGGAGTGAGGCCATGGAATGATTTAAAAACAAGGATGGGAATTTGAAAATTGAGGCATTACCTGACTGGGAGCCAATATAGGTCAGCCAGCATCTGAGTCATAAATTAACAGGACTTGGTGCAAGTAATGACATGGGCAGCAGAGTTTTGGATGACCTCAAGTTTACGGTGTGTAGGATGTGGGAGGCCAACAAGGAATACATTGGAGGTATGCTGGAGGTATGGAGGTATCCACAGATGCTGCCAGACCTGCTGAGTTTTTCCAGGTATTTTTGTTTTTGTTAAGGAATACATTGGAATAGTCAGGTATAGAGGAAACAATATCATGATGGTTTCAGCAGCAGATAGGCAGGGGTGAAGTTGGGCAATGTTATGGAGGTGGAAATAGGTAATCTTAGTGATGATGTGAATTTGTGGATGGAAGCTGATTTCAGAGTCAAATATAACACTAAGGTTGTGAATAGACTTGTTTAGTCTCAAACTGTTGCCAAGGTGAGGGATGGAGTTGGTAGCTATCATATGGAGTTTGGAATGGGGACCAGAAACAACTTCTTCAGTCGTCCTGATAATTAACTGGAGGAAATTTCTGCTCATTCAGTACAGTTGGATAAGTAGTCTGGTAATTTAGCAATAGTGGAGGAGCCGAGACAGGTGATGGTGGTGAGGTGTCATTAGCATACTTATGAAAACCAACACTGTGTGATGGTGCCATTGAGGGGGAGTATGTAGATGAGAAATAGGAGGGTGCCAAGGAGGTAATGAGGGACACCAGACGTAATGGCGTAGAAACAGGAAGAGACGTCATTGAGAGTGATACAGTTATACAATTAGATAGATAGGAATGGAACCAGGCGAGTGCAGTCCCACCCATCTTAACGCAGTGGGGAGACATTGAGTAGAATGGTGCGTGCAACCATGTCAAAGGCTTCATACAATCAAGATGTACAAGGAGGGACAGTTTACCTTTGTCACAGTTACATGGGCTATCATTTGTGACAGAAAAGAACCATTTGTGTACTGTGGCAAGGAAGAAGTCTGATGGGAGGGATAAAAACAATGAATTCGGGAAAAGGTGGGCATGAATTTGGGAGGGGACAACACATCTCAGAACTTTGGAGAGGAAAAGGAGGTTGAAGTTGAGGCAGTGGTGTGACAGCAGTGGTGGGGTCAGGGGTTGTTTTGTTGAGGAGAGGGGTAAAGGCAGGAGGAGCAATACCTGAAGAGAGAGAACCATTAACAATGTCAGCCAACATGGGGACCAGGAGGGGAATAAAAATGGAAAATGCTGGAAAAACTCAGCAGGTCTGGCAGCATCTGTGGAGAGAGAAACAGAGCTAACATTTCGAGTCCAATGTGACTCTTCTTCTGAACAGGATGGGAAGTTGTGTGGTCAGGGGAATAGGATGGAGGAAGCAAGAGATTGGTCTTGTGGACAACATGAGCTCAAAGAGGGCATGAGGGGAGGTAGGAGAGAAACTAGAGAAAGATGAGTCAGTTAGAAAGCAACGTAGGTGGGGCCTGCAGGTATGACACGTGCCCATTCTATTGGTGGCACAGGGCAGTCCAATCAGCAGTTGAAGGTGCCCAACAATTTATGACAAGGTAATAAATCCTATACTTAAGGTCAACAGTATGTTTATCTTTACATTACAAATTCACAATTCACAGCTACTTAATTAGCAGATCCTAAATTTGTGAAAGGCAAGATGTAAATGAAAGTTCTTTATTGTTGAAGTTATGGTTGGAGTTCAGGTAGATTTTGTGATAGGGCAGTGTATGGTTGGGGCAGGATTGGCGATTTCAGTGAGATTGTGGTATGGCTGGGATGTGGGAGTGTGGGTGGGGATGGGGTGGGCAATGTGTTGGGTTGGAGATGGGGTCTGGGTTAGTTTTGGGGCTGGGATTAGATCAGTGGGGTAGGTGGAACTGGTGGGGTGGGGCAGGGGAGTGGGTAGTGGTTGAGGTGAGGTGAGGTTAGCGTCGACTAGGGGTGAGAAAATTGGAGTGGAGAGGGATGGGTTGGGAGTTGGAGTGAGAGGTGGGAGTGGAGTGTGCAAAGGGTTTGAGAATGGGCTGAGGTTGAGGCAGGGTGGGGTAGCAGTGGGGTGAGAATGGAGTTGGAAGGGGGGTTGGGGCGGGAGCGTGAGTTGGAAAGCAGTGGGGTTAGGCAGGGATGTCAGGTGGGTAGGGATGCAGTGGGGTGGGGTAGGGACTGGGAATGGACAGAGGGTGATGAGTGTTTGGGGCTGTGATTATTTGGTTGCAGTTTCCAAAGTCTGCAGAAGATTTCAATGCAAACCATTGGATGCGCCTTATCTCAGACCACCAGAGACCACCTGGAGAAATGCATTCCATGAAAAATAGTCATCCCTAGTCATGTGTCATTCATTCAATCCATGTGAATCAGAGGGAATACTTTTCGAAGCCTTTAGATAGCTTTGTAAACATTTTTTTGAGAAAAAGTGAATTTAGCACTTTAGTATTATGTGTGCTACTGCAGCAATTTTTATTCAGTTTAATCTTTCCCATTTCCCCTTGTTGCTTTTCTTCATACATTGACTAATTGGTCCTATACTGAATCTAAATGCTGCATTTAATATTTCTGCACTGTGGTTAGTGGCTCTGTGATATACAGGCAGTGCCTCCAGCACTCTGGAGAGCCACCTCAGGCATGTGAGATGACTGGAAGAATAAATAAAGTCATTGGTCACACTGGACTGTATGCACTATCATGTTTTCCTGGGCACATAGAATCTTCTCCAATATTGTTTGCAAGCACTTGTATTTGTATAACTCCCGAACTCAACACCACTATTCCTACTGGAAGCAGTTAGGTACAATATAAACATGTATTTATTTCAGTAGAACTTCACTTAAAGTCCATGTAATAAGTAAGGAACTATGTAAAAATAATGACTATAAAACTGCTTTGAAACTACCCAGGTGTGAACCTGACTATGTAACAGCCTCTTCCATCAGTCCATACATTGTGTTCTGTTCAAGAGCAGGTCTGAACTCAAGTTTCACGCATGAAATTGTTGAGCCACTTACTAGGGGAGAGTAGCTGAAATGTTTTCCCACTGACTTGCTCCCAAGTTTTCATCTTCACATTTCCTTCTTCTCAGTGAGTTGGGATCAAGGCCAAAGATCCCCATCCACCCTTTACAACAGAGGATGAGGAGAGGAGGAGACTACCCACACCCATCAGATTCAAGCACTCCAATTGGCTATGAATCTTGTATTGAAAGCTAGCAATTCCACATCTAGGAACATGGAAAAAGGAATTAGCCATCTCGCATCTCGGGCCTGTTCTGCCAATCAATGGCTGATCTGTGACATAGCTCCATATGCCCTTTGCTAGGCTGATTCCTGACATGAAGGAGTTGTCTTAAGTGGAAAAGTTGAGCAGGTTGGGCCTATATTTATTAGAGTTTAGAGGAATGACAGGTGATCTTATTGAAACATATAAGATTCTGAAGGGGCTTGACAGGGTAGATGCTGAGAAGATGTTTCCCCTGTTGGGGGAATCTAGAACTAGGAGGCACAGTTTAAAAATAAGAGGTTGCCCATTTAAGACTGAGTTTAGGAGAACTTTCTTCTCTCAGAGGAGTTAGTCTTTGAAATTCTCTTCCACAGAGAGTAGTGGAGGCTGAATCATTGAATATATTCAAGGTTGAGTTAGACAGATTTTTGACCAACAAGGGTTATGGTGGAGGTGGGAGGAAACAGACAGGAAAGTGGAGTTAAGGACACAATCAGATCAGTCATGTTCTTATTGAATGGCAGAGCAGGCTCAAGGGGCTGAATGGCCTATTCCTGCTTCTATTTCTTATGTTCTAATATGTCCCCTATATCTCTTAATGTCTTTGGTTAACTATAACCCATCAATCTCAGATTGAAATGAACAATTGCTCCACCATCAATTGCTACTTGCGGATGAGAGTCACAATCTTCTACCACCCTTTGTGTATGGAATTGTTTCTTAATTCCATTCCTGGAAAATATGGCTCTGCTTTTTAGACTATGTCCCCTAGATCTAGGCTCCTCAACCAAGTCTCTGCTTACTGGGGCTGTCTGGAGTGGGAGCCAAACCCATTCTTTTGGCTCAGAGGTGAAAATATATCCATTAAGCCAAAGACTCACCCAAAACATCTACATTCCATGAGTAAATTACGACAGAAACTCGTGTTAGTTTCATACCAACATGATATCAAGTTGAGCCTGAACATCTCCCAAGAGGTCAAAGTTATGGTGTGGACTTTAAATCAAACTGGCATGTCAGCTCTGCATGTCTCCACATGTCTCTCCCTATACTTCATTACCCCTCCAGTTCTCTCTCTTCCTTGAAGATCATCCTTAAAACCTACTAACAAACAAAGAAATAGAACAGCAGTGAGAAACACTTAAAATGATGATCAAGACTGTCCAGGATCAATATATCCAGTAAAAAGTAAAAACAAGCTAACCAGTCACACCACGGATGAATAAAGAAATATGGGCAAAACTCAGACTAAAGAAGTAGCCATACACTGAGTACAAAAGGCAAGAAAGGAGAGAATGACAAAAGGGAATACAAAAAGATTAGGAAAGAAATCAAAAAAGTAAGGCAAGAAGAAACCATAAAATATTAAATGATCGAGGAATATAAAAGGAAATAGCAAAGTCTTTGACAGACACATCAGAAAATGAAAATGAGGATAGGATCACTGAGGAATATACATGTTAGACTCACAAGTAAAGACAAGAAAATTGCAGCAATAATTACTTTGTCTCAGCATTTACCAGGGAAACTAACATGCTGAACATAATATTCAAAGAAGAGGATAGAAAGACATTTAATATGGAAAGGGGGGCATAAATGATAAACTAATCAAACATAGAGAGGATAAAATACCTAGTCCAGATGGATTGCATCTGGGCATCTTAAAAGAAATTGGGGAAGAGATAGCATATATATATATATATATTATATTTATATTTAAACAAATCACTAGAAAAGGGTATAGTGCCAATGGATTGACAGACAGCTAATGTGACTCCTCTATATAAAAAGGGAATAGAACAAGTCCAGGGAGCTATAGGCCAATTGGGTTAAATGCCATTTTAAAAAATTCTTTCACGGGTTGCAGGCATCGCTGGTTAGGCCAGCATTTATTGCCCATTCCCTCATTACCCTTGAGAAGGTGGTGATGAGCCACTTTCTTGAACCGCTGCAGTCCATGTGATGTAGGTACACACACAGCGCTGTTAGGGAGGGAGCTCCAGGATTTTGACCCAACAACAGTGAAGGAACGCTGATATAGTTCCAAGTTAGGATGGTGTGTGGCTTGGAGAAGAAATCCCACAGGGTGGAGCGCCCATGTATCTGCTGCCCTTGTACTTCTAGATGGGAGACGTCGTGGGTTTGGAAGGTGCTTCCGAAGGTGAGTTGCTGCTGTGCATCTTGTTGATTCTCAAAATATTTAAGAAGTATTTAGATATTCACTTGCATTGCCATAGCCTCCAGAGCTATGGGCCAGGAGCTGGAAAATGGGATTAGTGTAGTCAGATCTTTGTTGACTGGCATGGACACGATAGGCCAAATGGCCTCCTTCTGTGCTGTAAACGTCTATGAGTCTATGAGATGGTAGAAGGCGGTCGGTGGTAGGAAAAAACTGGAATTCTTACTTATAGCTTTACTAGAAAAACATATAGAAACTGGAAATATAATAAAGAGTAGACAGCACATCTTCCAAAAAGAAAGCTCATGCTAAACCAAACTTATTGAATTCTATGAAGAAGCATTAGAAAGGGTATTGCAGCCAACATAATATTATTTCGAATTCCAAAAAATCTTACTAAGGTATCACATTGTAGATTCATGACTAAGGTTGAGCTTGTGGAGTCAGGGTCAAGTGACAAAATGAATAGCAAGCTGGCTACAAAATTGAAAACAGGATGAGTTTCTGGTAATTATTCAGATTGGCAAATAGTGGGAAGCAGTGTCCCACAGAATCATGTGGGGGGGCCACTGTTGTTCACCATTCACATAAATGGATTGGGCAGAGGAATTGGAAAATTCAAAATTTGTGGATGACACCAAATTGGGGGAGTGCCATTGATACAGGGGAGAATTGCAACAAAATACAGAAATACACTAATAATCATGCAGAATGGGCATGTAATTGGCAAATGACTTCAGTGTAGATAAGTTTGAGATAGTATATTTGGCAGAAAGAATAAGGAGTCCATACATTCATTGGCAAATAATTGTCAAAATAGAGTGGAGGGATCTGGGGGGTGGAGGGGGTACAAATACATGGATCGCTAAAAGTTGCGATGCAGTTTAATAAGGCTATAAAAAAACAAACAAAGCCTTGGGGTTCACTCCTAGAGGGACAGAACGGAAAAACAGAGAAGCTATGTTAAACTTGGATAGAACGTTGCTTAGACCACACTGGAATACTGTGGACAGTCCTAGTCACCACATTATAAAAAGGATAATCATTGGCTCTCCCTCAATTCGAGCATCACGTCTACTCAGGGCCATGATCTTTTGCCATGGGTCTTCATGTGACTGAACAGGTCGATCCTCAACCCACAGATCTTTGGGCACATGGGGCAGGATGTCCCACGAGTTAGTGGGGTCCCGATTGCAAGATCGGCTTCCTCTTCTTTCCTTCTCTGTTGCTGTACAGCCTCATCATTGAGGCGTTTGGACTCAAAGGGAGATGCAGCTTGATGGACAAGTTGTCACCATTTTGAACGATAGGTAGCAAGTTCCACACAGTCATCACTGTCAATGCTGCTGCACTTCAAGGAGAGCTTCAGAATGTCTTTGTGGTATTTCCTTTGTCTTCTCCTGGGACATTGGCCATTTGAGAGTTGAGAAAACAGGACCTGGAAGGTGAGACATTTTTCAGCCATCTGGATACAGTGTCCAGTCCATCATGGTTGATTTTGCAGGAGTTTTGTCTGAATGCTCATGGAGCTGGCTTCAAGAAGGACACAAGCGTTTGTTTGATCATCCTCCCATTGAATCCAGGGGATGCTGATAGCGTTTCCCTAGTGCACTTATTTTTCACTGATACACAGTATAGGTCTCACTGCATTACAGGACAATAACTGTTCTGTACACTAGGACTTTTGCTGGCTTGCAGTGGTCTTTGTTGCAAAACACTTGCTACCGCAATTTGTAGAAGGCTGAGCTGGCACAGCTGATCCAGTGTTTAATCTCTTCGACAATGGTAGCCTTTTGAGAGAGGTGGCTGCCAAGGTATAGGAAGCGCTCAACATATTCCAGAGTCTCTCCTTCAACATATATGGGAGGTGGAACATTTGGTTGACCAGGTGTGGGTTAAAAATGAACAGGAACATTTTTACCTAGAAAGTGCTTAGAATGCAGAACTCACCACCACAAGGAATAGTTGAGGCAAAGAGCATAGATACAGTCAAGTGGAAGTTAGATAAACATGAGTGGGGAGGGTTAAGGGATAGAAGGACATGTTGATGTGGTTAGATGAACAGAGGTTAGAGGAAGCTTGTATGGAGCATAAAGACCACAATGTACCTGTTTCTGTGTTGTAAATATTTCGTAATACTTCTTTAACAAACTTTTGGTTACCCATCCTAATGTTTCTTTCTTAGAGTCAGTCAATTTATGTCTGATTTTGCTCCTGTAAGGCACCTTAGGACATCTAACTACATTAAAAACGTGTTATGAAGCTGTACTTTACAAGATGGCTATGTCTTAAAATGTCCCCTTTAACTTAAGATAAAATCCAGAATTCCAGCTCAGAGACATCTTTATGTGATCTGGATGCCATGGGGGAGAAACTCAGACAGAAGCCTGTTGAAATGAAGTGACAGTTTTCACACCTTGACACAGCAACTCTCAGAGAAAGGTCAGCTGCTTTTTGAGACGGAGAGAGACACATAAGGTTGATAGCACTTGACAAAAGTAATGCAGCTACTGTTGTAGAGAAGCAGAAGGACTATTTTGTGTTAACAACCAAGCAGGATGCTTGTGAGAGGTCATTTTCTGTTTGAAAGGAAGGAGACAGAATCAAAGGGACTTTTGGAGATTTAACAAGCAAGGAGTCACTGAGGTGAGCCTTTCTGGTGAAAATCAGATCTGGAAGGCTCAGACTGAGTGGAATGATTTTCAAAGAAACTGGAAGTTTTGACCCAGCATGGCAGGGAGAAGTGGCTGGAGCGCTGGGAGATACTTTGGAACTGTTCTTGTAATTCTACATATCTGACAGAAGTGCAGTGCACAGCAAAAAATGTAATAAGACGTATCTCGATTGCATTAATTAGTTAATGTGAAAGTACCTTGTCTTTAGATTAATGTGTTAGTTGCCTGTTAAGTATTGTTTCATCTAGGTTGCTTTTAGTTTGTTTGTTGCAGTAAAAGTCTTAACATATAAAATTTTGTCCTTCAGCTATTTCCATTGGTCATTTGGGAAACTCGTCTCTTTTTACAAGTTATCAGTCTCTATGGGGATTGTAACAAGTGTTGTATATCTTAAAGACCTCTATCAGGGCATCCATCAGTATTCTCTTTTCTTTGGAGCAAATAGCCATACCAAGTTGTTATTTTGTTGGCTGGCAAAGTTGATTTTAGCTGAGAACTAACCGTGCAACTGCAAGCTCCCAAGCTGGAGTAAAACAATTGTATGGAATCATCCTGGGGGTTACCAATGACCAAAAACTGAACTGGACTAGCCATATAAATACTGTGACTACAAGAGCAGGTCAGAGGCTAGGAATCCTGCAGTGAGTAACCCCCAAAGCCTGTCCACCATCTACAAGGCACAAGTCAGGAGTGTGATAGAATACTCCCCACTTGCCTGGATGAGTGCAGCTCCAACAACACTCAAGAAGCCTGACACCATCCAGGATAAAGCAGCCCGCTTGATTGGCACCCCTTCCACAAACACTCATTCCCTCCACCACCAATGAACAATGGCAGCGGTGTGTGCCATATGCAAGATGCACTGCAGCAACCACCAGGGCTTCTTCAACAGCACCTTCCAAACCTATGACCACTAATACCTAGAAGGAGAAGAGCAGAGAATGTACATGGGAACACCACCATCCTGACTTGAAAACACATCGCCGTTCCTTTACTGTCACTGGGTCAAAATCCTGGAACACCCTCCCAAATAGCACTGTGAGTGTACCTACACCACAGGGACTCCGGAGATTTAAGAAGACAGCTCACCACCACCTATACAAGGGAAATTAGGAATAAGCAATAAATGCTGGCCTAGCCAGTGATGCCCACACCCCGTAAATAGATAAATAAATTAACAAATCTATGATATATTTTAATAAACCCTATTCATTTGTAAAGCAAATGTGTTAGACCTTCCCTCGTGGTTCAGCAAGTAAGCACACTGCGTGACTTGACACTGTGCCATTTGGAGCAGGATAGTCCATGTTCAATGCTTGGCTTGTTTGAAGGTAACTGATCTCAACTAAGTTAGCAGTGATGCCTGAGTGATCACTGAGGTTGCTATGGAAAAGAGAGAGGAAACTGAAGTAGCATTCTTGTTCCAGTAGTTCTATCTGGTAATGTGTAGGCGTTGGATAATGTATAAGGGCACACTTAGGCTAGATGCTGTGTTCACCCATATTCACCCTTATTGTCTAGGCTTACAAAACAGAAATGACCTCTTTCACAACACATCCAAGAACTGTACTCCAACACGAATCACAAAATCATGAGGGTTTTTTTATGTTACTGGCAAGGCCAGCATTTATTGCCTATCCCTAATTGCTTTTGAGATGAGAGATTAGAAGAATATTGAAAGCAAAGCAAATTTAATTTCTAAGTTACAGAATAACAACCTTAATTAATGAATGGGGTCTTTTTTCTTTCATGGGTTGTGGGTATCACTGGGAAGGCCAGCATTCATTGCCCATCCTTATCTGGCCTTGAACTGAATGGTTTCTTAGGCTATTTCAGAGTCAACTACATTGCTGTAAGTCTGGAGCTACATGTAGGCCAGACCAGATAAGGATGGCAGACTTCCTTCCCGAAAGGACATTAGTGAACCAGATGGGTTTTTAATAACAATCAATGATCACCATTCCAGGTTTTTTTTGTTAATTGAATTTAAATCTTAACAGCTACCACAGTGGGGTTTGAACTCCCCAGAGGATTAGCCTGGCACTCTGGTTTACTAGCCCAGTAACATTGCCACTAGGCTACCACCTTCTCTATGACACTTGTCTCAATGAGGTAATTTAAAGAAATAGTGGAAAAACAACAGGCATTGAATATAAAGATTTCAAATTTTATTAAAATATTGGACCAAAATGAAGGCGAATAATGCAAGCTCCACCCCTCACAACACCCTGTGTATACCACATCCCAAAGCCACAAAAAGGAAAAAGGAAGGCAAAGTCAATTGCCACGTCATGCTTACATGATAAAATAATGAGTTTTAAAGGGTTGAAGATTGTAGAAAGAAGGAAAGACTGATAGAAGTGAGGGATTCCATAGCTTAGCGGTCTTGGGAAAAATATGTTGGAGTAGGAAATTGTGATATGAATTTTGAGGTCAGCATAGTCAAACTGTAGAGGGAAAGCACATATAGGAGGGAAAAATTGGAGCTGAGAGAGAAGATAAGAGGAAAATTCAGAGAAGCAATGGCCATAGTGGCATTTCCACTGATGCAAAATAAAGGCAGCAGTAACCAATATAATGAATACATAACCAGACTGCCACTGGCTTGTGCAATTAAATTTCGGAAATATGAAGCCTGCAGCATTGGAAACAGAACTTAAACTGGTTTCTAGTCTGTGCCAGCAGGAATATGGGGTTACATCAAAACTGCCGACGAAGTGAAGTAAATATGTACAATTCTTTTACAGATGAATTCAATTTTACAAAATATTCTGATAAAAATACTTATTGCCTTGACAATCTTAGAAATGCAGGTCCCTTTAAGAGCAAGCCAGGACAAGCTTCAGAGTGAATTGAGAGCAGGTGATGCTGATTGATGCCTCCATTTAAGAGTTGGGATTGGCCCCAGTAGTTGGTTAACTTCTGGGTAGGGAGAGGATCTAGAGGGAAGAGTGAAAACTGATATATGTACTGAACTATAGTTTAACAATAGAACAGTTGTGATTCACAGAATGTCTTCTGCTACCTGATTTGGTAAATGGATATCCACCTATTAAACTTTACTTATTGTACTACTACCAAAACTAATAAAAAGCATTAGTATTTATTTTTTAACTTTGTAAAGTGAGTTGTGAAGAGGAGATAAGGAGTCTGCAAAGGGATTTACGTAAGTTAAGTGAGTGGGCAAAAAATTTGGCAGATGGAATATAACATGGGAAAATGTAAACTTATCCACTATGTCAGGAAGAATAAAAAAGCAGCCTATTATTTAAATAGGGAGAGATTGCACAACTCTGAGGTACAGGAGGATCTGGGTACATGAATCACAAAGTTAGCATACAGGCACAGCAAGTGATTAGGAAGGCAAATGGGATATAATTTATTGCAAGGAGAATGGAATATAAAGGTAGGGAATTTTTGCTACAGTTGTTTGGGTATTGGTGAGACTGCATCTAGAGCACTGTGTACAGTGGTACAGTGGTGTCCTTATTTAAGAAAGCACATTATTGCATTAGAAGCACTTCAGTGAAGGTTCACTTGACTGATTCCTGGAACGAGGAGGTTATCCCATGTACTCATTGGAGTTTAGAAGAATAAGAGGTGATCTTATTGAAGCATATAAAATACTGAGGGGACTTGACAGGGTAGATGCTGAAAGGATATTTCCCCTTGTGAGCAAGACTTGAACTAGGGGGAACAGTTTAAAAATAAGATGGGGATGAGGGGATGAGTTTTTTCTCTGAGGGTCATGAGTCTATGAAACACTCTCACCCAGACAGCAGTGGAGGTAGGGTCATTTAATATTTTTAAGGCTGAATTCGATAGATTCTTTATTGACAAGGGAGTCAAAGGTTATAGGGATAGGAAGGAAAGTGGAGTTGAGGACACAATCAGATCAGCCATGATATTGAATGGTGGAGCAGGCTTGAGGGGCCAAACGGCCTACTCCTCCTAATTCATATGTTCATATTTTGGAGATTGTTTTATGGGATGTGGGTGGCACTGGCAAGGCCAGCTTTCATTGCTCATCCCTAATAGCCCTTGAGAAGGTGGTGGTGAGCTGCCTTCTTGAACCGCTGCAGTCCATGAGGAGTAGGTACACCCACAGTGCTGTTAGGGAGGGAATTCCAGGATTTTGACCCAGCGACAGTGAAAAAACTGCAATATAGTTCCAAGTCAGGATGGTGTGTGGCTTGGAGGGGAACTTGCAGGTGGTGGTCTCCCCATGTATCTGCTACCCTTGTCCTTCTAGATGGTAGAGGTTGCAGGTTTGGAAAGTGCTATTGAAGGAGGCTTGGCGAGTTGCTCCAGTGCATCTTGTATATGGCACACACTGCTGCCACTGTGCGTGGATGGTGGAGGGAGTGAACACTTAAGGTGATGGATCAGGTGCCAATCAAACAGACCACTTTGTCCTGGATGGTGTCAAGCTTCTTGAGAGTTGTTAGAGCTGCACTCATCCAGGCAAGTGGAGAGTATTCCATCACACTCTTGACTTGGGCATGTGGACAGGCTTTGTGGAATCAGGAGGTGAGTTATTTGCTGGGGAATTGCCAGCCTCTGACCTGCCCTTGGAGCCACAGTATGGCAGGGCCAATTCCGTTTCTGATCAATAGCAACTCCCAGGATGTTGATAGCATGTAATTCAGTGATGGTAATGCCATTGAATGTCATGGGGAGATGGTTCGATTCTCTCTTGTTGGAGGTGGTCATTGCCTGGTACTTGTGTGATGCACATGTTATTTGCCACTTAGCAGCCCAAGCCTTAACGTTGTCCAGATCTTGCTGCACATTGTGATGAAGTCTGAAGTTTGCATACTAGGAGGTCTTGTGGTGCCGTGAATAGCATCCCTATCTCTGAGCCAGAAGTTTGGAGTTCAAGACTCACTCCAGGACTTGATGGCCATGGAAGGTGCATTCATAACATGGTTGAACAGGCTGATTATCAACCTGCAAATCCCTCCAAAATGCCTATAGCAGGCGGTAAGAGCAGGAGAATCACTGTTGGATTGCCACTCGGCTGCTATTTTTTGACAGAGCACCGGAACTCCTTATTTATGGCCTGGACTTCTGAACCAGGCCTCTTCAGAAATGTGGAGTATGCCTGTTCTTGAAACCCTTCCTCTTAGTGCAGGATGGCCGTGGGAAGCCAAACCATGCCCCCTTTTTACTGCACTAGCTGCTGTATTTTAGTAAGTCTTAATTCACTAACACACTGAAAAGCTTTGGGACATTTAAATAGCTTTTCAGCGTGTTTCTGAATGATTGATTGTGAGTGAGGTAAGTGGATAAGGTGGTAGGGTGCCAGCTGAGTAGGATGGCAGGGTTGTTGTTGGTGGCAGGGTGGTGGGGTCGGAGGAGGAGTCAGGGGGACATTGGTGGGGTGAGGGGTGAGTTGAAGGGTCGGGTGTCGGGGAGTCAGGGAGGTCTGGGGAGAATCAGAGGGGGGCTCAGAAGTGGGGGGGATGAGTCAGGAGTTCAGTGGGGAGTCAGGATGTATCTGTTCTATAGTTACCCAGGAGTTACACATGTTTTTTTCCTGTTTAATATTTCCTGGTAAGGAGTTGGAACCCTCTGAAGTCTCCAACTCTAATTCAGAGTTGGAGACTTTTTCAGAGGATTCTGGATGCTGGGGAATGCCCATTGCAAGTTGAAATTTCCTGGGCAATCCCCACGGAGTCCTTGCATTGGGACTTCCGAGGGGTCACCCAGTGCATCTTCTGGGGTATCTCTGGGTACAACCATCTGGAGACCTGAAGGTATCGACTGTTATCCTAATTGCATTTTCTATTTCTTTCAGTACATTTATACAGAATTAAGCATATTAAAAATTGAAAAACTTCCCCGAATGTAGGTTCTGAAACATGCTGTGCTTAATGTGCATGAATGACAGTTAAACGAGTTGAAACTTTAATTTTTACACTTAAAGGAGGAGTGTGGTATTCCCTTGGATCCCAATTGTTTATGCTAATTCACATTAATTTTACTTTCAGGCCCGTTCTAAGGAGATTCCCAGCAAATTTGAGTGTACCTTGGCATTGGCAGGATGCATATGGAATTTCAGCTTTAGCTTCTTAACTGGGACCATAAAACAATTCCAGGCCATGACGAGTATCACCATTCAGCAAAGTTTCTGGCAGCAACTGCAAGCATTTCGGAATTGGATGCTGCAAGTGGTTCTGATTTCCTATCTCCACTGATTTAAAAATAAGTAATCCACGGTTCATCTACCGAACTGAAAGCAGATCCCTGCTTAAAGATATATGCTACTTAATGTCTGAGGTTAAGACCATTTTTATGTGACCACTCAAATCAACCTTGTAATACTTTGAAAATGATTCCATATCCCTCTTGGGTAACCTCTACAGGCAAATCCTGCACTATTGGATTTGTTATATCAGTTTGCTGTATGATTAATTAAAGCTACATCTCTCTCTAAATGTATTTCACAAACCCATCGATACATGTTTTATTCACCTCCGCAGCTTTCCACCTTCTTGCTATCTTCTTTCAACAAGGGTGCTCAAGGCTATCAACTACATTCCTCTCTCAATCAATGCTAATACCTATGAGTTGGAAAGAGATGCTATTCTTTGTTGTGAGTGCAGGAGAGGGAGGCCACGCCCAATCTTTGAAAAGCATTTAACGTTCTAGTCGGGCAGCTATTAGGCTACCCAAAAATTACTTCTTAACATTTTTTTTCCAATTGCAATTGGTTGGTGTCTAGAATTAGAACACTTATCTCTCACCATTGGGATCCGGAATGATACTGAAAGTCATAATGTTATTCTTAATGTGATGAATTACAATAAGTTTAGCAGCTGTTACCCAGTTCAAACATAAATTGTCCAAAATTGAACATTATTTGATGGTAAATGCATAGTAGTGTTCAGAAATCCTTGCAAAATAGAAAAGTCACAGTGTAGCAGTAGGGGTGTTCTTCAAACATGGAGATGAAGATTATACCATTGGAACAGTGTGCCAGCCACTTGCTGTGCATCAAGCTTTGTTCTGTCTTTGGTCTAACTCAGAAGGAAGAATTGATGCCAATGTTGGCTACAGGAAGTGGAGAAATGTTCCATTTCCCGGCACTGAGCTTCCACATATGCACCAACACAAATTTCAGAAAAAAATCAAAAAGGGGAATTCTGACTTGTTCCTAATGCTGGGGTCTGGGATAAATAAGGTATTCATTCTGCTATGTTCATTTTATGACATCTGCCGGCCTTAGATCAATGCAAACCTGAAGTCACCTTCTATTAATATCTGGTCATCATAAGTGAGTTTATAGGGTAAAACGTTAAAAAACATCCTATTGTTATTATTAATTACAAAATTAACAATAACAAACGCAAAAGAAAAAATAAATAAACCCATGAATGCAAGAACAAAGCTTCGCTCACCTATTCATTATATTTTCACTGCATGAATAGCCAGGTTTAGTGCTTGGGGTTTTACTTTCTGCTTGTTATCAGTTTCATCAGCAGTTGAAACACTTCTCACATCTTTGAAGTTACAATACTGAATCCAGTGCAGTGATGCATTTTGAAAATTTATCTGTTGTGCCATGGAGTAACATTCCCCACAATTTGAGTTCCCAGTCTTCAGTACACTGTCATTTAGGAGCACTCAGTGGAAGGTAAGGAGAGGAAATAGACTGTGAGAATTACCATCAGGCTCTAATTGCATACCTCTGGCAATCAGTTGTTAGGGAGTCCAGAGATTACACTGCAATAACTCGGTAACAAACACTGCATGAAACAGGAGCAAAGTGCATGACACAGAGGTATGATATGACACAGGCTTGAAGTGCATGACACCGGGGGATACTGTACTGCATGACACAGAGGTACTTTTATTTTATTTGTTCACGGGATGGGGTATCACTGACTAGGCCAGCATTTATTGCCCATCCCTAATTGCCCTTGAGAAGGTGGTGGTGAGTCGCCTTCTTGAACCACTTCAGTCCATGTGGTATAGGTACACCCATAGTGCTGTTAAGGAGGGAGTTCCAGGATTTTGACCCAGTGACAGTGAAGGAATGGCAATATATTTCCAAGTCAGGCTGGTGAGTGACTTGGATGGGAACTTGCAGGTGATGGTGTTCCCATGTGTCTGCTGTCCTTGTGCTTCTAGATGGTAGAGGTTATGGGTTTGGAAGGTGCTGTTGAAGTAGCCTTGGTGAGTTGCTGCAGTGCACGTTGTATATGGCACACACTGCTGCTACTGTGCATTAGTAGTAGAGGGATTGAATGTTGAAAGGGTAGATGGGGTGCTAATCAAGTAGGCTGCTTTGTCCTGGACGGTGTCAAGCTTCTTCAGTATTGCTTGAGCTGCAATCATCCAGGTAAGTGGGGAGTATTCCATCACACTCCTGACTTGTAACTTGTAGACGCTGGACAGGCTTTGGGGAGTCAGGAGGTGTGTTACTTGCCACAGGATTCCTAGCCTCCGACTTGCTCTTGTAGCCACAGTATTTATATGGCTAGTCCAGTTCAGTTTCTGGTCAATGGCAACCCCCAGGATGTTGATAGTGAGGGATACAGCAATGGCAAAGCCACTAAGTGCCAAGGGGTGATGGTCAGATTCTCTCTTGTTGGAGATGGTCATTGCCTGGCACTTGTGTGGTACAAATGTTACTTGTCACTTGTCAGCCAAAGCCTTGATATTGCCCAGGTCTTGCTACATTTGAACATGGACTGCTTCAGTATCTGAGGAGTCACAAATGGTGCTGAACATTGTGCCATCATCAGTGAACATCCCCTCTTCTGACTTTATGATGGAAAAGAGGTCATTGATGAAGCCGTTGGTTGGGCCTACGACACTATCCTGAGGAACTCCTGCCATACTCGGTCAAATGCTGCCTTGATGTCAAGGGCAGTCACTCTCAACTCACATCGGGAGTTCAGCTCTTTTGTCCATGTTTGAACCAAGGCTGGAATGAGGTCAGGAGTTGAGTGGCCCTGGCAGAACCCAAACCAAACATCAGTGAGCAGGTTATTACTAAGCAAGTGCCACTTGATAGCATTTTTGATGACCCCTTCCATCACTTTGCAGATGATCGAGAGTGACCGATAATTGGCCAGGTTGCATTTGTCTTGCTTTTTGTGTACAGGACACAGCTGGGCAATTTTCCACATTGCCTGATAGATGCCAGTGTTGTCACTGTTTTGGAACAGCTTGACTAAGCGTGCAGTTAGTTCTGCAGCACATTTTTTCTGTACTCATTTATCAGGGCCCACAACCTTGCACAGTGCCTTCAGTCATTTCTTGGTATTAGGTGAAGTGAATTGAATTGTCTGAAGTCTGGCATCTGTGATGATAGGGACCTCCGGAGGAGGCCGAAATGGATTATCCACCCAGAACTTCTGGCTGAAGTTGGTTGAAACTGCTTCAGCCTTGTCTTTTGCAGTCTTGTGCTGGGCTCCCCATCATTTATGAAGCGAATATATGTGGAGCCTCCTTCACCTTATAATTATTTAATTGTCCGGCATAATTTGTGACTAGATGTGGCAGGACTACAGAGTATAGACCTGATCTGTTAGTTGTGGGATTGCTTAGCTCCATTTATCTGCTTCCATTATTTGGCACACAATTAATCCTGTGTTATAGCTTCACCAGGTTGACACCTCATTTTTAGGTGTGCCTACTGCTGCTCCTGGTATGCCCTCCTGCACTCTTCACTGAACCAGGGTTGATCGCCCAGTTTGATGGTAATGGTAGAGTGGGGGATATGCTGGGCCATGAGGTTACAAACTGTGGTAGAATACAATGCTGCTGCTGCTAATAGCCCATAGTGCCTCGTGGATGCCCTGTTTAAAGTTGCTAGATATGTTCAAAATCTATTCCATTAAGCACATTGATAGCACCACACAACATGATGGAGGGTATCCTCAGAGCTTCCTCCAAGTGGTGTTCAACATGGAGGAGCACTGATTATCAGCTGAAGGGAGACGGTAAGTGATAATCAGCTGAGGTTTCCTTGCCCACGTTTGACTTGATGCCATAAAACTTCATGGGGTCCAAAGTTAATGCTGAGAACTCCCAGGGCAACTCCCTCCCTACTGTATACCATGGTGCTGCCACCTCTGCTGGGCCTGTCCTACAAGTGGAACAGGACATACCCAGGAATGGTGATGATGGTGTCCAGGATATTATCTGTAAGATACGATTTCGTGAGTATGACTATGTCAGCCTGTTGCCTGACTAGTCCGTGAGACAGCTCTCCTAATTTTGGTACAAGCTCCCAAATGTTAATAAGGAGGACTTTGAAGAGATAACAGGCCTGATTTTGCTGTTGTCATTTCCAGTGCTTAGGTCGGTGCCGGGTGTTCTGTCCAGTTTCATTTCTTTTTGATTTTTTAGCCATTTGGTACAGGTGAGTAGCTTGCCAGGACAGTTCAGAGGACATCTGGGAATCAACCACATTGCTGTGCGGCTGAAGTCACATGTAGGCCAGACCAGGTAAGGCTGGTAGATTTCCTTCCCCGAAGGACATCAGTGAACCAGATGGGTTTTTATAACAATCGACAATGGTTTCTTGATCACCATTACTGAGACTAGCTTTTATTAAAATTCCAGATTTATTACTGGCCATAAGACCATAAGACATAGGTGCAGAAGTAGTCTGCGCCGCCATTCAATGAGATCATAGCTGATCTGATAATCCTCAACTCTATTTTCCTGCCTTTTCCCCATAACCCTTGATTCCCTTACTGATTAAAAATCTGTCTATCTCAGCCTTGAATATACTTAACGACCAATTCCACAGATTCACTACCCACTGAGAGAAGAAATTCCTCCTCATCTCTGTTTTAAATGGGCGCCCCCTTACTCTGAGATTATGCCTTCTGGTCCTAGACTCTCCCACAAGGGGAAACAACCTCTCAGCATCTATCCTGTCAAGCCCCATAAGAATCTTTTATGTTTCAACAAGGTCGCCTCTCATTCTTTTAAACTCCAATGAGTACAGGCCCAACCTACTCAACCTCTCCTCATAAGAAAATCCCTCCATACCCGGAGGGAACCTTCTCTGGCTGCTTCCAAGGCCAGTATATCTTTCCTTAGATAAGGGGACCAAAACTGTTAACAGTATTCTAGGTGGGGTGCAATTTGTGCCTTGTACAGTTTTAGTAAGGCTTCCTTATTTTTATACTCTATTGCCTTTGAAATAAAGGCCAACATTCCATTTGCCTTCCCTATTACCTGTTGAACTTGTATGTTAGCTTTTTGGGATTCATGCACAAGGACCCCCAAATCTCTCTGTGCTGCAGCTTTCTGCAGTCTTTCTCTATTTAAATAATATTCAGCTCCTCTATTCTTCCTGCCTAAGTGCATAACCTCACATTTTCCCACATTATATTCCATCTGCCACATTTTTTCCCACTCACTTAACCTGTCTTAATCCCTCTATAGACTCTTCGTGTCTTCCTCACCACTTGCTTTCCCACCTATTTTTGTGTCAGCCTCAAACTTGGCCATAGTACATTCACTTCCCTCATCTATGTCATTAATATATATTGTAAATAATTATGGCCCCAGCACTGATCCCTGTGGCACTCCACTAGTTACAGGTTGCCATCCCTTTTCCCAAATCTCTGTCTTCCGCTAGTTAGCCAATCCTCTATCCATGCTAATATACCGCCCCAACACCATGGGCTCTTATCTTTTTCAGGCCTTATGTGCAGTAGCTTATCGAATGCCTTTTGGAAATCCAAATATATTACATCTACTTGTTCCCCTTTATCTATCCTGCTTGTTACCTTCCCAAAGAATTCTAATAAATTTGTCAGGCATGATTTCCCCTTCATGAAGCCATGCCAACTCTGCTTGATTATATTCTGCATTTCTAAATGCTCTGCTATTACATCCTTTCTAATAGATTCTAACTTTTTCCCAATGATGGATATTAAGCTAACTGGCCTATAGTTACATGCTTTTTGTCTCCCTTTTTGAATAAGGATGAAACATTGGCAGTGTTCCAATCCTCTGACATGTTCCAGAATCTAAGGATTCTTGGGACATTACTACCAGTACATCCACTATCTCTGCAGCTACTTCACTGAATATAAATTACACCAGCTCCTGTGCTGGGATTTGAACACATGCTGCCAGAGCATTAGCCTGGGCCTCTTCTACTAGTGCAATGATATTACCGCTATGTAAACCATGTCACCATTAAACAGCATGACATAACAGGATACTGCATGACACCAGGAGGTACTGCACGACAGAGAGATACTGCACAACACAGGGGTGCTGCATGACTCACAGAGATGCTGCGTGACTCACAGAGATACTGTGTAACACAGGGAGATACTTCCTGACACGGAGAGAAATTTGTGAAGTTTCCCACCCATGATTATTATCCAATGACTGTAGTGTGTGAACGGAATATGGTGGGAGAACAAGGTAGTGCTGAGCTGTTAGACCCTAAATAAGTCAGGGGATTGTGGGCTTCGCTGGCTGGGCCAGCATTTATTGCCCATCCCTAGTTGCCCTTGAGAAGGTGGTGGTGAGCCGTCTTCTTGTGCTGTAGGTACACCTACAGTGCTGTTAGGAAGGGAGTTCCAGGATTTTGACCCAGCGACAGTAAAGGAACAGTAACATATTTCCAAGTCAGGATGGTGAGTGACCTGGACGCGAACTTCCATGTTGGTGGTGTTCTCATCTATCTGCTGCCCTTAAATAGGATTCTGTTGCTATTTACTAGCTTGGCTTGCTCGTAAAGAACAACCACTCCAGGAAGAGGTTTCAAAGAGTGAAGGGATTTGGCAAATAGAAAACAAAATTAGTTGTACTACTACCAGTAACACTGATTATCAATTCAGCAATATCAGGATGGGCAGATTTTTTTCCTTTTATTATGGTTTGACTCAGTTACTGTGCTTAATTTTCCACAATGCAATTTTTGTGTTTAAGTTTTTTGACCAGATTTATTTTCATATCAGCTGAAATTATAATACTCTTTCACCATGGGTTCTAAAGAAAACAAATACATTAACAATGCTTTCATTACTGAATCAACGTGGAAGTTTTAAACACAAATTATATCTCAGAACAGAGCTCATAGTTTAAGATATAGAATGCAATAACTGTATTTGGACATCAACATTTATTAATAAGAGTGTCAGTTGCTTTCAGTGGCATGGTGGTACCTCCTTATATTCTGGAAACATGGAGCGCTGAGACATAGGTCCTTCCTACAATCCTTGGCAGAGGGAGGTTATCATCTGAGATAAGTCACTCAGAGAATCAGGTCATCAGACAAATGTTACCCATGAAGAACGGAGGGGAAAGTAGCCTGTCTCACTCTTTTAATGTCCTCCCAGTCATTGGCTGAATATTAGCACAGGTCTGCAACTGATGTGCCCTCGCTGCAGGAGTAACACAGGAAGTCCTTGAGAAGGAAAATGAAAGGAAAAGTGTAGGACATCTTACAAGAGGTAAAAAAAAATTCACATAGTTTTGCTTCTTTAAAGCTTACTTTAACTTTTTAAACTTCTAACTGGTCATCACCCATTGACACAGGGACACACTAGCAAAACTGGAGTCAATAGGAATTGGGGGAAAACTCTCTGCTGGTTGGAGTCATGCCTAACACAAAGATGGTTGTGGCTATTGGAGGGCAGTCATCTCAGTTCCAGGACATCACTGCAGGAGTTCCTCAGGGTAGTGTTTTTGGCCCAACCATCTTCAGCTGCTTCATCAATTACCTTCCTTCCATCATAAGGTCAGAAGTGGGGATGTTTGCTGATGATTGCACAATGTTCAGCACCATTTGCGACTCCTCAGATACTGAAGCAGTCCAAGTCCAATTGCAGCAAGACCCGGACAATATCCAGGTTTGGGCTGACAAGTGGCAAGTAACATTCGCGCCACGCAAGTGTCAGGCAATGACCATCTCCAACAAAAGGGAACCTAACCATCATCCCTTGACATTCAATGGCACTACCCCATTTACCCCAATCACTGAAACCCCCACTATCAACATCCTGGGGGTTATCATTGACCAGAAACTGAACTGGACTAGCCATATAAATACTGTGGCTACAAGAATATGTCCGAGGCTAGCAATCCTGCAGCGAGTAACTCACCTCCTGACTCCCCAAAGCCTGTCCACCATCTACAACATACAAGTCAGGAGTGTGATGGAATACTCTCCACTTGCCTGGGTGAGTGCAGCTCCAACAACACTCAAGAAGCTTGACACCGTCCAGGACAAAGCAGTCCGCTTGATTGGCACCATATTCACAAACATTCACTCCCTCCACCACCAATGCACAGAAGCAGCAGTGTGTACCATCTACAAAATGCACTGCAGAATCACCAAAGCTCCTTAGACAGCACCTTCCAAACCCGTGGCCACTACCATCTAGAAAGTCAAAGGCAGCAGATAGGGGAACACCACCACCTGGAAGATCCCCTCAAAGTCACTCACCATCCTGACTTAGAAATGTGTCGCTGTTCCTTCACTGTCACTGGGTCAAAATCCTGGAACTCCCTCTCTAACAGCACTGTGGGAGTACCTACACCACAGGGACTGCAGCAGTTCAAGAGGGCAGCTCACCAGCACCTTCTCAAGGGCAATTAGAGATGGGCATTAAATGTGGGTCTAGCTGGCGGTAAATCAGTGTCTTTGGTCATTGACCTGGAAGGGTCATTTGGTATTTCACTCCTTTTTGTTGACAATTCTTAAGTTCCAATTCTGCAAGCACTTGAGTTGTTTACATATTGTCCATTCCTGAAGTTGATACATCAGTAAGTTACTTGGATCAAATCTTTGCTCAACTGGACCATAACTTGGCAAGGAATGTTTATGCACAAGAACAATTTTGGAACTGTGACATTCCATGCCACACATCTCCTCTTTCACTTTCTCTAGACTGCATTGAAGTTCAAGAATTACATCGCTGTTTTCATGGTGAAGTTCTAACAGTCCGTTAGTTTTGATTTTTAGTTCTGCATTCAACCAATTATTCTGCTTTACCAACAATTCCTTTTCTTGTTCAAGGCATTTTCCGTAATATTTCATAATAATCTGATAATACCCTTATATAAAAACAAAAAGCTAAAAGCTACTGCGGATGCTGGAAATCCAAAACAAAAACAGAATTACCTGGAAAAACTCAGCAGGTCTGGCAGCATCGGTGGAGAAGAAATCAGTTAACGTTTCGGGTCTTCATGACCCTTCGGCAGAACTGAGTATAGTTAGGAGAAAAGTGAAATATAAGCTGGTCTAAGGTGGGGGGGCGGGGGGAGAGAGAAGTTGAGGGTGTGGTGATTGTGGAGATAAGCAAGCAGTGATAGGAGCAGATAATCAAAAGATGTCACAGACAAAAGGATCAAAGAGGTGTTGAAGGTGGTGATATTGTCTGAGAAAAGTGCTAATTAAGAATGGAAGACAGGATACTCAAGGTACAGCTCTAGTGGGGATGGGGTGGAAAGACTAACAAAGTTTTAGTTTTAGATTTAAAAATAATGGAAATAGGTGGGAAAAGAAGAATCTATATAAATTATTGAAAAAAAAGGGAGGGGGGAGAAACGGGGTGGGGATGGGGGGAGGGGGAGTTTAAGATCTAAAGTTGTTGAATTCAATATTCAGCCCGGAAGGCTGTAAAGTGCCTAGTCGGAAGATGAGGTGCTGTTCCTCCAGTTTGCATTGGGCTTCACTGGAACAATGCAGCAAGCCAAGGACAGACATGTGGGCAAGAGAACAGGGTGGAGTGTTAAAATGGCAAGCGACAGGGAGGTTTGGGTCTTTCTTGCGGACAGACCGCAGGTGTTCTGCAAAGCGGTCGCCCAGTTTGTGTTTGGTCTCTCCAATGTAGAGGAGACCGCATTGGGAGCAACGAATACAGTAGACTAAGTTAGGGGAAATGCAAGTGAAATGCTGCTTCACTTGAAAGGAGTGTTTGGGCCCTTGGACGGTGAGGAGAGAGGAAGTGAAGGGGCAGGTGTTGCATCTTCTGCGTGGGCATGGGGAGGTGCCATAGGTGGGGGTTGAGGAGTAGGGGGTGATGGAGGAGTGGACCAGGGTGTCCCGGAGGGAACGATCCCTACCCTTTACCAGTAAACAAAGAAGAATTCTCTGGACTATTCTGAACCATATCCCCCTTTCCTGTATATTCTGAGGGAATGCCTTTCACCTGTTCTACTGCTCCAGTTTTAACAACCATTTCCTTTTCTGATACAGCCTTTCCTGAGGATTCCTTAGACGTTCCTACTATGGCAATAGGTCTACCATTTAGTTTCCTGCAAGCTACCTGAACGTGTCCCATCTTGTTACAATGGAAACACTTAGGCCTTCAAATGTCACTTTCACCCTCACACCCTGATCTAAGGAGGAATTTCCTGGGAATTCCCAGCTGTCCCTTCTCTTCCCTGGCTACTTGTATTCCTTTCACCTTCCCATCTTCTATCCTTCTTGGGTTTATGGGGGTGACGGAAAATGGTTTGGAACTATTGACCAGCTCATGGTCTTTAGCCATCCCTGCTGCCTGTCTAGCTGTTTTAACCCTCTTGCTTTCAACATGGGTTCTAACTACTGGAGGAAGTGAATCTATAAATTCTTCCAATTGACTCACCCCCTGGAGAACATGGTCTCTCTGGTACCCCTTCCAGTTTCAAATGATGCACTATTATCTCAGATGTATCTGCTTTCCATGCCCCTGCAGGTAATTCTAACTCCAGCTTATCTACCAATTCTGTTAGCTTATTCTTAGTTAATTTCTGTAAACCATTCAGGGTTACATGTTAAATCTGTTTAAAAAAAACTTTAGCAACCTCCAAAGCCATTTTGAATTCCAATCGATAATATACCTCACAGCAACTCCAATTCCTATGGCCAGTGCCTCAGTATCTCCACGTACTCATTTTTTTTAAGGATTCACAGATTCCATCGAAAGTCAAGGATTTCCAGTCCCACAGGAGATCCCACCCGATAGCAATAATCCTGGATGAGCCCCCACTTTGTTATGATCCCAGCTGATTTACTGCCAAACAAGCCAAATCCCTGATGGAACCTGGCTTGATAGATCCTAACTTATTTTTTGTTTAGAAACTTGGAGAGTGGCTGCTGAACAGAATCACAGGAGTCAGCTGATGAACTTTTAATGAAGGTATAAAACATTTATTAAACAAGAAAAGATGAACTATACTGCCATACTCCTTCACCCATATCTATACCTTTAAAGATATATACGGATTTGTAAGGATAACACAAGTTACAAAAGCTATCTTGTACTCTAATATTCACAGTAAGTACACAGTCCATGTAAACTAATAGGCTACCTGTGGTCAGGCACACCACACTCTGAAACCAAATGACAGATGTCACCCCAAACAGATGTTATGGATCTGTCATCAACTCCCCCAGACACTTGCCACACTATGAGCCAATCGGTCTCACTGAATTCCATCTTTCACTGTTGTGGGGTGGCCGAGTTGTGCTCTTCATGATAGAGTTGATCTGCAGACACTTCTTGGGTAGAAACATTAAGTTTATTTACAATATATTCAGCAGCAACTACATGTGTGCTTTCAACTCAACTCTATCTCTACACTGACTGGCGCTTGCCTTCTATTGGTTACTACAGATCATGTGATCTTGCCTAACTAGTATTATTCTTAAAAAGGTACACCTCACACTAAATAAAACCATAATTACTACATTCCTCCCCCTTTAACTTGGCTATACATATATTTACAAGTACATATTTTCAACACACATAATATTTACACTGGATAAGAAATTTACAAGTTCAGTCTTTCAGGTGGTTTCCTGGTACGTGTGGAACGTTGCAGCTCCACAACTTCAGATTATTTGTCAGGAACCTCTTGTTCCCGGAGTTGCCCATCATCAGGTGCTTCGGTGGGCACTTGCAATTCTGCATCCTCAACTCTTCCAACATCATCATACATGTCGGTCCTGGATTGAGTATTTTCAACAGGAAACGCAGACCCAGTCATGATCACTGGTGGAACCATATCTTAATGATTTGCCTCTCTCTTCCTTAAATGGTCCACATGTTTACGGATGATCTGGCCTTCCACCTCCACGTGGTAAGATAGAGTCACCGCACTAATTTCACTCGGTAATCACTTTGGTCCTTCCCCGAAATTTTTCACATACACCGGCTCTCCCACGGTAAATTTCCTCTCGCAACTATGCCAGTCGTGTCTAGTTTTCTGGCTTTCCTGACTCCTTGCTATCTTCCACTCTAAATTCAGCATTATTAAACTCAATCTTGTCCTGAGGCGACGTTTCAACAATAACTCCGCAGGTGCGACACCGATTGTTGTGTGAGGGGTAGTCCTGTAATGAGAAAGAAAATGCGCTGGCTTGGTTGCCAAGGAATCCCAATTAGCTTTTTCATGCCTGCCTTGAACGCTTGAACCGCCCTTTCAGCCAGTCTGCTTGAGGAAGGGTGGTATGGTGCAGTTTTCACATGAGTGATACCGTTGAGGCTGATAAACCATTGAAACTCAGCACTTATAAATGCCGTGCAGTTATCGGAAACTACTACTTCTGGTAGTGCGTGAATGGCAAAACTCTGACGTAGTTTCTCAATTGTAGCAGCCGACGTTGGTGACTTCACCTCATACGTCCAGCCATTTTGAATGGGCATCAACAATGAACAGAAACACTATTCCCAGGAAAGGTCCAATGTAGTCAATGTGTAACCACACCCAGGGTCTAGCTGGCCATTCCCACGGGTGTAATGGAGCAACTTCTGCAGTTGCTGACATTGCACAGTGCTTTACTAAACTGTTTCGCCATCCATCCAAGGCCACCATGGATAGTTGTATGCTATGATCTTCATTTGGGAAATTCCTGCATGGGCACACTGTAGCTCAATTTAAAGTGGCCCCCTTCCCTTTGGAGGAATGATCACTCATGCTCCCCACAACAAGATGCCATCCTGGTTGTTTCATGTCTTCTGTTGAAATACGGTTTCATTTAATCAGATATGGGCTTCTGTGACCAACCATGTAGCACTTGTTCCCATACCCGAAATAGGACTGGGTCCTGACTTGTCCAGTCTCTAATCTATCGAGTACATACTGGCGAGGAGTCTAAGAAATTTAACAGTAGAACAAGTTCCTGTGGAACTGTGACGTGTTCATCATTTTCTTGTAAAGGCAAACGACTAAGGGCATTAGTCTTTGTGATTTGATTGCCAGGCCTATGTATGAAAGTGTATTTGTATGCTGCCAGAATTGTCTTCTTGCTGAGGCTATGGGCGGTATAGCCTTGTCCTCACTAAACAATCCTAGCAATGGTTTGTGATCTGAAACAATTGTAAAATGATGGCCGTGTATGTATTGGTGAAATTTCTTGACACCAAAGATGATGGACAGGCCTTCTTTTTCTATCTGCAAGTATCCCTTTTACGCTGTGTTGAGCGTTCTCGATACGTAACCTATTGGCCGTTCCGTGCCATTGTCCATTCAATGAGAAAGCCCTGCTCCCACTCCATAGGGAGATGCGTCACATGTCAGCACCAATTATTTCGTCTGGTTATAATGCACTAATAGATTGGACAAGAGCAACAATTGTTTCACCTTTATGAAAGCTTCTCTCTGGGGCATCTCCCAAGACCAACGTTGGTTCTTTTTGAGTAGAGAATGCAGGGGGGCCAGATTTCTAGACAAGTTGGGTAAGAACTGGCCATAATAGTTGATCATCCCTAGGAATGATTTGAGCTCAGAGCTGTCTTTGGCGCAGGTGCCTCTCTTACGGCTCTCACCTTCTCCTTAACTGGGCGAGGCCCTGTGAACCTACCCGTGACCCAAATAGGTTACTTCCCTCGCCTGGAAGGTGCACTTTCTTTTTTTTTTTAAATGCACTCCAGCTTGCATAAAATGTTTTAAGACTTCTTCTAAGATTGCCAATTGCTCTTTTTTCAGTGAATCCTGTCACCAAATCATCATCTATATAGACCACAACTTGGGTCAGTCCCTGCAGTAAGCTTTCCATTGTTCTCTGAAAGATGGCAGACCATGAAAAAGGAGACACCAAAAAGGCAATCATGTATATTGATACAGCCCATTGTGGGTCTTAATTGTGACAAATTCCTGGGAGGCATTATCCAACTTCAATTGTTGATAAGCATGACTCATATCAAGCTTTGTGTGCATTGTCCCTCCTACCAGCTTGGCATACAGGTCTTCAATTTTTGGAATGGGATGCCTATCTAGGTTAGCTAGTTTACTAACTGTCAGTTTGTCATCTCCACAGCTTGAATGCTTTGGTCAGGCTTAAGGACGGGGACTATGGGTGCTGACTATGAGAACTGAACAGGTTATATAACACCCAGTTTCTCCAGTCTGTTCAGTTCAATGGTCGACTTTTTCTCACGGCATATGGTACTGGTCTCGCCTTCATGAAGCGAGGGGTTGCTTCTGGATCCACATGAATCTGGGCCTGCAGACCTTGGATCTTCCCCAGTTTGTCCTTAAAGACAATGACGTACTTTCTAAGTAGCTCTAGTAGCCCACTTGCTCTCAACTGGAAAATTTCAGACCATTCTAACTTAATCTCATTTAACCAATTTCGCCCAAGGAGGCTTTGCCCTTCACCTGCTCCCACCATCAAGGGTAGTTTTGCCGATTGGCTTCCATAATGGACAGTTACTCTGCTTGCCTTTTACGCGAATGTTTTCATTGGTATATGCCAACACTTAATTGATGTTCACCAATATTCAAATATTTGAAGGTATGGTTCCCAATTACTGTAGTGGAAGCTCCCATGTCCACTTCCATTCTAATAGGTTTGCCATTAACTTTCACTGTGACAAATACCAGCTCTGTCTTTCCAACTTTCAGGTTAAACAAATGGGTAAACATCTGAATTTGTTGTTTCAGACTTCTACATTGTAGCTTTCATTGGGCTTCTTCTTTTGTTTACAAGCCTGCTTGAATCTTTCCTTGCACTGCCTCATCATATGTCTGTTTCTATGACAATAGTAGCATTCAATTTTTTTTTAAAAAACTGCCAATCGTTAAAAGACTGATTGTTTCTACCTCTATTAATATTATTGTTTGATTTTGCTGCTAAGTTACTTTTCTTTATTCTTCGGCTAGCGGGGACTGTTTCCCATTTCTCAGCAGAGTCCGCTTTTTCACATCTCTTTCAGCTGAGGTTTCCCACCCGACGTGGAGGACACCACCATTTGTGTGCCCTGTATTGCTTCTGAATCTCTTATAGCACTGGCCATGGCCAGTGATATCTCTAGCACCTTCTTGAAATCAAGATTCACTTCTGACAATAATCTTTTCTGAATAGTGTCCTCTTTCACAAACACACTAAATGATCTTTGAGTATGTCGTTCAGAGTCACACTGAACTCAATGTTCCCTTAGCTGCTTCAAATTTGCCACATATCATGTAATTGTCTCTCCTGGGTCCCTGTTTCATTAATTAAACCTGAACCTCTGCATCATGACTGAGGGCCTTGGTTGAAAGTGACCCTTCATGTGGTCCGCCAATTCATCACAATTCTTCAAATCTGGGGCATTGGGTGATGTCAAGCTTCGGATCAAGCTGTAGGTTTTGCTCCCATAAGTAGTCAAAAGGATTGCTCACCTCTTCTCTTCCCTCAATCTCATTTGCTTGAAAAAAAGAATGTGAGGAATGTGTATTGAGACCATTCATCTTTGGCAGGTTCAAAAGGATCAATTCTCCCAAATTTTGACATTTTGAGAGGGGATAACTTCTTCAATTCTAACAGAGCTTGCTACTTACAATCACTTGGCAAGGTACAGTATCGATTTATTTTTAACTTGATTTCTTCTGTTCAATCCTATTCCATCCTCATCACCAGTTTGTTGTTGGGTTGCTGAGTTGTGCTATTAATGAGAGAGTTGATCTGCAGACACTTCTTGGGTGGAATTAGGTTTATTTACAATATACTCAGCAGCAACTACATGTGTGCTTTCAACTCAACTCTATCTCTACACTAACTGATGAGGTGGCCTGCGCTACTCTCCTATTGGTTATTACAGATCATGTGATCTTGCCTGACAAGTATTCTTCTTAAAAGGTACATTACACACTAAATAAAACCATCATTACTACAGTTTCCAATCTCACTTGCCTTGGAACCTTCTCACAAACGATGCTTTCATTTGGATGTCTCAACAAGGTTCCGCCTCCAATGTTTCAACTTCTCCTTCTGATGTTCCTTCCCCCAGATCTCTGCATGCATTCAGGCTCCACCTTTCATGCACCCTCTCAGATACTCGGCCATGCCATCAGAGCACCATTGCTTCACATGCCCACAGTAAGGAGTCACCAATCTTTGGCTGTCTCCTTGGATCTTCTAGATTCTCACAAGCCCACTTTGCCGTGATCCTGCTCCCCACGGTTTTCCCTCTGTAATTCAGAGCCTTTCTCTCCACTCCTTGCTTTCACTTCCACTAAACAGGATCTTATTCCAGATTCCTGTCATTGACCTTTGACTTACTCTTTTTCCTTTAGGACCTGTTTCCAGCAGTTCCCTCTCCCAGCAGACTTCTAACAACTTGGTATCTCTCTTGAGATTCAGAACTCACTCAACATTCACTGTTACTTTAACTTTAGAGCAACTCGTCTAAGATTCTTAGATTTATTTTCCTCAGCAATCTGCTGGTAAGAGACTTAAACTGCTTCCTTCATCTTAGAGTGTAATCACCAACTGAACTCAAACTACTTTCTGTTTCTCTGTGTCTGTGGGCCCCCTGTTGCTAGGTAACAGCTTAGTTTTTTTTTTACTTTGTTTTAACTTCCCTAAACCACTTCAAGAGTCCTAAAACTTCATTTAAAATGCAGGTATACACACAAACACAGACTTGCAGGCAACGTTCTCTAAAGTGACACTAGACCCACAAATAAAACATAACTTACTTAAACTTAAAGCTAAAACTTAAACTTAAAGCTATAGCTTATTCCTAACACCCATAAATACAATTTACTTAAACCTGTTCCTAACACTGGTCATTACCACATTGCTATTTATAGGACCTTTCTGTGTGCAAATTAACTGCCATGTTTCCTGTCTTTTTATTCTTTCATGGGATGTGGGCATCGCTGGCTAGCTCAACATTTATTCCCATCCATAATTGCCCTTGAGAAGGTGGTGGTGAGTTGCATTCTTGAACTGCTGCAGTACATATGCTGTAGGTACACCCACAGTGCTGCTAGGAGCTGTTGAGGAACAAATTGGGGAATAGACGGCTTTAGGTCTAGTGTTGTGTAATGACACAGGGTTAATAATCTTATAATAAAGAATTCTCTGGGGAAGAGTGATCATAATATGACTGAATTTTATGTTAAACTTAAGAGCGATGCAGCTAAGTTCAAAACAATGATCTTAAATTTAATCAAAGTCAGCAACAGAGATATGAGGGATAAGTTGGCAGTGGTAGTTTGAAAAATTAGATCAAACAATATGATGGTAGAAAAGCAACGGCAAATATTCAAAAAAATAATAGTTCTCAATGATATGTATTCTCTGGAAAAGTGGTATAATCATGGCCAACTAGATGAGATTAGAATAGTTTTAAGTTAAAATAGCAATGCTGCCTTAAAGAATAGTAAGCTTGAGGATTTGTAGAGTCTTAAAAATAAGCAAGAAATTACCAAAAAAATTGATAAAGAGGGAGAAAACAGAATAAGAGTAAACTTTTGCAAGTATGTAAAAAGGAAGATATTAGCTAATCTAAACATGGGATCCTTAAAGGCAGAAACAGGATAAATTATAATAAGGGATAATAAGGAATAAGGAACTCATAATAAAAGATGTTACCACCATATGAGGAGGGCTGAAATGACTTCCCTATTCTCCACTCCCATTCCAGGTCTGTCTGGATTTTTAAATTTTTTAAAAATCAACTGAAACCCTCTAAATACAATGGAGACTTCCCAGACAGCTACAATATACAACTTGCATTCCACCAAGTGGGATGGAAAGAAAAGGCACTCAACCCCCTGGGGAGCATGAAAGACCCCATCTCCTGTTGGCTTTACATGGCCGTTTTAACAAATTTAGAGAGGATCTTTGCCAATTCTGTAGGAGGCCCACTAATTACACTTTCAGACTCTAAAGAATTAGTCAGACAAGTTTACTTAGATTAAACAAAGAACAAGATAAGTTTATTGAAACTATTTCCTGAATTAAAAAAAAAGGTAAATCACAACAGCCATTCATACATCATATTTGCCTGGGCCCACACACACACACACACTAATACAGATGACAGAATAAGAAGATTGACTTAAGGATTTCTTACAGTTCATGAAGAAGATAAAACAAAGGAGTATATGGTTAGCTGTTAATTTCACTGGTCTCGACACGTTGATTTTGCGTGGCAGCCATTTTGTTCAGTTGTCTTCCTGGGTATAATTGTATGGAGCAGATTTCCACATTTTATTCCCAAAAGATCTCAGTTTGCAGTAGATTTCTCTTCTCAGGATGGTTACTTTGCAAATCCAGGCACAATGCTTCAGAGAGAGAAAGAGAGAAAAACAAAGAGGGCAAACAGCTTCAGACAGCATTATGTTGAGCTCTCCACTGCTTGGTAAAACAGTCCCTTAAAGTACCTTGCTAGCTGTATATGCCAAAGAAATTCCATTAGTCCATATCTGCTGCAGTCATTGTTTTAGAACAAGTAATTGCATTTCGCTTTCTCCTTGGGACCATTTTCAAAGTTTCAGGATAGTGTAAATCGAACACGAGATGCGGTCTTTCATGCTCCCCAGGAGTTGAGTGTCTTTCCTTTCCATCCCGCTTGGTGGAATGCAAGTTGTATATTGTAGCTGTCTGGGAAGTCTCCATTGTATTTAGAGGGTTTCAGTTTTTTTTTAAATCCCGCCGAAACAAAATTAGAAATTGTATCTTTTAAAAAAAACATCCTCGTAACATAGAATATAATATTAACAGTGTAGAAGGACGTTAAACAAATATTTTGTATTTGTTTACACAGTAGAAGATGCAAAGAGCATATTGAAATTTGAAGGGTGCCCAGAATCTAATGAGAGAGAGGAACTCATTAAGTAATCATTATTACTGGTAGTAAAAAAAAACATACTTAAGAAACTAATGGGACTAAAAGCCTAATTACGCACAGAAAAGTTGAATGTATTGGTTTTAGTCCTCCAGAATTTCCTATATTCTAGACTAGCCCTCAAGGATTAGAAGAGGAAAATGTAACACACTATAGAAGAGAGGAGGATGAGGGAAAACAAGGAACCTGAGGTCAGTTAGCCTGAAATTAGTAGTAGGGAAAATGTTTGAACATATTATTGAGGACATGATAACAGGGCACTTGAAAAATCATATGACTAGGCACAGTCAACAAGGTTTTATAAAAATCATGTTTGACAAACCTATTAGCGCTTTTTATAAGTGCAACTAGAATGCTAGATAAGGGAAAACCAGTGGATGTAGTTCATTTTGGATTTTCAGAAGGCATTCAATAAGGTGCCACAAAACACAAGATTAGAGAATTATGGGGTTGGGATAATATATTAGCATGGACTGAGGATTTGTTAGTGGACAGATAGCAGAGAGAAGTAATTGTAGTGTCTAGTTGTTCTGTGTTTGATTATGTGAGCCTGTTTACTATTGATGCTCACTGTGCCTGATTGGTTAAGCCTGGATCCGGACTCAGGGAAAAGTAAACAAACTGTAGAAAGAGCTGGAAGCCAGAGCTTTAGCATGGGGCAGACATTTTAAAACACTGTTAATAAAATCTTTTGCACACATAGAAATTGTATCATCTCTACATAGATCTGAAATATAAATTATACAAAAGTAATAAATAGGTAATTTTTGGGACAGTAGGGTGTAACTAGTTGAGTGCCACAAAAATCAGTTGATGGGCCTCAGCTGTTTACAACCTATATCAATGACTTAGGTGAGGGGTCCAGCTATATCAAAGTATGGTAATGATGTCAATCTAGGTAGAAAAGTAAACTGTAGATGCACAGAAAGAGGCTACAAAGGAACATAGACAAACTAACTATTTGGAAAGATTGAGGCCATTGTCTTTGGTCTCCAACACAAATTTTGCTCCCTTGCCACCAATTCCATCCTTCTCCCTGGAAGCAGTCTGAGGCTGAGCTAGACTGTTCGCAACCTCAGTGTCGTAACTAACCCCAAGATGAGCTTTCAACCATGTATCCACACCACCACACAGTCCGCATATTTCCAACTCCAAAATATCACCCATCTTCACCCCTACCTCAGCTCTCCTGCTGCTCATACCTTCATTCAAGTCTTTGTTACCTCCAAACTTGACTATTCCAACATAACTCTAGCCAACCTCCCATATTTTACACCCCAAAAACTTGAGGTCATCCAAAACTCCGCTGCCCACGTCCGAACTTGCAGCAAACCCGTTACCCCTGACCTACACTGGCTCCTGGTTAAACAGCACCTGGGTTTTAAAATCCTCATTCCTTTTTTCAAATCCTTCCATTACTTGGCCCCTCCCTAATTCTGTACCCTCCTCTAGCCCTACTACCCTCGGAGATATCTTCACTCCTCTAATTCTGGCTTCCTGGTCTTCCCTGAGTTTAATTGCTCCACCATTGGTGGCCATGCCTTAAACTGCCTCAGCTCTAAGCTAAGGAATTCTCTCCCTAAACCTCCACTCGCTATCCCGCTTTCCTCCTTTAAGATCCTCTTTAACACCTACCACTTTGATCAAGCTTTTAATCACCCACTCTAACATCTCCTTATGTGTCTCAATGTCATATTTTGTTTTATAGTGCCTCTATTAAGCACCTTGAAATGTTTTATTATATTGTTGTTATAAGTGGGCAAGAAGTTGGCAGATTGAGTGTAATGTGGGAAAGTGTGAATTATCCACTTTTGTAGGAGAAATGGAAAAGCATAACATTTTTTAAAAGATGAGAGACTTGTTAATGTTGGGATTGAGATGAATTTGGATGTCCTTGTACACAAATCACAGAAAGTTGATATGTAGGTGAAGCAAGCAAATAGGAAGGCAAATGGTATGTTATGAAAGAAGGGTTAGAGAATAAGAGGAATGGAGACTTGCTACAATTATATCGGACTTTGGTGAGACCACACCCGAGTACTGTGTACAATTTTGGTCTTATCTAAGGAAGGACATACTTGCCCTAGATGGTGTGCAACAAAGGTTCACCAGATTGATTCCTGGAATGAGAGTGCTGTCCTATGAGAGGAGAGAGTGTAGAATGGTCATATATTCTCTGGAGTTTGGAAAGATGAGAAGTGATCTCATTGAAACTTGTAAAATTCTTAGAGAGCTTGAAAGGGTAGATAGTGAAAAGTTGTTTCCCTGGCTGGAGAGTCGGGAACTAGCAATCACAGTCTCAGGATTCAGGGTTGACTATTTAGGACCGAGATGAGGAGAAATTTCTTCATTCAGAGGTTAGTGAATCTTTGTACGTCCACCCCAAAGGACTGTGGATACTCAGTCATTGAGTATATGCAGGACTGAGATCAATAGACTTTTGGGCACTAAGGGAATCAAGAGATATGGGGATCAGGTTGGAAAGTGGAGTTTAAAGAAGCTCAGCCTTGATCTTACTAAATGACAGATCAGGTTCGATATACCAAATGGCCCTGAATTCCCCCTGCCATGCCGTTTTGATTCAATGACTTCTAAATTACTTCACCAGCTGAGAAATGCTTTTGGATATCCTGAAGTTATGAAAGGTATTGTATATGGCAAGTTCATTCTTTTTTGCCAATCACATGTTTTCACCCAAGCAGCTTAGTATGCATCCACAAAAAGAGTGAAAACAGAGTTTTGCCAGAAGGAATAAAGCAGACTGGAACCATTTTCAAATGCATTTAGAACTTATTGGCTGAATTAATCTATGTGACATGGAAGACATAAAATAAAAATCATCTCAGTTTAAGGATACATTTACATGGCAAAGGTAATGTTTTCAAGAATACAGTTACATGGCAAAGGTAATGTTTTCAAGAATACATTTACATGGCAAAGGTAATGTTTTCAAGAATACATTTACATGGCAAAGGTAGTGTTCAGTGTTGCATATTTTGCTTTGCACTAATACTAAACATGCACAGTGTAAATCCAGAGTTAAGGTCCAAACTGACTGTAAAATGAGTTGTTTCATGCTGCAAACTTCTGTTGATTGGTGAGAAACATTGGAAGCTGACAGCTCACCTTGAGGGCAAAGCTGTTTGCTGGCGTAAATCTAAGACCAGATTAGGGGCTGTGGTCAGAGCAGATAAAGGGCATGGTGAAGTCAATATATCCAAGGGCAAAGTGAAAGGAATGCATGAAAAAAAGTGCAGTAATACCATGTGGAAATATAAAGGCTATATTACAACTGTGGTATCAGTGAGAAGCCAGTTCATTTTGCACCAGTACTGTAGTTATGGTATAAATATTGCCTTAATCAGGACTCTTTGGGGGAAGAGGAAGTCATACTTTGTTTCACTTCAGTATTAGTTCAGGCTTCAATGCATGGTTGATAACACACAAGTTTAGCCCTGATGAGAAACCAAAACCGTTTGTACATATGCTGAAGTAGGAGACGGAATGCATCCTAATGTGAAGTGTTGGACAATGTAGCAGCATGATTAGAGGGGGCATTACCAAGAGGACCAGAGGCATTATTAGAGTGCAGCAGGGAGAATGTGTTGAAGTGCATTGCCAACATGACGAATGGTTCAGACATGAATGGCAGTGCAGGCTAGTTTGCTGATTCTCCCAAGGATTGAATTATTGGACCATGATTGTGATGATGGGAAACAGCTTCACAGTATCTGCATAGTGACTGAAGCAGCAAATCTTACTGTTCGTTGTTCCAAGCTTCCAAATGATATTCAAAATGGCCACCAGCAGCCATCAGTATAGCTACACCAACAAACTGATAAACTCTGAATGTTTTTTGTCAGTACTCAAGCTTTTTTTAAATTATTTTTACCCTGTTATAATTACCTCAAACAACAACTTGAATTTATGCAGCTCTGTTACAAAATAAAATGCCCTGGCATTTAACAGGAATGTCATCAAATGAAACTTGACACTGCACCGCACAAGGAGATATCTGGGCAGATGTCAGTTTAAATTGTTGGTTTTAAGAAGCATATTAAAGCAGCAAAGAAAGGTGAAGAGATGTAAGGAGGGAATTCCAAAGCTTATGATCTAGGCAACTGAAGGTTTGACCACCAATAGCAGAGCAATTAAATTCAGGGACACTAAAAAGGCCAGAATTACAGAAGCACAGATATCTCAGAGGGTTATGGCCCTGGAGGAGATCACAGGGATAGGGAGGGGTGAGGCCATGCAAGGATTGGAAAACAAGGATGAAAATGTTAAAATCCAGGTGTCAGTTGCTTACCTGAGAGCCCCAAAGTCATTGCTTTTCAAAGTTGTTGACTCTATGCAAACTGTTCTGAGACACCTGAACAGATTCCATCCATAAGCATTGCTGAAAAAAGAGACATGTGGAAGCTTTCCATCTTGCACTCATCAGGACACAAGAATACCAATACAAGGGGAAAACAACAATTTATACTGTATGTGAAGACAGTGCTGATTGGTTGGCAAGTAGCATTGCCATGGAGAATACAGCACTGACTTCAACGTGGACGGAGTTATTCTTTAGTTTTAAAATTCCACACACCTGTAGCTCATGACAATGTGAAGTTGCATTTAACATTCCCCTCTGGAATCCTGCAGAGCTGATGGATGGGATGGGATAGGGGTGGTGGGGTTGGGGGGGGGGGGGTGCTCATCGACATTTTTTAATCGAAGGCTCTGAAAGTCTGCTTTGTGCAGGACGCAGGGAAGGGCCATTCGGGAATGATTGACAGGGCAGCCACGTGAATGACTGCTGACATCAAAGAGCCAGACCTCCCCTGATGACGTCATGACAGTATGATCTCTCGCCCCTTCGCTCTCACAATGGAGCCCAGCAAAGTCCTCCTCGAACGATTCAGTGCGGCTCAAATCCTGGTAATTGACTGTGACAAATAAATAGTGACTGCAATTTTCTGCGTGTAAGTTTACAGGAATGACCTCAAGTCTCTAGCAATGCCCCAACCCATTAAGCTCTAAGACTTCGGGTTATTATATTCTCTAACATTTGGTCTTATATTTAAATGCCCTCACATGCAGCCTGTTCTCGCATGGGAGATACTTAAACAGAATGTGACTTGGAGATTTTTTAAAAAGCATGAGGAGGGGGGAACTGTTTCAGTCCATAACAGTAAAAAAAAATTGTTTAGTCAAATTACAAGATTGACCTGTTAAGGTGCAACAAGACCTTCTTACGTCCACATTCCATTCTTATAACAAACTATCTGCTCACTCCATAATCCACGGGTAATTAGCATAGCTCCAAACTCCAGGAGGCTTTGCAGCGGAGGCCTCGCCTAAAAGCCCTGATTTAAATGGATATTCGTTGTAAATGCTTTTTCTTTATTTACGAAAAGGAGCTGTTGTGATAATAAAGGTTTATTTTTTTGGGGGGGGGGGGTGGGGAGGGGAGAAAGGGACATGTCCTGCCTTCTAAACCTGAACCTCGACTGCTGTTGCCCTAAAAATTGTTTGCAAAGCTGGCGCCTATGGTAATTAGGTTTATTGTAGCCCACAGCTGTGGCTGGAGGCGGTGCAAGTGTATTGTCTTCTCCAGTAATGAGTTTCTGAGAATTCATAATTGCTAAATATCTAGGATTAAAGGGAGTAAGAGCGATGTTTTAATGCTGGGAGTTGTGGTTGAGTGTTGCACTTGAGAGGAGAGGAGAGGAGAGGGGGGGGAAACATATAACAAGAGACCTCCACAGCAGCCCGCTAATCGTTTAGATTTATTCAGGGTCGTGTATGTTTGTTGCAAATGAGGAATAAGGTGAAGGGAAGGAGCTGAGCAGGAGAAACTTGGGTGGATCGAGAGGATTTACAAGTCTGGAGAAAGATGGGAGTATGTTCTGCTGCCGTGAGAGAGAAAAAGCCAATCGAAAAGCGACATGCCTTGTGAATATAAACGGTGGAAGTCACTGATACACACTGCGGTGGCAACCTTAATTGGTAACTAGGTAGGAGATGGAGGAGGGAGAATCAATGAGGAGGGGGGGAGGAGGATCCACTTTGCGGCCGTGTATTAACAAAATACAACAAAAAAAAGGAAGGGGGGCTGTCTTTCTTGACTGATCAAATCAGGCTTACTTTCGCCAGGGCGGAAGTTCTGGGTAACTGAACCCACAGCCAAAACTTCTGACACACTGAAAGGTTCCTAAATTTAAAAAAAAAAGGCAAGCTCTCGCGGCCCTGAAAGTTAACACTCGCTGCAGGGTCACAGTAGAAGCCCAGTTCTGTTGCATACCTTCTGTCCGGCATTAGTGGCACTGAGATCGTCCTTTTCATCTATTATTAACGCTTCCGGTGTGAATATATACAAGTCAAGTTTATTAACAGGGGTCTTTGGAAACTATTTTGTTCAGAATTCAAATTCCAGACGTTTGTTGTCTATGAATCGATTTGTCATGGTGCCGATTCCCAAAAGCTGGGACTCGGCAGTGTCAAGTTTTTGATAGCAAGGTGCTAGCAAGACCTGGGGATGGCTTTAATGTTTATGTGAACACATTTCGTCCCCCGTTTTTCAAAAGGAATGTTAAGACGCCCTAATATTTCTTCCCCCAAAAGGACAAATAAACTGATTTGCGAGATTCGTACTAAACAATATTCGTTATCCACTTGTGGTGTGGCATAAAATAAGTGTTCCGTGTGTATGTGTTTTCAGCTTTTGACTTTCTAAGGATTCATTTTCTAAAATACAAGGGGCGAATGTTCATATTTTTGAACAATAAACTTGTTGATTTTAATTGTTTGTTCAAAATGGGGTCGGGCGCCTTTTATTCCCTACAATTCAGCCACATGCAGCAACTTGGTTAAACATATTGACTTCTTACTTTAGCAGTTCAGCGTGGCTTTGAACGGCTATGGATTATGATATATCCCGGAGTTAACTTTTCTAACTTTCTTTTAAGTCCCTCTTTAACTGCTCCAGTCTTTCGCTCTTAAACAGAATTAGATTACCCGCTAACCGTTGGAAACATATTGAGGTTGTAAATGTAATTTAGTAACTTTCCCAGAAACAAGAGCAGATGACCCCTCAGCTCTGGCTACTGAATTTTGGCGAGAATTTGGTGTTCTGGATATAGATTCCCCATAAATCAAACGGAAACAAAAATCCTGAAGATGGCTTGAAATTTTTTTTTAAAAAATCCAATGCTGAAAATTTGAAGCAAAACATTTTGGCCAGACGCAATATGTTTCTCAGCATCTGTTAAAAATCAGAGAGAGGTTAACGATTTGGGCTGAACACTTGGACTGAAGGCTCCTGCTGAACCGACTTTGCCCCCAAAGTACTTTTTCTCCTTTCCTGACTATTGTGGAATCCCTGCTCACTAGCAACACTGTTACTAAAAGTCGGACTTGTCAATAGATATGTCCATATTAGCCTTTCAGCAATCCCTGATTACTACAACCTCTATTTATTTATTTTTTTGATCGAAGGCACTGGGCGAGAAATGTATTGACACCTCAGCGAAACAGCTTCTTCAGGGTAGGAGCCAGGTAAGGCCGCCACTTTACAAGGGTGCATTGATTTTGTAGATTGTTTCATGTAGAAAGCGATTTTGGAACCAATGGTTTGGGTTGAGCAACTAAGATAGAAATATGTATGAGGTTATTAATTGCCATACATTATTCGTACATTGACTAGAATTCGCCACTCTTTGCATACAATATACAATTAGCTCCTCAGATATACATTTAAAAAAACTCTGGTCCCTGGATTCCACCTTGTACACTGGGCTGGTGGGTGATAGTTGAGTGAACAGTCGGTGTCTACAATGTACAACTACTTTTAACATTCGTATTTCTAGAAGCAGTGGATCTCTGCCATTCTGTGCAACTTTGAGAATACCGAATTTGTAACAAGATGGGACCATAAAACAAAATCCTCTTAGAAGGGATGTTCAATGTTGGGACCCTTTCATCCCAGCCCCATATTCAATCGGCGGAAAGATATCTTTAAAATTACCTCTGCCCAATTCACTGTTGCGTGTGCATGTGTTGTTATATAGTGTGTTATGCGATGCCCCTGTGTTTTTAAACACCCCTTTGCTGACGCCTTGCATCCCCAGATCTGCTTCCGTGCGCTAACTTTATTCTCCATGTCACAGAACCGAGACCGACCCAAAGGAAAGCAACCGAGGCGACCAATTAGCAATTGTTATTGTCTTGGTAATTGTTGTAATTTATTTTCCTCTTTGAGGTTATATTCCCTGGAATCCACGTGTGCATTTTAAGAGCTAATGAAAATATCAGGAAATGGCATCCTGGAAAAATGGGCCAGGACGTCATTAATTTGAAAGACTAATGACTCGAAATTGTTTATCATCCTATTATAGCCCAGGAACTGTCTATACAAAAGTTGAAAGCAGGATAAATGACCAGGCTTCGGCTGTCAATGAAGCCATTTTGCTAAACGGTGTCTCCAAAGACAAGAACCATCATTCAATTAGGTTTATCTACAGGTCCTTAATTGCGTTTTAGGATGGAGGAGTGTGTAATACACTGCTGCAAAGGGCTCGATTAGAGGCTGCGAGCGGAATCCTGACGGCGCTTTTCAGTCAGGCCCATTCAGAAGGGATTTCTTCACGCCGCGGCGATCAGGCGGATTAAAGAGTAATTAAAACCTAGAAATTATCTTTCGCAACATTTTTTTTCTCTCAAAGTGTCCACTCCGCTGAACAGAGGCCCTCTGATGCCTCGGTTTACCCTTTCAAAAGAAATTGGATCAAACACTGAACGTTGAGGAAAAAAGGAGAGAAAGGGGACAGCAGCAGTGACCTGGCGCCGAATCGGACATCGATACTGTTATAATTAAAATCTAATTAGAGAGAGACCCTTCCATGAGCGAAATAAAGATTTGAAAACAGTCTTCGCCCAACTCCAAGCCACACTGCCATTAGCAACGTGCCAAGCCTTTAAACATGACTGGCTTTATATATATATATATATTTTTAAATTAAACACTGGGCGGAATTGGCTGGCTGGTTCCATCTTGGTTTAAGGTTACAATCTCTTCGTCTATTGAGCATTTCTGATCAGTTTCCCAATCATCTGGTCGTGATTTCACGCGTTATTAGTGTGACTCCAGCGACATAAAAAGCAGTAAGTTGTAACAGCAAGAGTGGTTTCGATAAGATCGTCACAGCGCACACAGGCTCACGGAGTTTACTGCTATTTTAATATAGGAAGAGCCACTACAGCTTTCACACAATTGTCGGAGGGAATGTCCACTGCAAAAGAAAAGCAGATGTTTCACGCTTTAGATAACGCCTGCATTTTAATAGAAATTGCGTCATCTGCTGGGCCCTCATAGGGGTCGATTTAAAATGTGTCTTTTAACAATACACACAGCTAGAGTTTAACAGCAAACCCACACAGGTTTTGTCCCAACACTCTAACCCCTCGACTCTTGCCCACAATGACTTGCATCCTTCCCCTCTTTTTTTTAATAAATCACATTTAAGAACATGACTTTCAGGCAATCTGGCTTCTTCCATCCCCATGTTTGATGCTTAAGGATTCAGATTGTGACCCCTTGCATTGTTTTCGGACTGCTGTTGCACCGATTCATTGGACCACATCCTTGTAGTCACCCTGCTCTATGATCTATGGGCTGGCAACTGCAACGCCGTTCATTCATAAATACTTTTAAATGCGGAGACAAGTGTGACATCCCTGACCTATAGCACTGAATTGCCAATGACATTCCGAATATAGCTTCCCCGTAAAAGTCTCTGATGTGAAATCCTAACAAATGTATGTCTAAATATGTACACAGCAAATGCCTAAGCACTAAATTGACACTACCTGTCCTGGTTAAGCTGTTTTGAAGAAGAGGGGCCTTCTAAATTCTGGAAATTTAAACTGCAGGCAAAGTTCAGTGCTGAAGGCACGAATTACTTCCGTAATAACTGCATTCGACCCACTCAAAGAGGCCTTGGTGCGTCGGAAATCACCAGATCCTAATTACAAGATCCTTTGACTTGAACCCTCAGCCAAACATGTTTAATTAAAGCTCGGCCGTCGATTTTTTAAGAAGAAGTTTCTGTATGCATATTTTTTTGGAAGGAAAGCGTACAAGTGAAGCCCCAACTCAGGCGCATCTCTGCAACCGTGTCTGATAGTTTTAGCATCAATCAGGAAACAGCGATTGTATTGGTTTTATATTTAGTGAGATTGACAAAAAGGTCCGCCTTGGGGAAGGGGGGGAATAACCGAGAGTGAGGGGGGGTGGAGAGGGGTGAGGTCCGGGGGTGGGGGGGGAAGAGGGGTGGGGCGGAATGGGGTCGGGGAGGTCGAAGAAGGGTGGGTGACGTCGTGAGGGGGGAGAGGGGGGGAGATGGGTGGGGGGAGAGGGGGGAGGGAGATGGGTGGGAGGAGAGGGGGGAGATGGGTGGGGTCAAGGGGTCCAGAGGGGTAAAGTCCAGGGGGTGGGGTCCGGGGGTGGGTGGGGTGGTGTGGTTCCCAGCAGTGATTAACGAATCAGTAAGGTACTGAAACGTGGGCATTTGTAATCGATTAATCGATTTGGTGCAAACACGCTCACATGTTTTTATTTCGCTCCCTCCGGCTGTTTTCTGCACAGATAAAGTAACTCAAAGTGTAAATAAACAAAGCTGAGCAAATACTATCAAACTGAGTGCAGTGGTAGGGAACTGTTTAATTTACAGCAGGCGACGCGGGGACCAAAGAACATTAATTAAGTGCGTCTCCAGTCACCGAGTGGACAAAAAGGCAAGTAGCAACTTAGAAATAGATTAGATCATATATTCCTCAAGTCTGCAAAGAATGGCCTCTCTTCCTAAACAAATTAAAGTTCTTTAAAAATTACTGACCACCTCAAACTTCATATAGATGACATATATACATGCGCATATATTTACACAAATACACACATGCACATATAATACATTATATATCTATAAACACCTTCAGAGTTACTCACACTTAAGCACTCGGTTCATGTGGATTTAAAGGGACTGCTCAAATGTGACCTTTCAGTACTAATGAGAATTGAATGTGTGGGTTCAAATTGTCACATTAAATGAGCTAGTTACTACACCCCTGTTAGGAGAAAATTATACCGACGTGAAAATCCAAAGGAATTCGCCACTTTTTTGTCTGAATAGTCGAGCGGATCTTGTTTCCCTCGCTTGGGCCTGCGTTAATACCCAAGATCGGATAGTGTTGCAGGAGTTTACCGTCACAATACTCCTTGTTGTGTCTACAAGGATTAGCAGCTCGGAAGTAGTGGGGAAAGCCTTGAAATTCGAGGCATTAAAAAAAAGACTTTGTTTCGCACATTTCGGATTCTAAAGGGAAACAGTAAGATAAGGGAAATTGATGATAGATTCCAAGTGACTTTCTCCTGATGGATTGAGTATGAAGTTTGTACCTAGCCCCAGAGAACTGACAGGATTTCCGCATACTCACCCTTGTACTTCCTGACACATTCGCAGCTAATGAAATGAGAACTCTTCTTCAATCTTTGATACCTTTCTGCGTTTCACCATCCAATGTCATAATTTCACACCTTTTGATGTAATTCACAACAACAAGCCAGAGTCACAAGCTAGGCAGCTCTGAAGGGAAGGCTTTATTTGGTGGGAAACTAAACTCAAAAGAATCGTAATAAGCGCTCCTTTCCCAATTAACTCAAACACTGCCTTTCCTTCACCTCAGGTTGGATCTGCTGTAACAATTCAACCCCCCAATCCCCCAACCACCACCCCCCCCCCCCAAAAAAAAACGCCCAGGCATACCCATTCTAATTCCCGTAGCATGATCCTGAGCAGTGGGAGCTGTGGATGAGTCCAGAACTCGGGGACAAAGTGGGAATGTGACACCTATTGAGGGATTATCTCCGATTTTCAACTCATGTGTTTGTCCCACGAAAATAATCCAATCTCTTAACGGTATCCTGACAGCCCGGCTGTGCAATCTCAGGGCAGGCCGAAAGGATGAGGGATCCCAGATCCCAGAAGAGGCATTTGTCGTTTGTTCCCAACATCCGTTCACTTTTTGTGAGCACCGCCCAAGCGAATTAAAATAAAATTACAGAGCATTTTTTTTTTTGCTAGGGAGATGGGGAAACTCTAAAACAACCAGCAGTAGTATTCATGGCGGCAATATTAAGAGTCCCCTCTACACTATTATACACTATTATAATTTGTTTTACGTTTTTACTGAGTCTTCCCCAAGCAGAGAGAACTTTCTCACTCATACCTTACTGGATGGACATACATGGTGGCGATGATTAAATTTCCCATTTAATTATTTCAATTTTAATTGTCCAGATGTGAGAATCATGTTTCTCTGGGAATGAATAACAGAATCTTACGGGGAAATGCTTCTGAAAAGTTGACCAAGCTTCAAAGCTCCAGCAAGATGTTTAATTGCAATCAATGCACTTGGACAATTTCACGAGTTTAAATTGTCGATCGAGAGAGTAGTAATGGAGCAGAGAGAGAGTATTAATGGAGCAGAAAAACTTGTGTGCCTGAAGGAAACATGCTGAGGTTCTACTGGGAAACTGTTGAACGTTGCATTTACCCAGTAGTCAGTAAGTTACTTCAAGCATTCAGGACAGTACATGATAGGGACGGGAAACCATCTCCTAACGCACAAAGTACTTCCCCGAGCTAGATAAACGGAGAATCTGCTTGATTATGTTACACAAAAGTGAGCACGTATCCCAAAGAAATGTGGGGACCCGCTGGACAAGATGGTTATAAATTAAATGCATGTTTTGATTTCTTGTTGGCTCATTGACTTAATCACTTCACCTCTTTAACATTATTGCCCTTTGATATTTCACCATCTCTCTGGTGTTTCCCAATACTGCACCCATCACCTACCGTAGATAGGAGGCATGTGCTCGCAAAATGTGCCTTTCAGTACTTAAACCGTTTGAATCGATTCCCGAATAAACATCATTTAGGTCGGGAGCCTCATCAACGCTTATTCTGAAAAGCCCCTTCATGTTCCTGCCTCTTTAGAGAAGGTTAACAGGCCGGTTAATGTTTCGGAAAATGATATTGAACTCGAGGATGAGAAGGAAGGCCCTGTGAATGGAGAGCGCAGCTGCCGGTACATGTCAGCGTTCACAGGTAGACTGTCTCCATAGAGCAGATGCTCAGATTGTAGGTGGTTTAATTAAAGGTGAACTCACCGGGATCTGATACCATCCCGCTGATTGTGACAGGACTCTAGGATTAGATTACCAGGCCGGTACTAAAAGACAAAAAAACAATGCGACTATTGTGGCGTCACATAGATTGTTCGAGAACCTCATAAGAGCACAACACCAGCTGAATAAATCTACAGACGCCCTGAACTTTTTCACTGTTCCTTCAACTGTTTTTTCCTCTTTTTAGTAAACAAACAGTAGCTGAAGGAACATAAATTGCTTCAACAGGTCTCTATTCCAGTGTAGATTTACTGAAAGTTTGACTACTGTTTCAGCTGGGTAGCCAACCTTAAGATCCCTGGGTATTTAATGTTTGATAGTTATTTTCAAGTCATTGTCAGCGGTATAGGTGACCTTTGGTCAGAAATGAGAAGTGTTGACCGTCTCACTGAGCACAGGACCCGTAGCTCAGCAGCAAAGCTAGAAGCTTGTGTCAATACAAATTAGGCCTTGGCCTATCTTCTAATTCACCTACCTCCCAATCTAGAAACAATGTATTGGGCCATTACAATACAGGGGGTGAGGGGGAGTTGGTGTATCGTGTACCTGAGCAGCGGGTCTGTTTAGGATGCAGCGATTTATTGTTTCAGGGTGTCCTCTCGTGCAGATAACACTTTCACTCACGCAAAGTTCATCAACACGCTCGATCTGTATTCAGGATTATTTTAAATGGGGCTTTTTAAAAAAAAACTGCGGGTTAATTTTAAGCATTATGAAACCGATGAAATTATTCTGTTTAATAAGTCGACGCGACCAGCATTAGGATATGGTGTATGTGCGTTCGCAGGTTTGAGCGCAATTTTAGAGCTCTTTTGCGTCGCCACGGTTTGTGTCGAAATGGAAGGAGCGAGGGGAATGTCGTTATTGCTGGCAGAGTACGGCGGGGCTGCAGGAGCAAAGGGCAAGGATTGAAACAGTCGCTGGCTCCTTGTATTGCCATTGTCTTTTGATCTGATTTGGAGTTCAGGATTAACAAGGCACATCGCAATTTAAGAATGGTCCCTACTCATTACTCCCATCGCCTCTAACTTTGGTCCCAAAGGAAGAGAAGGAAGACTTGCATTTATGTGGCGCCTTTCACGACCTCTGAACTCCCCGAACCGCTTTACGAAGTACCTTTGAAGTGCACTCCCTGTTGTAGTGTCGGAAAGGATGCCTAACGACAAAATGACCAAAATTAAATGATCTCAGTTCACATTGCATCTGTTGGAGGCTTCTGGGCAAGCAAGGAACTCATTAAGTTTGGTTCCCTTTTAGCTTTGCACCGATTATCCTGTCTGTTTTAGTCCATGATTTTAAAAGAGATTAGTTGTGTTATGTGAGAATATAAGTAGAAACACCAGACTCATTGCGATACAACATGAATGGGTGTTTTCTGTATTTGTTTACACCATAGTAAATGTAGCATTTTACCCAGCCTGGTCACTGGAAAAGTACAGCCTTATTTCCATAACAATTATAATGTTGATTTTAGCAAACGCATGGAATGTCTGAGGCTGGAGGTGGGTGGGGGAGGCAATTTTAACAAATATATACTCCAGCAACAAGTCACAGTGCATTATGGTGCCGTTTTAGAGTAGATGCTATTTAGATTTAAGTAGAGACATCTAGACATTTAAATGTTTGAAACTGTACCTGAAGCAAAACAAAATGGTCAGAAACATATAACTTAAGGGTTCACTCACGTCCTATTGGTAACAATACGGAAAATTGTGAATTATTTTAGATTGTCAACATACCTGACTTAGCATGCATCTTTAATTATGTAATCGAAAACTTTGGAACAGACGAAGAAAGAGAACTCTTTGAATGCAACACGCCAAAGGGTTATTGTAAGGTGGGAAATCGTACTTTCTTGATGTCCCATAAGACCAGTGGGGGAGGGTGGGGAGAAAGAGAGAGAGAGAGAGAAAGGTACAACCGTACAGAATGTCAACGCAAGCTCTCGGGTGAATGGTGGGGGGATGGGGGGGGACAAAGAAATAAAGTTTGCTCTGAATGTATGCATGAAGCGAATGTTTGTTGGCGAGAGTGGGAGAGAGCAAGACTGTTCATTTAGGCAGCAAAACTGAGTGGAAGAAACCAGCATTGAAGCACACTGACACTGCGACCACTGTTTAAGTTCATAGTTCATTTGTTGTTTATATAAAAGCAAACAAACTGCATTCGCATAGCGCCTCAAGACGCTGTCCAGCCGTTCTGCAGCGATGCTTGAAAATGATTCTCGGTGGCTCCTCGCCGCCCTGCAAGGAGTCCCACAACAACTCACTTCATCGCCATTGAAAGATTACACCTCATCTAAAGGCGAGGCATTTTAAATGCACTCAATTAACACACAACCCGATTGGAACTATTATAACTTGTTTCAACCAGTGAAGCCCCCGCAAGGAAAATGCCTAATGGCGAAACACCTTGCGACAACTTTAAAGGGCTTAATAACTGGGTATTTGCGCGCTGGAGCAGTCACAGAATGTAAACGGCTTTTGGTGGAGTCGCTCTAATCGGCTTTCATGCGTTCCCCGAGCACGGGGAACCTGACCAAAAGCATCGCACCCGAGAAAGAATGCGAGAACTTACACACCAAACTCGGGGCCATTCGCCGCTTAAAGATTCCTGCCAAAACTCTGGCGGATCCACAGCCCCCACCCATCTCTGGAAGTTTAAAGACGGGAATGAAATCCTGTATTGTGTGTTTTAGGAGGTAGATGGTGCTGAACATTCGCAGAAATACCCTGGGACGCGGTTACACTATCGATTTATTCTCGGAGCCGACGAAGTTACAGAGGGATGGGCACTTCCAGCGTGTTTTTTTTTTACACAGGCATCGCTCTGAGCTTGTGCTCTGGGGTCTGGGGGGTGGGGGGTGGGGGACGGTGGGGGGAAGGGTGCTGCATTAATGCTACTGGGCATTGCCACATTCACGTCCAGTTGTCTATCAGTTAGACCGTCGCATTGCATCCCTGAGGCTGAAGACCGATTCCGGTTCAATCTTTTCCCGTGTCCCCGTTACCCCCCCAACCCCCCCACAACCACCAGCTCCCTCTCCCCACCCCCTTTCATATGGCGGCACGCCACATCCCCATTATAAATGTACCGCGAAACGAAGGCAGCGAGGTCAGATCGTAAAGAAAAACAAAGCGGCGGCTTCTGCCTCGATAAAGACCATTTTTTTCCCCCCCATCTCGGCCTCTGCTCTGCAACTTCTGGAGGTTTCCAAGCGAAACCAATCCCTGATTCACAGGGAAGTGGGAGTACCGGGGAGGGTGGGGGGGTGGGATGTAGAAGAGGATATTTTACCAAAAGCTGAAGAGCGCTCGATTATATCCAGTTCAAATTGGCCTGAAGGTCCGATCAGCTTCAAAATAAGGCACCGGGCCCGCCAGATCCGATATATATATATATATAAAAACACCCTGGCGGAGTTGTGTCCGGTGTGGCTTTTGTTATTGTCCTTCCCGCTGCCGATCATCATGTGCATCAATATCACAAGAGTTTAACATCAGTTTACATATATTTTTTCTTAAAAAAAAGAGCAGGGACGTTTGATAAATGTTCGTGGCTATTTTCCAAGCACCTTCCAAGCAGTGTATCCTGGGTCTAGCCCCTTGTTACTGTGGAACATCTTACCTTAAAGACTTGCGATTGTCCCTGACTTTCTAAAAGCTTTTAGAACAAGCCGAGTGGGGGGTGGGGGGGGGGGGCGGAGGAGGTTGGTGGGGGGTGGGGGGGGGGGAGAGAGAGCGAGAGAGAGACCTGTGCAATTTCAGGCTGAAATTCCAGTGTGAGTGCAGTGATTGGAGGAGCAGCGGTGAAATTAAGGAGGCTTTCAATTGGAAAGGGGAAATAACTATTTTCTCTCTCTCTCCCCCCCACCCACCTCTTTGTGTTTGTACCCAATCAAATATTATTTGTTATAACAGAGCGAAGGATTGTGGGTAGGTGAGCAGGGGAAAAAGAAGAGATTTCTCTTGTACAGTGTCAATGGCATTGTAAAATGTGTCTCTGTTTTGTTTTTTGCTGTCCTATTGAACTGGCGGCGGAAAGGACTGGTGGATTCGAGTGCTGGAGTGCGCCGAGTGCGGTGGCTTCCCTGCTCGCTCTCTCTCTTTCCCCCCTCTGCGCTGTGAATGTGTGGTTGTGCCTTGGAGGGGAGCGCTGCAGCTTTAAGTAAAAAGGGGGAAGATGCCGAGGTGGACTGCCGTGTGTCATTGACTCAAAAGTGTCATCGTCATGTGGTGAAATCTCCTCCCGTTTATTGGACGGAGGCACGTGTCCAGGATACCGGGGACCAGCGTCACGTGATGGGCTCTATTAAAAAAAAAGAACAAAAAATCCGGCAGAGTGAAAGTATTTCTGATCAGTTGGCGGCTACTCTTTAATATTTTTTTCCCAGCGACCAGAGAGAGAGAGAGAGAGAGACAGTGTGCGTCTAAGAGAGAGAGAGAGAGAGGCTTTCTCCTTGTTACTGCTGCAGCACTAGTGGAAGGGCTGCTCGGCAGGTTGTAGTGGAGGGGAGGAGGAGGAGGAGGAGGAGGGAGATAACAGCCTAGAAAAAGTGGAGGCTGCTGAATAAATGTGAACCATGGATACATGACTGGAGCTGGGGGAAGAGAAAGTATGAATATTCGTCCATAGAACACAACAGAGAAGGACTGAGACTGGGGAGGGTGGGGGGGGTGGGGGGAGAGATCTTCAAGGCGTAGAGATTGATGCTGGGACCAACTTAAAAGAAGGTTGGGGGATTTTTTTTTTAACAAAGCAAGATTTTGTGTGTTTTCTTTTGCTTCCCCTCTCCCTCTCTCCTCAAACCAAGTTGGATACCGTTGCGCAGTGAGCGGGCGAAGGCAAAAAGTGGTGGTGGTGGTGGTGGTGGTGGGGAGGGGGGAAAGAAAGGGGGGAGGGTGGGGGGTTGCCAGAGTTCCGAAGCTTTCACACATTATGGAAGAAAATGATCAGAATGATGCCCGCGTGGACAACCAGGAGTCGAGCAACGAGTCGAACCGGGCCATCATGCCTCTTCTCCAGGCGCCCGGCAACCAGCTACCCCACCGGATCACCAACTTTTTCATCGACAACATCCTCCGGCCGGACTTTGGCAAGAGGAAAGAGAGCCACCGGGATCCAAGCCACATTCCCGGGAGGGAGAACGTCAGCCCCTCGGCTCTGGTGTCCAGCCAGAGCGGAGGCAGTCCGCCCGGTGGAGGAGGAGGCGGAGGAGGAGGTGGTGGTGGTGGCGGCGGCGGCGGTGGAGTTGGAGGAGGGACTCCAGCCAGCCCCTCTGCCCCGGCCAAGAAACGTGATGTGGCGACAGAAGGAGCGCTGAGGAAAAGCGAGAGCACCGACCAGTCCCAGAGCTCGGACTCCGACAGCTCCCAGAGCAGCAGCAACACAGCGTCCCAGCCCATGCTGTGGCCTGCTTGGGTTTACTGCACTAGATACTCGGACAGGCCTTCTTCAGGTGAGAGAACACACACACACAAATAAACCCACTCTTTATGTCATGTCCCAGTTTTAAAAAAAACACAAGGCTAGTTTTAAACTTTAAGAAATGGACTGAAAAAGAACACGATTATTCATTTGGTTTTGCAAGCAAAGAAACTTAAACTGAATTAATGCCTCAGATTGTCTTCCACGTGACATAATATTTTACAGAGACGGCGTTAGTCAACCAATGACAGGAAAAGTTGCTCAAAATTGTTAATAATTATAACACCAACTTTTGAGATGTGTCGCGGGCTGTTCTCTAAATGGGTTGCGGTTTGCAAAGTAACAAAAGACCCCCCCCTCTCACACGTGGGATCCCTTCAACCCTTCAGTTCGTTATTAATAAATTAAATTCTTTCTGGATGGTCATATCGAAACTCGAGATTGTTTTTTTTTTGTTTTGGGAAGGGAGGAGGGGGGGAAAGGATACTGGACGTCACTCTCTACTTGACATACTTTTGAGTCACGTCCAACTCTGTAATGGCTTTGCTGTTCCCCACTAAACCCAAAGGTTACATTTTCAAGTTGGCGAGGTTTTGCAAACAACAGCACTTGTCTGAAAGCATCGGCCCCCGGTGAAGTGGCCGCTTCAAACTGTTTCCCAGAGCCGGTTTTGGTGTTAATATTTTTCAATAGAGCGCCTATTGGGTAAATTATCACAAGACCTATTGTTTGGGAAAAAAAAAAGCCCCATCCATTGTGAGATTAAAATGGACGGTAACTAGGAGTTCCTTTGCTGAAAATAAGGTGGAATTTTTCTTTCGAACCAGAAATCTGTCTGGTAATGATTACTATATAAAAACGCTCCCGATGCGCTCCATCGCTCTTGTATGTCTGATGGAGCTCTTTGTTGACGAGTATTTAGCATATTTTTGTCAGGGAAGTAGGCCTCGCTAAACTAGATCGGCTTCAGACTTGCAGCTTTCAAGGGGGGAATACATGAGGACGGAATTGGTAATGAGTATTTTTTTTTAAAAAAAATCACTCGCAGTAAATTAATCCTCAACGTGCTGCCTTGAAATCTGATTCTGAAATTTCTAAACGTACAGAAAATCCAACTTCAGCCCTCGGTCCAACCACACGACTAAATAATTTCACCGGAAATAATAGACATTTTCTATGACGATATAAATATCCCTGTTCCTTTAATTTGGGGGGGTGGGGGGGGATTGATTATGTACCGGAGGGGCAGTCAGTGAGATGTTTAATTCATCACAGCCTTAGTTTATTTTAAAATACAGCCTAACCAAAGCGAGATTTTGAAATGCAGACCATTTTAGAATTCGTCTGCTGTAAATAAAACTACGTTTGTTAAGCTATTTGGTTTTACATGTTAGCGACATTTATTTGGACCATCCAGTCCTGTGCAGTTGTCTCTGGTGGAGTATTAGGTGCACACTTGATGAGGTAGCTGAGCCGGGAATGTATTAAAAACACGGTGACCGGCTTAGAAGCAACGCACAAAACCAGCCGACTTCCCCCTGGAATGGTCGCACTTTCTTCCAATTCTAGTCAAGAGATTTACTGCTTCTAATAACGGTGACAATTTACCAATAAATAGGTGTCAGCCCCCCCTTTCCCCACATGCCGTATTTTTTAAGTGTACCATCCTCGGAAGTAGAGAGAAACTTGCGTGTCTCCCAGGTCCAAACGTTGATTGTCCATCCAGCCGCCGAGTCGAACATTTGCTCAGATTTTGTTTCTTCCAACATTTGATGCTGCTTTCTGAGCCTAGGTTCGGGTAGGGAGTGAAGGGCTCTCCTTCCCTCATTGCCTGACGTTTCTTCAAATGTATTTACTCTTTTATTTCTGACGCGCCAATGGGCTTCTCATTAATTCACTTTTTTTTTAAAGTTTCTCTTCTTCCATTTTAATGTCATTTTTTAAATACAGTTGGTAAATGATTATGGACCCGTCCTGCCTTGTGTTACATTCCTCACAGGAACTTCAACCCCGCATAGCCTAATAATAAACACACCAGGGCTACTTAGTTTTCTTTTTTTTGAACTGACCATCCACCATCACACGAAATGTTCCATCTTCCAAGCCAAACAGAGCGACAAGCTGTGAGTTCCACGCTGGCCAATTGTCCTTTTTCTGAAAACTTCACGAATTGTGTAACAAAGCTTCGTCGAGCTCAGTCTCGGACTGGAGATGTTGATTTTCTGGGGAGTCCTTCAAGTTCGCATATCACTCCCATAAAGGGAAGCTTGTCAACCCGAGGACTCGAGTAAAACCTCAGCCGAAGTGTAGGGCTGCAAGCTGCATGAGTTTGAGAAACTGCGATTAGAGCTGCTCCGACTTCGTGGGGCTCATTTGCAGCGAGATACATGTCTTTACCGCACAGTTTGTATTTGGATGAGGTTATAGATCACGCTGCAATGTTGCAATTAATTGTATCATATTATACACCACACAAAAATGTCAGTTCCTGCAGTCCTGCATCAAAAATCTAACCCGCTGGTCTAGGCTACTGAATAATTTAATTTCTGAAATTTACAATTGGGGTGCTGAATGTCACAGCTATTTACAGGCTAAGATGACTAGATAAAGTAGGGCAGAAATCATTGCTTAAGCCTATACTGCTACCTTTTAAAGTTCTGATATATTGTGTTTGGAAGCAAATGGCACGAAGGACAAAAAGATGGCACCTGTACTCGTATCCCAGTTTCTTCCACACAGCAGTTTATTTAATCAAAAACGACAGGTTTTCCTCTGAGTTTTTGCTATTTAAAAGCAATATCTGCTACATTTTTAAAATATTGGATTTGATTTTTTTTTTCTTGGCTCTAGGTCCCAGGTCCCGCAAACCAAAGAAGAAGAGTCTCAATAAAGAGGACAAGCGACCGAGAACAGCGTTCACTGCCGAGCAGCTGCAGAGACTGAAAGCAGAGTTTCAGACTAACCGCTACCTAACCGAGCAGCGCCGGCAGAGCTTGGCTCACGAACTCAGTCTCAACGAATCCCAAATCAAAATCTGGTTTCAGAACAAGCGAGCCAAAATCAAGAAAGCTAGCGGATCAAAGAACACACTGGCACTCCACTTAATGGCGCAAGGACTTTACAATCATTCCAGCACGGGGAAGGACCACAAGGAAGAAAGTGAATAGCAAAGATTTAACAACAGAAGTGCGAAAAATACAATGCAATAATATAAATTAAAATAAGGGCCAGTGTATTGAGGGAGAGAAAAAAAGAAAAGATACCAGCATAGTTTTTAAACAAAAGTGAAGTTGTATGAGATATTATTCCGCAATATTCTGTGTATATAATTCAGGTAAGGTGATGTAAAAAAAAACTGAAATATTTCAATATATGATGAGACTTTTGTTTCTGGGATTTCAGAAGCTACTTTCTTGTTTTTTTTTTGCCGTGGATGTTTATTTCTTGGTCGCATTTTCTACCAAGCGCCGACTGGATGCTGCAGGCGCTCGGTGAACTGTCTGGCGTGAATTTTAAAACCAACCTGCTGAAGTCCAAAGAATTTCCTGCTGTTGTTTTACAGAAAAAAAATGTTAAATTAAATAAATATCAAATGTTTGATGCTACTACGAGGTTTACAGCTTTTTGGGATTGATTTTTTATATATATATATATATAGAATGGCGAGACAAAAGACCCTCCAAATGTCTCATGGCAGTAGTTTTTAGACCACTTACATTTCTGAGGAAGGAGTCCTTTCAATTGGGGGCGGTGGGGGGGGGGTGGGGGGACTTAGTTGTGGTTCGGTTAATTCTGCAGTGGGGAGTTGGTGGGGGGGAGCTTTATTTTTTATTCTCTAATCGTGTGTAAAGTTCATTCTCTGAGCTTGGTGAAAGATACTTGGCCCCGTCGCCTGTAACAGCAGAACTTTCAATGTAACTGTGTCCACCTTTGTTCCAGTTGAAATCTTGGGTGGTTAAACATTTGGAATGTTTTCACGAGGTGGGAGCTTGAAAGCGTTCGACGAAGCTCTTAAAAAGGAACGTTGAAACACAGAGGGTTAAAAAAAATGTAGACTTTTTAATTTTAAAAAAAAATAAAGTAAAAAAAGGGAGGCTGGAAAGCAACATTCACAACGACTCGCTTCCGCCTCTGGAGCGCCTTCCTGTGGTAGATGGAGAGGTGGGGAAGTGAAAGTCTGAAAATGTCAAGTTCAACTCACAAAACTTGATTCAAAATGTAAATGACCAGAAGTCCGCGTACAGGTTGTTTATAAACTTGAAGGGAGACACATACTTAAAATTGAAAAACAACTGATGTGCTCCAATTGACTTACGGATTTTTAGGTCCTCTTTTTACGGTAGCGTTGTTATTGAGTGTGGGGGCTTTTTTTAAAAAAAAAAATCCATTCAGCATAAAACCACAAATCACCCGAACGTCACTACTTACTTTACAGCTTCTGGTGACTAACCCTAGCATCGAGAATATCTGTAACCGGCTGCTGCTGTATCGGCGCTCTCCCGTGTAAAGACACTGAGAGTGGGTTATAGAAACAGTAACCTAGACTGGACGATTCTCCGCCCTCAATTTCGAAGTGAGCAACGCTTCGCGTTTAAACAATTTCTGCGGTTTTGTCCACGGTTCTGTAACCGATCGTATTTTTTTTTAAATGTGGAACGTTTTGCTGTAATTTTCACACCTACAGAGAGCGTACTCGCTTTGCAAAAACTAGCATTACCGTATTCCTCGATGCCTTTCAAATGTGCTGAATCTTGAAGGATGTGTGCCGCACACATTACGTGGGTTTAATTTCTGATCATTTAATCTCAATCTAAAGTTTCGAAAAAGAGGTACACGCTTGTCGCAGAATGGTCCGAACGTGAGAGAATGCGCAGTAAAGGGAGACTCTGATCCAAAGATGCAGAGGTCCTAACTGTGTGCGTGTCGAATCTTGTAAAAAGACATGTCCTTTATCATTAAACTTAGGAAGTTGAGTGTAACTTAACTTTGTTCGTAATTAATGCAAAACTGGTAACATGAATTATGTTTTCAAATGTTTCACGTGAACTTCAACTTTACACCTCTCTGTTTTAGTTTACTGACATCGGCTAAAGTAGTATATAGAATACAAACAGGACGCTGGGAAATTCCGTGGAGCCGGCGTTAGTACAGTGACACTGGATAAAAATTGTACAAAAGGGAAAAGAAAATAGCAGCAAGTGCCTAGAATAGGAAGTATTCATAGGGAAGTAGGAACTGCAAGATATATTAGGTAGAAATGCAAACCGTGTATGAATGCTTTGCCAACTAGATATCAAAGAAAACAAATCAATCTGTATACATTCTTTCTAAATTATAATATTGTATGTGTGGTATTATTTGTATAATTCCAGACTTGAAACAATGGAAATTTTATATATATAATCTATATATCATTCATTCAAATTTGTCCTGTACAAGTGTTTTGTTCCGAGTGTGGATAAATAAACAACTGTACGTTTCTAGGCATAGCATTCAGTAATATTTCATTTAGAATTGAATGTGGATACAATGGAAGCCCATTGATCCAGTACAGTACCGGCAAAAAATTCAACACTGCTTTCATTAGAAATTGACTCACTTTAAAGGCAAGATCATGCGTTTTAAGGTTTTACATTTTATATCCAATCCCATTGAAATTAGGCTTCGTTTTTGCCGGTTTCTTACAGATTATAACATACAATATAGCAACGTGCAATAATAACTTGACGCACAATCATGAATTATGAACCATTTGTTCGCTTCTTTCTAATACAGTCTGGAACATTATAAGTGAATCTAATTCAGTGAGAGTATATTATGTCAGTATTTCGATAAATGCCAAACGGGACACTGTTTTCTTAAAATGAAGCATTTTTATTAAATGAGATAACGCAGTTTACGAACGATGGGTATTTTAATGCAACAACGTCGTGTTCTTTAATTATTACCAATGGAAATAGTTTAGTTGTAATTACAGTTTGGTGACTCATACATTCAATATAATGTATTTAGATATTCATAAGCATCGTAAATATATAATTCAAGCTCTCCCAAAATAACCGACAACATGGAGAAAGATAAAGTGACAAGTTTAACACACCGACTTTGGCGTCACACTGTGTATTGACGTATCAAGTAAAATGTATATTGTATATATGTGAACATATATAAAATGTTATTCAAGGACAACGAATCTATTCATAAATCCTATAATGTCCATAAAGGATTCAAGCTTGTATTCTATAACATTTTACCAGTCAGGCAAAGTTTCAGAAAAAAGAATTTGTGGGGCGCACAGCTAAATATCTTGGTTAAAATGAAGTAATGCTTGCAATACAAAACAGGCCCTGTGTTTAACAATGGACTTTAGCATTGTGTCGACTTTCTGTATTTATGTTTCCCAAGACATTGCATGGTTGCAATAGGAAAATAAAGCCACAATGTTGGAAATGGAGGGGAAACAGAACAAAATATTTTCTTAAATGAAAAAAAGGATTTTAAAATGCGTAGAAATACGATGGGAAACAAAGACAAGAACTCAATCGATTTGATTAAGATTCGTGTTATATGCAACACTGAATAAAGTTAGGAAAAAGATGTTAACAATGACTGATAATTCAAATGATTTTCCCCCCAAAAAACACAAATGCTCGATGACAATCTACACTAAAAGAAATCTTGTAATAATAATTCTAAAAGGACATGGGGAAATGATTCCAGTAGACATCAGTAGATTTTCTTTGCACAATCTTAAGCAGCTGCCAACTTTTGACAAGTAGGAATTGTGGGGGACCAAAATTTGGATGTTGCTGACGATTTTTGTCATCAATTCCTAACTGTCTTGATGGAGGAAATCATTCGGAGACTTCTCGTCACATTTTCGTTTTAGGAATAATGAATCCAGTAGCAGCTTTAACACGTGGAGGTGGGCGAAGAGCTACAAACTTTCCCAAAGCTAAAATGAATTAACTGCAGAAATTTGAAAGATTAGCAAATTACATTCTGAGAGAAGAATTGACTTTCAAAACTCTCCAGTTTCCACGTGTACCCAAAATTGTACCAGCAATGTGCTTAGGTTTGTTTTGAGTTCAAGGAGAATTACAAGCCAAGTAGAAGTGAATGTAAATGTTGGAGTCAGATCGTTTACGGTTATTTAGCAGATTCATTGCTAATTTGTTCTCGTACAGAATCCGTACCCTATAATCAATGATCCTGTAAATATGTCTCTAATTCTATGGACTGTTACTAATTTAAATATATACTATCATATTGTGAGATAGCATTGGACGATGTTAATCGTTCTGAATGAAGCGAAAGATTCTCGAGGTTTCTTTTGGGGGGTGGGGGTTAACGTCATTAATATTCAGTAAAGTAAACCAAAGAGAAACTTATGGATGAAGCATCGCAATAGCATTTCAAATAATCAATAATCTTATTTTGTTCTTCTCGATTGTTTGTGAAGCACACGACTGTAATACAAAAGCGATTCTATTTCGTTACCTGATTTCACCGAGGTACAGACAAGCTGTCGATTAGCCATTAGTCAACCAAATAGATTAAATATGACGGCTGGTAGTCTCTGACAAGTGAAACATTAGGGAGCGTGTGGGTTTAACAATGTCATAAAAAGCTTCTCTCTTAAGTGTCTTGGTTACTTTCAACAACTAAAACGTCTATTAGTTGCTGTACATGAGCACAATGAAGAAGTTTGGTCTGTGGGTTTAGAGAACGAAGGAGCAACAGCTGCTAATTTGGTAATTCTCTGCTACCAGATCACTAAATCTCTGGCACTTTGTGGTCTCTATTGCAGCTACAACACATCAAATGGAGAGGGGGAAAAAAAGTTGCGATTTAAGCGCCAGAGTATTTTAAAAGACAAAGCATTGTAAAGGCACATAATTTTGCACAATCTTTTCCAGACTTCCAAACCATTCTGATGATTCATTAGCAGATAATAGCCCAATTATCCAACGGGTTTAGCGACCATAAAATTAATTTCCGAATAAAATGGCTTCCCCCCCCCCCCCCCCCAAAGTATTGCCTGCTTTCAAATACGGAAAAAGAGAACTATTAACTGTGGCTGATATTCGGAAGATCCAAAAAAAGGAAAGCTTAATTGGATTTTTTTTCCCAGTAAACAAGTCGCAGAAGGGGCAAAAAGGTGAAGAGACCTCGGTTATATGTTTTTAAAGGTGTGAAGTAACATACCCGCTGAAGTGCCCAAGAATGTACAAATGCTCTTTCTGTACTCTTGGGTACGGCTGAGATTTAGAAAACATTCCAGGAATGATAATGAAAGAAAATTTCCCAGACGCGGAATGTCATTGTTAGCAAAATAAATGTCGTTTCACATCCCAGTTCACGTTCAAACTTCTTATCGCTGTTTAATTCTCAGTACTTCAGCGAATGGGCGTTTCACAGAACATGCTGAAAGTTTGAACATTTATGGCGATGACGATCGTAACTAGTAATTAAATAGAATAGGTGAAGTGCAATTCAGGACAGATCCAGGACTCCCTTCCAGTAGGCTGAACGCCGATAATATTTAAGTCCTGAAAGAATTTGTGTAAGATGGTAAGATACGAATTGTACTGACGGCTGCCATACATGTAAATATTATGGCGACCGAAAAATATCAGTACGCGATTATGCCGGATGGTGGTCACTTGAATGCCCGAAGAATATTCCTTCTGTAAAGCAACCATGTCTTTTATTTTAAATTGGGGAATTATATGGAAAACTGTTTTAACACTTGTTTTAATACCGATATTCACGTTATTCGAAAATCTTTGGCCTGGGTTAAATAAAGAATGTGGTTGTTTTTCTTTGTTACGCTTTTAAATGTCATGTTTTATATGTCGGGAAAGGGCAAAACGGTAGCGATTCGGTTCCAAATATTTGGAAATTTCAGTTAAGGGGGAGAAGGGGAAATAAGTTTCTTGGAGGAGTTAATAATAAGGTTCACTGTTCACCTTTATAATTAACATTGAAATATTCCATATTTTACTAAATTGAAATATAAATCATCCAAGGCATTATCTAATATTTAAGCTATTAACTTATATAATTGCACTCATTTCAAATTTCCCTCTTTATCTCTGCAAACCTTTTTATTGAAACATTCGTAACAACTTTCCAGATTAAACGGTTTTAAATTAAGAATTTTAAGAGTTGCAGTGTCTGTAATGTATACTTTATTTCATAAATGATACTTGTGAATATGACGAAGAGTTTCTACAAAGTTTTGGCTAATAACTTTCATCATCCTCTCCAGGCTTTTGTTTGGTCTGGAACAGGAAGCCCTAGTTATATGAATTTTTTTATCTACACCACAGGGTAGTTACAATCAGGAAAATAAAAGGTGCCATTTGCCCTTCGAAACGTGAGTACTTCTATTTCCTCTCTAAACGTCATTAAGCTCCATTCGTTTCTACCTGTCTGTACTAAATACAGAGACTGGGAAACGTTACAGAAAATCTCAGACAAAAGAAGCTGTCAGAGCAGAGCATTTCCCAGCATTGACCTGGTATCAAATGCTAAAGAAGTAATCTGCATTTCTATTCTTGCTTAGCTTGTATGTGGAAGTAACGCCCAATGGTCACTGCCTTGATGAGCCTGGTCCTGTACAAGTGGGGAGCAACTGCGCCTCTCAGACACTGTGAATGGAGTCAGTGGCCAGGAGACTGGGGTGAAGGTCAAAGCTCCTGCCACAACTGCAGGTGGTTCGTTTCCTCTCTGTCCCAGTTCATCCCCGCGCCTCTGAATAAAACTCTCAAACTCTCAGAGCATCTCGTCAAACTATCGACGTGACATTTTCCTATCAAACCCATTTTAACCAATCAAAACCTGCGGCGATGAACTAAAATGGATTATCTCCAGTGACTTTACAATCAAGTATTGCAAATGGCGGTGGGTAGAAAATGTTTTGGGCAAGAACCAAAATGGGCCGTCTTAAATATTCTCTAGTTTAAGGCATCTCACACTTAGAGAAGATGATGCATTAGGAGTAAAGTGTATCGGAGCCGGGGGTGAGAAAGAGAAAATAAATTGCAGCAGAGTATTTTTTGGGTTTTACTAGCTGTCTTCAACACAAAAGCGATCCCCTCCCCCACAGTTATTTCACCCATACTTTTTAATGCTTCCTCGTCCAACTTGAATATGCAATGAAGCGCCAGTCTTTTGTGGCGGAAATATAATTAAACTGGTGAAAGATGTAAAAGTGAAGAATAGGGATGACATCAGGCCGATTTCACACTTGGCACTCGGATGGCCAGGACCAAGCCAGACTCTTGCCATGCAACACAGATCAAAGAACTGCCACCACCAAAAAGGGGAAGGGGGATTTAAGTATGCTAATCCCCAGGACAAATATATTTTAATCTTGTTAGAATACAAGTTAATGCTGCAGCTCAGAGGCTGAACTTTGTCAGACTGTAGAGAACCACTTTGCTGCAGTTCTGATTGAGGTGGACCTCCTGGTTCAATGATATTGAATTTAGGTAATTTTACAAAATGGTCCTTCATACAGACCAGGCCAGTCTAAAGAAAGATACTCCCTCTTTTCCACCAAAAGCCTTAGCAGCTGTGTCACTGACCTTGCTAAGCTCCCCTGCCAAGGCGTATACGAGCAGAAGGAAATGAGCATTTATCCATCTAGTTTGCAGATGGCAAACTGAGTCCATTCCACCAGTTTTACATCGGGGCTTTGCAGACTATTGATCCTGTTGATTGGTAGAATGGATAATGGCGGTTTTAATATAGCAGTCGCTATGGTCAGTGTGGACAGAGAAATATAATCATCGGCATCATTATTCCAAATACATCCAGAAAGCGGAGAAAAGTGGCTAAGAGCATTTGAGTGTCTTGGCTGGGGAGCGGAGAAAGAGTAGCCCATAGTTAGACTAAAATATAAGTTATAGCCTAAGGAGCCAATTTATTTCTAATATAGAAATCAATTCGTATGGTATAAAATATGCATTTTCAGGATATTCATTTCTCGAGAACTTGTAACAGCAATCTTGTTATAAGGAGCTGTTTAACACAAAAACCCTCTGCTCGAAACTTGCAAACCATTATCCATCAAAAGACATTTAAGATATATTTGGAACAGGTTTTTGCCAGTAGCACGGGCTGAGAATTCAGTTTTCAAGTCGAAAAAAAAGAAATCTATCCACAATGAACGCAAACGTCACCACAAATATTTAATTCCCCATCACTGTCCAAATATGTCGAAAATGGAGGTGTTCTTGGACTTTGGTCAGTCTGACCCCAAAGTCGTCCCAAAAGCACGAGTGGAGGTTGTTTAAACTAGAAACCCTCGGTGCTTAATTCAGAATGATCACAAACGAGTAGTTCTTGTCCTCACAAAGTTCGTTTGCAAAAAAAAAACTAGTGGTCAAATACGCGTTTAAAAGGGACATCATGAGCAAAATTCCCACGAGTTTACATTTCCCAGCAGGACTCTGCATTGAATTACAAGTATGCGCTCTCCGCAAAAACAACACTAGAGGACCTTCACACTACTAATGGAGCCGTGTACAATTCGAAATGTAAACGGGGTAGGCAAAGATTAATACTTCGGTGCTTTTATCAGAAAAGAGAAAAATGTTTCATAGTATCTGCATAATAAAGTTACTTACTTAGGTCGTCAGCTGGAACCAGCTAAACAGACCGTTTATCAGTTTTCAGCTTCTCCAGTGGTTTCAAAATTCGAAAGTTCCTGTTTAAACTGGACATTCTCTAAGACTTTGACCTCATGACCACAGATTGTGTCAATTTCAGCATTATAAAGAAACAATTATGGAGCCAATGACAGCAGCTTCATGTTTTAAGGGGTCTTTGGTTTCACTACGTGACAATGAAATTTACTTGTAGAGCCGCTAAAAAGTCATCGATTTGAACATAAAAACACATTTGCTGACACTTGCACATTGTCTTCCTTTTATTCTAATTCACTGAACAGTGCATTAAAAAAATCGTGCCCGCTAAAGATGTGCGCTTCATTGAAAACAAATCAAATTTGAGGGAAAGTTTTCTAGTAAAACATGTAATGTTTCAAAATCAGCAGTACAAACGGCCTCATCAACAATTAACAATAATTGAAGAAAAGTTTAAAAGCACCAGAAATTGAAAGAGTGCAGATCGTTATATACCACGAAAAAAATACATGTTGGAATAAACCACAATCAAATGTTCTGAGACTTTAAAAATAATTTTGTGCTAAGTGGATTATAAACACATTGCAGATTTTAATTAGATTCAGCCTGGTATCACAAAAATGTTTACAAATGATTACAAATTAAAATAAAACTGGAGCTAAGACAATGAGGAATTTTTAATTGAAAAATGAAAATTTATATTTTGTGCAGATAAAAAGGGCTTCTGCACAGTGGGATGTGGCTCAACAGAATTCTTTAATTTTGGGCAGGAATATCAAATAGACAAGTTGCGAAGGGAAAGGGAACTTCATACCCAGTTTAAAAGTTTGTAGAACAATCTGAAGATAACATAAAAGTTCAATTTTGGGGGTAGTTGGAGATTAGTTGACTAATTTTTTTTGTTGAATTTATGCTCTGCAAGGAAAAATTAAATCCCAATAATTAACATAAAATGAAAAAAATCCATCAATTTAGAATAATTTTATTTGCAAGTATAGATTATAAAATTGAAAATAAACCTAGAAAAAAATCATTGCTGACTTAATTTGAACAAAAAGAGGGAAAAAAACAGCAAGTGTTATTTTCTGGTTCTCACGTTAAGCTAAAAAATCTTTCAGGTGGTAGATATCAATTTAATCCAGATGACTCGATTATAAAATCTCTGATAAATTGTGGGTAATATGAAAATAGTAGAACAGATCAAGAATGATCTTAAGATACAGCCATAATGAAAATATCCAAATTAATGTTCTTGAAGAGGTGACAACAAATTCAGATCAGCAGTCCTGGTCCAGTGTAAATTTGCCAGCTGTTGATGCAGTCCTTTATAATTCTACCATTCCAACTTGATATGCACCAGTTCCTTGCAGGATTATAGATCAGAGTGAAGAGTTTGTCTGGATGGATCACACATCTCTGGTTGGGAGAAAATAAATAAATAAATGTTTGTAGTTCTTGTTTTTGATAGTAGTTCATGAATATTCTAATAACTAGTGATATTTTTAATAGCTAAACTATTGTACCAGGTTAAGTTGATTTGAACAATATTTAAAAGGAACATACTACTAGAAAGGATAATGAAAGAAACACATCTTCAACTTGCGCATAAAGGGCAAATATTTCATTATAGCTCAAAAAATGTTTTGCATTGAGAAGCCAATTTTTTGATTATTTTTCTGCATCACATACATGTTTAAAATTATATTTTGAACCCGGGGAAGCTTTCTCAAGATAAGCTGAGTAAGCCAGAGGAAACAGTTCATACAAATAGCTACACTGAAAACAGAGGAACAAATACTTCCAACCACCTGTTACAACAATTCCAAAATTCTACATCTGTTGGTATAATTGAAAAAAATAATTCACTAATAGTTAACATATTATAATGATGCAAATAGACCTTCCTATCCAGTACCTATTCTATACCTTAAAAGGGGATTCAAAATATCCAAAGATCGCAAATCTAACTAGAACTCCTACATATTTACTTTACTCGCAGTAAAGACTCACAGCAAAGCTCTGTACGCCAGATTTTCTTTTTATATAAACTATGTTGGGCAATCAAAGCAGTAGTTTTCATTCAAAGACTTTTTAAACTGTACCAAATATTCCCAAATCTGTGGACGTAATTTAAAATTACATCGGTGCACATCTGCTGGGAGTTCAAAATATATTTTTTTGAAAATAAGGTACAGCTCCATCTATGCAGGCTATGAAAGGATATTGCAGTCTGCTATAATTGTTTACGAACTTGTTAAACATGTAAGGCACAAAATAAACTTAAGGTTTACCAAATAGTAACATTTACAGAAACAGATACAAGGCTGGCACAAAAGATTGATTTTTGTGAATGGAAGATCTTATCAGATACTATATAGAAACCTATTTAAATTTACCTATTATGTTACTAATTAATATAAAATTAATCTCTGAGATAAACAGCTTGAAAATTCAATTTTTGGGATTCTGAACTACAAAAAGAGAATTATTCTTCATCCTCAATGGCACCTGTACCTTTTTTTGGGGCCACTGTAGTCGGTTGAAAAATATATATCAATTTTCCCCCCTCACTTGTACAAATTTAATTAGAAACTCTAATAATATACGAGCAATAAAAGGTATTTGGCAGGAGAGCTCAATCCTCCCAAACTGTATTATTTTGTCTAAGTTTATTGTTGTTGACTGTGCTGAGTTGATCTGGATCTTCAGTCAAAATTAAGTGGCAAAATACACTACTAAATTTTAAAGCTAATATAGGTGATATAACCATAGTTTGAAATAAAACAGTAGCACTAGTGAGACAGTTGAGAAACATCTTCCAGAACTAGAAAAAACAAGCCATTGTCACAGAAGCACTAACACACATCAAGTAAAACACTGTTGAAATTACAGGTTTGCAGCTTTTAACTATTTTGAATTGAACATTACAATACATCACCTTTTCATTACCAGCACCGTGGATGGAAAAAATATTAGTTATTAACAATGGGCTCTAATCAAAAGAAAATTGAGATTTTAGCCTCTTATTCCCTAAAGAATCTCATTTCAGCTAAGGGGATTTTCAGTAGGCAGCTTTTCTGAATACTAATGGGAACCAGTTACAAACAGTGGGATACACTTAGCTAAACACACCGTACATCTTGTGAACAGACATAAATATCAATAATTAGGCAAAAGTTCCATTTGGCTAATGGTACCTTGACAGAAGGAACTTATATATGGAAGTAACAACCTAAGCCATTTTCATCAGATTAAAGATTCCTACCACCTCCACCCTCCCCACCCCAGGGCATCGATGTAGCATAGCAACAAGAAACTCAAAAAAGGAAGTATACCGTCACATCAGATGCAGTACCTGATTTCTCGCTGCATAGCTTGTCAACCACATGGTCTGCCTCATGGATGAACAGAGAAATGATTTCTTCTTCGTATTCTTCCACTATGCTTTCACACTAAGATCAGAATAAAAAAGGAGGGTATTAAAGTACAAAATGGTCAAAATGAGTCATTGCCATTGCTATGTAGCACACGCAACTCTAGGTGTATCTTTGTTGCCTGCTGCCATTTTCTACTTCCTATATCTCACCAACATGGCAAAAAAACCATCTTGTAATATTTCCACAGTTAAACAACAGAAGATTAAACTACAAAATGTGATCACCAGCTAATTGCCATTCTGTAACTAGGGATTTTTCTGTTTATTTTTGCTGAATTCTATAAACTTAGTAGCATAATTTTTAATGAAGGTTTCACGAGCTGAAGTTCTAGTGCCCTCTGCTGTAAAAGCTGTCTGAACACATTAAAAAAGCCTTACCACAAACTTTAGCGATTTTGAATTTTCAGGATCAAACTTGAAATTGTTAAAATCTACTGAACCCAGTTTCTCAGAGTCCCTCGGAGCAAATCTCATATAAGTCTTCTTCTGGGTCTCTGGATCCACATACAGTGCATAATCATCCATGTTTGAACACACAGTTTCAAGGAGTTCAAGTAGATGGATCTCTGATCTAGCATATGGAATCTGCAGAAAAACACAGCACCATGTGAACAATGCTGCAATATTACATGATGCATTCTTAAAATAAATTAAGAAATCTCAAAACTGACTGAATGTGAGTCTTAAAACTGGCAATGTAACTCTCGAGTGTGCAAAATGTGCAAGCATTTGCATTTATCATTTTTGTTCATTTCAAGTAGATTTTCTGTCCTATAGAAAATACCAACAAATTTGCCAGAAAAGAAAAGAACCTCATTTCAGAAAATTAAGTCAGTGGACCACCATGTCCAGTTTGCTCAATGACTGGTCAGTTCAGACGTTGTTCATTTGCCTGCCAGCAGCTGCTTAATCCTCGTTCAGGATTCAGAGGGGAAAGCAAGGCCCAAAAGTCAATCAGGTCTACAGTCTCAGTTTTCATTTCCTGGAATAAAAGCTGCTGGATTGTCTCATCTCCTCCCCCTCCTTCACCAAATTCAAGAAAAACTCCAGTCAACACCTATACTCCTAGAGTGAATCGCCACAAAGAGTGCACCAGGGGTCAAAATAGCCCTTTGCCTTGGTAACTGGACAAAAAGTTTTAACTGTCTAGACAGGTCAAGGTGCAAAATGTGCCCCGTTGCTTTCTCCGGAAGAGTTTCAATTGAAGCCAAGTACAGGGTAAACAGCAGAGATACATCCGCAGGCCTACGCGAGTCCCTCCCTCCACCCTCTACTGATCAAAGTAGGAAGTTTGCATGACAACCGCAGTCAAAGGGCTGAATCACTGATGAACTCGATTTCAGCAATGTAGATATGGCCAGATTCCATTGTCTCCTTTCAGACACAGTATGGCCCCTTCCGGTCCCAGTGATTACATTATGGATGCATTTTCACATAAGCAGTTCATTCACACAAAAGGTTTCTCCTTGCTTCACTGCCATCTGATCACAAAGCAAATACATCAGTGCCTAAACATTAAAATAAGTGATTTACTGACTACATAGCTAGCTCAGATGTTCCTTCCATTTTACTGAGTTGATATGATTATTTTAGCAGAATGTAGCAACTTATCTTTAATGAACTTTGCTTGCAAAATCTATCATAGGTCGAGGTTTTTGGTAAACTATAAGGAAAACTATATGCACATTTAAGACATTTTATGTTACATCTGCATAAAACAACATTGTGACCGTCACTATGGATAACATCAAATTCTCTGGTGACTTTGTAATAAATTATATAACTAAGCACCATTTATCTAGGGTGGAAAAACACTTTTCTTCAACATAGTCATAGAAGTTTAAATGCATCATGATCATAAAAGCATTTCTTGGTGTGACAGAGGGGAGGAGAAAGAAAAACACATATACATTGCCCTCTGCCAGTAGAAAAGATGTCTGAGATACTGCCCTGCAATTTGTGGCTGCCATTGAAATGAGAATGAAGAGACTGCTATTATTAAAATGTGATGGAAGAGAGTCACAATCAATTTTGTCTGTCTGCTTGGACAAAAGTTTCTTATCTTACTAAAAAATAAGACTGATGCTCTGCAAAGAGGTGATAAAGGTAAAGTGCTTTAGATTTTTCCAGTGTTAAGACATAAAAGAGTGGATTCCCAAATTCAGGATAACAAAAGCATATTTTTTTAAAATAAAAGATAACCAAAATACTAGTGAAAATGCATATGTACACAATTTTGTGAGAAAAAAAACAGTTTAATCCCAACAAATATGATAAAAACACAAGAATGACTCCCAAGAACGTACCAGAAGCCTAGAACTTGGAGAGAAAAAAATCTAAATATTTTTTGCTGACAAGGTGGATACAAATCACTAAAATTTCAACCATTTGGATTTTGAAACCAGTTCTTTTAAATTGCAATTTTATTTTCATGATCACTATCTAGTGCTCATGGTTGGGTATATGACTTTGGAATTACATAAACCTCAGATGTTTTATACCAAAATATTTTTATGTTAGGTATCAAAAAAATCTATGCTTCATTGAGGGGAATAAATTAGTTAAAAAGTTAACATTACAAATGCATGACCACAAGATTTAACCACAAGTATTTCTTCATACGCAGAATTCAAAGAATTGGTTTGAGATAGCATAATAGCAATATATCTTTGTATAAGGTTTTCGCATTAGTTTCAGTCTAAATATGGCACTTAGACTAAACAAACACATCGCTGATTTTCTGCAGCAATTGACTCTTAATACATAATATAGGCTTACAAAAATCTTATAATTTTATTACAAGTCATTTGTTAGAAAAACAGGCTTGTACTTTTGGGTACCCAGCACATTTGTTCTAAAAATTGCTGCCTTTTTAAAAAAAAAGCTGAAAGCACTTGATTCAAATTTTCTAACTACTCAGGCCAACAGAAATAATGGCTAAGCAGATGGAAGTGTTCTATAAACTTAAGACTGCTTTTAATTTAGTATATTTAAGCACACTTAAATATGCTTTCGTTGAGATGCAACCCAGTACACCCATTTAAACTTAATAGAAATTAGAGTATTACTCTTCTGTGTTTCAATTATGTTTAGCAGTGTGAAAATTGGATGGAAGAATTAACGCTGTTTACAGCATCAAACATCTCTTATCAATGCTTTGAAATAGGAGTCCAATGAGGTCCAAGCAAATCAAAAACATATTGCCCATGGTTTACACAGTAACTGTCAGATGTCAGTCTTCAGCCTCGAGCCACCTTTTAATGAAACCCCTCAAGTCATTTTTTTTTAAACTGAAGGTGAACAATAAAATTCCATAGAGTATACTTGACAATTATTCAGTAAGCTTTAATATTGGTCATAGAGGATCATGGGAACATGGCCCCTGTAACTTAGTCAAGTAAAGATAACTGCTGTGCTAATCTATGCAAGTTACATGAAAATCCATACAAAAACTCAAGAAAAATATTCAAGTTTAAGAAGGTGAGTATTTAACATATATGCAGTTTCTAATTAAAAATTTCGTGATGTTCCTGCAGGAAATAGCAGCACAAAAAAAATGATCAAGTGTGCCCACACAGAGAAATATTGGATCGAAGGTCAAATTTTATCTTGAAACTGTGGATTTAAGTTTTAGGTGAGTAAAGAGGCTGAACAATGAATACTCCACTATAAATGAAGCAAAATGGAATATTATATCAAACTCCACTGAACTGACCCATTATAGGACTAAGATCTTCTTCAGCAGCAATATATTTTTCTGGTATTATTGTAAAATGTGACAAATGGAGAGTTTTTTAAAAAGTGACATTGCATAAAAATAGTTTGAGCTTTACACTAACCACCATTCTGTGCATTTTTTTTTAAACCTACTACAATCATACAATCTGTACTGCAGGTTGGTAAGTTTCTTTGTAGTGACAGAGAAATAAGTCAGCTAGTTTATTAAGACTGACAAATGTGTTCAGTCAAAATGACTTGGAACCACAGCATTCAACAGCAGTCTAGACAATTAGGTATAACCTCAGTTTTCTTTATAAAAGAATTCTATACACATTCAGAAGGTTTCTCTCCCATAGGCTATGCATCATTTCTCACCGGAGGAAGCAGGTGACCTGCTTCCATACCATGGCCTGCGCAGCTCTTGAATTAACAAGGATTGTTAATTCAAGATTGGCCTGTCTTCTCACTTCTTCCCCTACTCTCCCTTTTCTCTTAGCCACTTCTCCCCACCGTAATGTGGAGCGAGTCTTCTCTTCTGCTGGGGGCCTTAGCTACACAAGTGATTTGAAATCTACAACTTAATACTTTCACACATCAAATATGCAAACAATGACTAAATATTAACCTTGCTTTGAATTCAGTATCATCTATAGCATTATTAATATTCTCTGAAATATGCATATCTACCACAAGGAGTATAAGTTGCTGCTGTATATCCATCTATGGAAGATATTTTACAAGGGCTCCATGGCTGATGAGCAATTAATATTTGGAGACATGATCTGATCATTTAAAAACATAATCCCTGGAACATTCAGCAGTAGTAGTCATGCCTGGAGGATGATATATTGCACAATCGATTGCAATGAAGCACCTCCAATTTTGTACCACCACCTAAAACAAAACTTTAAAAGATTCTTACACATTACATGAGTAAAATACAAAACTAATGAACTAGGAGACTTGTGAAAGTAAGGTTTCCCTTCACACCCAACCACTCCAACTTGTGAGGAAGGACTTGAAAATGCATGATCAAAGGAAACAAATTATTTTATATCCAGTTTTACTTGTTCCAACAATGTCATGTTCTGACAATATAAAAGGAAGTTAGTGGGAAAATGGAATAAACTGAGAAATAAAAATGTTTACTGACAGCAAAAGTTTGTATTTTTTGGCCTTTCCATCTTAGAACAATAAAAATCACTAACTGATGATATACGCCAAATCGACTTAAATAACATTTCCATTTTCATCAGCTCAAATACTAAAAGTTGAGCAGCTCCCCTGTGACACCGCTCACAGTGAATGACAGAACAAACTGTTTTCACTGATCTACAAGTTAACATAAGCAGGGCCTTCCAATCTGGAAGGAAGGAAGGGGTGAAGGCTGGCACAATGAGAGCATAAATCACACAGTCCAGATGGGATGCATGAGAAGGTTGCTGAGGGAAGTCAAGATGGAGATAGCAGAAATTTTAACCACAATCCTTCAATCTGCCTTGGATATTGAAGTAGTGTCAGAACATTGGGGGATTGCAAATGTTACACACTTGCTCCAAAAAAAGGGAGGGGGATAAATCTGGTAACTATAGGCCAGTTTAGTGATGGGATAATTTCTAAAGACAATTGTCAAGGACAAAATTCATTCTCAGTTAGAGAAGCATGGGGGCCAGCCTGCATAGATTTGTTAATGGAAAGTTATGTCCAACTAACTTGATTAAGCTCAGATATGTACCTGGCTAAGGGATAGGAGGCAGAAGCTGTGGCGAATGAATTCTTTGTTGACCAGAGGAAAGCATGCAGTTGGTTCCCGCAGAGGACAGTGTTAGGACCATGTTCTTGTTATATACAGTCATTAACTCCTGCCACCAAACAGGACAGTTGCGCATGCCCACTCGGCACCCACTCTGCCCTGGTGCATGCACAGTTTTACCCAGTTTCACTGCTGACGTCATTGTGCCTGTTGTCTTCCTCCCCTTGCCATCCTTCTCCTGAGCCCTTGCTGCCTCTGTCCAGACCTTTCGCCTTGCACTTGCCAATCCCTCCCAAGCCCTCGCCACCTCCTGCTCACCACCCCTTCCCCAAAACCCTCATCAGCCCCCTGCCCAAGCCAACTCTCCCCCAAGCCCTTGCCACATCCTGCTCGCCATCCCCCCAAGCCCTCAACACCCCTAAGCCCTCGCCACCTCTTGCTCACTGCCCCTCTCCTGATCTCCTGATCTGCGCCCCAAAGTCCTCGGTGCCTCCTATTTGCCTCCCTCGTCCCTTGCCCTCGCCACGCTACTCAGTGCTGTGGGTAGCTGCCTAGGACATCGCTGAAAGTGATGCCACAGGTAGTGCAGCTGTATGTTCGAGGAGGGGGGCGCCCTCTGCAGTTGCAGCATCAGCAGCCATATATAAATGACTTGGACATGGATAATAGGGAAGACAACATTGAAGTTTGTGAATGGTACAAAACTTGGCAATGCAGTAAATAATGAGTGCGATAATAACAGACTTCAGGACATACAAAGAGTGGTGAAACGGGCACACACATGGCAGGTTCGATTTAACATGTTAAGTAGTAGCAATGCACTTTAGAAGAAACAATCTAAATGGTACAATTTTTTTTTGGCGGTGGGGGAGGGGGTGGGATTGGAATGCAACAGATGGACCTGGGGATGTAGATTTAGAAATCTTTGAAGGTGGCAGGGTGAGTTAATAAGGCAGTAAGAAGGCAGGGTGAGTTAATAAGGCAGTAAGAAAAGAGTTTGGGACACTTAGCTTTGTAAATAGGGATGTCTGAATACAAAAAACAAGAAAGTCATACTAAACATTGACAAATCTATGGGTTGGGCTCAGCTGGATTAGTGCGTACAATTCTGGACACCACACTGTAGGAAAAATATCAAAGCTCTGAGAGGACACAGAAGAGGTCAGGCAGGAATGAGAGACTTCAGTTAGGTGGGGAGATTAGAAAAGTCGGGTTTGTTCTCCTTGGAGCAGAGGGGCGGGTGGGGAAAAAGCTGGGTTGTGGGATTACGCTGGACAGCTCTTTCAAAGAGCAGGTTTGATGGGCCGAATAGCCTCTGTGCTGCAAAATTCTACGATTCTAACTAATCCTTGATTCAAACTGAACTTTCCTTTTATATTCAAGGACTGAACAGACAAAGATATGCTGTGCTTTTTTTTTGGATGGCTGGCTGCTCAGATTCAAAGTAAAACTGTCAATTAACAATACCAACTTGCATCATAGAGGATTTTTACCATAGAAAAACCAAGGTGCTTCATTGAAGCACAATCACAAAGAAATTCACCAAGCCAAGCAAGGAGGGGATATTAGATTGGGTGGTTAAAAATTTGGTCAATGAAATAGGTTTTAAGGAAGGTCTTAAGGGAACTGGAGAGGCAGAGAGGTTAGTGAACATATTCTAGAATATAAGGGCTGTGGGGTTGATGGCAAGGCTGCAGATGGTGGAGGCAAAGGGGGAATTGGGAATGCACACATTTCTCAAAGTCTTTAAGAGGTTAAAGAGACAAAGAGGAATAAAGTGATAAAGGGGCTTAAATATGACGCTGACAATTCTAAATTTGATGCATTGAAAAATTGGGAGCCAATACAGGTCACCAAGCACAGGAGTGATGTGAGTAGAGTTTGGTGTGGGATATGCCATGGATAGCAAAATGTTGGATAAGCTGAAGGAGTTTATGGACAACAGGAGACCAGTCAAGAGAGCAGGCATACTGCACCAATCCTGAATTCCATAAATCTAAGGAAGAGGATGCCACTACAATATTAGAAGTGGTGATGGTAGAGGTAATAGATGGGTGAAAATTGATGGGCAGGATGTACTAGAAAAGCTGACTTTGCTTAGATTGGATAAATCACCCATCCAGATGGCTTGCATCTCAGGTTACTAAGGGAAGTGGAGGTGAAATTAGCAGACGAGCTTGCCATAATCTTCCCCAGATATGGGAGAGGTGCCAGAGGATTGGAGAGGGGCAAATGTGACACTCTTATTCTAGAAAGGGTGTACGGGTATTCCTAGTAACAAGCTGTTCAGTTTAATATCAGTGGTGGACAAGGTTTTAGTAACAATAAATCAAGGGGAAAAAAATTAACAGGCACTTGGGAGGTTTGAGTTCATTAATGAGAGCCAAAATGGATTGGTAAAAGACAAATCAAATTTGATTAATCTAACTGGATTTTTAAAAATTCATTTATGGGATGTGGACAGCGCTGGCTAGACCATCCTTAATTGCACTTGAGGCGATGGTGGTGAGTGGCCTTCTTGAACTGCTGCAGTCCATGTGTGTAGATACACCCACAGTGTTGTTAGGGAGAGAGTTCCAGGATTTTACCCAGCGACAGTGATAGAACGGCGACATATTTCCAAGTGAGGATGGTAAGTGGCTTGATGGGGAACTTCCACGTGGTGGTGTTCGCTTCTATTTGCTGCCCTTGTCCTTTTTGATGGTAGTGGTCGTGGGTTTAGAAGGTGCTGTCTAAGGAGCCTTGGTGAGTCATCTCAGTGCATCTTGTAGGTGGTACACACTGCTGCCACTGTGCATCGGTGGCAGAGGGAGTGAATGGATGGGGTGCCAGTCAAGCATGTTGCTTTGTTCTGGATAGTATGCAGCTTCTTGAGTGTTGTTGGAGCTGCACTCATTCAGGCTAGTGGATGATGGTGGAGGTAACAGATTAAGTAACAGAGAAGGTCAACGAGGGAAATGCGGTAGATACTGACTACATAAATTTAAAGGAAATGTTTTACTAAGTATCAGATAAGGATCATGGAATAGGAGGGCCAATGCCAACTTGGATTAAAAATTAGCTTAAGGACAGAAAACAGCAAGCAGTGGTAAATAGTTGTTTTGCCAGAGTGGAGGATGGTAGAAAGTGGTGTTCCCAAGATCCAATGCGAGGATCACTGCTTTTTAAAAAAATATATATGTAATTGACTTGGAAATGGAATACAGAGTAAAATTTCAAAATTTGCTGATGATACCAAACTTGGAGGCATGGCAAGCAGTGAGGAAGATACCAGTCGACTGCAATGGGACATAGGTAGGCTGGAAGAATGGGCAGAAAAGTAGCAGATGGAATTCAATACAGAAAACGTTTTAGCAGAAGGGATAGGGAGAGGCAAGATAGACTTAATGAAAATTCGAAAGTGTGCAGGGACAGAGAGACCTGGTGGTTAACGTGCACAGAAGTTTGATGGTGGCAGTACATATTGAGATTGTAATTAGCAACACAAATGCGATCTTGGGCTTCATAAATAGAGGTAGAGTATTAAAGAAGTTATGTAAAATCCTTATAAAGCTTTGGTGATGTCACAATGAGAGAGTATTGTGTCCAGTTCTGGTTACGACATTTTTTAAAGTATGTGGGGGCCTTAAGAGGGTGCAGGGGTATTTACCAGAATAGTCCCAGGGATGAGGGATTTTCAAGATTAGGTTAGGAAAGCTGGGATTTTCCTTCTTGAGGCAAAGAAGATCGAGGGAAGATTTGACAGAGGTGTACAAGGTTATGACCAGTTTAGATAAAGCAGACATAAAAAACTGTTCCCATTAACTGATGGTACAAAAACAAGGGACACAGATTTAAGGTTTTGGACAAGAAATGTGGGGGAATGAGAGGAAGGTTCTTTTTAAAAAAAACGCAGGGAGTAGTAATGACCTGAAACTGGTTGCCTACAAAGGGTGTTGGAAGTGGACATGATCGATGGTTTCAAAACAAAATTGAGGAAAATAAACTTGCAGGGCTATGGAGGCAAACCAGGGGAATGGGACTGACTGGATTGTTCCACAGAGAGGACCCAATGGACTAAATGACTTGAGGAACTAGAGAGTTTAATTAAGTTATATTTGTATTTATGGGTGTTAGGAATGAGTTTTAGCTTTAAGTTTAAGTTTAATTTGTATTTATGTATGTGTGTCTTAAGAAAGGAGTGATCTTGAATTTTAGCTTCACTTCAAAAGATGCCTGCATTTTAATAAAGTGTTGCAACTCTTGAAGGGGAGTTAAAACAAACACAAGGTAGAAAGCTGTGCTAAGACGAGGCCCACACTGAGAGAAACAGAAAAGCAGTTTGAGTTCAGTGCTCTTAGGTGAAGGAAACAGTTTAAGTATCTCTCTCTCTCTCTAGCTGGACATACTAGCAGATTACTGAGGAAAATAGGTCTACGAATCTTAGGCGAGTTGCTCTAAAGTTAAAGCAACAGTGAATGTCAAGTGAGTTCTGGATCTCAAGAGAGATACCAAGTTGTCAGCAGTCTACTGGGAAAGAAAACTGCAGAGAGCAGGTCCCGGAAAAAAAGGAGAAAGATCCTAAGAAGAGCTTCTGGTCCAAGGGCAAGGGCAGGAGTCTGGAAAAGGTCCTGTTCAGTAGAAGTGAAAGTAAGGAGCAGAGAGGAAGGCTCCAAGCTTAAAGGAAGAAAGCTGCAGGACACAGGCTTAAAGCAAAATAGACTTGCAAGAAGCCTAAAGATCCAAGGAGACAGCCAAAGGTCTGTAACTCTTTACTATGGGCATGTGAAGCAGTGGTGTTCTATTAGCATGGCTGAGCATTTGAGAGAGTGCATGGAAGGCAAAGCTTTAATGCATGTGGCAATCCAGGGGAAAGGAATACCAGAAGGAGTTCGAAACACTGGAGGTGGACCCTTGTGGAAGGCATCCAAGAGAAAGTGTCGTTTGGGAGAAGATTCCAAAGCGGCTTCTTCGAGAGGGGAGATTGGAAAACTTCGTGTGAAAGATGGAGTAGAGTGAGACCGGTTGGCTCATGGTATGACAAGCGTCTGGTGGGAGTTGATGAGAGACTAACAGCACCTGTTTGGGATGGCGTCTGTATATGGTTTCAGAGTGTGGTGTGCCTGGCCACAAGTTGCCTATTGGTTTGCATGGACTGCATACTTACTGTGAACATTCAAGTATAAGAAAGCTTTTGTAACTTGTGTTTTCCTTACAAATCTGTATATATCTGTAAAAGGTATAGTTGTGGGTGAAGGAGTATTGTAATATAGTTCATCTTTTCTTGTTTAATAAAATGTTCTATTCTTTTGTTAAAAGTTCATCAGCTGACTCCTGTGACTCTGTTCAGTAGCCACTCTCCATGTTTCCAAACAAAAAAAAGTTAGATCAAGCCAGGTTCCACCCTGGGATGTGGCTTGTCCAGTAGTATCAGCTAGGATCGTAACAGGCTTCTGCTGTATCGTAATGACTCTATTCCAAAGTACAGTAGCAACTTCTAGAATAACAATGACCGCATCAATACTGAGCAAACATCACATCAGTTTTGTTAGTCAACTTGGTTCAGTTGGCAAAACTTCCACATCTGAGTCAGAACATTGTGGGTTTGAATATACTCCAGGATTTGAGCACATAACCTGCAAGGCTACGGACCAGGTGCGGGAAAATGGCAATAAAACGTAGCAACACCATGTGGATTGCAGCGATTCAAGAAGGCAGCTCACCATCACCTTTTCAAGGGCAATTGGGAATGGGTAACAAATGCTGCCAGTAACACTCGCATCCCATAAACAAATAATTTTTAAAAAGGCTTTGTTAAACTGAAGTCAATGTGGATGGGTGAGGTGGGTGGGGAGCATGGTGCAGGAGGTCTCTTGTGGCTTGGCACAGTGAAAGATAATTATCATTGGAGACCAATTATTTCAGCTCAGGACATCACAGCAGGGGTTTTTCAGGACAGTTTCCTAGTCCCAGTTATCTTCAGCTGCTTCATTAAAGTCCTTCTTTTTCATCAAAAGGTCAGAAGTGGGGATGTTTTCTGATGATTGCACAGCGTTCAGCTACACTTGTCAGATAATGAAGCAGCCCATGCCTTCATGCAGCAAGACAACATTTGGCTATTAAATGACAAGTGACATTTGTGCCAGGAAAATGCCAGGCAATGACCACTCCAAACAAATCGAATAACCTCCAGTAGTAATAACATTTAATGGCATTAACCATCACCAGATCTCCCACCATTAATATCATCGATTAGCCACATAAATACTGTGATTACCAGAGCAAGTAAGAGGTTGGGTATTCTGTGAGTGGCTTCTGACTCCCTTGTCTTGTGCCTACAACGCACAAGTTAGGACTGCGTTGGAATACACTCAATTTATGTTGATGGACGTAGCTGCAACAAAGCTCAAAAAGCCTGACACCATCTGTAACGAAACAGTCTGTTTGATCAGCGTCCACCTATTTTCCATATTAAACATTGCACCATCCAGCACCAGAGCACTATGACTGCAGTATGAAGTTTTTATCAGCTCCCATGGCAGAAGGATTTTGGCAACAGTGTCATGAGAACTTTGATTTTCTTTGAAAAATGTTATTGGAGCTTTAACTTTAGGGAGAGGCAAAACAGACCCTCTTTTTAATGTCTCAACCAAAGGATGAAGTCTTTAAAAATGCAGTACTTATATTGCACTGGAATATCAGCTTGGGTTAGAACCATAGAATTGTTATGGTGCAGAAAGAGGCCATTCAGCCCATCGTGTCTGTGCCAGCCAAAAAAAAAGAAAAAAAAGCATCTGGTTCGTTGGTTGTGGGATCACTTAGCTCTGTGCTTCAGCTGTTTAACATACGTAGTCCCATGTTGTAGCTTCACCAAGTTGACACTGCATTCTCCAGGTACATGTGGTGCTACTCCCAGTATGCTCTTCATTTTCTCATTGAGTCAGCTGGTTTGTTGGTGATGCAAATGTGAGGAATATGCCAGAACCAATGATTTCTCATTATGATACTCTTTCTCTTTCGAGTTATCAACAGTCACAGATTGCAACTCTTTTCGAGTACAATCACAGTTCTTGGTTTCCGGGAGTGGGACATGAACCCACAACCCTCTGATTCAAAGGCGAGGGTGCTACTGCACCTGAAGGGCGCCCAGTTGAGTTCCGACATCTGTTTCTAATCTATTCCACTTAAGTGGTAGTATCACATAACACAGCCAGAGTGTGTACTCAGTGTGAAGACGTGATTTTATTCCCAGAAGGAATGTATGGTGGCCTCTCTTCCCAGTAACATTATGGGCAGATGCTTCTGCAACAGGTAGATTGACTAACCAATGTCAAGTAGGTTTCCTTGTATTGGTTCTGCCACCACTTGCTGCATGACTTGCCTGCTAGCTACACCTTTCAGGACTCAGTCAGTGGTAGCATACCAAGTCACCATTGGTAACGAATATTCTGTACCTTTGCTACTGTCAGTATTTCCAAAGTGTTCAATACGGAGTGGCACATATTCATCAGCTGAGGAAGGCAGTAAATAGTGATTTGATGGGTCTGGAGTCAATGCTAAGGTGTTGGAGAACCATGCCTACTGGTCTGTCGACCATTATATCTCCACCTGTGATGGCTCTGTCCTGCCAGTGAGACAAGACAAATGCAGATGGTGATGGAAATATTTTGTACATTGGCTCAGAGTTATACTCATAGGATCATACTCATCTCAGGCTGTTGCTCAACTAGTCTGTGGGATAACTCTCACAACTTAGTCAAATTGGTTCATGCCCAAGATTATCTTTTTCTTAATAACCCAGGTGTCACATAGACTCAGGCGTTTACAGCACAGAAGGGGGCCATTTAGCCCATTGTGTCCATGCCAGTCAACAAAGATCTGACTACACTAATCCCATTTTCCAGCACTTGGCCCATAGCCCTGGAGGCTATGGAAATGCAAGTGAATATCTAAATATTTCTTAAATATTACCAGAGTTTCTGACTCAACCACCCTTTCAGGCAGTGAGTTCCAGACTCCCGCCACTCTCTGGGTGAAAGAGTTTCTCCTCAACTCTCCTCTTAGCCTTCCACCTCTTACCTTAAATCCATGCCCCCTGGTTATTGACCCCTCTACAAATGGAAAAAGTGCCTTCCTATCCACCCTATCTATGCCCCTCATAATCTTATGCAACTCTATCAGGTTCCCTCTCAATCTTCGCTGCTCCAAGGGAGACACAACCCCAGCCTACCCAATCTTTCCTCATAGCTCAGACCCTCCAGCCCAGGCAGCATCCTGGTAAATATCCTCTGCACCCTCTCCCGGGCAATCACATCCTTCCTATAATGTGGTGACCAGAACTGCACGCAGTACTCGAGTTGTGGCCTAACCAGCGTTTTATACAGTTCCAGCATAACCTCCCTGCTCTTGTATTATATGCCTCGGCTAATAAAGGCAAGATTCTCAAATGCCTTCTTAACCGCCTTATCTACCTGTCCTGCTACTTTCAGGCATCTGTGGATATGCACACCAAGGTCCCTCTGATCTTCAGTACTTTTCAGGGTCCTACCATTCATCATGTAATCCCTTGCCTTGTTAGCCCTCCCCAAGTGCATTACCTCACACTTATCCTGGTTGAATTCCATTTGCCACTGCTCTGCCCACCTGACCAGTCCACTGATATCCTCCTGTAGTTTACGGCTAACCTCCTCACTATTTGCCACGAGACCAATTTTCATGTCATCCGCAAACTTCTTGATCATACTCCCTACATTTAAATCCAAATCATTCATGTACACCACAAAGGGCCCCAGCACCGAGCCCTGCGGAACCCCATTGGAAACAGACTTCCAGTCACAGAAACATCCATCTACCATCACCCTCTGCTTCCTGCCTCTCAGCCAATTTTGGATCCAACGTGCCACTTTGCCTTGGATCCCATGGGCTCTTACTTTCTTGACCAGTCTGCCATAAGGGACTTAAACAAAAGGGTTGCTACAGTCTATGTAGACCACATCAAACGCATTACCCTTATCAACACTCCTGGTTACTACCTCAAAAAATTCGATCAAATTTGTCAAACACGACCTTCCTTTAACAAATCCATGCCGATTATCCCTGATCAATCCATGTCTTTCCAAGTGCAGATATATTCTGTTCCTCAGAATTCTTTCTAGTAACTTCCCCACCACCAAGGTTAGGCTGACTGGCCTGTAATTTCCTGGGCTATCCCTTCCCCCCTTTTTTAATAATGGGACAATGTTAGCGGTCCTCCAGTCCTCTAGCACCTCACCTGCGGCCAGAGAGGATTTGAAAATTACTGCCAGGACCCCTGATATCTCTTCCCTTGCCTTCCTCAACAGCCTGGGATACATCTCATCCGGGCATGCGAATTTATCCACTTTTAAGGCCACTAAACCCGCCTGTACCTCCTCTCTATGTTAATTTCCTCTAATATTTCACAGTCCTCCACCCTGACGTGTATACCTGCATCGTCCTTTTCCATTGTGAAGACCGTTGCAAAGTGAAGATGTACCCATGTCTTCCGGGTCCACACACAGATTACCTCTATGGTCCCTAATTGACCCTGCTCTTTCCCTAGTTATTCTCTTGCTCTTTATATATTTTATCAAAATCCCTTTGGGTTTTCCTTTATTCTACCCACCAATGCTTTCTTATGCACTCTCTTAGCTTTCCTAAATCCCTTTTTAAGTTCCCCTTGCACTTTTTATACTCCTCTAGGGACTCTGCCATATTGAGCCCTCGGTATCTGCTATAAGCTTCTCTTTTTTCTTAATCCTAACCTTTATGCCCCTTGACATCCAGGGTTCTCCGGACTTGGTCCTGCCCTTTATTTTTACGGGAACATATTTGCCCTGTACTCTCGCTATTTCCTCCTTGAATGCCTCCCACTGCTCTGACACAGTCTTATCTGCAAGTAGCTGCTCCCAGTCCACTTGGGCTAAATCGCATCTCACCTTAGTAAAATTAGCCTTTCCCCAGTTTAGAACTTTTATTCCCAACCCAACCTTATCCTTTTCCAGAACTATCCTAAATCTAACTGAGTTATGGTCATTATCTCCAAAATGCTCCCCTGCTGGTACGCCTTCCATCTGCCCTTTCTAAATATTAGGTCCAGAATGGCCCCTTCCCTTTGTTGGGCTTTCTACCTACTGGCTAAAAATGTTCTCCTGGATGCAACTTAAGAATTTTGCTTCCTCCCTACCTTGCACACTAAAACTATCCCAGTTAACATTTGGTAGTTAAAATCCTCTACTGTTACTGCCTTATTATTCTTACACTTCCCTGAAATTTGATTACATATTGAATGCTCTATCTCCCCCTGACTGTTTGGGGGCCAATAGTACACGTTTGCCCCTTTTGTGTTTTTATTTCTACCCATTTGGCCTCATTCTATGATCCTTCCAGGGTATCATCCCCCCTCAGTGCTGTAATTGATTCCTTGATCAATATTGCGACCCCCCCTCCTCTTTTATTCCCCCTTTAGCTCATCTAAATACCCTATAACCAGGAATGTTGAGCTGCCAATCCTGCCCTTCTTTAGCCAAGTCTTGGTCATAGCTATGGTATCATACTCCCATGTGTCTATGCCCTCAGCTCATCTGTCTTGTTCCTCAAGCTCCTTGCATCATAAGGTATTCCATTTCGCTTTGCTAACCTCTCTTATTTCTTATCTAGTCTATGCTTCCTCTGTCTTCCACATTCACTCACTAGCATTTTAACTTCTAATTCTATCTCAGCTTCTCTCCCCTCTGAATTACTTTTCAGGATCCCACCCCCCTGCCAATTTAGTTTAAATCCACCCCAACAGCATTAGCAAACCTCCCCGCGAGGATGTTGGTCATGTTCCTGTTCAGATGTAACCCATCCAACTTGTACAGGTCCCACCTCCCCCAGAAATGGTCTCAATGCCCCAGGAATCCAAAGCCCTCCCTCCTGCACCATCTCTCCAGCCATGCATTCATCTGCTCCATCCTTCTGTTCCTATACTCACTACTGCGTGGCACCGGGAGTAATCCGGAGATTACTACCTTTGAAGTCCTGCTTTTCAATTTCCTAATTAACTCCCTAAATAACTCCCTAAAGTCTGCTTGCAGGGCCTCATTTCTCTTTCTTCCTATGTCATTGGTCCCAACATGGGCCATGATCTCTGGCTGTTTACCCTCCCCCTTCAGAATGCCCTGTAGCCATTCCATGACATCCTTGACCCTGGCACCCGGGAGGCAACACACCATCCTGGAGCCACGTCTAAAGTCGCAGAAGCGCCTGTCTACTCCACTCGCTAACAAATCCCCTACCACTATTGCCCTTCCACAATTCCTCCTCCCTCCATGAGCAACTGGACCACCCAGAGCCATGGTCTTGGCTCTGGTTGGCCTCCACAGAAGAACCTTCATTCTCATCATTTTCCAAGGCCAAAAAACGGTTTGCGAGTGAGATGCATTCAGGGGATTCCCTCACCACCTGCTTGTCCTCTTCTTCTGTCTGGTGGTCACCCAGTCACTCTCTGCTTGCATTTCCTTAAGCTGCAGGGTGACCACGTCCTGAAAAGTGCTATCCATGAGCCTCTCAGCCTCGTGAATGCACCATACCCAGAGCTCAAGTTGCTCCAGGCGGAGGCACCTCCTGCACACAAGGTCATCCAGAACGTCTAGGATTTTCCACATGGCGCAGGATATGCAACAATCACAGGACTGAGCTCCCCAGGCATATCTCAACTGAATAGAATATGGTCCATTGCTTTTATTTTACCATTACTCCTACTTGAGTACAGACTAGATGCTAGATCCTCTAGGTGCTGTTAACTGCCTGTCCCAGCGTCCTCCTCTCACACTCACCTCTAGGTGCTGCTGTCTGCCTGTCTGAGGGTCCTCCTCTTGCACTCTCCTTGAGCCTGGCATCAGGGCATCATTAGTTGTGTCCAATTTTCGTCTTGAGAATTGTAACAATTGTTACTAACTGTTGGTTTTCTAGGCCATTTCAGAGGGCAGTGAAGAATCAATAACAATGGTATGGAACTGGAGTCATATTAGGTCAGACCAGGTTATGACGACAGATTTCTCATGAAAGGCTGCCACAAGCTGAAATCAGTGGAAATGCAAGGCAAAACCTTAAACGATTTGATTGAAGAAAACAAAGTAACAGGTAGATGTCCAAGTATATGGTTGACAACTCCCAAGTGAATATTGCTGCAAATACTAGTTTGTGATTCATCTGTTTTAGAATATAAAACTTTTAATTCCTAAAGCTCAAAGTTTTAACTGTAGAAAACATCTGGTTGAGAAACTGATAAGAACCTTGAAGTATATGCAATTTAAACAAGTTTGGAGTTTATTACACTTAAAAGTTGGGGCCATGTTGACTTGGGGTTAGAGCTAGCAATTCTGGGAAAGAGGGTCATAAAACTCCATTGGAGATATAAGTTATTCAGATGGTTTCCCAGAATCAAGGGAAAACTTTGGAATCAAAGGTAGTTAATTTGCATTTCTACCTGGGAACAGACAGTAGGTGTCTCACTGTTATGGAGCTTCTTTGCTTTAAGTTTCTCTCTGAATTCAGTTAGTGCATAACCAGCAGATAAGACTGGTTGAAAGCAGCAGCTAAGATGAGACAGCCAGCAGGAAGACTGATTGATGTTTGGAAAGCAGCTAAGTGACTGTGTTTAGAACAGAAATTAGAACCAGAATGAGTAATAATGGTAAAAAGTCAAAGCTTAAGGCTCTTTATCTGAATGCATGCAGCATTTGTAACAAGATAGATGAGTTGACAGCACAAATAGAAATAAATGGATATGACTTGATAGCTATTACAGAGACGTGGTTGCAGGGTGACCGAGACTGGGAACTCAATGTTCAAGGGTATTCGACATTCTGGGAAAATAGGCAAAAAGTAAAAGGAAGTGGGGTAGCTTTGTTAATAAAGGAAGGTATCAGTGTGGTGGTAAGTAGTGATATAGGTGCAATAGATTGTGATGTGGAATCAGTTTGGGTGGAAATAAGGAATAACAAGGGAAAGAAGTTACAGGTGGGAGTATAGGCCCCCGAAGAATTGCCTCACTGTAGGACAAAGTATAAATCGGGAAATAGTGGAGGCATGTAAGAAGGGCACTACAATCGTCATTGGTGACTTTAATCTGCATATTGACTGGACAAATCAGATTGGCAGGGGTAACATGGAATGGAAGACCTATTTGTAGAGTGCATCAGGGATTGTTTCTTAGAGCAATATGTTGCAGAACCTACCCGGGAACAGGCTATTTTAGCTCTAGTAATGAGGTAGGATTAAGAGATCTTGTAGTTAAGGATCCTCTAGGGGGTAGTGATCACAACATGGTAGAATTTCAAATTCAGTTTGAGGACGAGCAACTTGGATCTCAACTTAAATAAGGGTAATTACAGAGGTATGAAGAAGAGTTGTCTAAAGCGGGCTGGGAAAATAGGTTAAGGGGAAGGTCAGTGGATGAGCAATGGCAGACATTTAAGCAGATATTTCAGCAAAAATTTATCCTGGTCAAAAAGAAGGACTCAATGAGAAGGGTGAACCACCTGTGATTAATAAAGGTGGTCAAGGAGAGTATCCAATCAAAAACTATGGCATGCAAAGCGGCAAAAACTAGTGGTAGGCCAGAGGATTGGGAATTTTTTTTTAGAAAAAAAGCAGCGGATGACTAAAAAGCTAATAAAGAGGGAGAAAATTGATTATGAAAGTAAATTGGCAAGAAATATAAAAACAAACAGCAAGAACTTCTATGGGTATATAAAAAAAAGTGGCTAAAGTGAGCGTGGGACCCTTGGAGGATGTGACTGGAGAATTGATAATGGGGAACAGGGAAATGGCAGATAGTTTAAATCAATATTTTGCATCAGTCTTCACGGTGGGGAACACGATAAACATTCCAAAGATATCAGATAAGCAAGGAGCTAATGGGAGGAAAGAGCTTGTAACAGTCTCCATCACAAGGGACAAAGTATTTGAGAAACTAATGGGAGTAAAGGCACACAAGTCACCAGGACATGATTGCCTGCATCCAAGGGTTTTAAAGGAAATGGCTGCAGAGATAGTGGAAGCATTGATCAAAATATTCCAGAATTCACTGGATTCCGGGAGAGTCCCAGCAGATTGGAAAACCGCTAATATATGATGCCCCTGTTCAAGAAGGGAGGGAGGCAAAAAGCAGGAAACCATAGGCCAGTCAGCCTAACATCTGTTGTTGGGAAAATGCTAGAGTCCATTATCAAGGAAGAAATAGCAGGACATTTAGAAAAGCTTAATGCAATCAAATAGTGTCAATGTGGTTTTGTGAAAGGGAAATCATGTTTGACAAATTTGCTAGAGTTCTTTGAGGGGATAACAAAGCAGAGATAATAAAGGGGAACCGGCAGATGTAGCGTATTTGGATTTCCAGAAAGCATTCGATAAGGCGCCGCATAAAAGGTTATTGCACAAGATAAGAGCTCATGGTATTGGGGGTGATATATTAGCATGGATTGAGGATTGGTTAACACACAGAAGGCAGAGAGTTGGGATTAATGGGTCTTTTTCAGGTTGGAAAGGCGAAACTAGTGGCGTGCCACAAGGATCAGTCCTAGGGCCTCAATTATTTACTATCTATATTAATGACCTGGAGGAGGGGGGCAGAGTGTCATTAAGCAAATTTGCTGACGATATAAGAATAGGTGGGAGGGCATGTTGTGATGAGGACATAAGGAATCTGCAAGGTGAAATAGACAGGTTGAGTGAGTGGGCAAAAGCTTGGCAGATGGAGTTTAATGTAGGAAAGTGTGAGGTCTTGCACTTTGGTAGGAAAAATCAAAAGGCAGATTATTATTTAATTGGAGAGAGACTCCAAACAAGTGCAGCACAGAGGGATATGGGTTTTCTTGTGCATGAAACACAAAAAGTTAGCATGCAGGTGCAGCAAGAAATTAAGGCGGCAAATGGAATTTTGGCCTGTATTGCTAGGGGGGTTGGAGTTTAAAAGTCTTGTTACAACTGTACAGAGTGTTTGGTCTCTCCAATGTAGAGGTGGTCGCATTGGGAGCAGCGAATGCAGTAGACCAAATTGAAGGAAGTGCAAGTGAAGCGCTGCTTCATCTGAAATGAGTGTTTGGGCCCTTGGACAGTGAGGAGGGAGGAGGTAAAGGGGCAGGTGTTGCACCTTCTGCAATTGCATGGGAATGAGGTGTTAGGGTTATAAAGATTCTGGGGGGGCTTGACAAGGTAGATGTTGAGAAGATGTCTCCACTAGTGGCGGAATCTCAAACTAGGGGACATAGTTGCAGAATAAGGCAACAATCATTTAAAGCTGAGACGCGAAGGAATTTCTTCTGAGGGTAGTGAATGTCGGGAATTCTCTACCCCAGAGAGTTGTGGAGGCTAGATCACTGAAAGTGTTTAAAGAGGAGGTAGATAGATTTTTGAAATATTGGGGAGTTGAGGACTATGAGGAGCTCGCATGAAAGTGGAGTAGAGGCCTGGGGCAGATCAGCCATGATCTTATTGAATGGCGGGGCAAGCTTAAAGGGCTGAATGGCCTACTCCTGCTCCTATTTGTCAGATTTGGGTCTTATGTAGTTTGTAACTCTTTGGAAGTTGAGAGATAAAGGCAGACCCAGACCTGAAGTAGAGTAAATGCTAGATCTATCACCCACGACAAAGCCTGTGATTGGAAGCTGGTGTTCAGTTTAAGACAAAGTTGGTAAGGGGGAGAATGACTGGAAAATTGGAAGAAATCTACAGCAATCTGCTCAGTGAAAGGCCGTTATCCTTGTTGCAGCTGGAGTTTTAGAAGTAATCAGCTTGGTTGCAGTTTGAAACTGTAGCAGCGGGCTATTGAAAACCAAGGGTGTTTTCTGATGTTTCAGCCACTGCACAGGAGCTGCAGGAAGACCCATGCTGGAGGTGTGGAATCCACAGTTGTAAAGTTACAAAGGAAAGTTGGAAGATCGCTTAGCCAAAAGCTAATAGAAGCCCCCCATATGAAATCTTGTACCTTGCAAGATAGCTAGAACACTGAAGAGAAATCAGTGTGAATTCTGAAGAGCTGTGATACACCTTTGGTTTGGTCCCACAGAAGAAGCAAATGAACCTTAAAGATTCATGTAATGTATAAGGAAACTCTTGGAGGGAAGTAAAAAAGTGGAATTGAGTTTATAGCATAAGTCTTTATAAGTGTTGGTGTAAAGTTAATAGTGCTTGCTTTGTTTAATTTCTCTTTCCATATACACAATATGTGTATGGGCACATTTGGTTAAAAATGTGAAATCTTGTGGTGTAGTTCTGTCAGTTCATTGCTTTAAACGTTAATGCCCCTAACCAGATCGTAACAATATACATAGGATTCAATGCTGGGCCCCACTGTTCCTAATCCACCTTTAATGACTTCGTTTTCACAAACCAAAACAAACAGTTCAAGTTTGCAGACAATACCAAACCCAAGGACAATCAAGATGGAAGCACTATCCAAGGATGCACAATAAATATTAAATAAAATCAGAAATTAGGCAAATCAATGGCATATGAAACTCCATAGACAAGTGCAAGGTACAACGCCCAACAGGATAAATAAATGTCCCAAGTACTTTGGAATGTAGGTGTGAAGGCACTTAACACGTCAAATCTCTGTGGAATAGCAGTAAAATAAAGTGAATAGAACGTTTATAGTTATATAATAATTACATAGAAAATAAACATATATCTCTTGCTGAAAATGTGCATTATATTGGTCAGATCATATCTCAAGCAATGTTCAGTTCTGATTAACATAAAAGAAACATTCAAGCCATGAAGCTGATCCGTTCAATTACAAATGGAATTATGATAAAGGAATGGGGATATTGGGATTTTTTATCTTTGGGAGGAACCAATTGATAAGGAGCATTACAGAAGTATACAAGACATTAAACACCACAGATTATACTGATTTGCAACATACATTCCTTTGAGGTATGCCAGAACACAAATAGGTTTAAACTGGTCAATATTTTGCAAAGACACAGGGGCAAATTTCTTCATACAAAGAGTAAATCAATATTGGGAATGGTCATCCAATCGAGGTCTTGCCTATAAAAGATCTCATGGCACTATTTCAAAGAAATGCAGGGTATCCGAGCCAATATTTCTCCTGTAACCATTAAACAGGCGATCCGGCCAGTATCGCATTGTTTGCTGTTCACAATTTGGCTACCTTATTTTTTCTATATTCCAACAGTACTTTGCTTCAAAAAGTGACATACTAAATAGAATATCTGTGTTGTGTAGGCATTAAAATCTACATTCCTCCATCTGCAGTCCTTTAGTAAAGCAAAATTCAGTCATAATAAAATGCAACATTGCTGAAGATGTACTGATGTAGGACATCTTATTAACCGTCAGAAAAATGAAACTTTCACAACAGGAATCCGTTCCTCAGCACTTTCCTCAAGAAAGTTCTCAGAGGAAAGCACTGAAGAGTAGTGTAGCAAAGTTTAAATGGGTCATTTTGTTGTAATTTTGAAAAAATTGCATCTTACATCAAGAGAACCATTTGTTTCATTTCCTTGATTTAATTTGTAGTCCTACCCCTCTGCAAGAAATAGTTTGTTCCATTTCAAGTGACATTCTAAGTGACTGTAAAAAAGATAAACTAATCACAGAAACTCCTTATCCTTCTTGGCTTTCAATGCTGTTGATCACACCATCTTCCTCCAAAATCTTTCTGTCCCTGCTGCCGAAATCCTCATCCGAGCCTTTGTTACCTCCAGACATGACTATTCCAACGCACTCTCGCATTCGACCCTCTAAGTTTGAAGTCATCCAAAACTCTGTGACCAGTGTCCTAACTCGCACCAAGTCCTGTTCATCCATCATCCCTGTGCTCATTAACTTCCATTAGCTCCTGGTTAACCAACAACTATTTTTTTTAAAATCCTCATCCTTATCACATTCCTCTATGAACTTAACCCTCCATACATATCGCCTCCCCCAGCACCACAACCCTCCAAGATTTTTTTTAAAATAGAGACTTTTTTTTAATCTCAAAGGCTCCATAGTGGATGGAATTTTCTTCCTCAGAAAGCTGTGGAGGCTGGATCATTAAAATTATTAAAGGCAGAGTTAGACAGATTTTTAATAAACAAGAAAGTCAAGGGTTATGGGTGGCAGACAGGAGAGCGGAGAGCGGAGTTGACACCATAACCAGATCAGCCATGATCTTATTGAATGGTGAAGCAGGCTTGAAGGGCTGAATGGCCTTCTCCTGCTCCTAGGTCCCATGCTCCTAATTCTACGCTCCTCCTGTTTTGGCATTGAGTGTTTTAATTGCTCCACCATTGGGGTCTGTGCCTTCAGCTGCAAAAGGCACTAAATTCTGCAATTCCCTCCTCTGGCTCATTTTCTCACTTTCCTCCTTTAAGACACTCCCTTTAACCTACCTGTTTTCAGTTCAATCGTTAAATTTCCCGTTGGTCAGCTGTCCTGATATCTCATGCAGCTCGGTATCGAATTTCAATTTATAATGCTCCTGTGAAGCACCTTGGGGTGTTTTATTATGGTCAAAGTGCTATATAAACACAAGTTGCTGTTATGAAAATCTGTTGTTCATGGCTACACAAAGGAGTTAAAAAGAGTGTTGATTTTAACAGCCATGGGTTAAAAATTGTAATTTTAAAACAAATGAGTACTTCTGAAAAATTGAGTTTGATCACAGCAAGGTGCTCATTATTCTTCTGTAATTGAGACACCAAAACGTACATAGGGACATAGGAAACAGGAGGACAAGAAGAGAGTTAGAGGTTCTTAAGATTCCGAAGGATTTTGAAAGATTGAACATGGAAAGGCTATTACCTTGGGAAGTATTATGAATTCAATTCTTTATGCCCGTTTGTGTTAAATTCACAGTCTATGGACATTGTAACATTTAAAGGTACAGGATGTTCCAATGCTATTATAGTAATTCCTGCCTAGTAACAAGTGTGGGACCCTCTGGGATATACTGATAGGTTGCCCAAATCAGCTCAAGGGTCAGTGAACAACTCTTCTCAAGGAGTCAGGAACAGGCCCTGGTAAGTAAGTTAAAAGAAGGGAGCAGAGAAATTGGCTCAGAATTAAAGAAAGAGCTGCAGTTAGCAGACTGACTCTGTACTGTGGGCCCTTTGGAGCAGTGGCATTCAGCTTGGCACAGCCATTGGTCTGAAAGTGTGTTTGTAAGCTTGTCACTCAAGAATCCAGGGAGAAGGGATCACGGAAGGCAAGATTGAAACCCTGTGAGGTTGGCCATTGTTAAAGCTATCAGAGTGAGAGAGATGTTTGGAGAGAATTCCAAGGTAGGATTTTCAAAGGTGGAGATTGAAAACCCTTGTGAGAAAGACAAAGTTTCAGTGAGATTCACTGACTCACAGCAGGACTAACATTTGCTTGATTTCTTGAGAAATCCATCGAATATGTCTTTGGTCACATGTCATTTACACTGTAGTGTGGTGTGTTCGACCACAGTTTGTCTGTTAATTCACATGTACCTCATACTTACCCTGAATGTTAACGCATAAGATACACGTTGCAAATTGTTTATTTTTAAAATTTGTTTAGTAAACTTTGTTTTTTGTTTGTTCAAAACCCATGGAATTTTGTGGCTTTATTTCAAAAGCAGGTGCCTTGAATCTCAACGTTTAACTACATTAAATAAAACGTTACTGGTCCCTAACCAGGCCTTCCCCCACATCCCGAGGTCTGGCCAAGGATCGTAACAGAAGTCAGTGAAGAAGTGTGATCACTTTAAAATTGTCAAAGGATAAGGAGGGGCCAGGAAAAATTCCTTCATGCAGGAGATTGTTGTGGGATGAAATGCTTTGCCACAGGGAAGAATGAGGCAGAGATGATAATTGGTTCCTATGCACGAAATGCACCTCTGATTGAATCCAACATAGCCGCTTCTAACACATAGTAACCGATTGCTGCTGCACCAGAAGCAGCTCAAACAGTTTCAATGTCTGCTTCTAAAAAAATGACAGGGATTCCAACATCCCATGCTGTGCTGAGACTGCCTCACATTGCAGCTCATCTGGCTATGCAAAGCTGCTGAAATGAAATTTCTGTGGCATCTTCTGATTACCATATGGAGGTGGAGATCCTTGAAGCAGTTGGCTATTTGAGAGACACAGTCTCTGTATGGGTAAAGGCAGGGTGCATAATTTGGACTTATCAATTTCCTCAACTAACCCCAAATCTCTAATTTTTTGAAACCAATAAGATTGAACTCTTGCCATCTTCTTGAGGAAAAAAAATGCTATAGGAAAGTGGGTGGTGTGAATGGGACACAAATCTCCAAAATGGCACTAAGCATAGAACTGGTTGGCAAAAATAACGGTTCCATTTTATCACCCTTCCTTAACTCATAAGGATTGCATGCCTACAATAATCAATGTACATTATCAGAGGTGGTGTATGATAGAACAATCTCAGTGTGGGACGTTAGAATCACCCCATCCCCATTTTCAGAAGTGAACACTGAACTTGTTAGAAAAGGAAAACATTGAAGATGCTGGAAATTGAAAATAAATCCAGAAAATGCTAGAAATGCTCAGCAGTGCCAGCAGCATCTGCAGAAAAAAGAATTTAAAAGTTTCAGCGTAATGACCTTTCATCAGAGCTGGAAAAAGTCAGAGATGTAACAAGCTTTCAGCAAGTACAGTGGCAAAGGTGGGGAGGGGAGGAAAGCACATAGGGAAGCTGTGTTATACAGGAGAAATCAAATAATAAGAGGGTGATAATGGAATATGTAAAGAAGCAAAAAGATAAAAGTTGAGAGGAGCTGAAAATGGCAACAGCAGATTCATTACCAACAGTGGTTACAATTTGAAAATGTTGAACTCAGACACAGAGTCCAGAAGAAATCGAAGAGGAGGTGCTGTTCTTCGAGCTGACGTTGAACATCATTGGAACAGGTTTGGAGACCAAGGACAGGGAGATCAAAGTGAGGAATGAGAGAGAATCACATCCTATTACAGACCTTTCCTTCCCTCTCACCTTCCCCTGCCTCTGTACTGGTTTAAACCTCTTACATCTCCATTTTCCAGTTCTGACATCACATTGATCCGAACCATTTAATCCTCCTCTCTTCGCAGATGGTGCCAGACCTGAGTATTTCCAGCACCTTTTGTTTTTAATTTAGATTTATTGCAGCCACAGTATTTTGCTTTTGTTTGTGTTTAACTAACTGCCACTTCTCTTCTAGATTAATACTCTCCTTGGAGAAGTTCTGGCAGGATTTCAGTTTGCCTCTCTTACCTTGTTCACATTCATTTCTTTTGGTTTCCTTTCTTACGTTTGATCAGGTCTCATCATTTTCTCAGGGCTGGAGAGGAGCTTAATGTGGCACGGCGAGGATCCAGTTCTCGTGGTACACGTACATGCCAACAACATAAGCAGAACAAGGGAAGAGGGTCCATATAGTCAGTATGAAGAGCTAGGCACCAAATTAAGCAGAACCTCAAAAAGTAATAATCTCTGTATTATTACCGGAGCCACATGCAAATTGGCTTATGTCCCGCTTTCACATTGAGGATACCCTTCATCGTGTTGTGTGGCACTGCCACCATGCAAAATGGGATAGATATCGAACAGATCTAGCAACTCAAGATTGGGCATCTACGAGGTGCTGTGGGTCATCAACAGCAACAGAATTGTACTTGAACACAATCTGTAACCTCGTGGCCCGGCATATCCCTGACTCTACCATCACCATCAAGCCAAGGGAGCAACCCTGGTTGAATGAAGAATGCAGGAGGGCATGCCAGGAGCAGCACCAGGCATACCTAAAAATGAGGTGACAACCTGGTGAAGCTATAACACAGGACTACTTGCGTGCCAAACAGCTTAAGCAGCAAGTGATAGACAGAGGCTAAGCGATCCCATGACCAATGGATCAGATCTAAGCTCTGCAGTCCTGCCACATCCAGTCGTGAATGGTGGTGGACAATTAAACAAATCACTGGAGGAGGAGGCTCCACAAATATCACCATCCTCAATGATGGGGGGCACAGTACATCAATGCAGAAGATAAGGCTAAAGTATTTGCTACAGTCTTCAGCCAGAAGTTCTGAGTGGATGATCCATCTCAGCCTTCCCCAAAAGTCCCCAGCATCACAGATGCCCGTCTTCAGCCAATTCGATTCACTCCACATGATATCAAGAATCACCTGAAGGCACTGGATACCGCAAAGGCTATGGGTCCTGACAATATTCTGGCAATAGTACTGAAGACTTGTGCCATGCCCCTAGCCAAGCTGTTCCAGTACAGCTACAACACTGGCATCTACCTGGCTATGTGGAAAATTGCCCAGGTATGTCCCGTACACAAAAAGCAGGACAAATCCAACCCAGTCAATTACTGCCCCATTAGTCTACTCTCCATCATCAGTAAAGTAATGGAAGGGGTCATTAACAATGCTATCAAGCGGCACTAGCTTAGCAATAACCTGCTCAATGACACCCAGTTTGGGTTCTTCCTGGGCCACTCAACTCCTGATCTCATTACAGCCTTGATTCAAACATTGACAAAAGAGCTGAACATCCTGAGGTGAGGTGAGAGTGACTGCCCTTGACATCAAAGCAGCATTTGACTGAGTGTGACATCAAGGAACCCAAGCAAAACTGGACTCGATGGGAATCTTGGGGAAAACTCTCCACTGATTGGAGTCATACTTAGCACAAAGGAAGATGGTTGTGACTGTTGGAGGTCAGTCATCTCAGCTCCAGGGCATCACTGCAGGAGTTCCTCAGGGTAGTGTCCTCGGCCCAACCATCTTCAGCTGCTTCATCAATGACCTTCCTTCCATCCTAAGGTCAGGAGTGGGGATGTTCGCTGATGACTGCACAAATGTTCAGCATCATTCGCGACTCCTCAGATACAGAAGCAGTCCATGTCCAAATGCAGCAAGACCTGGACAATATCCAGGCTTGGGCTGACAAGTGGCAAGTAACATTCATGCCACACAAGTGCCAGGCAATGACCATCGCCAACAAGAGAGAATCTAACCATAGCCTCTTGACGTTCAATAGCATTATCATCACTGAATCCCCCACTATCAACATTCTGAGGGGGTTACCATTGACCAGAAACTGAACTGGATTAGCCATATAAATACTGTGGCTATAAGAGCAAGTCTGAGGCTAGGAACTCTGCGATGAGTAACTCACCTCCTGACTCCCCAAAGTCTATCCACCATCTACAAGGTGTAAGACGGGTCTGTGATGGAATACTCCAAACTTACCTGAATGCAAATCCCACAACACTCAAGAAGCTTGACACGGTCCAGGACAAAGCAGCCTGCTTGATTGGCACCACATCCACGAACATTCACTCCCTCCACCACCGATGTACAGTAGCAGCAGTGTACACTATCTACAAGACGCACTGCAGGAATTCACCAAGGCTCATTAGACAGCACCTTCCAAACCCACGACCACTACTATCTAGAAGGACAAGGGCAACAGATAGATGGGAACACCAAGAAGTGGGGTGAGGGATCGAGCTTGGGTAGATGTAGCAAATCAAGGCAGGAGAACAAAATAGTAATATGGGAAATGAGGGTCAGAGAGTGGCAGGAAGGGACAGAGAGAAAAAAACCTAAGAATACACCAACAGCCAAGGCTAGATGTTACAAAGGTAACAAAAAGACAAAACTAAAGGCTCTGTATCTGAATGCGTGCAACATTCATAAAAGTAAATGAATTGATAGCACACATTGGAAGTAAATAGATGTGATCTGATACAAAAACAGAAAATTCTGGAAAAACTCAGCAGGTCTAGCAGCATCTGTGGAGAGAGAAACAACTCTGTTTCTCTCTCCACTGATGCTGTTAGACCTGCTGAGTTTTTCCAGCATTTTCTGTTTTGTTTCAGATTTCCAGCATCCGCAGTATTTTGCTTTTATTTAAATATGATCCGATAGCCATTATGGAGACGTGGCTGCAGGATGACAAGGATTGGGTCCTGAATATTGAGGGGTGTATGACGTTCAAGAAGAATAGGAAGCTAGATAAAAGTGGAGGGGTGCACTGCTAATCACAGATGGCATTTGTACAATAGTTAGAGATGACCTTGCTTCAGGAGATCAGGATATAGAATCGGTCTGGGTGGAGATGAGGAATAGTAGGGGAAAGAAGTCACTAGTGGGAGTGGTCTACAGGCCCCTCCACAGTAACCACAATGTAGGACAAAGTATACAAGAAGAAATATTAGGTGCTTGTGAGAAAAGGACGGTAATAATCATGGGTGATTTTAATCCACATACAAACTGGAAAAATCAAATTGGCAGTCGTAGCCTAGATTAGGAGTTAATAGAATGCTTTCGGGAAAGTTTCTTAGAGCAGCACATTCTGGAACCAACCAGAGAGCAGGTTATAGTAGGCTTGATATTGTGTAACGTGACAGGATTAATTAATGACCTCAGAGTGAAGGCACCTTTAGGTAGCAGCAACCACAGTATGATTGAATTTTACATCCAGTTTGAAAGGGAGTAGAGTGGGTCTAAGACATTTATTTTAAACTTAAATAAGGGCAACTATGTGGGCATGAAAGCTGAGCTAGTTGAAGTGAACTGGGGTACTAGGCTAGGGGATAGAGGAATAGAGAAGCAGTGGCATACATTTAAGGGGATATTTCAGAATAAGTATATTCCTACTAGAAAGAAAAGTTCCAAGGTTGAGGGGGGGGGGGAAACGACACACTTACCATCTGTGGTTAACTAAGGAAGTTAAGGAAAGCATCAAACTTAAGGAAAAAACATATAACTGCATAAAGGTGAGTGGCATGTCAGATGATGAGTCGGAATATAAAGAATGGCTGAGAATGGCTAAAAGGTTAATCGGGGGAAGAAGTTAGAGTATGAGAGGAAGCTAGCTAGAAATGTAAAAACGGACAGCAAGAGTTTCTACAGGTATTTAAAAAGGAAAAAAAAGTAAAGTGAGTGGTGAACGTTGGTCCTCGAGAAAGTAACAATGGGGAGTTAATAGTAGATAATAAGGAAATGGCAGATGAAATGAACAAATATTTCGGTTCTATCTTCTCTGTAGAAGATAGAAAAAGCATCCAGTATTAGCTGTAAATCAGGAGGTGGAAGGGAGAGAGGAACTTGGTGAAATTACAATCATAAGGGAAGCAGTGCTGAGCAAACGGATGGAGCTGCAGGCTGACAAGACTCCAGTCCTATTGGACTTCATCCTGGGGTCAAAAAGAGGTGGTGAATGAGATAGTAGGTGCGTTGGTGTTAATTTTCCAAAATTCGTCAGATTCTGGAAAAGTTCCATCAGACTGGAAATATCAAATATAACTCCTCTATTCAAGAAGGGATGGAGGCAGAAAACAGGGAACTATAGGCCAGTTAGCTTGGCATCTGTCATGGGGATGGTGTTAGAATTGATCATTAAGGAGGTTATAGCTGGGCATTTAGAAAAACTCAAGGTAATCAGGAAGAGTCAGCATGATTTTGTGAAAAGGAAATCATGTTTAAACAATTTATTGGAGCTCTTTGAAGGAGTAATATGCGCTGTGGATAAAGGGGAGCCTGTAGATGCATTGTGTTTGGATTTCCAGAAGGCATTTGATAAGGTGCCACATCAAAGGCTATTGTGGAAAATAAAAGCTGATGGTGTAAGGGGTAACATATTAGCATGGATAGAAGATTGGCCGGCTGGCAGAAAACAGAGAGTATGCATAAATGGGTCTTTGTCTGATTGACAGATGTGATGAGAGTCCCACAGGGGTCTGTGCTGGGGCCTCAACTTTTTACAATTTATATCAATGACTTAGATGAGTGGAGCGAAGTTTGCAGATGACACAAGATAGGTAGGAAAGTAGGTTGTGAAGAAGATTTAAGGAAGTTGTAGATGTAAATAGATAGGTTGAGTGACTGGGCAAAAGTCTGGCAAATGGGGTATAATGTGGGAAAACGTGAAGTTATTCACTTCGGCAGGAAGAATAAAAAAAGGCAGAGTATTAATAAAACAGAGGATGGCTGCAAAATTCCAAGGTGCAGAGCGATCTAGGTGTTCTACTGCATCAGTCACAAAAAGTTAGTATGCAGGTACAGTAAGTAATTAAGGCGGCTAATAGAATGCTATTCTTTATTACAAGAGGAATTGAAGATAAAAGTAAGGATGTTATGCTTCAGTTACACAGGGCATTGGCGAGACCAAATCTCAAATCTTGTGTGCAGTTTTGGTCATCTTATTTAAGGAAGGATGTAAATGCGTTTGAGGAGGTTTACTAGATTGATACCTGGAATCAGCAGTTTGTCTTATGAGGAAGGGTGAGACAGACTGGGCTCGTTTCCACTGGGGTTTGGAAGAGTGAGGGGTGATTTGATTGAAGTATACAAGATCCTGAACGGTCTCGACAAGGTCGACGTGGAAAGGATGTTTCCTCTTGTGAGTGAGTCCAGAACTAGGGGGCACTATTTTAAATTTAGGGGTCACCTTTTTAGGACAGTGGTGAGGAGAATTTTTTTTCTGAGGATTGTGAGAATTTGGAACTCTGCCTCAGAATGTGCTGGAGGTGTGGCCATTGAATATTGTTAAGATGGAGGTAGATTGATTCTTGTTAGGCAATGGAATCAAAGGTCATCAGCGGTAGATGGGAATGTGGAATTCGAAACACAAACAGATCAGTCATGGTCTTATTGAGGAGGTCCCCAGCATCACAGATGCCAGCCTTCAGCAAATTTGATCCACTCCACGTGACTTCAATAAACGGCTGAAAGCACTGGATGCTGCAAAGGCTGTGGGCCCTGACAACATTCCAGCAATAGTGCTGAATACTTGTGCTCCAGAACTAGCTGCACCGTTCCAGTACAGCTACAACACTGGCATCTACCCAGCAATGTGGAAAATTTGCCCAGGTATGTCCTATACACAGAAAGCAGGACAAATCCAACGCAGTCAATTACCACCCCATCAGTCTACTCTCCATCATCAGTAAAGTGATGGGAGGGGTCATCAACAGTGCTATCAGGCAGCACTTGCTTAGCAAATAACCTGTTCACTCTCACTCAGTTTGGGTTCTGCCAGGGTCACTCAGCTTCTGACCTCATTACATCCTTGGTTCAAACATGAACAAAAGAGCTGAACCCCCGAGGTGAGGTGAGACTGACTGCCCTTGACATCAAGGCAGCAATTGACCGAGTGTGGCATTAAGGAGCCGTAGCAAAACCGGAATCAACGGGGATCAGGGAGAAAACTCTACACTGGTTGGAGTCATAGAGTCATACCTAGCACAAAGGAAGATGGTTGTGGTTGTTGGAGGTCAGTCATCTCTGCTCCAGGACATCACTGCAGGAGTTCCTCAGGGTTGTGTCCTCAGCCCAACCATCTTCAGCTGCTTCATCAATTACTTTCCTCCCACCGTAAGGTCAGAAGTGGGGATGTTCACTGATGATTGCACAATGTTCAGCACCATTCATGACTCAACAGATACTGAAGCAGTCCATGCCCAAATGCAGTAAGACTTGGACAATATCTGGCTTGGGCTGACAAGAGACAAGGAACATTTGTGCCACATAAATGCCAGGCAATGACCATCTCCAACAGGAGAGAATCTAACCATTGTCCCTTGACATTCAATGGCATCACCATCTCTGAATCCCCCACTATTAACATCCTGGGGGTTACCATTGACCGGTAACTGAACTGGACTAGCCATATAAATACTGTGGCTACAAGAGCAGGTCAGAAGCTAGGAGTCCTGTGGTGAGTAACTCACCTCCCCAAAGCTTGTCTACCATCTATAAGGCACAAGTCAGGAGTGTGATGGAATACTCTCCACTAGCCTGGATGAGCGCAGCTCCAACAACATTCAAGAAGACACCATCCAGTACAAAGCAGTCTGCTTGATTGGCACCACATCCACAAACATTCACTCCCTCCATAACCGACATTCAGTGGCAGCAGCGTGTACCATCTACAAGATGCAGTGCAGGAATTCACCAAAGTTCCTAAGACACCGCCTTCCAAAAGCACGACCGCTACCATCTGGAAGGACATGGGCAGTTGATGCATGGGAACACCACCACCTGTAAGTTCTCCTCCAAGTCACTCACCATCCTAACTTAGAAATATGTCACTGTTCCTTCACTGTCACTGGGTCAAAATGCTGTGACTCCCTCACTAACAGCACTGTAGGTGTACCTACACCACAGGGATTGCAGCAGTTCAAGGCGGCAGCTCACCACCACCTTCTCATGGGCAATTAAGGATGGGCAATAAATGTTAGCCTAGCCAATGATGCCCACCTCCCATAAATGAATGAAAAAAAGGCGGAGCAGGCTTGAGGGGCCGAATGGCCTACTTCTGCTCCAATGTATATGTTTGTATCTGCAGCCATGCCTTTTTGCCCAACAAGTGTCTCCAGCTCCAACCTATCCCAGATAGGTTCCAACTGAAAATCCACCTTTCATGTTTCAGATCAACCACTATTACAAATGTCAAGTTATCCAGTTCCCTGAAACACCACTCTCACTGCACTGAGCTCCAAATTCACTGTCACACGCCCATGTTATGCATGTTTTTGACCACTCTTCAGCAACACACACTCACTCTCCACTCCAAGCTGTCTTGTTTTTAGGTCTAAGCTCTTCTTATATCTGTTTCGCCTCCACGCTCACTTCTTTGGCCAGGAGTTCCCCCCCGTTCACCCTCACCATCCCCAACAGTGAATGGTTTATCCCATTTTCAGAATTCTCATTCCACTTGGACCCCTCCATCTGGCCTTTTAACTACTAAATCTCTTCACTGCAAAGTACTGCCTGATATCAGCCATTTCAATTTTTCTACGTCGTTCTCTCACTCCAATCTACCCCTGAGCTTGCAGAATTCCATTCTTTCAAGTCTGATCTTAATTTATCATTAAACCTGCTGACAAGGGTAGTGCTGTTGTTAGTGAGCCAACCTCTAACTTGCAGAAGTGGCAACTCTGACACCTTCTCCTATCTTTTCCCAGGTCATACCCACCACTGAACATCAAGCTATTGTTTCTCAGACTGTCGCTAACCTCATCTCCTCTGTACATCTTCCCTTCACAGCCTCCAACCTCACAGAACACAAACTCCGCTTTTACCTCCTTCCCAAGATCTGCAAACTGTCCTGGTAGATCCATTGTTTCAGTCTGTTCTTGCCCCATTGAATTGGTTTCCCCCTATCTCAGCTAGCTTTTCTCCCCTTGTCTAGTCTCTTCCCACCCATATCCATGATATTTCTGACACCCTCCACCACTTCAAGCAATTTTTTTGGCCCTAACAGTCTCCTTTTCACTATAGATGTCCAATCTCACAACACCACCATCTCCAACCAGGACAGCCCATGTGCTCTCTGCTACTTCCTTAAACCCCAGCCAATCCCCCATCCACCATCCTCCTCCTCTGCCTGGCTCAACTTGTTTTTATATTGATCAAGTTATCCTTTGACGTGACTCACTGCCTCCCAAATAAAAGGTGTTGATATGGAAATCAATATGGATCCAAGCTATGCTTCCCTTTTTGTGGGATTCGTGGGAGATTCTTTGTTCCTGTCCTGCTCAGGTTCTCTTCATCACCTTTTTGCCTCTTGCCCCAAAATGGAAAACTTCAAATTTACTTCCAATTTCCACCACCCCATTCCCTTGCTTCCACATGACCTGTTGCAGAGGCTTCCCTATCCCCGTTACTAGGTCTAGGTTTTCAAATAATTATAAGCCCGCCAACTCCTACAGCTAACTTGGCTACATCTTCTTCCTTCCTACTTCCTCTAAGAACATTATTCAATTCTTCCAGTTTCTGTCTCCATCACATCTGTTCTGTTGATGCTATCCTCCAGACCAGAGCTTCGATAGGTCTTTCTTTTTCTTTAATGAGAATTCCCCTCCACGTGGTTGACTGGGCCTTGTCTGACCCATTCCCCACACTTTTGCTTTTATCCCTTCACTCCCGGAATCACAAGAAAGTTCCCCTTGTCCTCACCTTCCACCCCATTAGCTGCCACATTCAACAGATTATCCTACACTATTTCATCACTTCCAGTGTGATGACACCAACAAAAACATCTTCCCTTTCACTCCAGCATTGCAAAGTGCTGTTTGCACAATACCCTGATCCACTGTTCAATCACTTCCAAAACCCTTTCCTTTCTCATAGCACTGTGCAAGCATATAAGATACAGCACCTTTTATCTCCTTCATCCCATCATCCAGAGTCCATAAGAGACCTTCCAGCTGAAACAGTGATTTACTTGCACTTCTTTCAATTTAGCATAATGTCATAGAGGGCTACAGCACAGAAAAAGGCCCCTCGACTCATCGGGTCTGCGCCGGTCAAACCAAGTGCCTAACTATTCTAATCCCATTTTCCAGCACTAGGCCCATAGCCTTGTATGCCATGGCATCGCAAGTGCACATCCAAATACTTAAATGTTATAAGGGTTTCTGCCTCGACCACCCTTTCAGGCACGGAGTTCCAGATTCCCACCACCCTCTGGGTCAAAAAATTCTTCCTCACATCCCCTCTAAACCTTCTGCCCCTTACCTTAAATCTATGTCCCCTGGTTATTGATCCCTCCACCAAAGGGAAAAGTTCCTTCCTGTCTACCCTATCTATGCCCTTCATAATTTGGTACACCTTAATCACATCCCCTCCTCAATCTCCTCTGCTCCAAGGAAAATAACCCCAGTCTATCCAATCTCTCCTCATAACTAAAACTCTCCAGCCCAGGCAACATCCTGGTAAATCTCCTCTGCACTCTCTCTAGTGTAATCACACCCTTCCAATAATGCAGATTTCAGAAATGCACACAATACTCTAGCTGTGGCCTAACCAGCGTTTTATACAGTTCCAGCAGAACCTCCCTGTTCTTATACAAAAACAAAAATACCTGGAAAAACTTAGCAGGTCTGACAGCATTTGCGGATTTGTTCTGGATTTCCAGCATCCGCAGTTTTTTGCTTTTATCTCCCTGCTCTTATATTCTGTGCCTCGGCTAATAAAGGCAAGTATCCCATATACCGCCTTAACCACCTTAGCTACCTGTCCCGCTAACTTAAGGGACTGGTGGACATGCACACCAAGGTCCCTCTGATCCTCAATACTTCCCAGGGTCCTACCATTCATCGTGTATTCCCGTGCCTTGTTTGTCCTGCCCAAGTGTATCACCTCACACTTATCCAGATTAAATTCCATTTGCCACTGATCAGCCCATCTGACCAGCCCGTCTATATCCTCCTGTAATCTAAGGCTATCTTCCTCACTATTTACCACCCCACCAATTTTCGTGTCATCCGCGAACTTACTGATCAACCCTCCTACATTCAAGTCTAAATCATTTATATATACCACAAACAGCAAGGGACCCAACACTGATCCCTGTGGAACCCCACTAAATACAGGCATCCAGTCACAAAAACACCCCTCGACCATCACCCACTCAGCCAATTCTGGATCCAATTTGCCAAATTGCCTTGGATCCCATGGGCTCTTACCTTCGTCATCAGTCTCCCATGCGGGACCTTATCAAAAGCCTTGCTGAAGTCCAAGTAGACTATGTCAAATGCATTGCCCTTATCTACACACCCTGGTCACCTCTTTGAAAAATTCAATCAAATTGGTCAGACATGACCTCCTCTTAACAAAACCATGCTGACTGTCCTTGATTAATCCCTGCCTCTCCACGTATAGATTAATTCTGTCCCTCAGAATTGCATCCAATAGTTTCCCCACCACTCAGGTTAGACTGACTGGCCTGCAGTTCCCTGGTTTATCCCTTCCTCACTTCTTGAATAACTGTACCGCATTGGCTGTCCTCCAGTCCTCAGGCACCTCTCCTGTGGCCAGAGAGGTATTGAAAATTATTGCCAGCACCCCTGCTATCTCCTCCCTTGCCTCACTCAACAGCCTGGGAAACATTTCATCTGGGCCTGGAGATTTATCTACTTTTAAGCCTGCCAGACCGCTTAGAACCTCCTCCCTTTCTATGCTAATTTATTTAATTATATCACAGTCCTTCCGCCTGATTTCCATACCCACATCGTCCCTCTCACTTCTGAACACCGACACAAAGTATTCATTTAGAACCCTGCCTACATCTTCCGACTCCACACACAAATTACCACTATGGTCCTGAATGGGCCCTACTCTTTCTCTAGCTATCCTCTTACTCTTAATGTACTTGTAAAATAACTTTGGATTTTCCTTTATTTCACCTGCCAATGTTTTTTCATGCCCCCTTTTCGCTCTCCTAATTTCCTTTTTAAGTTCCCCCCTACACATTCTATACTCCCCTAAGGCTTCCGCTGTTTTGAGCCCTCGGTATCTGCCATAAGCCTCCCTTTTTCTCTTTATCCAATCCTGTATATCCCTTGACATCCAGGGTTCCCTGGATTTGTTGGTCCCACCCTTTGTCTTTACTGGAATATGTTGGCCCTGTACTCTCCCTATTTCCTTCTTGAATGTGTCCCACTGCTCTGATGCAGATTTACCTAAAAGTAGCTGCTCCCAGTCCACTCTGGCCAAGTCATATCTGATCTTATTCAAATCAGCCCCAATTTAGAACCCTGATTTCTGTCCCATCCTTGTCCTTTTCCATAACAACTTTGAATCTAACGGAGTTACGATCACTATCTGCAAAATGCTCCCCCACCGATACCTCTACCACTTGCCCGGCTTCATTCCCTAAAATTAAGTCCAGGACTGCCCCCTCTCTTGTAGGGCCCTCTACCTACTGGCTTAAAAAGCGCTCCTGGATGCATTTTAAGAATTCCACTCCCTCTAAACTTATCACACTATGACTAACCCAGTTAACGTTACTCACTGCTCACGATGTGGTCCCTCTAGATTGGAGAAACTGAGATGAGTGATCACTTTGCTGAAACCTTCCATTCAGTCCGCAAGCGCGACTGAGCTTCCAGTAGCCTTTCACTTCAATTCTCCACTCCAAGCTCCGTCCTTAGCTTCCTATTTTGTTCGAATGAAGTTCATGCAAGTTTGAGGAACAGCAATTCACCTTCTGATTGGACACTTTACAGCCTTCTGAACTCAATAAATTCAACTACTTCAAATCATTACCAACAGCTGCTGTCCAAAAAATGGCAGCAGTGGTTATGATTCTGCTGTAGTTGTTTACACCTTCTTGAGACCCATCTTTTGTTTCTTTACCTGTCCTATTACCCTTTAATCTCTCCTGCCTTCCCCTTTTGTTCTTTCCTTCCATTATTGTATACTTGCTTAAAACCTGTTACATTACAAACATATTCTTTTGTTTCTGGTGAAAAGTTAAGTTTCTCTCTCCACAGATGCTGCTTGAATCCACTGGAGCTGCTTCTCATTCCTTTGCTTCCTGGAGCTGCTTCCTTTGTCCCAACAACGGCAGCCAAGGCTTCGGCATTCACGACCCAAGCTTTGGGCTTCTCTTCTTAAACATCTCCGCCTCTCTTTCCTCCTTTTAGATACTCCTTAAAGCCTCTGTTTGACCAAGCTTTTGGTCATCTCTCCTAATATCTTCTTTAGCTCGGTGTTAGTTTTTGTCCAATTACGCTCCTGCGAAGTGCCTTGGGATGTTTTACTACATTAAATGTGTTCTATAAATGCAAGTTATTGTAACGAACAGCACACAAATTTCGTAATGCAGGAAAATTATAGCAAATTTTATAGAATAATATAAATTGGTTAAAGTGTTCCAATTAGCATATTATACTGAAGTCACATTTTTAAATGGATGGTTACCCACCATGATTCCATCCCAAAACAAAGTTCTACAAATCCCAAGACAAAAATGGTAAACAATGTACAGCACATTGCACCAGCAGATGGAGCTATAATGGGGAAAAATCTAAATCACGGGACAGAGTTACACTTAATACAAAACAAGTCAGCTGAAATCGCAAACCCAGTGCACACCCCGATTAAACCAGAGCCTTTCTGCTGTGTGTGGTTCTGTACATCACCATATGATGGATTTACCACTAAGCCAGAAGGACAGCCCTACAGTAATTTGTTTTAAAGCATGGCTTTGATAGTTCAAGATTGCTGATATGTGTTAAACATGTAATTAATAATGTGTATCTTCATCTTCAAAGAAATGTTCACCACCTGTATGCTTTATAGCTGGCATAATGGTTCGAGTAACAAGAGCACAACATGCTGTCTTAAAGTGTAGTGAACTTGTCTGTTCATTAAAAAAAAAGATTCCTATCTTCAAAAAGGAGTTCCAAAATATAAATTTGAAGCTACTGTTCTCCACCTACTGAGCCATTGTGAGGTAGTTAGCTACCCTTAACGGGGAGAAAAAAAATGAGGGTAAGCCATCAAGGTGCTCATATGTTTCTTCTGTTAGCTATTTGAGAGACTGGCAAAATTCACCCATCAGTCTTGGAGAGCTGCAAGGCAAATTTAAAATGAAGAGGAGGGGGAATTGCATTAAAATGTCATGCACCAAATTTGCAGTTATAATCCCGATCACTTTCTAAAAGGGCTAACCACCAAATATTCACCTGAGACACGAGCAGCTAAATTCAACAGCATGAGCTGGACAGCAAAATGTCCATCTTATTTCATGTCAGTAAGTGAATTAACTATTTAACTTTAGTAATTCAATCTCACTTTTTCAACATGGCATTTTTATAGTCACGTACGAAGACTGTGGTGGTAAAGTGTTTGAAGTCTGCAATATCATTTGAAAACAAAGTGTTGTATTTGCAGGGTGGATTTAACCTCTCAGAAGTTCCATGCCTTTAAAATTACCCTGATCAATACCATTTTATTTGTCCCGAAGATCTTACTGTTCGGTGGATATAGCGACAAGACGTGATTTGGGAGCACTACCAGGAGGCAGAACTATCTCAAGCTCTCTGCAAATGTTGAGTACACACGAGGCATATTCCAGAAACAAAGAACAAAAATGAAAATACCTGGAAAAACTCAGCAGGTCTGACAGCATCTGCGGAGAGGAATACAGCTGATGTTTCGAGTCTGTATGACCCTTCATCAGAACTAAGGAAATAGAGAACTGAGGTGAAATATAAGCTGGTAGAGGGGGGTGGGACAGGTAGAGCTGGATAGGGGGCCAGTGATAGGTAGAGGCAAAGAAGCGATTGCCAAAGACAGAAGGACAAAGGGGTGTTGACAATGGTGATATTATCTAAGGAATGTGCTAATGGGGACATTAAGGGTAGCAAGCAGGACAGACTAGTGGCAGATGGCCCTAGTGGGGGTGGGGTGGGGGCAAGGGATTGAAATGCGCTAAAAGGTGGAGATAAAATAATAGATTGAAATAAATTTAAAAATAGGTGGGAAAAGAAAAATATATTTGTAAAAAAATTATAAATTATTGGAAAAAGGGGGATCGGAAAGGGGGTGGGGATGGAGGAGAGAGTTCATGATCTGAAATTGTTGAACTTAATATTAAGTCCAGCAGTAAAGTGCCTAGTCGGAAGATGAGGTGCTGTTCCTCCAGTTTGCGTTGAGCTTCACTGGAACATTGCAGCAGGCCAAGGACGGACATGTGGGCATGAGAGCAGGGTGGAGTGTTGAAATAGCAAGCGACAGGGAGGTCTGGGTCATGCTTGCAGACAGATCGAAGGTGTTCCACAAAGCGGTCAACCAGTGTGCGTTTGGTCTCTCCAATGTAGAGGAGAACGCATTGGGAGCAGTGAATGCAATAGACTAAATTGAGGGAAGTGCAAGTGAAATGCTGCTTCACTTGAAAGGAGTGTTTGGGCCCTTGGACGGTGAGGAGGGGGGGAAGTAAAGGGGCAGGTGTTGCACCTTCTGCAGTTGCATGGGAAGGTGCCGTGGGAGGGGGCTGAGGTGTTGGGGGTGATGGAAGAGTGGACCAGGGTGTACCGGAGGGAACGATCCCTGAGGAAAGCCGCCAGGGGGGTGAAGGGAAGATGTGTTTGGTGGTGGCATCATGCTGGAGTTGGCAGTGATGGCGGAGGATGATCCTTTGAACGCGGAGGCTGGTGGGGTGATAAGTGAGGACAGGGGACCCTATCATGGTTCTGGGAGGGAGAGGAAGGTGTGAGGGCGGATGCGCGGGAGATGGACTGGACAAAGACCTGTCCTTCAGTGATATCCTCATCGCTATATTTATAGTAAAGGGGATTTTGTTTGTTTTGGCATATCTTCACATTCTTTTCTCCCCTTAGAGAACGGTGTGGAGCATTGGAAGGATTTACAAACTGAATAATAACCTGTTGAACCACGTCATAAAGTCCTGGAATGGGGCCTTCCAGCTCAGAGGCAGACGTGCTATTAACTGATCTGCAAGACCTGGATGAATGATGAGGTTATCAAATGCATAACTGCAGATACTGTGGTTGGTAAAATATGTATCTGGTGTATGTAAAATTAGTAGCACTCTTATAAATAAATAGCCCCCCAATACAAATGCTCATACAACAGTTTGTAATATAAAAACACTGATTAAAATGGTATTTTCATGCCAGAATTTGACTAATTTTCAGGGTTGTGAGGAAAAGGGACTAATAGCTGGCACAGGCATGGCAGGCCAAATGGTATCTTTTAGCACTGTAATTCTGTGATTCTATGAAAATAACTTGCAGGAAGAAATTTCTCAGGGATTTTTTTTAAATGCATCCAAGACTTGGAACATTTGTGTTTAAAATCAAGAATCTGTTCATGCATGTACAAGCATTTGAACTACACAATAAAAGGCTACTAAATGCTGAAATTGAAAAAAGTAGATGTTATCAGAATCACATTGAGGCTTCAAGTACTGGAGTCTGGTACAAGTTGCATAAGAAACCAGTGTACTGCTGATACGAGTGACCCCAAGCATAGAGCAGATGGGAGAAAACTGGACAAATAATCTAATCTTCTTGGAATTTCATGTAGAACAGTAGAGCAGATCATTGACATCAAATTGATGGCAATCACAACAGATATCATATTTCCTGTTTCTGATGTGACATCTTGCATAATATTTATAAAATTGTATTCAGTTGGACCAGTTCTACAAAAAGCAACATGCAGCAATACTACGAATTCTTAATTTAAAACCTGCATAACCATCAAAATCTGGCTTCTTGCGTGATGATAGAAATGAAATGAAATTCCAATTGTAACTTTAAAAAGCCAATTTAAGATTTCAAAACTTCATTAACATACCCTTATCTAAGGAAAAGCAAAATTGTACGTGGACAATTTTTTTAAAAAGAAAATCACAAATCAAGCTTGCGCACAATACAGTAACATTTTCCATTATTAACTATTACTTTCTTAGCTCCATTCAAACTGTCCTCAAGCCAGCTCTTGTCCTTTGTTTCAATGACCTGCCCTCCAACAAAAGGCCATAATTAAGGTTAAAAATACCTGGAAAAACTCAGCAGGTCTGGCAGCATCTGCGGAGAGGAATACAGTTAACGTTTCGAGTCCGCATGACTCTTCAACAGAACTAAGTAAAAATGGAAGAGGTGAAAAAAAGCTGCTTTAATGGCTCGTAAGGGCTAGTTTTACTTAGTTCTGTTGAAGAGTCATACGGACTCGAAACGTTAACTGTGTTTCTCTCCGCAGATGCTGCCAGACCTGCTGAGTTTTTCCAGGTATTTTAATTTTTGTTTTGGATTTCCAGCATCCGCAGTTTTTTGCTTTTGCCATAATTAAGGTTACTCCCTGATGATTCGGTGTTCAGCTCCATTCACGTCTTCTCCAGCCATTCCAACCTTCAGCAGGGACTGTATAACATCCAGTTGACAAATGTTTGTTCAGTGTCTCATGCAAATCTACCAAGAGAAAACCCAGCCATAGCCCCATGGTTTTCAACACACCATCACTGCCCAATTTTCCACCATCAACGTCTAGGGAGGTGTATGTGGACTCCCAAGAGGCATTTGATAAAGTGCCACATAATTGGTTTGTCAAAGTTGAGGCCCATGGAATAAAATGGACACTGGCAGCATGGAAACTAAGTTGGCTGAGTGACAGCAAACAGTTGTTCTTCAGACTACAGAAAGATATACAAGTGGTGTTCTCCCAGATTTCGATACTGCTTTTCTTAATCTATATAAATAACTTTGATTTGGGTGTACAGGGCACAATTTCAAAATTGACAACTTTTTAGTCTTGTGAACTGTAAGGAGGATAGTGACAAACTTGAAGAGGACTGATATTAATGGAATGGGTATACATGGCAGATGAAATTTAATGCAGAGAAACGTGAAGTGATACATTTTGGCAGAAAGAATAAGGAGAGGCAATATAAGCTAGAGGGTACAATTCTAAAGCGGGTACAGAATGGAGAGGTGTGCACAAATTGTTGAAGATGACAGGGCAGGTGAGAAGTGGTTCCAAAGACATACAAGATCCTGGGCTTTATAAATCAAAATGCAGAGTGCAAAAGCATGAAAATTATGATGAAAGCCCACTGGTTCAACCTCAACTGGGGTATGGGGCATTGTCTTCATTTCTGGGCACAACACATTAGGGTAGATGTGAAGGCTTTAGAGAAGGTGCAGAAAAAAATTACCAGAATGATTTCAAGGATGAGATGACTTCAATTTTGTAGCAAGACTGGAAAACCTGGGTTTTTTATTTTCTCCTTAGAAGTTTGAGAGGAGATTTGATGGAAGTGTGCAAAATCATGACGGGTCTCAACAGGGTAGATGGGGAGAAACTGTTCCCAGCGGTGGAGGGGTCAAGAGCCACAGGGTGCAGATTTAAGGTGATTGGCAAAAGAACCAAAGGCAGCATGAGGGAACTTTTTTTTTTAAATGTAGCGAGAGGTTAGGATCTGGTATGCACTCCATGGAGGAGGGGTGGGGGGGGGGAGAGGCAGATTCAAATCGTGGCTTTTAAAAGGGAATTGAATGGGCACATGAAGATAAGGAATTTGCAAGGTTACAGGAATAGGCAGGAATGGACTAATTGATCTGCTCTTGCAGAGAGGCAGTGCAGATAAAGATGAAGGTAAAGTCGCACGGGATCAGAGGTGAGCTGGAGAGATGGATACAGAATTGGCTTGGCCATAGAAGACAGAGGGTAGCAGTGGAAGGGTGCTTTTCTGAATGGAGAGCTGTGACTAGTGGAGTTTCGCAGGGATCAGTGCTGGGACCTTTGCTGTTTGTCGTATACTTAAATGATTTGGAGGAAAATGTAATTGGGCTAATTAGTAAGTTTGCAGACGACACTAAGGTTGGAGGAGTTGCAGATAGTGAAGAGGATTGTCAAAGGATACAACGGGATATAGATCGGTTGGAGACTTGGGCGGAGAAATGGCAGATGGAGTTTAATCCGGACAAATGCAAGGTAATGCATTTTGGAAGGTCTAATACAGGTAGGAATTATACAGTAAATGGCAGAACCCTTAAGTGCATTGACGAGCAGAGGGATCTGGGTGTACAGGTCCACAGGTCACTGAAAGCGGCAATGCAGATGGATAAGGTAGTCAGGAAGGCATATGGCATGCTTGCCTTCATTGGCAGAGGTAATGAGTATAAAAGCTGGGAAGTCATGCTGCTGTTGTATAGAACCTCGGTTAGGCCACGCTTGGAATATTGCGTGCAATTCTGGCCACCACATTACCAGAAGGATATGGAGGCATTGGAGAGGGTGCAGAGGAGGTTTACCAGGATGCTGCCTGGTCTGGAGGTTATTAGCTATGAGGAGAGGGTGGAGAAACTCGGATTGTTCTCTCTAGAGCGACTGAGATTGAGGGGCGACTTGATAGAAGTTTACAAAATTATGAGTGGCTTGGACAGAATAGATAGTCAGAAGCTTTTTCCCAGGGTGGAAGAGGGGACATAGATTTAAGGTGAGAGGAGAAAACTATAGAGGAGATGTGCGGGGCAAGTTTTTTTATGCAGAGGGTAGTGAGTGTCTGGAATTTGCTGCCAGAGGAGGTGGTGGAAGCAGGTACGATAGTGGTGTTTAAGAGGCAGCTTGACAAATACATGAAAAGGATGGGAATAGAGGGATACGGACCCCGGAAGTGCAAAATGTTTTAGTTGACGGGCAATATGATCGGCACAGGCTTGGAGGGCCGAAGGGCCTGTTCCTGTGCTGTACTTTTTTTGTTCAGATCTGACGGGTCGAATGACCTCCTTCTGTGCTGAAACCATTCCTAAGTTCTATAACTTCATGGCATTCAATATACACTAACCTCTCCAGTCTGGAACGCTTGGGACCAAGTCATTTCTGGGTTATAGAATGACATTAGAATGCCTAACCACAAGTATGTGAACAGGAAACCATAGTAATTATAAATACTTACCTGAAGCAGTGATGAAACATTATAAAGCAGCAATAAAATTGTTTTACTTATCCAAATACTCTATCTCTCATGTTTCCACTCCCAAAGTTCTGTATTCTACTGATGCTAAGAGTTGCTTAGGTCTGCTCAAAAAATTTCCAAACAACTGTTGCTTCCAGGCAATTGATTTCCAAACTGGAGAGGTTACAGTGTATTTGAATGGGGAGCCAGACGGAGATATGCTGTTTTCATGCATCTTATGGCAGAGTGGCACATCTGTAAGCGATTTCCACGATAAATTGCACAGCTGCGCTCAGCTGAAGTTGCTGTCAGATTTGCACATAAATAATGGTGAGCACGGTTAGCCGCACCTTTATTTTTCACAGTAAATTCTGGGCCATTGTTACAGTTAGCTACTTTTTTCCCCGAATTGGGTTAAAAGCCAGAAATGTGGTTAAAATAATTGCTGTATACGTAGATTAACACAGATTTTTACTGTGTAGTGTCAAATACAAGATGATTAGACTCCACAGGACCCCACAATTTTTCTGAACAGTAGGGGGTTAGAAGTCACTGTATTTCCAGGACACATACTTTTATCCACTGATCACTAATTCCAATTCAAAATCCACATTAGCTGTGATATGCTTTTCAGACACCTCCTGCTGCAAACAATTAACATGATTAATGATACATACTAATGCACACACTAAATTGCCCAACACAAATGACTTGATACAAATAATGTTAAGTATGGTAGTGTAGTCGTTACGTTACTGGACCAGTAAGCCAGAATTTAAGTTGACATCTTACCCTGGCTGTATGAGCATTTGAATTCAGTTAAAAAGATTTTTTTTTTTAAAAAATAGTATGTCGGATCATCACAAAAACTCAACTGGTTTGTGAGTGGGTTTTAGGATTGGAAACCTGCTGTCTTTATCTGGCCAATACCAATATGGATGCCTCTTAACTGCTTTCCAAAGTGACCAAGCAAGTCACACAGTTGAATCAAACCAACACAGCAGTTTTAGAAGGTAGACCACCACCTCCTGCTCCCAGTAACTAGGGATGGGCAATAAATGCCAACCTTGAGGGCACAGCTGCCATTTCAAGAATGAATAAAACAAGCTTAATGTTCATAAGTCAACTATACTGATAAACATCACAAGCTATTAAAAATAAATGACTAGTGAACCTATTTTTCTTTTCTGGGTGGTTTTGGCTGAGGGAGGAATATTGGCCAAGACACCAGGGGAGAAGGCAGAGCACCAGTTTAACATCAAATCCAAAGGACAGAATTTCTAACAATGTAGTTCTTAAGTAAATTATGAGCCTGGTGAATGGTGAATAAGTGTCAAACTCACAAACATTAACCAAGTTTTGAAATGCCTACCCCCAAGCTCAGTTGGCACACAATGTTGAAGTTAACAAACAAAAGTGCACCATGTGTGCAGTCTATTCTATTTTAAAGCAATTGTTTACACATGAAGCATTGGAAAGACAAAGCATGGAAGGAGCCCGTTCAGCTCATCATGCCTGTGCTGGCTCCTTGGCAGAGTCATTCAATTAATCCCAGCTCCCCTGCACTATCCCCATAGCCCTGTAATTCTTTTTCCCTTCAACTATTTGTCCAATTCTGCTACATTAGCAGCATCCTCTTCACCAATGAAGACAAATACAAAGAGCTCATTTAGTATCCAGTCATGTCCTCTGCCTCCACAAGATCTCCTTTTCAGTCACTAATTGGGCTCACCCTGCCTTTGACTACCCTTTTACTATTTACATTTTATAGAAGTCTTTTGAGTTCCTTTTATGTCAGTTGCTAATCCATCCTCATGCCCTCTCTCTGCCTTTGTATTTTTTGATTTAAGGAGATGTCTTTTGTAATTTCTATATTTAACTTTGTTCTCTCCTGGTTTAACTTGACAATTGTCATAAGTCTCTTTTTTTGCTCATCAGCCCCCTTTCTCTGTCTCATTTTAATCTCTATCTTCAGTCATCCAGGAAGCTATGGATTTAGATGCCCTTTCTTTCCCATCATGGGAATGCATTTACTAGTAATATATATTATGTATTGTAGTAGTATATTCTAAAATTTAAGAGCAATATATTGATCATGTGAGCAGTGCAGCACTCGAGTACTATGACCAGAATTTTAGATTAATTTAAACTCATTTCCCCATTCAGTGATGCATCGCATCTTCCCATAATATTCTATTTTAGGTTATACAGGAGAGTTATTACTGGAAGAATTTTGAGAAGGATACAAGTCATTCCTTTTCCCATATTCCCATCTTAACATACACCAGTAAGACAAATACGTCATCAGAGGAAATTACTTAATTTTACAGAGAAGTTGGTGTAAGCTAAACACAGAATTGATCCCCTTAATTTAGCGAGACAGAGTTTGTATTCAATAAAAAAGTTATTAAACATACAGTAAAACTGGAAGTTTAAATGTGAGCCTTAACAAACAGGCCAAGTGAAATCCACTTCACTTAAAAAATATCAGTACACTACAATAAATATTCCAGTTCCTTTTCTCGGAATGCTGCATCAATCATTATTCCGTTAAACTCAGGAATACTACTAAAAGCTACAAATACAATTTGAAATTTCTTTTTATTGATGAAGATTCTTAAAATACTTTAATTACTTTCTATAATAAAGTCCATCCAAGATATTACAAAAAGATTATTTTCATTTCCCAAGGGTAGACTCAATTTATAATCTATTACCCCATATGATTAAGGTTACTGAATTCGTGGACCACTGCTGTTTGAATAAGTGGCTGTAAATGTGCTTATTAAATAGTATACATACCTCATTTGGTTTTTGAGAGCCATCAGGACTAATTCGGAAAGATCCCACTTGAATAGTCTTTTTTGGATCCACTTTCTTAACTGCCCAGTCTATTTCATCTACTAATGCCCTGCAAACTTAAGTGAAAATAAAATCAAGTCAAATTAATGCAAAAAGATAGAGTTTGTTTTTACTAAAGAGTAAAATGCTTTTACATATTGGCAGAATAGCTTTTTTTCTCCATGGGAAAAAAATCTAAAACATTCAGTTGCCTAACCAATCGTGTGAAGTTTTCTACTAAATTGTAGTATACAAATGAACATTGGCATATAAAAATTTTGAAAGTGAAACCCTCAGATTATGAGCAACAAAAATCCCAGCTCATCTTAGAATAAAAAAAATGACGAATATTTAATTACTTGGCATGGTTACTTAGAGGCATTACAAAATGTTCTGATGTACAAAATGGAACACAACTAGTTAAATAAACTGGTTCAGGGTTGCTTGAGTACTTGAGGCAAAAAGATCAATGTTACTGAACTCATTCAAGGTTGATCAAACATGCTACAACTTATTATTTATGGTTATTTAGAAATTTTTACGCTTCTGATCGGATCTGACCATTGTACTGATAGTGAAATATAAACCCAATGGGTGCCGAAGAATGTTTAAAGCCACAGAACATTCCTCTCAGAGCTTACATCTCTAAATTTCATGTGAACTAAATATTATCCCAAATGAAGAATTATGTTTCAAAGTTTGATGAGATTCAGATTTGTATGTAAAACAATTCCATCTACTTTGACCTGGCAGTCCATACAGATCTTTGAAAAAGAGGAGATACTAAAATAAATTCGCAGTTCACAGAATTTGAAAATCCGAGAACAACAACTAATCTTAAAACATTGTATTGGCTGAGGTTATGACAGCTCACTTATGTTATCTCTGGGTTCATGGCACAATATCCTGGACTGTCTCACTGAAGCATGTAACCAACAAATCCCCGTTGCAAACCAATTTTTCTATATTCTTGAAGATTAATAATGTACAGAAAAAGGATTTGAATCTTTGTAATATTGGGATTTATATGACTATAGTGTTAGTTATTTCTCATGTCATTCAGGAGTCTGCTTTGACTGTGAGGAAAGATGATCTGGCATTTAAACTTGGATATTAATTAAAACATGAACAAAGACTACATTCACTAAAAAAACTGTATTCCTACAGGAAAACATAACGTTTAAGCAGGACAGTCTTAGTTTATGGAATAGAATAAAAATATAAATATAACTTGAGAAACTAGAACTCTGTTTTTCTTTTATTTTGTAGTAATGCTTCATGAAATGTTACTGATGGACAGTAAGTAAAATATCAGGAGTTATTTTTCAACTTATCAGCAAAATGGACAAGGGCAACTGAGTACAGTTTTTTCAGCCAATGAGGGAGCAAACACTTTATAGGAGCATAGGAACATGAGAAGGCTATTCAGCCCATTGAGCCTGCTCTGCCATTCAATATGATCATGGTTGACCAAACACTTCAATGCCTTTTACCCACTATCCCCATAACCCTTTACGTTATTGTTAATCAGAAATCTATAAATCTCTAACTTAAACATACTCAATGACTGAACTTCAACAGCCCTCTGAGGTAGAGAATTCCAAAGGTTCACAACCATCTGAGTAAAGAAATTTCTCCTCATCTCGGTCCCAAGCGGCTTCCCCCTTATTTTAAAATTGTGTACCCTGGTTCTAGACTCCCCAACCAGGGGAAACATCTTACCTGCATTCACCATGTCTATTCCTTTAAGTATTTTGTAGGTTTCAATGAGATCACCTTTCATTCTTCGAAACTCTAGAAAATACAGGCCTAGTTTCCCCAATCTCTCTTCATAAAGTCCTGCTATCCTCGGAACAAGTCTGATGAACCTTTGTTGCACTCCCTCTATGGCAATGATATCCTTTGAGGTAAGGGGACCAAAACTGCACAGCGTGCTCCAGTTGCAGTCTAACCAAGCTTCTATACTTTAGAACTTTAAAACATAACCATAGCACAATGTTTAAATGGTTTTAAATGGAACTGAACTATTCACTACATCAACTTACAATAAAACTGATTTTCTGTAATGTAGTTAAAAGCCAAATATCATCTTGTAAACAAGACTGTAGGCATTCCTGTTCCTGTATCCAAACATTAACTTACAAATCAAAAATTAGTCGTTTGGTAGTACAGAACTTGAGTACTGCAGAAAAAAAAAGAGACACGACTAAGCTTTTCATCTTGCACTCATCAGGGCACCTCGCAAGAATACCAATATAAGGGGAAAACAACAATTTATACTGTATGTGAAGAGAGTGCTGATGGTTGGCAAGTGGTGTTGCCATGGAGAATGCACCAGGGATGGTGACTGACAGTTAACTGCCGAGCATTGTTTGAAATTTATACTAGGCAGCTTGACCTTGATTGATCAAGGCATTGCCCTGAGGAATGACTCAGCAAATGGCTGTCACTTATTTTGTTCAGCTGAAACAGGCGCAATGTGTGTACATGTACTTTCTGTCTGCAAAGTACAGGGCCATGTGTATTAATATATGTAGCTTCCAGTACACACAAATGCACCACATTGCGAGCCCGACTGACAATCTTAAATTGGTTATGTGCAATTCTTAGCACACTGAGGGTTATTTAGCAAATGCTGTCTAATTGCAGAATCACATCTAATGTTGGACATTGTGTTTTGACTTTTGCAAGCACGGGCTGGTTGGGTATGGTCTGCACCCTGCCCATTGCGAACAGCAGCTGGGACATGCAGTTTGATAGGATCTGCCAGACATACACTTAGCATCACACTGGCACTGAAATTCATATACCGCATTACTCATTTGTGTGATAGGCAGAACGTCTTTTTGACTTGACAGCAGCTTCCTATTAGCAGCGAATACCACTGATGCTGCTATTGCATAGTAGCAGCATGAAATACTGCTTCACCTGTTGCTCAAATTTTTGAGATACATTGCCCTTCCAGGGTAATCAGATAGATTGGGCACTTTTCAGGGCCGAAGGTGACGGCCTTAAGCCCGGCCATGAGTTTGTGTGATACAACAGGTGAAGCTAGCTTTTTATACGCTGCTACTATGCAGTAGCAACACAAGTGGTATTCGCCTGTGCTGAAGCTGCTGTCCGGACTGCACACAAATAATAGTCAGAGTCGCTAGCCATTACATCATAGTTCTTATTTCAACTGAGTGAAAAGCTGCAGAAAAATGGTAAACAATTGTTGTCAGCATAAGCAACAGATCTTTTACTGAACAGAGTCAAACACTCCGCAGGAGATCTCAATTTTTCAGAACAGCAGGGGGGGTTTGGAAGACATGTGTTTCCAGGACACACATACTTCTTTCTGTTGATCACCAATTCCAAGTCCACATTTGCTTTTAAAGATACTTTGCTAGCAAGTAACATAAAGATTAATTATTTTATACATGCTAAATTCTTCAACACAAATACAAGTAACACAATGGCACTGGGGTATAGTAGTGTGGTTATGATGTAGCTGCATTTGGCCAAGTTGCTTTTTTTCACTTCTTTCACAGGACGTGAATGTTGCTAGCTAGGCCAGCATTATTATTGCCTATGCCAGCAGGAGGTTTCCTTGCCCACATTTGACCAGATGCCATGAGACTTCATGGGGTCTAGAGTCGATGTTGAGAACTCCCAGGAAAACTTCCTGGGAGAATGCCACCATGCTGCCACTTCTGGTGGGTCCGGTGGAGCAGGACATACCCAGGGGTCATGATCGTGGTTTCTGGGACATCGTCTATAAAATGGAGTGCAGCTGAGGAAACTAAGTGCAGACTTGGAGTTTGGTCAGTGGGGTAGTTCAGTGAATGAGGGGTGCGAAGGAGGCGTTTGTTTCCTTATTCTATCTTTCGCACCCTGTAGGAATTGGTTCTTACTCCACCATAGGGAAAGGCAGTAGCTGTTTGGTGAGCAACTGCTAAGTGGGTAAATTTTATTCTATTCCTATGGTTTACAATAATACACAAATTGATAGTAAAGTTCATAAAATATATTATTCATTTAATAATGTTGCTTTTTTATATAATTAAGTAATTCATTAAAACATATTAAGGATGGCAGAACAGGTGGTGTGCCAAGGTTGCAGCATGCAGCTCTGAGGTAACATTGTGATCCAGGGAAGAACACGTCTGCAGTGCTTGTGGCTCAAGGAGCTTCAGCTAAGAGTCAATGAGTGGGAGGCTGAGTTGCAGACTCTGTGACACATCAGGGAGGGGGAAAGTTACCTGGATGTTTTGTACCAGGACAGTCACACCACTTAGGATAGAGGCTTCTGATTTGGTCAGTGATCAGCGGCAGGAGGGTGTGACTGTGAGTGAAGCAGGTAAGGGCACCCAGAGGGCAGGAGTGCAGGAGTGTGAGCCTCTGCAATTGTCCAATGGGTTTGAGGTTCTCTCAGCTTGTTTGGATGAGAGCAGGGATTACAGGATGGATGAGCAAACTGACCATGGAAGCCATTCAAGAGGGGGGAGCAAAAAGGAACATAGTGGTAGTAGGGGACAGTATAGTGAGGAGGGTTTGATACTGTTATGTGCAGCAAAGAGCAAGAGTCCAGATGGCTGTGTTGCCTGCCCGGTGCCAGATTCTGAGACATCTACTCAGGGCTGGAGAGGACTTGCAGTGGGAGGGGGAGGATCCAGTTGACGTGGTCTATGTAGGTACTAATAACAAAGGTAGAACTAGGAAAGAGGTTCTGCATAGAGTCTATGAGCAGCTAGGTACTAAATTGAAAAGCAGAACCTCAAAAGGTTATAATCTCTGAATTATTAAGCAAGCCGTGCAAAGGTGCACTGTTAATAGAGGATGGCATTTGTGCAGTAGTTTGAGAATGACCTTGGTTCAGGAGATCAGGATGTAGAATCAGTTTGGATGGAGATGAGGAATAGAAAAGGAAAGAAGTCATTAGTGGAAGTGGTCTACAGGCCCCCTAATAGTAACCACAATGTAGGACAAAGTATGCAAAGTATTGGATGCTTATGAGAAAGGGATGGCAATAATAATGGGTGACTTTAATCTACATATAAACTGGGAAAATCAGATTGGCAGTAGTAGCCTAGATGAGAAGTTCATAAAATGCTTTTGATACAGTTTCTTAGAGTAGCACATTCTGGAACCAACCAGAGAGCAGGTTATACTAGACTATCATGTAATGTGACAGGATTAATTAATGACTTCAGGGTAAAGGAACCCATAAGTAGCAGCAACCTCAATATGATTGAATTTTACATCCAATTTGAAAGGGAGAAGAGTAGGTCTAAGACTAGTATTTTACATTTAAATAAGAGCAACTATGTGGCATGAAAGATGAGCCAGCTGAAATTAACTGGGATACTATGCTAGGGGAGAAGCAGTGGCAGACATTCTAAGGGATATTTCAGAATACACAAGATAAGTATATTCCTACTATAAAGGAAAATTCTAAGGGGAGGACCCATCATCCGTGGTTAACTAAAGAAGTTAGGGAAAGCATCAAACTTAAGGAAAAAGCATACAACTGGGCAAAGACGAGTGGCATGTCAGATGATTGGTCAGAATATAAAGAATGGCAGAGAATGATTAAAAGGTTAATCAGGAGAAAGGAATTAAGAAGCAAGCTAGAAATGTAAAAATGGATAGCAAGAGTTTTGACAAGTATTTAAACAGGTAAAGAATAGGTAAAATGAGTGTTGGTCCTCAAGAGAGTGAGAATAGGGAGTCAATAGTAGATAATAAGAAAATAGTGGATGAAATGACAAATATTTTGCTTTTCTTCACTATGGAAGATACAGCTATTACTAGAATGTTTTTTGTAAATCAGGAGGTGGAGGGGAGAGAGGAACCTGGTGAAATTACAATCACTAGGGAAGCAGTACGGAGCAAACTGATGGAGCTGGGGGCTGACAAGTCTCCGGGTCCAGATGGACTTCATCCTAGGGTCTTAAAAGGAGGTGGCTAATGAGGTAGAAGATGCGTTGGTGCCAATTTTCCAAAGTTCCCTAGATTCCGAAAAGTTCCCATCAGACTGGAAAGTAACAAATATGACCCCTCTATTCAAGGGAGGGAGGGAGGCAGAAAACAGGAAACGACAGGCCAGTTATCTTGACATCTGTCATGGGCAAGGTTAGGATCGATCATTAAAAGAGTTATAGCTGGGCACTTAAAAAACACAAGGTAATCGGGAAGAGTCAGCACTGCTTTGTGAAAGGGAAATCATGTTTAACCAATATATTAGAGTTCTTTAAAGGAGTAATATGTGCTGTGGATAAAGTGGAGCCTGTGGACACAGTGTATTTGGATTTCCAGAAGGCATTTTTTGATAAGGTGCCACATCAAAGGATTATTGCGGATAATAAAAGCTCATGGTATAAGGGGTAACATATTAGCCTGGATAGAATATTGGTGTGATGGGTCTTTCTCTGATTGGCAGATGTGATAAGTGGGATCCCGCAGCGGTCTCTGCTGGGGCCTCAACTTTGTATAATTTACATCAATGACTTAGATGAGGGGAGCAAAGGCACGGTGGCTAAATTTGCAGATGACACTAAGATAGGTAGGAAAGTAGGTTGTGAAGATATAAGGAGTTTGCAGACGGGTATAGATAAGTTGAGTGAGTGGGCAAAAATCTGGCAGCTGGTTTATAATGTGGGAAAATGTTCACTTTGGCAAGAATAATAAAAAAAGTAGAGCATTACTTAAATGGAGAACAACTGCAGAATTCCCTGGTGCAGAGGGATCTAGCTGTTCTTGTGTATGAGTCACAAAAAGTTAGTATGCAGGTACAGCAGGAAATTAAGACGGTTAATGGAATGTTATCCTTTATTATGAGAGGAATTGAACATAAAAGTAAGGATATTATGCTTCAGTTATACAGGACATTGGTGAGACCGCATCATGAATACTGTGTTCAGGTTTGGTCACCTTATTTAAGGAAGGGTATAAATGCTTTGGAGGTGGTTCAGGGGAGGTTTACTAGATTGATACCTGGAATGAGCAGGTTGTCTTATGAGGATAAGCTGGATAGGCTGGGCTTATTTCCAGTGGAGTTTAGAAGAGTGAGGGGTGACTTGATTGAAGTATATAAGATCCTGAATGGTCTTGACAAGGTGGACGGGGAAAGGATGTTTCCTCTTGTGGGTGAGTCCAGAACTAGGGGGCACTGTTTTAAAATTAGATGTCACCCTTATAGGACAGAGATGAGGAGAAACTTTTTCTCTAAGGATTGTGCAACTTTTGAACCCAGGCAGCAGGGGTTAGATGGGAATGTAGACCTTGAAATACAAACACATCAGCCATGATCATACTGAATGGTGCTAAGGCACGAATGCCCCACTTCTGCTCCTACTTCTTATGTTCATATGATTCCGAGAGTGCGGCTATGTCAGGCTGTTTCTTGACTATCCTGAGGGACAGCTCTCCCAATTTTGGACCAAGCCCCCAGATGTTAGTAAGAAGGACTTTGCAGGGTTACCAGGCTTGGTGTGCTGTCATCGTTTCCGGTGTCTAGGCAAATGCCGGTTGGTCCATCAGGCTTCATTCCTTTTCAACTTCATAGCGGTTTGATACAACCGAGTGATTAGGCCATTGCAGAGAGCATTTAAGAGTAAACCACATTACTTTGGCTCTGAAGTCACATGTAAGCCAGACCAATCAAAGGCATCAGATTTCCTTCCCTAAAAGACATTAGTGAACCAGGTGGCTTTCTACAACAATTGACAACGGTTTCATGGTCACCATTAAATTAGCTTTTAATTCCAGATTTATTAATTGAATTTAAATTCCACTAGGTACCATTATGGGATTTGAACCTGTGTCACCAGAGCATTAGCTGGGCCTCTGGTTTACTGGTCCACTGACATTACCACTACACCAGCCCCTCCCCTATTGAGAATATTTTCAGCATTTTATGTTCATATTTCAGATTTCCAAGATCTGCAGTATGTGTGTCTTTGGATATATAGTTCTTCATTCATAAAATCAGAAACCATCATCCAAGTCACTTAGATATATGAATAGTTGAGAGCCCTACACAGATCCTTGTAGTTCACCACTAGTCACTTCCTTCAATTTGAATACATATCCCTTGTCTTCTGCCATCTAACCAATCACCTTCCCAGATCAATAATTTGCCATCAATTCAAGGGCTTGAGTTTTAACTAACAGTCTCTTCTGTGAAACCTTATTGCTGAACTTCTAGAAGTCCCAATAAATAAATCAAAGATATTCCTTTATTAAAGTACTTCCTCAAAAAATTCAAGTATACTCATTTGACCTGGCCTACTCTTTACAAACAAAAACAAAAATAGCTGGAAAAACTCAGCAGGTCTGACAGCACCTGTGGGGAGGAAGACAGGAGTTAACGTTGAGTCTGTATGACTCTTCATCAGAACTGAAGAGAAATAGAAATGAGGTGAAATATAAGCTGGTTGAAGGGGGTGTGGGACAGGTGGAGCTGGATAGAGGGCCAGTGATAGGTGGAGGCAAAGGAAAGATTGCCAAAGATGTCATCGACAAAAGGACAAAGGGGTGTTGACGGTGGTGACATTAGCTAAAGGATGTGCTAATGGTGACATTAAGGGTAGAAAGCTGGATGAACAAGTGACAGATGGCCCTAGTGGGGGTGGGGTGGGTGGGGGGGGGAAGGGGTCGAAATAGGCTAACAAGGTGGAGATAAAACAATGGATGGAAATAAATTTTAAAATAATAATAGAAATAGCTGGGAAAAGAAAAATATATTATTTTTTAAATTATAATAATTATTAGAAAAAAGGGGATTGGAAAGGGGGTGGGGATGGAGGAGAGAGAGTTCATGATCTAAAGTTGTTGAACTCAATGTCAAGTCCGGAAGGTTGTAAAGTGCCTAATCGGAAGATGAGGTGCTGTTCCTCCAGTTTGCGTTGAGCTTCACTGGAACATTGCAGCAGGCCAAGGACGGACATGTGGGCATGGTGTGTTTAAATGGCAAGCGACAGGGAGGTCTGGTTCATGCTTGCGGACAGACCGAGGGTGTTCCGCAAAGCTGTCACCCAGTCTGCGTTTGGTCTCTCCAATGTAGAGGAGACCACATTGGGAGCAGCGAATGCAGTAGACTAAATTGAGGGAAGTGTAAGTGAAGTGCTGCTTCACTTGAAAGGAGCGTTTGGGTCCTTGGATGGTGAGGCAGGGGGGTGATGTAAAGGGGCAGGTGTTGCACCTTCTGTGGTTGCATGGGAAGATGCTGTGGGAGGGGGTTGAGCTGTAAGGGGTGATGGAGGAGTGGACCAGGGTGTCCCGAGGGAATGCCGACGGGGGATGAAGGGAAGATGTGTTTGGGGTGGCATCATGCTGGAGTTGGCGGAAATGGCAGAGGATGATCCTTTGAATGCAGAGGCTGGTGGGGTGATAAGTGAGGATAAGGGGGACCCTATCATGGTTCTGGTGGGGGGAGAGGAAGGTGTGAGGGCGGATGCGCGGGAGATGGGTTGGACACGGTTGAGGGCCCTGTCAACGACCGTGGGCGGAAAACCTCGGTTAAGGAAGAAGGAAGACCTGTCAGAAGAACTGTTTTGAAGAGTGGCATCATCAGAACAGATGCGACGGTGCCAAAGGAACTGAGAGAATGGGATGGCATCCTCACAGGAAGCAAGGTGTGAGGAGCTGTAGTCGAGGTAGCTGTGGGAGTCGGTGGGCTTGTAATGAATATTGGTGGACAGTCTATCACCAGAAATTGAGACTGAGAGGTCAAGGAAGGGAAGGGAAGTGTCAGTGATGGACCATGTGAAATGATGGAGGGGTGGAAATTGGAAGCAAAATTAATAAATTTTTCCAGGGGTCCAGACGAGAGCATGAAGCGGCACCGAAGCAGTCATCGATGTACTGGAGAAAGCGTTGTGGGAGGGGGCCTGAGTAGGACTAGAACAAGGAATGAGCCACATACCTCATAAAGAGACAGGCATAACTGGGTCACATGCAGGTACCCATAGTCACACTTTTTATTTGGAGGAAGTGAGACGAGTTTAAGGAGAAGTTGTTCAGTGAGAGAACAAGTTCAGTCAGACATAGGAGAGTTGTGGTGGATGGAGATAGTTCGGGCCTCTGTTTGAGGAAGAACCGTAGAGCCCTCAGACCATCCCGGTGAGGGATGGAGGTGTAGAGGGATTGGATGTCCATGGTGAAGAGGCGGCGGTTGGGGCCAGGGAACTGGAAATTGTTGATATGATGTAGGGCATCAGAGGAATCACGGATGTAGGTGGGAAGAGACTGGACAAGGGGAGAGAGAACGGAGTCAAGATAGCAAGAAATGAGTTCCGTGGGGCAGGAACAGGCTGACACATGTCTTCCTTCTTCCTTAACCAAGGTTTTCCACCCACGGTGGTTAACAGGGCCCTCAACTGTATCCGGCCCATCTCCCGTGCATCTGCCCTCACACCTTCCTCTCCCTCCCAGAACCATGATAGGGTCCCCCGTCCTCACTTATCACCCCACCAGCCTCCACATTCAAAGGATCATCCTCTGCCATTTCCGCCAACTCCAGCATGATGCCACCACCAAACACAACTTCCCTTCATCCCCCGTCGGCATTCCCTAGGGACCGTTCCCTCCGGGATACCCTGGTCCACTCCTCCATCACCCCCAACAGCTCAACACCCTCCCACGGCACCTTCCCATGCAACTGCAGAAGGTGCAACACCTGCCCCTTTACTTCCCCCCTCCTCACTGTCCAAGGGCCCAAACACTCTTTTCAAGTGAAGCAGCATTTCACTTGCACTTCCCTCAATTTAGTCTATTGCATTCACTGCTCCCAATGCGTTCTCCTCTACATTGGAGAGACCAAACGCAGACTCGGTGACCGCTTTGTGGAACACCTTTGGTCTGTCCGCAAGCATGAACCAGACCTCCCTGTCGCTTGCCATTTCAACACACCACCCTGCTCTCATGCCCACATGTCCGTCCTTGGCCTGCTGCAATGTTCCAGTCCTTTAGCTAATATCACCACCGTCAACACCCCTTTGTCCTTTTGTCAATGACATCTTTGGCAATCTTTCCTTTGCCTCCACCTATCACTGGCCCACTATCCAGCTCCACCTGTCCCACCCTCCCTTAAGCAGCTTATATTTCACCTCATTTCTATTTCGCTTCAGTTCTGATGAAGAGTTGTACGGGCTCGAAACATTAACTGTCTTCCTCTCCACAGATGCTGTCAGACCTGTCTAAGTGTTTTCAGCTATTTTTGTTTTTGTTTCAGATTTCCAGCATCCGCAGTATTTCGCTTCAACTCTTTACAAATCTGTGTTGACTCTCTCCAATCAGCACTAATTTCTCTTTGTCACTCTGTCCTTATTATAGGTGCCAATGACTTCCCCACAGCAGTAGATAGGACTAAGAAATCTATAATTTCCTGGTTGCTCTGACCTTCCTTAAATATTGGGGTTACATTTGCAATTTCCATTCTAAGAAGGGACAATTCCTGAATCAAGAAAGCTTTGGAAGATTATCACAAAATCATTTGCTCACATACTACCTTTAAAATGCTGGGTGGAAACCAGTTTCATTAATATTTTTCTTTATTCATTCATGGGATGTGGGCATTGCTGGCTAGCTAACATTTATTGCCCACCCCGAATTGCCCTCGAGAAGGCGATGGTGAGTTGCCTTCTTGAACACCTGCAGTCCCTGTGGTGTAGGTACACCCACAATGCTGTTAGGAAGGAAGTTCCAGGATTTTGACTCAGTAACAGTGAAGGAACTGTGGTATATTTCCAAGTCAGGATGGTGGTGGTGTTCCAACGTGTCTACTGCCCTTGCCCTTCTAGATGGTAGTGGCTGTGGGTTTGGAAAGTGCTGTCTAAGAAGCCCCAGTGTATATGGTACACGCTCCTGCCACTCTGCGTCGGTGGTGGAGGGAATGAATGTTTGTGGATGGGGTGCCAATCAAGCAGGCTGCTTTGCCCTGGACGGTGTCAAGCCTCTTGAGTGTTGTGGGAGCTGCACTCATCCAGGCAAGTGGAGAATATTCCATCACACTCCTGACCTGTGGCTTGCAGATGGTGGACAGGCTTTGGGGAGTCAGGAGGTGAGTTATTCCTTCTTGTAGCCACAGTATTTATATGGATAGTTCAGTTCAGTTTCTGGTTAATGGTAACCCCCAGGACGTTGATAGTGGGGGATTCAGCAATGGTAATGCCGTTGAATGTCAAGGGGTAATCGTTAGATTCTCTCTTGATAGAGATGGTCATTGCCTGGCACTTGCGTGGCATGAATGCTCCTTGCCACTTGTCAGCCTAAGCCTCTATATTGTCCAGGTCTTGCTGCATTTGGACATGGACTGCTTCAGTATCTGAGTCGCCGCGAATGGTGCTGAATATTGTGCAATTATCAGCAAACATCCCCATTTCTGACCTTATGATAGAAGGAAGGTCATTGATGAAGCAGCTGAAGATGGTTGGACCTAGGACACTACCCTGAGAAACTCCTGCAATGATGTCCTGGAACGGAGACGATAAACTCCAAAAACCACAACCATCTTCCTTTGTGCTTCATATGACTCCAACCAGTGGAGTGTTTCTCCCCCCAGCACCCCCCGATTCCCATTGACTCCAGTTTTGCTAGAGTTCCATTGCCAACTCAGTCAAATGGTGCCTCGGTGTCAAGGCCAGTCACTCTCATCTCAGCTTTCTAATAATGTTTTAGCAAGTTTCAGTCATCATCCATTCATAGTTAATTTCCCTGTAATGTCAGGTGTATCACCCTCTTCCTCTGTTATAAAAACGGACAAAGGAACTGTTCAGAAAAGTCTGCTATTTCCTTATTTTCATTTGAAATATTACCCTCATCGTGTTCGAAGGACCCACAGTACCCTTGACTATAATTTTAAAAAACTTTGTTTTAATCCTGATGTCACTTGGAAGTTTCCTTTTGCAACTTTTACTAATCTTTTTTGTCATCCTTTGAAGTTCTTTACAACACTTCTCGTTCCTTGGATTTACAATATTTCCTGAATTTATACTTTTCTTATCTGTTCTTGGGATGGCAAGTCTTGCTGGCAAATCCGACATATATTGCCCACCCCCAATCCTACCCGAGAGGGAAGTGGTTAAGATAAGTGGGGGTGGGAGGGTAAAGGTAAAACAAGATAAAATTGGAGGTGAACAGGGGGAGAAAATGACAAGAGTGATATGTGAAGGGCAGGTTTTGAAGGCAGGATGGGTACAGAAGCAAAATACTTCTGCTACATTCAAGCATTCTAAAGGGTGTCATACGGACTCAAAACTTTAGCTCTGTTTCTCTCTCCACAGATGCTGCCAGACCTGCAGAGTTTTCCCAGCATTTTCTGTTTTTATTTCAGGTTTCCAGCATCTGCAGTATTTTGCTTTTTAAAAAAAAGAGTTGTTGAGCAGGGATCAACAGTTTTGTCTACGCCATTCTGACGACTCTAATGGGGCCTCAGAGCTCAGGATCATGCGCACTGATGTAATGGAGCCTCAGCACCAATCCCAGGACTGTCCACCTGAGTGTCTGCTCAACAGTCACCATTGTTGCCATGGAGCACATAACCCCAAATGATTGTCCCATGATCCCAAGGTGGATGGTGGAGGTGGAGGGGGGGGGGGGGGGGGGGTGCGGTGGAGAGAAGGGGGTTGGGATCCACAGTTAGGGGATGAGTTCATACAGCACATAAGGAAGTCCATCACACCTGTTCATTCAAAGAGCCATCCCATTCGTCCTACTCCCATGTCCTTTCCACACACGCCTGCACTTGTGTTTTAGGTGCGGGTATTTATCAAATTCGCTTTTGAATGTTACTGTTGAATCTGCACCACCATTCCTTCAGGCAACTCATTCCAGATCATAACTTGCTGCCTTATTTTCTTTCCTCCACCTCCCCACCCTGAGCTTTTGCTAATTATACTAAATCTATGACCTCCACCAGCAGACAAGTAACCAGTAACCTGCCAGTGGAATCACTTTCTCCGTACCAAAACCTATCATAATCTTGAGCACCTCTAGCAAGTCTCTCCACCATTTCTGTTCTAAGGAGAAAATATTCCAGATTCTCTAGTTTCTCCATGTAACTGAAGTCCTTCATCCCTGGTAAATCTTCTCTCCACACTGTCCAAGGCCTTGACATCCTTGCTAAAGCATGGTACCCAGAATTGGAGACAACACTCTTACAAATCATTGTTAAAGCTTTTTAACTGAAGTCTCACCATAACCTCCTTACTTATGCATTCTATGCCTGTTTGTAAAGCAAGACACTGTACGCTACTTTAACAACCTTCTCAACTAGCCCGGCAGCCTACATTCATCTCTGGGTCTCTGTTCCTGCACTCCCTATAAATTGTACCATTTAGTTTATATTGCCTCCCCTCAGTTTTCCTTCCAAAATACATCACTTCACACTTTAAATTTAATCTGCCATTTTACCATTCTATGTCCTGCTGAAGTCTGCTACTATCCTTCTCATTGTTTGTTACATTTCTAAGTTTCATTTCAGAAATTTCACAAATGTGCGCCCTATACCCAAGTCTAGGTTATTATCAAAAACAACAATGGCCCCAATATCAACCCTGGGGGACAATGCTGCATGACTTCATCCAGTCTCAAAATCAACCATTCACCACTGCTCGGTCAAATTTGTACCCATAGTACCACAACCCCTGTAATCCCATGGGCTTTAATTTAACACTTTTTAAGTTCCCCATTTTTAGAAGTTGAATTGATGCTTTTCGTAATCATGCAGCATAACATGGAGAGGTATAGGTTTTATGAAATCACTTAAATTATGCAATCAACGCGGAGCACATCTTAATTACATATGACTATTAAAAAAAGTCAACAAACATTGAAGAATGGGCCCAAAGCCTAGTGTACAGGCAATAGTTGCTGATCGCCAATTGCAACTGTCATTTGTTCCCGTAGGTGACGCTGGGCTGTTTCGACCACTGACAGGTTTATTCATCCTTTCAGCAGCTCTTGCTATGGTGACTTTTTTGTTTACATATTGATCTGATCACACTGACAACAGAACCACGATGGTTTATCTTTTGATTGACTGAAAAGCAGTTTTTCAATCAAAGACCAGTCCCAAATTGCTTCAATTTCAAATAGATAGTGCAAGCCAGGAGGGAAATAGCCAAAATAAAATTTAACACAAATTGACATGGGGAGAAATGGTTAACAAAAATTTTATTTTCCTTTGATTTTGTCATACTAATCCTCGTTTCCATCACTTTCTTCCTACTTACACTTTTCTCAGAATCCCACAATTGACACTACAGAACATAGAAAACACAACTACAGGCAGATAAAGTGCAAAAATATAGTTTTTTTAAAAAAAAAGCAAAGGCAGGGAGAAAGAAGTACATTTCTATAAAACTACTAGACACTATTGTTAATGTAAGCAATTCTTTGGGTCTTCACAGCACGTACAAGTCGAACGATTTGGAGGCAGACAGGTTAATGAAAAGAAAAATGGCTGGATTATACTCTCCAGAGGAATGTGTAAGGCAGTTTGTAGCTTTATAAGAGATTGCAGAATGTCACAAGGCTCAAGGGAAACCAATTTAAATTTGTTTCAGTGATTTTTGTGAAGCTTTGACCTACTATTTCGTGCAACCATCATGAAATGGGAAAGCTATGGGAATATATGGCTAAATCTTGGATTTTAAAAAAAAATGTATTGCAGCTTCAGTACAAACAAAATGTTCATTATAAAAAATGCAAGTTATCAGCACAATTAACATATCTTGCTTTAAAATTACCTGAAGGAACATGACTAAGAAATTGATTAAATATGTGTAAATATGCAATCAGATTAAGATATTGTATTGTCATCCAATTTAATTTGGTTAATCAAATCAAAGGTTGTTCTGGCCTATGCTTTGCCACAGAGAGCTTAAAAGGGTAGAAATATTTCACTCCTGCATTGGTTTGGTTTATCGATAGGAGGCAAGATGTTATCTCTAGATAACTAGTAAAAAAGTGTAATTTTTCTCATGGCTCCCAACATTGTTGTCCACTTATAATATTTTTGGAACTTAATTTTTTTTTTAAACGCATTATATCAAAGATATATAGTTAAATAATTCTTCCTGTTCCAAGTCTCAAACTTCTGTACAGACAAGATTGTCTGCCTGTTCTTATGATCCAAGATCTCTTATTTCTGAAATCAGAAAGTAAATAAAGTTTGGGCAAATTTACGTTCTTAAAGATTCTCAAAAACTGAGGGATGAAACATGACTTTGATTATGTTTCAAACTGGCCCCGCTGCACTCTAGGAGGTACACAAAGTCATCTGATCTGTGTTTGTTGACTTACCAGTATGTTATGCTGATGCAGCATACAAATATAAAATCATAGAACTAGGATTTACACAATGATTTGCACAACTAGGGCACCTGCAATGGTGTTGTGCCAGTGGCCTGTAGAGGGAGATAAAGTTTCCTGGGCTAATCCATCTGCATACGTATTGGTGTAAAAAAAAATGCAGTGTTTAGCACCATGTAGAGGACAAGCAGGTAAGACAGAAACACTGTCTTTCCATTTCCTCTCAAGTTGCTTTACAAATATATGTCTTATTTTACGATCTGGTTAGGGACCAGTAACTTCTTGTTTAAAGTAGACAAAGTTTGAAATGCCAGCTACCAACTAGGAGAATAAAGCCACAACATTCCACAATTTTAAACAAAAGTAAACTTCATTATACAAAAACAGAAAAGTAAAACAATCCACAATATCTATCTTGCACTCTTAGCATTCAGAATTAACATGAGGTCAATATGAATTAACAGTCAAACACACCACACTGCACATTAAATGGCAGATACGACCAAGACAGATCCCAGAGATTTCTCAGCAACCCACGCAAATGTCAGTGATCACAGTCACAAAATCTGGTTAAAACTCAGTCTCCCTCACAAGGGATTTCAACTCTTCACTTTCAAAAATCTAGCTTCTGAATTCCCTCAAATGCCACTCCAAAGCAGACCACCCTAATGATTACACATCACCTGATGGTTCAAGCTCTGCTCCAGGACTGCGTTCCACAGGATTCACAAACCTTGACTCCCACCTATAATTATCAGCACGCTTCCAACTCCTTTTTGCAGGCTGATAGCTTCACTAGGCTGGCACTGCTCCATGTTTCTTGGAACTCCAGTGTCCCAGCTGCAGAGAGCTATAAATAGCTCCCAGGGCTTCTGAGCCCCAGTTGCCTCCAACACAGCACCAATGACCTTCCACCACCTTCTCAGTTCTGTAGCGCTTCTCCTGCGCCCGCTAACAGTTCTCAGGGCTTCTCTGTCAGTTGAAACCACATAAGGTCCAAACGGCAACTAACCCCCTTTCCCAGCAAACACAGAAATTGTTAAGCTCCACCTATCTCCATGACAACAGTGCCTTTCAGGGTTCACTGAAGCTTTTGCACTAATAGAATTCTAACTAAATTCCAAAACAAAACATTGCGCTAGGCTGCACTTCTTTGCAAGCAGTGTTGACATCACATGCTGCATATTATTGGGATGCGAACGGCTTGCACCATCCCCCAGATGCAAAGTCACCAGGAAGCCAACTCAATCCATGCATGCCTGCAGCCATAATGTCCTGCTAAATTGTTAGAGTGTGGGAGTTCCACCCCTCACTGGGGTGGGGAGGGTGGGGGGGGTGGAGAGAAGAGAAATGTCCCACCCTTGGGAACTGCTGGTCAATCAGATTGTCTGGCAGCCCCAAGATCTCATGAGTGAGTGCCACCGGGACTTCAAGCAGTTCCAAGAAGGCGGCCCAATGGATCGCACTCTGCCTGTTCAAGGTATTAGGCAGGGAGGGTTCGGTCAGCCTAGGAAGGTGGGTGGAGATTGGCAGTGGTGGGTTTTGGAGAGCAGGCAGTTAGAAAGAAAGGGAGGAAAGGGAGCTGCCCGCCACCCTCCGCGATGAGCAAAAGGAACCCACCACCCCCCCGGAAGATAGTACACCCCCTTCCTTCCCACCCTTTAAAAACTTTTTCACCAAAATGGCCTGCCCATTCCCACCCAACTGCTCATACCAACTGTATTATGGCATGGGCAGTGTGTTATCTGGGTCAATTGGCTTAACAAGCTCAATTCACCTCTAATTATTTATATAAATATGGTGGACAGGCTGCCATTTCAGCACTCGCCCACCTACCATGTTATGGAGGTGAGAAGATGGTGGGTTGGGCACCCACCCTAGGTTACATGTCCACCGAAAACACATTCAGCAGGGATATATAAAATCCAGCCCCACTTCTCCAGCTAAGTAAGCTCTCCCTGCTGTTTTAGGATCTTACCTTCACAGATGAAAGAGATTTCATATCGTCAACACTGCAGGCCAGATAAACTGAAAATCACTTTCTTTTCATCCTTGCCTATTCAGAACATACAGAACTCCAAAACCCTTACTCCACTTTAATACTCTCAGAACCCCATGTTCCTTACTTCACCTTCCAATGCTACATGGCACACTCAACCGCTGTCCTTACCACTGGCATTTACTTGCTTATGGCAGGACAAGTTAACAGTCAATGTCCACCACAGGCAAGCCACTAGAGAGGCCTCTCCAACATTGAAATACATCATCCCTAATGCAACTTGTGGTGAGGTACCCAGGTCTTTCTTTGGGAAGTGACAAAGTGAACGGAGTATGTGCACTGTAGCCTTGGCATTGCATGTTGTTAAATGACTGTTTGTTTATTGGGCTGAAACCACTGGTTGAGATTTAAAAGACGGAACAACAGCATTTCAGAGATTTAAAACAACAGTTTCTAAGGTGGTTGAACATCAACAAAGCTGTACCATAGAAATTACAAAACCATTGTAATGGAGCCAGACTGTCCAGAAGAACCCAGAGACAAAACCTTAGGGGAATGAGAATGGCCCATCTCCTGTACCAGTCACAAAACATCCAATCACCTGTGTATTCAACTGAGTGTGGAACAAGTCATTAGACACAATCACTTCAAACAATCAACCCTGGCTGAAAAGTGAACCCTTCCAGCCACAAACTAATCCTGTCTAATACATAGACTTGGAATCAACTTGCTATGACCATATTTGGGTAGCTGGTTAGTTGGCGAGAGGGGATCATCTGATGAGCTAACTAACCTTTCTGTTTAAGAAACTAGTGTTCTCCAGGCCAGTCAGAATGGAAGAAGAGAGAACACAAGAAGCAGGACCCTGGCTCGGTACTCTATCCATCCAGCATGCAAGCCTGTTGTTTGTCCATCCACGTGCTGCATGTGGTCTATTAAGAATCAACCCAGCAGCTGCTAACTCCAGGAGGAGGCTAAATAGAAACTGTCCATCAACATCTGCATCCGTCACAGAATTCAGGAAGATCCCTGGGTCCCAGTCTGAAACCATTCAAGATATTAATCTATTGAATCCATCTCGAACTGACTTTATTTGGACTTTTATAAACTGCTTAGGCTATCCTTCCACTTTGTAACTTATTTGTGTGCATGAACACTTGAATACATGTGTGAGAGGGTCAAAGCGTTTTTATTATTTTTATTTAGATCGGGCGTTAAGTACAATAAACACTATTCTGTTTTATTTTAAAAAGCTGACAAGAAAACCAGTGTGGGTCTCTTACAGTCACAGCACAAACCGTTAAACACTCACTGAATTGTCAAGCATCCTTTTTAAATAAAATACCTGTTGTGGTCAAATGAGGAATGACAGGCACAACCTTCCAGTATCAGATGTAGCTCAGTGGCAGCACTCTCATCTACGCGTCACAAGGTCTGGGTTCAAGTTCCACTCCAGGACTTGAGCACAAAAGTCAAGACTAACACTCCAATGCAGTGCTGAGGGTGTGCTCCACTGTCAGGGCTCCAGTCTTTCGAATGAGATGTTAAACAGAGTGCAGCTGAAGAAACGGAGTACAGACTTGAAGTCTGGTGAGTGGTAGAGTTTAAAGTATTAATTTTGTTCTTAAATTTTCCTCTTAAAATCTAATTGAGTCTGTAATTAGCAGTAACTGCAATGTACTGTGTAAGTAGGTCAAGTTCTTTTTTTCTTGCAGCTGAGACAGGGTAAACTCACTCTCTGCTGTGAGAGCTCAGTAATGAATTAGCTAACTGGTTGAAACTGATTACTCTAGCCGTAGTTCAGCTGGCTATAAATACAGACGCAGATTTGGAGTTTGTTGAGTGGGGGAATTGGATGGAAGGTGGTGTTCATTTTCTTTTTCGGGTTTTCACAACCTGCAGGAATTGGTTCTTTCTCTATGACAGGGAAAGGAGCTAGCAGTTTGGTGAGTGTCTGGTAAGTGGGCAAGTTCTATTCTATCCCCAAGGTTTAAAATAGCACACAAATTTGTGGTAAAATTAAAATATATAAATAAGTGAATAATATAATTAAGTAATTATTTAAAACACATGAAGAGTGGCAGGACTGGTGATGTATCAAGGCTGCAGCATGTAGGTCACATTGTGATCCAGGGCAAATACGTCTACAGTAAGCATCTGCGGCTTGAGGAACTTCGAGGAATCATTGAGCTGGTGGCTGAGCTGCAGGCTCTGTGACACATTAGTGAGGGGGAAAGTTAACTGAATGCTTTGTACCAGGAGGCAGTCACACCACTTACTGATTTGGTCAGTGGTCAGGGACAGGAGGGTGTGACTGCAAGTGAGGCAGGTAAGGGGACCCGGGGGGCACAAGTGTAGGAATGTTTGCCTCTGCAATTATCCAATACGTTTGAGGTTCTCTCAGCTGATTTGGATGGGAGCAGGGGCAGCAGGATGGATGAGCAAACTGACCATGGTACAGGAAGCCATTCAACTGGGGGAGGGGGGGTGGTGGTGAGTGAGAAATGTAGGTTATTCTTTTTAATATTTTCAGAGAATAGTGTATTATTCTGTAAAGAAGGTTGTGTGTGTGTACGCGCATATTTAATTAAGCTGGGCAGATGTTAATAGAAGATAGGTTGTCTGAGGGGTTTAAAACTTTAAAGGATTGAGGCTTTAGGTTTGGGGTACAATTGAATTGGTTGGACCTAACGTATACATTTTTAGATAAGTTGAAAGCTTGTTTGAATATCAAGGGGAAAGTTAGAGGTGAAAAGAAACATGTTTGCATCTTTCTGGAGTTCTGTAGGTAAACAGAAGAGATCTACTACATTTTTTTGACTGCAAAGCAAAGGAAAAAATAGAAACATGAAAGATTTTATATTTGGCAGGATTTGTGTTTCAAAGAGGTGTTTCGAAGAGAACAATGAATCAGGAGATGAAAGGGGGAAGAAGATATTTTAGAGTTACTGTAGCTGAGCTGGGAGTTGTTAGCTGTAGCTCTCGGCTGGGAGAAGATGTCAATGTGGCAATCACCTTGTTAAAGACAATTGCTAGTTAAAAAGGTGATGGGCATTGATTACCCCATCTAATTGGAATAAAAAGATACAGCTGGAACAGTTTGTGTGGAAGCTACTTGGAAGTCAGTAGCACTGAGGAGTTGGCTTGAAAATAAACCAGCTCGAACCAAAAGACCAGCCTGGATTAGTTCTTCCACCGCAACCTCTTATTGTGACTAACATGGTAGCAGAGGATGAACTTTAAGCTTTGCTGATTGATTGCTGTATATGAAGATTTCTGCCTCAATCCTCTGAGGGAAAAGAAATGTATTTTTACTGACAATTTAAGTTACAGAATGGCAGAAGGACAGTGCAAAATCGCAAGCTTTGACTATCCACCAATTTTTTCTGACTCTGAAGCTTATCAGCAATGGAAGGCTGAAGTTGAAATGTGGGCCTGGGTTACTTCCATACCCTGGAAGAGGCAAGGTATGGCTTTGGTGTTATCATTACCAGCCAAAAGTAAGATAAGGAGTAAGGTATTTTCAGAGTGGAAAGTGGATGATTTGGATCATGAAGAAGGATTAAACCTTCTGTTACAATTTTTGGATTAGTTTTACAAAAAGGATGAGTTCTTGGAAGCGTATGAAGTTTGGATGATCTTTGATAGGCTTAGGAAATCAGATAAATGGTACAGGAGACTCCAGAGATTTGAACTTGAAATTCTAGAATCGGTATTGACATTTAAATTACTGGACTGTGCTCACATTTCCCATGTTGATAGTCTTTTAGTACTAACAGACGTTCAGTTCCGGGGGAGAGAATCTCTCTTAGATCAAATGGCTGCTGCCCTAAAAAAAAAATTCTGAGGAAACAGTCATTTCCTGCCACTTTTTTAGCAAATGCAAACAACTATGCTGTAAAACAAAGGATAGAGGGATTCAATGGTGATCGAATTTCGAGGTCGACCAAATATGAGACGAAGATTCCAATACAAAGATGGGTTAATGACAAGAGGTCTGAAAATTGTCGTAATCCTAGCCAATTTGAGAGTCGGGACAAAAAGCATGTCTGGGGCGGTGACTGTAGGCATTTAAACCCAAAAAATGCATGGGGAATGGTTAATGTGTTTTCAATGTGATTCCCAGTATCATTATGCGAAGAACTGCCTACAGCGAAGGAATCGTGTTTTTGAAGTGATCCATAAGACGGATTCATCTGAAACTGAAAATGAAGAAGGTGACTGCCATGATGGAATTGTATTGATCGCTGAGAGTTTGAATCTGGTGATGAGTAGCTTGATGGTAGATTCCTTCAGCTGTGCAGTTCTGGGCAGTGGCTGCACTGCTACAGTGTGTGGCATGGACTGGCTTGACTGCTATCTGGAGTCTCGATGAAGCGGACTAACGGAAGGTCAAGGAGTATGAAAGCTCTACCTGCTTCAGGCTCGGAGATGACAATACATTAACATCCTCCAAACGGGTGGCCTTCCCTTTTAAGATGGCAGGAATCAATCTGTTTATCAGCACTGATGTGGTTTCTAGCAAGATACCGCTATTGTTGAGTTGATCTGCGATGAAGAAAGCTCAGGTGACGCTAGATATGAAGAATGATAGGGCAGTCATGTTTGGAAAACATGTGGATCTACATTTTACTCAGTCAGGCAATTACTGCTTACCACTAAGGAAGCCAGAGATTTCCCTTCAAAAAGTTCATGAAGTTTTGTCAACTGCTGAGAATAAGAATTTGGTGGACAAAAGAGAAGGTCATTTGGAAATTACATATACGGTTTGCACATCCGGCGCCACAGAAACTGAAGACTCTACTTCGAGATGCAGGAGCGGCCGGTAAAAGATATGACAACCTTATTGAATAAATCACTGCTCAGTGTAAAATTTGCCTTAAATATTGCAGGACACCACTGCGTCTTGTTGTGAGCTTGCCACTAGCCAGGGAGTTTAACGATGCAGTGGGCAATGGGCTTGAAAGTTTGGGGCAAGGATAGGGGTATTTTTTTTAAACTAAACTTCATAGATATGGCAACCAGATTCAGCCTATCCACAGTGATACATAGTAAAGACAAAAGGACCATTTGTCGATAAGGTCATGGAGAAATGGGTAGGAACAGGATTAGGAACACCAACAAAGTTCCTCACAGATGATGGTGGGGAATTCGCCATTGAGGAATTTCGAGATATGTGCGAAAATTTAAACATCATAGTTATGCACACTGCAGCTGAGAGCCCGTTCAGTAATGATCTTTGTGAAAGAAACCATGCGGTAATAGATGACATGTTACATAAAATATTAGCTGGTCAACCAGATTGTAAATTGCAAATGGCACTAGCATAGGCAGTGCACGCAAAAAATTCTCTGCAAATGGTTGGGGGGTGCAGTCCCTATCAGTTGGTGTACTGAAGAAATCTGAAGTGTTGTCAGATGCTCCCCCTGCACCAGAAGGGATGAGCATTAGCTCCACTTTTTCTGCTCATCTGAACACTGTGCATGCTGACAGAAAAGTTTTCATTAAAGCTGAGGTTTCAGAGAAAATTCAGGGGGCCCCATAGCACTGCATAAAACTGTTTACACAAGAAGACATGGTATATTATAAAAGGGAAGGCCAGAAAGAGTGGAAAGGACCTGGTAAGAGGGAGTGATGGTAAAGTAGTAATTGTGCAACGCAGCAATCAAACTGTTAGGGTACATGGTACATTCTTAGCGGTCAATTGGTACTGACTATACCTTTACACATCCTGAACAGGGCATAGAACGTGAGGAGGCACCATGCACTTCACATACTCACACACATACTCACAAACACGACAGCGGATACAGGGTTGTCTGACTATGAACAAAGTAACACTGAGGTACAGGACAACACTATTCGTCCAAAAGGACAATTACCCAAAGTAGGAACAAAGGTAACATACATGCCAGAAGGGTCCAGTATGTGGAGGGATGCCACCATCATAGGGAGAGCAGGAAATGCCACTCAGGAGGCAGTGGAGGCAGGGTCATTGAATATTTTTAAGGCAGAGGTAGATCGATTCCTTTGCCCAACAAGAATCTAAGGTTATCGGGAGTGGATGAGAATGTAGAACTTGAAACACAAACAGGTCAGCCATTATCTTATTGAATGGCGGAGCAGGCTTGAGGGGCCAAATGGCCTACTTCTGCTCCTATTTCATATGTTTACAAACCAAGGCCCCAAACTGTCTGCTCTGGTCAATATAAAATATCCCATGGCACTGTTTCAAAGAAGAGCATGTGAAGAGGACTTAACCTATCTACATCCCTTTGCAGACCCCTTAAGTGAGTGGACAAAAATTTGGCAGATGAAGTGAAATGTGCAGAAATGTAAACTTGTCCACTTTGGCAGGAAGGCATTTTTTTTTTTATTCTTTCATGGGACAGAGTGTCACTGGCAAAGTCAGCATTTGTTGCTCACCCCTAATTGCTCTTGAACTGAGTATTTAGAGGCAGCTAAGAGGCAGCCATATTGTTGTGGGTCTGCAGTCACATATCAGCCAGATGGGGCAAGAATGGCAGATTTCCTTCCCTAAAGGGCATTACTGAACCAGGTGGGTCTTTACAGCAAACAATGAATCAACAATCAATAGGTTGGGCCTATTCTGTAAGACAGAATGTGTAAGGTTACGGGGATAAAGCAGGAGAATGGGACGAGGTGGAATGCTCAGAGCCAGTGCAGACTTGATGGGCCAAATGGCCTCCTTCTGCACTGGCCATAAAGTGCTTTTAAGATGTCCGGTAATCATGAAAATCACCATTTAAATCAAAGCCCTTTTTCCACCACCTTCCCTGTTACCTTAACACAAAGGGTGTAACGCTTACACATTCTTGGCTTCTGCCCTCCTTTCCTGAAGATCTACCACAGCTACAGATGCCACAGGTTGTGTAACAGGTTTTTACCTTTAAAAATCTGTAAATTGTCTGTCACTTTTGCCTAAAAAACAATAATTATCGTTCAAAAGTAATCTTCTGAATGTAGGCATTTTACTGATGTCACACAAACATTTTTATTCATTGATAATCTTAAGAATAAAATTGAGATATTAATTTGAATATTTCTACAACTTAAATATGTATGATACAAGTTCCTAGAGCTAAGTGAATATTCTTGACATGCATAACATATAGCAAGTGTATTTGATAGAATAGCCCAAGAAGCTCGAATGAGTGGGGAAAAGAGGCCAAAACGGAATCTTGCAATATGAACCTGCTAAATCAAGACAAGCTACTCAATCACAATAATGATTCATCTTATGGATAGAAATTTGTTTCAACCATCATTAAATTGATTACCAAACTGCCCAGAATGCCCTAGAAACTGGAATGAAGAAAAAAATTATGATGGAATTCTTCCCTACACAATGCAAACACAACTCATGCTGAGCCAAGCAAGATCAGTAATATCAAAATGACAGCACCATTTTGCCACCCTCTAAAATGAAAAAGGATTTCAGAGAATTAAATCTATGCAGGTGGGTGAGCACCAAGTGAAGAAAACTAAAAATACCAAAGCCAATGACAAAAGCTTTATAAAAAATTGAAACAGAAAACAAAGATAAGGCTTTGATTGGATACAGGCTCCTTTTTCACACAGATTCCTGGCAAGTTAACCAAGAAACAGCAATCCACTGTCCATGAAACTGTCCTTGGGTTGCAGCATTTAAACTGCTGTCCCAGAACAACAGGATGGAGGGAGACAAAAAAAAAGTCAAAATCCTGCCTTGAGCAATATTTGGTACATTTACTTGGCGACCATCTGCAGTTACCCTAAAACCTCCAAGGGAGCTGTGGAAAATGTAATGAAATCAGCACGAAAGGAAAATTTCTAGAATTGTATCTATTATACAGAACATTCCTCAACATTTAACTCCATATAAAATTTCTATCTTGATTTGAACTGCTTATTTTAACAAGTAAGGTAGCAGATTGCTTAAAACAGCTAATGGCCAATACAGTAATTCTCAATCGCCATCAGATTAGGTCATGTCAATACAGTTGGCTAAAACAGAGAAAAATTACTATCGGCTGAAATATAGGGCCAAAACTGAAAAGAATTTTTGAATTTAATTTTGTCAGTAGGTATAGAGTTTTTTTTTTAAAATATTACATTGTATAGATGGAGTAAAACAAATTTGGAAGTGAGATACAAGAATGAATAGAGCTTCAGTGATCATGACTTATAGCAGGGAGCCTTTTAACACCATCTGGTAACAAAGCCAGTTAAAATCTGATAGCTCAAGGGGTAAATATGCCATGTGGTGTGGCACTCAGCCATGCAGACCAGGAATGTCCTGGATTTTATCAATACCAACTGAAAGGTTCCCTCTACTCCTCAAGCAGAACAACAGGATGCAATAAAAAAACTCTAGAAACTGAACAGCTATACAATTCTTTAATGGTACAAAACAACCTTTTGCTGCATTTGACAGGCAGAAATGCTGAAATGAAGCAGGAAATAAATTTAAATGTGACTATTTTAAAAAAAGCAATGAAATACAATTCTAAATAACATGATCACTACCTCTGTGGACTCCACTGTCTGATTTGTCATGCTGCTCATCATCCTTGGAAGAGACAGATCCTCCAATTAAATACTGTGAAGACCATTATCTTTGGCTCCCACCACAAACTCTGATCAGTCAATATAGACTCCAACCCTAGCCACGATCTCAGGATGAACCGAACCATTTGCAACCTTAACCTCGATTTGAGCCTCGAACCCCATATCCTCTACATCACCGAGACTGCCTAATCCAACCTTTGTACCATCGCCCGTCTCTGCCCTTGCTTCAGCTCATCACCTGTCAGTCATAGAGGTCTACAGCACAGAAAAAAGCCCTTCGGCCCATCGAGTCTGCACTGGTCGAACAAGTGCCTAACTATTCTAATCCCATTTTCCAGCACTAGGCCCTTAGCCTTGTATGCCATAGCATCACAAGTGCGCATCCAACTACTTCTTAAATGTTATGAGGGTTTCTGCCTCGACCACCCTTTCAGTCAGAGTTCCAGATTCCCACCACCCTCTGGGTCAAAAAATTCTTCCTCTCATCCCCTCTAAACCTCCTGCCCCTTACCTTAAATCTATGCCCCCTGCTTATTGATCCCTCCACCAAGGGGAAGAGTTCCTTCCTGTCAACTCTATCTATGCCCCTCAATTTTATACACCTCAATAATGTACCCCCTCAATTTCCTCTGCTCCAAGGAAAATAATCCCAGTCTATCCAATCTCTCCTCATAACTAAAACTCACCAGCCCAGGCAACATCCTGGTAAATCTCTCTGCACTCTCTCTAGTGCAATCACATCCTTCTGAAAATGCAGATTCCAGAACTGCACGCAATACTCTAGCTGTGGCCTAACCAGCATTTTATACAGTTCCAGTAGAATCTCCCTGCTCTTATATTCTATGCCTCGGCTAATAAAGGCCAGTATCCCATATGTCGCCTTAACCACCTTATCTACCTGTCCCGCTACTTTAAGGGACCGGTGGACATGCACACCAAGGTCCCTCTGATCCTCGGTGCTTCCCAGGGTCCTACCATTCATCGTGTATTCCCGTGCCTTGTTTGTCCTGCCCAAGTACATCACCTCACACTTTTCTGGATTAAATTCCATTTGCCACTGATCAGCCCATCTGACCAGCCCGTCTATATCCTCCTGTAATCTAAGGCTATCTTCCTCACTATTTACCACCCCACCAATTTTCGTGTCATCCGCGAACTTACTGATCAACTCTCCTGCATTCAAGTCTAAATCATTTATATATACCACAAACAGCAAGGGACCCAACATCGATCCCTGTGGAACCCCACTGGGCATAGGCATCCAGTCACAAAAACACTCCTCGACCATCACCCTCTGCTTCCTGCCACTCAGCCAATTCTGGATCCAATTTGCCAAATTGCCTTGGATCCCATGGGCTCTTACCTTCATTGTCAGTCTCCCATGCGGGACCTTATCAAAAGCCTTGCTGAAGTCCAAGTAGACTACATCAAATGCATTGAACTCATCTACACACCTGGTCACCTCTTCGAAAAACTCAATCAAGTTGGTCAGACATGACCTCCCCTTAACAAAACCATGCTGACTGTCCTTGATTAATCCCTGCCTCTCCAAATGCAGATTAGTTCTGTCCCTCAGAATTGCTTCCAATAGTTTCCCCACCACTCAGGTTAGACTGACTGGCCTGCAGTTCCCTGGTTTATCCCTTCCTCACTTCTTGAATAATGGTGCCACATTGACTGTCCTCCAGACCTCTGGCACCTAGCCTGTGACCAGAGAGGTATTGAAAATTATTGCCAGCGCCCCTGCTATCTCCTCCCTTGCCTCACTCAGCAGCCTGGGATACATTTCATCCGGGCTTGGAGATTTATCTACTTTTAAGCCTGCCAGACCACTTAGAAACTCCTCCACTTCTATGCTAATTTATTTAATTATATCACAGACTTTCTGCCTGATTTCCATACCCACGTCGTCCCTCTCACTTGTGAATACCGACACAAAGTATTCATTTAGAGCCCTACCTACGTCTTCCGGCTCCACACACAAAATTACCACTATGGTCCTTAATGGGCCCTACTCTTTCCCTAGCTATCCTCTTACTCTTAATGTACTTGTAAAATAACTTTGGATTTTCCTTTATTTCCCCAGCCAATGTTTTTTCATGCCCCCTTTTCGCTCTCCTAATTTCCTTTTTAATTTCCCCCCTACACATTCTATACTCCTCTAGGACTTCTGCTGTTTTGAGCCCTTGGTACCTGCCATAAGCTTCCCTTTTTCTCTTTATTCAATCCTGTATATCCCTCGACATCCAGGGTTCCCTGGATTTGTTGGTCTTTACTGGAATATGTTGACCCTGTACTCTCCCTGTTTCCTTCTTGAATGCGTCTCACTGCTCTGACGCAGATTTACCTAAAAGTAGCTGCTCCTAGTCCACTCTGGCCTGCTGAAATCCTGACCTCGAATTTGTTAGACTTGACTATTCCAATACTCTGCTGTCCAGTCTACAATGGCCTTGCTCCGTAACATCTGTAACTCTGCCAGCCCTGCAACCCTCCAAAATCTCTGCATTCCTCCAGTTCTGGCCTATTGTGTAGCCACAATTTCCAATTGCTCCATGATTGGCAGATATGCCTTCAACTGCCTAGGCCCAAAGCTCTCTACACCTTCCTTTAAGGCACTCCTTTAAATGTGAAACACTGGGTAAGGAATTGGCTCCAATCTCACCAACAAGAAAGTTGTAGTTAACAGATGTGGCTCAATTTCGCTATGTTACGAGTGGTGTGCCCCAGGAATCTGTCCAATGCACACTACATTAACAACCTTTACTAACAACCCATACAGTTGGGAGTATAGCAAGAAAGTTTAAAAATTACACACAAAATCTGTGAAAGAGTTAAGATGGTAGAGGCCTACAACAGTAGAGTAGGCTGCACATTAGCAAATGGCATTTGATTGATATGAAAGCGGCGCTGTGCACATTGGTCGGGCCAGCATAGAATGCCGGGTCATTTGCAGGGAACAACACTGAAAGAGGTTGAGAGAAAAAGATCTTGATGATATCGGTGAAGGTTCATAACCAATGTGGAGGCATTAATAGCTAAAGCTAACAAGGTATTTGGCTCCATTGATTCATACTGAAGGGTTGTATCAGAATTTTGAAACAAAATATCATTTTGACACATTACAGGTCACTGCATCTAGAGTACTGTGCCCAGTTTTGGTCCCTCATCTTGTAGAAAAGTCTAGAGAAGAGCTATGAAAATGATTCCTTGTTGAAAAAGACCTACAGCTACTCCAATACACCCAAGGATCTTGGACTATCCATTTCAGAGCAGCGTGAACTTGGAGGTGACGTGATGGAGGTCAATAAATAATTGAACAGCTGGATACCACCCCTAGTTATAGATTATTCCAGTTTAACAGAATGTGGAGGACCAGGGGACACAAGTTTAAACTATGTAAGCCAGGAATAGACTGGATATTAGATAGTTCTTCTTTTCCCAGAGAATTTTGAGCCTCAGAATCCATTGTCAGCTGGTGTGGTGGGTGCCGAGTCTACAAGACCGAGCTGTACTGGTTCCTGACTGTGACAGGGATCACATTATAGAAGGCAAATGTCTTTATAGGTAGACATTCAAATTTTGTACTATTAAGTGACTGTGTTTATAAGTAATACTTGACCCATGGACTAGTTTTGATCGTATGAGGGCCAGAGAAGAATTTTAGAATATTCTTTCCCACTTCTTGGCCCTGGGTTCCCTCCCCCAGGCAATTATATGGTCACAGGGGTGAATGTGAAGTCTTTATGATGGTCCAGCCATTGGTTTAATCAACCAGCTGGTCTTTTCCTGCCTTTCATTTTCATATGTTTGTATATCCCTATTGTCCTTATGTGAAGATATTATAGGGTATTGTCATATATCCTTCAGCATATAGTCAATAATCAAGGAAGTGAAGCACATTCAATGATCAAAAAAGACGAGCTTTTTGTCTTTACCATTTTAACAACAAGCAGTGGTTGATTAAAATATGCCGAGGATATGCAAATGTGCATGGAGATCACATGCCCAATGGCGTCGATTACTCATTTTTCATGAAATCAAAAATGCAATTATATACTTCTGGATTTCCAATTAGCCACATGTGACTAACACATTGTACAACACTGGAATAGTAAAATTTGGTAATTACTGTAATAGCTCGTGCACAAGTACCATCAATTTGGCATTAAATCATATAAACTTACTCAACAGTCATGCCTGTGCTAGCACTTTGATAAAGAAGTCATGCTTAGCCCAACACCATGACTTTTCTGTCTGCAAACCTGTAGGCTCCTCATCCTCAAGTGCCTAAATCCCTATTCAAATTATGGAATCAGCTTCCACCACCTCTTCAAACATTGTGTTCCAAATCCAGGCAACTCAGTGAAAAAACATCTCATCTTCCTTCTAGAATCTTTGCCAATGATTTTAAATCTATGACCTGTGGTTATAGATCCACTTGTTGGAATAGATTTTAACATAAGAAATAGGAGCAGTAGACCACTTGACCCTTAAGCTTGCTCCACCATTGAATACGACCATGACTGACCTAATCATGACCCTAACTCCACTTCCTGTGGAAGTCTGCCCCTAATAACCCTTGAAGATCAAAAATCTGCCTAACTCAGCCTTGAATGTATTCTATAGCTGAGTCTCTCCACTGCTCTCTGTGGAAGAGGGTTCCAAAGATTAACAACCCTCAGAAATTTCTCATCTCCTCCTTAGATGGAAGGCACCTTATTCTGAAGCTGTGTCCCCCTAGTTCTACATTCTCCCACAAGGGGGAACATGGACACCTACCCTTTGCTCCTCCACTACTCAGAGTCTTTCACATTAAGAAAATATTCTGATTTTTCTTTCTCAGATCCAAAGTGAATGACCTCACTCTTCCCACATGAAACTCCATCTGCTACAGTTTGGCTCACTCACCAACTCAGTATCTGTCCTTTTGCAGTGTACTTTCACCTCAAAGTATGATTCTCTGTCCCAAATACTCTTATTTTTTCCACCAGTAATAGAGGCTATCAGTGCATATGAGTAATCAATCACTTGTTTTATTTATAATGACAATATGAAATGGAGACTACAATTACACAAGGACACAAGTTATCAGCAAAATATAGAAAAGAAAAAACTGCGAATACTGCAAACAGGAAAGAAAACAAAGTGTGGGACATAAACAGCAGGACAGTCAGCATCAGGTTGAAGGCTAAAAGATAAATAGTTAACTTGGAAGGAATAGTTAACTTGGAACGCAGGGTTGTGAAAGAGAATCAATAGATAGCTCAGCGGTAACACTCTTGCCTCCGAGTCAGAGGGCTGTGGGCTCAGGTTCACGCCAGAGAAAACAGCACATAATCTCGGCTTGCATTGTCAGTGCAGTACTGCACTTTCAGAGGTACTGTCTTTCAGATGAAACATTAAAGCCGGGTGCTTCCTTCCCACTCTGGTGGGCATTAGAAGATTCCTCATGACAGTATTTCAAATATTGGCTGGAGAGTTCTTCCTCGTGTTCTGGTCAATGTGTATCCCTCGCATCACTACACATTTAAAAAAAAAAAATCATCTGTCCACCAATGGAAAATCGTGTTTAACCAATTTATTGGAGTTTTTTGAAGGAGTAATATGCGCAGCAGATAAAGGGGACCCTGCAGACATACTGTATTTGGATTTCCAGAAAGCATATGATAAGGGGCCACATCAAAGGTTATTACAGAAAATAAATGCACATGGTGTAGTGGGTAACATATTAGCATGGAAAGAAGATTGGCTGGCAAAAAGCAGAGAGTATGCATAAATGGGTCTTTTTCTGATTGAAGTTATGAAACACGCTATATAAATGTAAGGTTTTGTCCCTTTAGATACAATCATGAGCATGATTTAGTGTGTTAAATTGCCTCCAAACTGCTAATTATAAAACAGCTGATATTAAAACAGTGGGCTAAAGCAGACAGAAAGAATGCCCAAATTGTAAGGGGAGAAAAGGCAAAAAATATTCAGATGCAATAAGCTGCAGATGCTGCAAAAATGAAAGACTTGGGTGTATATGTGCATAGATCATTGAAGGTGGCAGGACAGGTGGAGAGAGCAGTTAGTAAAGCATATAATATCCCAAGCTTTATTAATAGCGGCATAGAGTACAAGAGCAAGGAGGTTATGCTGAATTTATATAAGACACTCATTAGACCTCAGCTGGAGTATTGTGTAACTCTGGGCACCACATTATTGTTAGGATGGGAACACATTGGAGAAAGTGCAGAAGAGGTTTATAAAAATGGTTCTAGGGATGAGAAACTTCAGCTGTGAGGATAGATTGGAGAGGTTGGGACTGTTCTCCTTGGAGAGAAGGCGGCTAAGAGGATATTTAATAGAGATGTTCAAAATCATGAGGGGGCTGGACAGAGTAGATAGGGAGAAGTTGTTCCTGCTCGTAAAGGATCAAGAATGAGAGGGCACAGGTTTAAAGTGATTTGCAAAAGAAGCAAATGTGACGTGAGAAAAAACTCTTTCTCACAATGAGTGGTCTGTGTCTGGAATTCACTGCCTGGGAGTGTGATGGAGGCAGGTTCAATCAAGGCATTTAAGAGGGCACTACATGACTATTTGAAGAGAAACAATGTGCAGGGATATGGGGAAAAGCAGGGCAATGGCACAAGGTCATAATGCTCCTTTGGAGAGCTGGTGAAGACACGATGGGCCAAATGGCCTTCGTCTATGCCATTAAAATTCTGTGATTCTGTGAAAGTAGAGATTCCCTTCAAAAAGAAGGGAGTGTCATGCTGACAACGCAACCTCTTCACTCCTACTATTCTCCCCTCCAACAGACAATCCTCTGATTCCAATTGATCCCAAGTACACTTGCACACCAATGACCACCCAAATCAAATTTCTGGTCTTAGCATGAAGGTAGCCCCTCCTACGCCAGATAGAAAATGTGGATAGCCCGTCCCTGCTGACAAAATTTCTACCTTGTTTCCCCATCCTCTCTGCTCTCTCCCAATTTTCTATTCTCCTCTTTGCTGCTTTTTGCTCCTCCTTCCGTCCTATGCCCCTACCCATCCTTCCTCTTTTCCTCTACATCCCATCCTCTGCCACTTCCCCCTTCATAAATTGCCTTCCATCCCTTTGTCATTTCACCTCCCAGCCCTCTAACCCTGGCTGACCCAAATAATACACTAGCCTTTACCCAACACCACACCCCCACCCTCCATGTTCAAAATCATGGGAACCACATTAGAAAACTAAAAACTGTGCGTATAGGATATACTTCCCAGTGTCTCATGTTCCCACACTCTGATTAAGCATGAACAATGCCAGAAAATATCTACTAGCACATAGTCAAAGCAAAATATCCATGGAAGGTGCTTCTGTATTTCAGTTAATCACACAAGGTGGCTCAGTAGCTGCTAAAAATGTGTCACTTCTATCTCAATCTCTAGTCTACAATGGAACATGTTTCAGTGATTAAGCAGCTACAGTTACACTTTGACTTCAGGGCTATATGATACAAAATAAAGTTTTTTTAAATTATTTTGTGGAATGTGAGCAAGGCAAGCATTTGTTTCCCATCCCTAATTGCCCTCAAGGTGGTGGTGGTGAGTTGCCTTCTTGAACCATCGCAGTCCTTGACTAATGTGTGTCATGATTTGGTACAACTGAGTGGCTTGCTAGACCATTTCAGAGGATGTCAAGAGTCAACCACATTGTGTGGGTCTGGAGTCACACGTAGGCTAGACCAGGTAAGGATGTTAGATTTCCTTCCCTAAAAAGGGCATGGGTGAACCAGGTGGGATTTCACAATAATCTAATAGCTTCATGGTCAGAATTACGGAGGCTAAATTCAGATTTTTACTAATTCATTGAATTTATATTCCACCAGCTGCCATGTTAGGATTTGAACTCCTGTCCAAAGCACTAGCCCAGTCCACTGGAATTACTAATCCAGTAACATTACCATTATGCCACCGCCCCCTTGAAAAGTTAAAATTTCAAATTAGAATTCAATTTACAAAGTTGCATTTCCAAACATCAAATTCAGATACTAAACTTCCAAACTACAAAACCACAATCATTTATATAGCATCTTCAATGTAGTAGTGTTCGCAAGAGGTTATCAAACAAAATTTGACACAAAACCAGAAGGAGATGGAGGTCACATGGAGGTAGGTTTTAAAAAGCATCTTAAAAAAAAGGACAGCCACCTTGAACGTGGAAAGGTTTAGAGGGAACTCCAGAGCTTAGGATTTATGCAGCAAAAGATAATGGTGCAGCATTAAAATGAAGGATGCGCAGAGATCATAAAGTATTGTCGAGCTGGATGAGAAAACAGAGATATGGATGGTTTAAGCAATGGAGGAATTTGAAAGCAAGGATGAGAATTTTTAAATCTAGGCATCGCTGGACCAGGAGCCAGTCAATGAGCACAGGGTGATGGGTGACAGGGTGATGGGTGAACAAGAGCTGATGCGGATTCAACCATGGGTTTGCTAAATGGGCTAAATGTCAGGAAAATTGAAAACAACTAGATTCATGTATGTTTGACACAAGCACAAGTGGAACACACTGAGAATGATTATCTTTGTGCTCAAAAAACTGATACTGAATAACTGAACTAAGCATCACATATGCTTCTATTATCAAGTCAGCCAAATACAAGAGTAGCAAAAACCTTCCTTCACAATCTCGATGTAGAAAGGACAGTTCATTAAATTTTAACTTGTTTTTGTGAAAACAAAACTTGCTACATCTGTTCTGTTTCTGCTGTATGGTAAGAGCCAAACTACAATAACACAGCAAGGAAAGTGAGGTAGCATAAACATTTCTGGAATTCTACCACCAACTACAAATGTCTGGTTAGAAACCTGTTCATCACAGACAATTTTGGCTGGAAGAGACTCCCACAGACGACCCACAGGGTCCTAGCCACCACAAAAAACACATCAGAATTAACTAGAAGAATGGTGTTATTTTTGAGAAGGTACCAATGAGGCGATGTTTTGGTTCCAAGCTGGAGAATTTCAATCTCATATAGGCTCCACGTTTATCCAGTTCCTCCATTTTCAGCCCACAAGTATTGAAAATCTGATCTCAGAGCCAATGGATGTTATCTACTTGGACTTCCAGAAGGCCTTTGACAAGGTGCCGCACAGGAAGCTGCTCAGTAAGATAAGAGCCCATGGCGTTAGAGGCAAGGTACTAGCATGGATAGAAGATTGGCTGTCTGGCAGGAGGCAGAGAGTGGGGATAAGGGTGTCCTTCTCAGGATGGCGGCCGGTGACTAGTGGAGTTCCGCAGGGGTCAGTATTGGGACCACGACTTTTCACTTTATACATTAATGATCTAGATGAAGGAACTGAGGGCATTCTGGCTAAGTTTGCAGATGATACAAAGATAGGTGGAGGAACAGGTAGTATTGAGGAGGCGGGGAGGCTGCAGAAGGATTTGGATAGGTTAGGAGAATGGGCAAAGAAGTGGCAGATGGAATACAATGTGGGGGAAATGTGAGGTCATGCACTTTGGTAGGACGAATAGAGGCATAGACTATTTTCTAAATGGGGAGAGAATTCAGAAATCTGGAGTGCAAAGGGACTTGGGAGTCCTAGTCCAGGATTCTCTTAAGGTTAACTTGCAGGTTGAGTCAGTAGTTAGGAAGGTAAATGCAATGTTGGCATTTATTTCGAGAGGACTAGAATATAAAAGCAGGGATGTGCTGCTGAGGCTTTATAAGGCGCTGGTCAGACATTTAGAATATTGTGAGCAATTTTGGGCCCCGTATCTCAGGAAGGATGTTCTGGCCCTGGAGAGGGTCCAGAGGAGGTTCACGAGAACGATCCCAGGAATGAAAGGCTTAACATATGAGGAACGTTTGAGGACTCTGGGTCTATACTCGATGGAGTTTAGAAGGATGAGGGGGGGATCTGATTGAAACTTACAGAATACTGAAAGGCCTGGATAGAGTGGACGTGGGGAAAATGTTTCCATTAGTAGGAGAGGCTAGGACCCGAGGGCACAGCCTCAGAGTAAAGGGAAGACCTTTTAGAACAGATGAGGAGAAACGTCTTTAGCCAGAGAGTGGTGAATCTATGGAATTCATTGCCACAGAAGGCTGTGGAGGCCAGGTCATTGAGTGTATTTAAGACCGAGATAGATAGGTTCTTGATTGGTAAGGGGATCAAAGGTTACGGGGCTAAGGCGGGAGAATGGGGTTGAGAAACTTATCAGCCATGATTGAATGGCGGAGCAGACTCGATGGACCGAATGGCCTAATTTCTGCTCCTATATATTATGGTCTTATGGCATGTTGTTGGGAATGGCAGCAGTTGCTTCAAAGTCGCAGGGGTGAGGGTTCGAGCCCGTCCCCTCGAATGGCATCGGCCGTGCTGTTGCATGTCAGTGACTTGCATTTTGGACCAACCCATGGACCAGCTTAAGAAACCTCGCAGACCACAGATCGAGAACCAATGACTTCATGAATCCTGCGTAACTACACTTGTCACTGCAGGGCATATGGGAAAGTAGGTTCCAATATTTAATTACCCCATAGCTACAGAAGGCGTAGGAGGAAGGGACAAGTATCACACTAGCTAGTGGAACTTCCTTACTGGTTTTCAGTTGTGAACACTGGGAAGGATGACTACTTGTAAACTGCAGTAAGAATCAAATCCCAACATCACAGGATGTTTGAATACATGGGGTTAAAATAGAAAGAGTAGAAATGCAGTGGTCATAGGGGATTCACTAGTTAGGGACATAGACAGGCATTTCTGTAACCACAAAGATGATTCCCAAATGGTACGTTACTTCCCTGGTGCCAGGGTAAAAAGACATTGAGTAAAAAGTCAGTGCAGGATATTCTGAGAAGGGGAACAGCAATCAGTATTCGTATTGAAACCAATGCTGTTGGTAGAAAAAGTGTCAGGTCCTTCAGGCAGAGTTTCAGGGGATCAGAAAAGGCTTTTAAAAAAGGACCTCAGAAAGGTAGTAATCTCAGGATTATTCACAACGATAGTACATACTAACGAGTATAGAAACAGGACGATAGTGCAGGGAAATAGTGCTAAGGGTAGGACCGGAGAAGAATTTCTGATATGTGCACAGGAGAACTTAATCGATTTGTCTCCTGTCCCATAGGGAAGGAAACAGTGTTGCATCTGCTTTGGAAAAGGAGCGTGGCTGTGAAGAGTGTTACTGAAAGAAATCATCTAGCTAACAGTGACCACAATATAATTTGATTTGCAGCAATTATGGAAAGGAGACGAGAAAATATCTAAGGTAAAAATATTCAACTGGGGAAGAGCCAATTTCATTGATTTAAGAAGGGACCTCATAGAGATAGCTTGATAAAGGTGGCTGCAGTTTATAGCAACAACAGTGTTATGGACCACAATGGGAGGAGTTCGCAGTTAATTCTAGCCCCACCTCTCCACAGGTCATAATAGTTTAAATCACAAAATACTGGCCAGTTGTTTACCTCCAATACAGTTATTTCCAGCATTGAAAAAATCTAACCAGGCTTCTTTCAATAAACACAAAAAAATTGATTTATTATAAAACAAACTACTTTTTAAAAACAAGTTAATAAACTGGTTAACATACAAGTTGTAGTTTAGAAGTGTAATGATTTTCCCCTTTTTAAAAAAACAGATATTCAAACCCCCGCACACACACTCACAAACAAAACAGGACAAAACAAACACAGTCCACTGCAGAGGCTGGAGTATGGGAACATTTCTTTTAAAAGGACAAAATTCGAAGAGATCTCAATGTTGTTGATCAAACAGAATTCTGGTCACAATAGGTCTGGAAATTATTTCACATGGATTTTTGGTGAAATTGTCTTTGACTCTTACTTATCACAACTTTGCAGACTTTCAAAAAAATAAAACCAGATGAATTATCCTGATGAGATGTTTCTGAGGAAGGTTTAACGCAAAGGTGGAGCAGAGAGGGGGAAAGAGAGAGTCTTTTCCTTGCAGCTTGCTTGTAAGGCGCCCCACACTCACTGTCTCCCTCTGACTGAGAGTTTTAAAGGCTAAGATATTCGAAGAGTACTTCTCTCAGGCCAGGTGTTTTTAACTAATCAGCAAGTCTTTAGCCTGGCAACAGCAGTTCTGTTAACTTAAGATATATAAATTCTCTCTTCCCTCTCCAGATGTTTACCACTGGAAATCCACCTTGACCTGTGGTTTCTTGAAGAATGGCATGATCGCAGCCCCAAATTAATATTGCAATTTTTTTAACAAATAACTTGCAAGGAAGAACATCCAAAATTCAACGTCCTTCAACATTTTCCCCCCAAAAACGGGTTCATTACGAGATACAAACTAGACACATTCCTTTGAAAGGAAAAGATAAAGCATCCAAAGCTAATGTCCCCTGGAGGATAAAGTTAGAATAAAACAGAAAAAAAAAAACTTATGACAAAGGTCAGGAGCAAAATTCAATCAATAACAGACTGTGAAAAGTACAGGAGGGAGTTGAAAAAGTTAGAGGCAAAAAGAGTATGAGAGAAAAAAAAAAACCAGCAAGCAACATTAAAATGAACAAACAAGTCTTTTCTAAACACAAAATCTAAGTGGTTTGTTGTGAAAAGTTGATATGATGGACTCTAAGAGAAATCTCATGTAGAGGGAGGGTGCATGGCAAAGGTATTAAGTGAGTGCTTTGCATGTTTTCACAAATGTCAAGGCTACACTAAAAGAGCAGGGGGGAAATTATGGACAGTATGCACTGAAAAGATTAACATTACAAAAATCAGTAAGTCACCTGGTCCAAATGGAAGACACCCTAGGTTGCTGAAAGAAGCAAATGTAGAAATAGCAGAGGCATTGTCAATATCTTTTAATCTTCATTGGATACAGAAGGAGTGCTGGAGGACTAGAGGTTTGCTAATGTGATACCACGATTCAAGAAGAGAGGGATAAACCAGGAAACTACAAGTCGGTCAACCTAACATTGATGATGGGGAAGTTATTGGAAACCATTATCAGGAAAGGCATGGGTTCATCAACAAGAGTAGCATGGATGCACTTAAGACAAATTGTGTCTGACTAAATTGATTGAATTCTTTGAAGAGGTAACAGAGAAGACTGAGCAAAGTAGTGCATTTGATGTTGTATATATGGACCTTCAGAAGGCATTCAAAGTGCCACATAGAAAGTTTATTAATTCCATGAGCTTCCATCACCTTAAGGGGAAAGTAGGGGTATGGATGTAAAACTGGTTCAGTAATAGGAAGCAAGGAGTGGTGGTGGATGGATGTTTTACGCACACTGGGAGTTCCCCAAGGGTCAGTTTTGGGTCTATTGATCTTATCAATTTTTATTATGACCTAGACTCCATTATGAGCAGCAGCATTATAAAGTTTGCAGACAATATGAAAAAGTGACAAAGTAGTAGATCATGATGAGGATAGGTATAGGCTTCAGGATAACAGACAGGATTCGTGATTGTGTTGGAGCATTTTGCAGAGGTAAATGTGAAGATCTGTGAAGTGATGCGCTTTGGGACGACTAACATGGAAAGACAGTATATTACAAGTAGCCCAATTTTGAGAGTGTAGACGAACAGAGACACCTTGCCCATATATACAAATCCTTAAAGATAGCAAAGCAAGTTGATAAGGTGGTTTAAAAAGCATGTTTTTTTTAATTACTTGAGTTTATAAATGGAGGCAAAGAAGATAAAAGCAAAAAGATCATGCTAGAACTTTATAAGTCAGTGGTTAGGCCTCAGATGAACAACAGTGGACAATTCTGGGTACCACATTTCAGATAAGTTAGAAAAGTTTCAGGTTAACAGAGCTGAGGAATTTCAATCATAAGGTAAGGTTGGAAAGTTAGGACTGTTCTCCTTGAAACAGAAAAGATTAAGAGCACCTAATAGAGATTTTCAAGGTGATAAGCATTTGATAGAGTAGCTTGAGAAAATCCCAAACAAAAGATTTTTTAATGCAGCGAGTGGTTACAATCTGAAAGGGTGGTAGAGGCAGATTCAATTGTAACTTTCGATAGGGAATTGGATAGCACCGGAAAGGAAAAAAGTCAGCAGAGTTAGCTAAATTGCTCTTGCAGAGAATGATTCTAAGCGGGTCAACAATCAAAGGTCACAGGTATAAAATTAGAAAATTACTCAGAACTGAGATGAGGAGATATTTTATTCCCCAGTCACTTATCAGGACACGGAACTATCTATCTCAAATGGCGGTAGAAGCAGTTTCCATAAGTAATTTTAAAAAGGGAACTAGACAGGTAATTGAGGCTGAGGAATTTACGAGGTTACAGACAGGAAAACAGGAATATGGGGCTAAGCATGATTGCTCTTTCATAGTGCCAGTACAGACATGATGGGCCAAATGGCCTCCTCCTGTGCTGTAAGTTTCAATGATTCTATTATCTGCAGAAGAGTAGGTAATCGAACCAAATTGAAGAGGAGGGCTTAAACCACTTAAACTAGTGATGGTAATTTTGCACCGTTTTGTTATAGTGGGGTGTAAACACAGAATTTGTGCCTGCAACCCCAAATCCATCTCTTAAGATGCCAGAGACAATACCTCCATATTTACAGTAATTAATGGATTTCCTGTGGTGTTGCACACAGTAATTTGGAGAACATAGTCTCTCATGCATCTGGTTTGCATATTGCTGTTCCCCTCTTCTGCTTCTGTCAGTCTTCACTTCCCCTAACTTTCCCTCCCCACCTCTGCTCTCTTTTGCCATGTAGCAAGAGATCAGAGGACTCCACAGTCATACCCAGTTTCTCTCTCTCTCCCCTATCAATTTCTCTCTAAAAGGCATGCATCCTTTCTAAATTCAATTTGCTTGTTTTTACAATTAAAAAGAATTCAATTTAAGACAAGGGCACTATCTGGCTGTGTCCTCCTCGGTGTCTCTTGGCACCAATAATTAGAATATTTACATTGACTGACTGTTGATAAAGCGCACATGATTCAAACCATTTACCTCAAAAAATCCAATAAAATTTCCCGTCTTCCCTCTGCTGCGTTTGCTTTCTAAGCAGAGCTTGCTTTTTTAAAAAAGGCTCAAATCAAATTGGTACAAAGTCACTTTCTGCCTCTCTATCTTCTGTCTGACAGTTGTTAGGAATTAGAATTTTGATACTTTCTAGCCATCCATGATGCAGAGGCAATTAGATGCTTTCTTTCACTTCAAAATTCAACTTGGAGGAAAGACCTCGACTCTCCTTGATACGCTTTCTGAAGTTGAGGTCACTGACATGATGTTGAGCATGAACAGATGCTGAGCACTTCCAGCATTTTCTGTTTATACTTGGATTTCCGGCATCGATGTGGTATTTTGCTTTTAGAACAAAAGCTATGATAAATGTATCATCATTACATTTCTCTCACACATGGTTAGAAGCTAGCACAACACAAAAGAGTGTACAAGTGGAAAAAAGGTGGAGTAGCTGTACTTAGAGGTATTGCAATGGCAGCAGAAAAATGGAATATAAAACAAATAGAATCCATGTGGATAGAGGTAAGATATCAAAGAAAAGATTAGCCACACTAATAGCAGTAGTGTCGTACAGACCACTTAATAGTGAAAGGGAGAAGAAGGAGGAAAAATATGCAAACAAATGAAAGAAATGAGTAACAAACAGAATAATCACTATAGAGGAAGTAATTAGCCAGAAGCAGTAGGTAAAGGATATAAGGGATTGGAGTTTCTGCTACATCTAGGGCTCCTTTCTAATCCAGTATGCAATAAACCCAACAAGGGAGGATTAGCTATTGGATTTGGGAATGGGGAATGAACCAGAGCAGATAAGAAAAAGACCACTGAGTAAATAGTGACCATGATATGGTTTAGGATTATAACAGGGAAGGACATAAGTGTAACAAAGACCAGGGTAATAGATTGGAGAAAAACTGATGTTGATGGGCTGAGAATAACATGTGGGAGATTAAAATGGATAACAATATTGGCAAACAAAGATATGGAACAGCAATGGGAAATATTTAAAACTCTGGACAACAGAGCCCAAGAAAAACATGTTCTGCTAAATATAAGAATAAACTAAACACTAATGTGGAATCATGCATGAATAAAGACATAGGCCAAGGGAAAAGACATACAACAAGTACATGGATAGGATAACTGAGGAAAGCATGACAAGGGAGAACATGAAGAGACTAAGCAAGAAGGTAAAAACAAAAATTAGGGAGGCAAAGGGGAACTATGAAATTATTTTATCAAGGAACAGAAAACAATAGTGTAATAAAAAGCAAAGGGATAGGAATAGGGCCAGTCAGGATAAAACCACAGACAATATTAGCAAAAGAACAAATATTACATAATTACTTTGCTTCAGTATTTACCAGGAAGATGGATCAGGTGAACATGACGTTGAAGATGAGATATGACCACATACAAAATAAAAAGATTAATAAACTAATCAAACTCAAAGAGGATAAAATCTCTGGTCCAAATGAATTGCATCTACGCATGTTAAAAAGAATCTAGGGAAGAGATAACAGAGATGCTTTATTTCTTTACACGCACACAATAATTCGTTCAAAAAAAGTGTGGCAAAAGGACCTGCATGTCCAAGGAACATGTCCAAGGAACTACAGACAGTCAGCTTAACACCAGTAGTAGGAAAACGAATCTCTAATGAAAGAAAAAAATAGGAAAACATCAGACGCAAAAAAATATAATAATGAATAGTCAGCACAGGTTTCCAAAGGGCAAGTCTTGGTTCTGCAAACTCATTGAATTCCATGAAGCAGTAGGAGAGGTAGACAAGGGCTATCCACAATTTATATTAACGATTTAGGCTTCAAAATCAATAAAACAACTTCTAAATTTGCAGACAACACCAAGTTGGGAATGCAAACACGCAAATCACTAGAAGTTGTAACAAGCCAACTACTAGGATTAATTTCTAGAGGGATAAAATTGAACAGTAGAGAAAATTTATACTAAACCTGTGATGAGCCATGGTCAGGCCCTGTTCGGAACAGGAGGGCAGATGAGGTCATCATATTATAGAAATGACAGGGACACTGGAAAAAGTGCAAAAAATATTTACAAGGATGACATAACTAGCTGAGGAGGCTGAGCGGTGACACGATAGGGGTTTTTCCAAAGTTATGAAGGGTTTGACAGACAAGACACAGAGAATGTTTCCATTGTTGGGGAAGAGCAATCCTAGAAGCCATCAATAGAAGATAGTCACAAAGAAATTCAATAGGGAATTCAGAAGAAACTTTCTTACCCAAAGAATGTGGGACTCACTATCACAGGGAATAGTTGAGATGAATAGTATAGATGCATTTGAGATAAGGTTAGATAGGCATATGAGGGAGAAGGGAATAGAATTATGCTAGTTGCGTTAGATGAGAAAGGATGGGAAGAAGCCTGAGCAGAGCATAAATGCCATACTGAAGGAGCCAAAGAGCCAGATCTATGCTGTACATTCTAGGTCACACAAGTCAAGGTCCAGACTTTTGAGAGAGGCCATGGACTTCATCAGAATTGATTAAATATATTAGCTCCACCATTATTTTTAGCACAAAATTTAAGCCATTAGCACTCACCATTGTTAAAGGGCAGATTGGACAGCAACTATCAGAGATCACACATGTACAGTTAAATGCAAAAATCTGCAAATTGCTGTCTGAGTTTCCCTGCTCCTCTTGAAGCTTTCTGATAACACAGTCACAAGAGACTCTGCGTCGAAATATATGGAAGGGCATAAGGTTGTGGTGTTTATGTGATTATATACCAACTAAACTTGCCAGAAAAAGCTGGGGTTTGTCCATTTCGATTTAATTCTTTAATGGCATGCTAAGTCTTAATTATTATTAAACAACCTCTGGCACTGAAAACTTAATTTCACAAATATGGAGTAACATTCTTTTTTCCTTATTTTAATTGGAGATTTATATAAATAAGCAATTTCTTGTACTTTTTCTTTCTGTATCTTATCTTTTTTCATCCCATCTTTTGTTTCCCTGTCGAATTGATTTGGCATTCAATTAACTGTTCTAACTTACACTTCTAGTTCAGACTCTGTGCGCAAAGGCGGATACTTGTGTAGCCCTTTCGTGTACTAAAATGTCCCAAGATCCTTGGCAGGAGTGTTAACAAACAAAATTTGACACCATGCCACATTAGGAGATATCAGGGCAGATGACCAAAAGCTTAGTCGAAGGTCATAGATTTTATGAAGCATTTTAAAGGAGAGGGAGTGTTCGAGAGATGGAAACATTTAGGGAGGGAACTCCAGAGTTTAGGAGCCCTGGCAGCTGAAGGCATAGCTGCCAAAGGTGAAGCATGGAGGCCAGAATTAGAAGGGCTGTAGGGCTGAAGGAGGCTAGAGATAGGGAGGGGTAAGTCCGTGAGGGATTTTAAAACATGGATGAGAAATTTTAAAATTGACCTGTTGCTTATCCTGGAGCCAATGTAGGCCAGTAAGCACTGGGATGATGGGCGAACATGACTTGGTACAAGTTAGGACTCAGGCAGCAGAGTTTAGGATGACCTCAAGTTTATGAAAGTGGGAAGATAGGAAGCCAGACTGGAATACACTAGAATAGTCAAGCTTAGCATTAATGAAAAACAGATAACTGAGACAGATGCACTTTTGGGCAATATTACGGCGGTGAAATAAACAAAGATTCTTCAGTCTGATTGGTTAATGAGGTACACAGTTTCTTGCCTTGTTTGCTGGCCCCAGATCCCCTGAAGAGGGCATTCTAATGGATGTTTTGGCTCCCTAATCACCATAAGTTACAATGCAATGAGGGTTAATGTAAGTGTAATTAATGGCTGCCATCTTTCCTTTACCACTAACCGCGAAACCCAGGCTGATATTATTGAGAGGCAAGTGCTTTTTTTTTAAAAGAAATAATGACAAATTCTTGTCAGAAAGCATTAAGTGAGGAAAATGGTTTCTACAGAAGGGTGGATAAGTAATCGGAGGACATGGTCTTATGATATTTGACAAACAAACCTGAGGGAAGGGCAATGAAAATAATATTTTCATGCCATGAGTTATGATCCAGAAAGTACTGACTGAAAGGGTGGTGGAAGCAGATTCACAACTTCTCAAAAAAATGAACTAGATATACTTGAAAAGAAAAAAAAAATGGAAGTGCTGTTGGGTAAGAGGGGAGCATGGCTACTTGGATAGCTCTTTCATAAAGCCATCATAGAAACAACTACCTCCCTCAATTAAGGTTTTTGAGTAATTTATTTTGGAGGGGCAAGGGAAAGGAGCAAGCTACAGCTCCATGCAGTTGTCAGTTTAATTATAGACTGACAATTAATACAGGGACATTGAATTAGAAATAAGCACATAAGAATTTATAATGGAAAAAGTCTGCAAATATGTGATAAAAGAATGACAATAGAGGTACGTTTTGTTACCAAGTGTTCACTAAGATATTTACAAGACACAATTAGACCTCCCATGGTGTTGCACATAAGTCAAGACAACTGTACTTCTCACATTAAGTGGGGTTATAGAGTCAGGAGACAATTGTACCAAGGCATACAGTCATAATTCAGTCCTCATTTTAAAGTCATATATTGTGTTTTTATTTCTATTACAAATTCTTACATAATGAAAATATTTTTGTAAACTTGTTGTATTGTAATTACACTGTGCAGCTCTGCAGCATTTGCACATGAGGAAATCTTATCAAGTTGACACATGTAGCTTCCATTAATAAGATGAACATAGGAATTTAGAATTGAAGACATATAGGAAGTGCACACTGACAATATTCTTAATATATTAATAGATATATGTCTCATTTACATTGTAATGCTAAAACCAATAAGTACCATCTGCATTATTAGCACATAAGATCAAGTGTGTCCCAGCTGCCGATTACATCCCCCCACTGCCTAGGTTGTCAGACATTCAGTTCTGGATGAGGAGTAATGTCCTCCAGCTCAGCATTGGAAAGACGGAAGCAATCATCGTCAGCCCCAGTGAGAATGCTGAACTCACTACACGGAGCAGTTGAGATGAACAGTATAGATGTATTTAAGGAGAAGCTAGGTTAAGTACATGAAGGAGAAAGGAAATGAATATGTTGAGACAGTGAGACAAAGTAAGGCGTGAGAAGGCTCATGTGGAGCATAAAGAATGACACAGAAATGTTGGACTGAATGTCTTTTTTTTGGTGCTGTAAAATTATGTAATCCACACCTATTTAAACTCAGACAAAACACACCCACCATGGACATTTCAAATTAACCAGGTGAGGGAGGCACAATGAAAAGCTCACCAGCTCAAATTTTCTGAGGTTGGTGCTTATGACAATTCAAAACATATCAATATGTTGTAGATCTAATTTTTCAAAGCTCAAATGGACATAGTATAAACATTTTTACACAGCATTAACTAATGCACGTCATTATATATAAAAGATAGATAGACACAGTACACACCCCAATTTCTCAGTTTCATTGCTTGCTGGAGGGAGAGGGCACTATAAAATTACAAATGGGGGGGGAGGGGGAGGGGGGGGGGGGGAGAGACGGAGAGAAAGAGAGAGAGAAAGGGCAGAGAAATAATGTAGAGATGAATAGCATGTTTACATAAAAATGTCACAAGGCTAATTGCTGTAACTTATATAAAATTGGTTTCCAAAATATCAGTACTTTCACAGCACGAACAGTTATTAGAATGGAGACATCAGAAAGCAGAGTTGTTCCACAGCTCATTTGCAAGTGGCATTCAAAGACTAGTTACTTCAACATCACAAATTACTAATTTTCCATCTCCCTCCCACAATACATAGACACACTATATATTTTATGAATCAAATAACTTTGTGAATTCTGTCATTGGCTCTGAGACCACTTCTGTAAGTGCAGCAAGATTCTCTTTCCTATAGACATTACAATGTCTACTTATAGTTCTGAGAATAATGAACATAGGTCATTTTTTTTAATAAAATGCTCATGATCCACTAACCTACATGAATGTACTCCAATCAGTGATGACTTAATATTGAATCAGTGCACCTTTCCCAAGTTTTTTTTCCTCTCCCAGGGAGTAAGTGAATCTGGCAAGACAACATTTATTGCCCATTCCAAATTGACCCAGGGAAAAAGTGGTGATTTTCCTTTTTGAGTAATGACTGCTTTTGCTCAGTTACATGCTGAAATCTCAAGTAGGCTCGGGTTTACTCGAAATGCTTAAAGGTTAAGCTGCAAAATTTGGAAAGCTTTAAAATGAAAACTGAACACAAGTACCAATACCTAAAATGAATAGGCAGAAAATAACCAGTTGGTCTAATTAAGCTGAAACAAGGTTTGTAAAGAAAATTTTAAATTCCCACTTAGATAGGAGAATCAGGACATGCAGTCCATTTACCAGGTCCAAAAAAATATTTTCAATCCCTTAATTCTTCCTACCGCACCATCTGTCTCCCTGAACAGTCCATCCTAAATTATCACCAGTGCCTCTTGCCACTGAACCAGTTTTGGGATCTAATTTGCCCACTTTCAGGGATGAGCATAGCTGAAGACAAAAGGGTCTGAAACTTTTTGTGACAAGGAATTATGTAATCATAGCATTTCTTATGATCTGTGGTGAATGCAAATACATCTACACCACTTCAAATGGGTGAAATCATTAGCCTTCAGGTGCTCTTCAACAACACTCAAGAAGCTCAACACCATCGAGGGTAAAGCAGCCCATGGGCACCCCATCCATCACCTTCAACATTCACTCCCACCACAACCAACACACATAGGCAGCAGTGTGTACCGTCTACAATATGCACTGCAGCAACTCACCAAGGCTCCTTCAACAATGCTTTCAAACCCACGACCTCTACCACCTGGAGGGGCAAGGGCAGCAGATGCACAGGAACACCACCACCTGCAAATTCCCCAAGTCACTCACCATCCTGACTTCAAACCATATCACCGTTCCTTCATTGGCTCTGGATCAAAATCCTGGAACTTCCTTCTTAACAGCACTGAGAGCATAGCTACGCCACGTGGACTGCAGCGGTCCAAGAAGGTGGCTCACCACCACCTTCTGAAAGGCAATAAATGCTGGCCTTGCCAGCGACGCCTTCATTCCATGAAAAGAAGTTTTTAAAATTCTATTACCTCCTAAAAAATTCAATCAAGTTAGTCAGGCATGACCTACCATTAACAAATCATGCCAACTCTCCTTGATTAATCCATGCACTTCTGATTTTTTTTTTTCAATTATTTGCCCACAACTGACATTAGGCTGGCTGGCCTGAATCACTCAGTCTATCCATTTCTCCCTTTTTAAACAACTGTAAAATGTTGGATAGTGGGATGGCTGGAGATAGGAGAAAAAGGGAAAGCATAAAGCAGAGAGCGAGAGTAGGAAAAGCAAGGGAGAGCAAACAAGAGAGAGAGATTATGAGAAGCGGTGATATATATTCGGCATGTTCTCATCTAGAACAAAAAAGTTAAGAGATGATGTGTTCTTAAGAGTCTGAAAGACAAGATAATGTTAACTAGTTATTTCACCTTGTCCAGAACATTACAAGCCGGGGATTTAGCCTATGCTTGAAGGTGGGTAAATTCATAAACTAATTTGCAGAAACAATATTTCAGTAAGCGAGCAGTCAATCTATGGAACACATTCCCTAGGGAGTTTATAGAACCAGTGAGTATTGATTCGTTCCAATGCAAATTAGATAGGTGTCTTTCAAAAAAAAATAACATTTTGGAATAAAGAACAAGTAATCTGATGCATTCTACAAGTAATTTCAAGTATAACATATGGCAAGTCTAACATGCTTGGGAGAAACCTACGATTACCAAAGCTCTCCCGTCAGTCATGTCATGCCTGAGTATATTGTCAAATAACAGGCAAGGGACTATACAAACATATAAATTAGCAGCAGTAGGCCGCTCGGCCCCTCAATCCTGCTCCAGCATTCAATAAGATCATGGTTTATCTGATTGTAAACTCATATTCCTGCCTATCCCGATAACCTTTCACCCCGTTATCAAGAACCTATCTATTCTGCCTTAAAGATATTCAAGGACTCTGCCTCAACCACCTTTTGAGGAAGAGAATTCCAAAGTGTCTCAACCCTCAAGAAAAAAATTTCCTCATCTCTATCCTAAATGGGCGACCCCTTATTCTTAAACAGGGGCCCCTAGTTCTAGATTCTTCCACAAGAGGAAACATCCTTTCCACATTCACACTGTCAAGACCCCTCAGGATCTTATATGTTTCAATCAAGTCACCTCTTACTCTTATAAACTCCAGCAAATAGAAATCTAGCCTGTCCAATCTTTCCTCATAAGACAACCCGTCAATTCCTGGTTTTAGTTTAGTGCACCTTCTCCAAACTGCTTCCAACGCATTTACATCCTCCCTTAAATAATGAGGCTAATACTGTACACCGTACTCCAGATGTGGTCTCCCTAATGTCCTGTTTCACTGTAAGTATAACCTCCCCACTCCTGTATTCAATTCCCCTTGCAATAAATGATAACATTTTATTAGCTTTCTTAATCACTTCATGCACTTGCATACTAACCTTTTGCGATTCAGGCACTACGTCACCCAGATCCAACTGCACCCCAGAGCTCTGCAATCAGTCACCATTTAGATAATAAGTTTCAATATTGCAACTGTGAATATCCTTGAAAAGTAATAACTGGTTGTAAATCACTTTGGGATGTCCAGAGGTTGAAAAAAAGTGCTCCAAAACTCTGCTGCCCATATCTTCACTTGCTCCAAGCTCTGTTCACTCATAGGAACATTCAAGTTAGGAGGAGTAGACCACTCAGCCCTTCAGGCCTGCTCTGCCATTGAATAAGATCATGGTTGATCTGACTGCAACCTACCACCTACCCCAGATAATCTTTCACTCCCTTGTTTATCAAGAATCTATCTAGCTGTGCCTTAAAAATACTCAAAGCTGCTTCCGCTGCCTTTTGGGGAAGAGAGTTCCAAGGACTGGCTATCCTGAGAGAAAAAATTTCTTCTTATCTCTATCTAAAATGAGCGACCCCTTATTTTTAAAACAGTGCCCCCAGTTCTAGATTCTCCCACAATGAGGAAACATCCCATCCACATCCATCCTGTCAAGACATCTTGCCAACCAAAAAAAGACCCAATTATGGCTATCCTGTTTCATGTAAGCTAGCCAATCTCCTATCGTGCCAATATGTTAACCACCCCCCACCATCATTGAGCCTTTATTTTCAGCAATAACCTTTGATGTGGCACTTTATCAAATGCTTTCTGGAAATCAAAGTACTGTACATCCACCAGTTCCCCTTTATCCACAGTACATGATTCCTTCAAAGAACTCCAATAAATTGGTTAAACATGATTTCCCTTTCACAAAACCTTGTTGACTCTGCCTGATTGCCTTGAATTTTTCTAAGTGCCCTGCTATAACATCTTATAGCTTCTAACATTTTCCCTATGACAGATGTTAAGCTAACTGGGCTGTAGTTTCCTGCTTTATTCTTTTTGAATTAAGGAGTTACAGTTGCTATTTTCCAATCTAATTGCACTTCACTGAATCCAGGGAATTTTGGACAATTAAAACCAACACACCAACTATTTCACTAGACACTCCTTTCAAGACCCGATGATGAATTCCATCAGGGCCCAGGGATTTGTCAGCCCGCAGCTCTAACAATGTGATAAATACTGCTTCCCTGGTGATTGTAATTTTCTTCAGTTCCTGCACTCTTCATTGAGCCAGGGTTAATCCCCTGGCTTGGCGGTAATGGTAGAGAGGAGGATATGCCGGGCCATGGGGTTACAAATTGTGGTTAAGTACAATTCTGCTGCTGCTGATGGCCCACAGTGCCTCATGGTTGCCCAGTCTTGATTGCTTGATCTGTTCGAAATCTATCCCATTTAGCACAGTGAAGGGTATCCTCAATGTGAAGGCAGGACTTCGTCTCCACAAGGACTGTGCGGTGGTCACTTCTACCGATACTGTCATGGACAGATGCATCTGTGGCAGGCAGGTTGGCGAGGATGAGGTCATGTAGGTTTTTCCTTCTTCTTGGTTCCCTCACCACCTACCGCAGACCCAGTCTAGCAGATTTGTCCCTTAGGACTCAGCCAGCTCATTCTGTGGTAGTGCTACAGTCTTGATGATGAACATTGAATTCCCCCACCCAGAGTACATTCTTCACCCTTGTCTCCCTCAGTGGTTCCCCCAAGTGGTGTTCAACATGGAGTACTTATTCATCAGCTGAGGAGGGCACATTACATGATAATCAGCAGGAGGTTTCCTTGCTGATGTTTGACCTGATGCCATGAGACTTCACAGGGTCTGGAGTCAATTTTGAGGGCTCCCAGGGCAACTCCCTCCTGACTGTATACCTCTGCCACATACCCAGGGATGGTGGTGGTGACATGATCTGTGATTACGTGGGTAAGGCTATGTCAGGTTGTTGCTTGACTAGTCAGTGAGTCAGCTCTCCCAATTTTGGCAAAATCCCCCAGTAAAGAGGGCTTTGCAGGGTCAACTGGGTTTGCCATTATCGATTCCAGTGCCTCGGTCGATGCCAGGTGGTCCATCTGGTTCATTCCTTTTTATTGACTTCATAGCGGTTGGATACAACCGAGTGCCGTTCTAAGCCATTTCAGCGAGCATTTAAGAGTCAAGCACATTCCTGGGGATCTGGAGTCACATGCCAAATGAGGACAGCATTAGTGAACCAGATGGGTTTTTCCAACAATAGACATTTTTCAGTGGACATTTAATTCCAGATTTTTATTGAATTCAAATTCCACCATCTACCGTGGTGGGATTTGAACCCAGGACCCCAGAACCCTGGGTCTCTGGATTACCAGTCCACTATGTCACTATGATTATCAGGAACTAGGAACTAAATTAAAGAACAGGTCCTCAAGGGTTATAATCTCCGGATTACTACCCGAGCCACGTGCAAATTGGCATAGGGACGCGAGAATAAGGGAAGTAAACACGTGGCTAAAGGAGTGGTGTGGGAAAAGAGGGGTTCCATTTCATGGGGCACTGACATCAGTATTGGAACAGGAGGGATCTGTACCGTTGGGACGGTCTCCACCTGAACCGATCTGGGACCAATGTTCTAGGGAAAAGGGTAAATAGGGTGGTCAACAGGACTTTAAACTAGAAAGTGGGGTGGGGGGTGGTGGTAAAACTCCAAGAAGTATAACTAATGGGAAACAAAGCAGCAGGTTAGCGTGTGGGGGGGGTGGATTCAACTTCATGGAAAATTATGAAAAAACTGAAAAGAAAGGAGAGCCCAGGAGAGGCTATTCAAGTCTCCAGAACACAAAATAGGACAGAGTGTTTGGAAAGGGCGAGGAATCTAACTTCAAGCACATCAGATAAAGGGATGGCAATGAGAAAGGGGACAGGAAATACAGGACTGAAGGTGTTGTATCTGAATGCACGCAGTATACGAAAGAAGGTAAATGAGCTTGTGGCGTAGATTGAAATTGGCAGGTATGATGTGGTGGGCATTACAGAGACATGGCTGCAAGGGGATCAGGACTGGGAGCTAAATATCCAAGGACATACATCCTATTGAAAAGATAGGCAGGTTGGCAGAGGGGGTGGCGTTGCTTTGTTAGTAAGAAATGAAATTAAATCAATAGCAAGAAATGACGTAGGGTCAGATGATGTAGAATCCGTGTGGGTAGAGTTGAGGAACCGCAAAGATAAAAAAACCATAATGGGAGTTATGTACAGGCCTCCGAACAGTAGTCAGGATGTGGGGCACAAGATACACCAGGAGATAGAAAAGGTGTGTAAGAAAGGCAAGGTTACAGTGATCATGGGGGGATTTCAATATGCAGGTAGACTGGGAAAATCAGGTTGGTAGTGGATCCCAAGAAAAGGAATTTGTGGAATGTCGACGAGATGGCTTTTTGGAGCAGCTTGGGGTGGAGCCCACTAGGGAACAGGCAATTCTAGATTTAGTGATGTGTAATGAGGCAGATTTGATAAGGGAGCTTAAGGTGAAGGAACCCTTAGGAGGAAGTGACCATAATATGATAGAATTTACCCTGCAATTTGAGGGGAAAAAGCTGGAATCATATGTAACGGTATTACAGTTGAATAAAGGCAACTACAGAGGCATGAGGGAGGAGCTGGCCAGAATTGACTGGGAGATGAGCCTAGCAGGAAAGACAGTGCAACAGCAATGGCAGGAGTTTCTGGGAGTAATTTGGGAGACACAGCAAAAATTCATCCCTAGGAAGAAGAAGCATACTAAAGGGAGGACGAGGCAACCATGGCTGACAAGGGAATTCAGGGACAGCATAAAAGCTAAAGAGAAAGCATACAATGCGGCGAAGAGCAGTGGGAAACCAGGGGATTGGGAAGCCTACAAAGACCAACAGAGGACAACTAAAAAAGAAATAAAGAGGGAGAAGATTTTAAATATGAGGGTAAACTAGCCAGTAATATAAAAGAAAATTGCAAGAGTTTTTTTAGATATATAAAGGGTAAGAGAGAGGCAAAAGTGGACATTGGGCCGCTGGAAAATGATGCTGGAGAAGTAGTAGTGGGGAACAAAGAAATGGCGGAGGAACTGAATAGGTACTTTGCGTCAGTCTTCACAGTGGAAGACACGAGTGACATCCCCAAAGTTCAAGAGAGTCGGGGGGCAGAAGTGAATATGGTGGCCATTACCAAGGAGAAGGTGCTAGGAAAACTGAAAGGTCTGAAGGTGGATAAATCACCTGGACCAGATGGATTACACCCCAAAGTTCTGAAGGAGATAGCTGAAGAGAGTGGAGGCGTTAGTGGCGATCTTTCAGGAATCACTGGAGTCAGGGAGGGTCCCAGAGGACTGGAAAATCCCTAATGTAATCCCCCTGTTTAAGTAGGGAGTGAGGCAAAAGACGGGAAATTACAGGCCGATTAGCCTGACCTCAGTCGTTGGTAAGATTTTAGAGTCCATTATTAAGGATGAGATTTCAGAACACTTGGAAGTGCATGGTAAAAATCGGGCAAAGTCAACATGGTTTCATCAAGGGGAGGTCGTGCCTGACAAATCTGTTAGAATTCTTTGAGGAGGTAACGAGTAGGTTAGACAAAGGAGAACCAATGGATGTTATCTACTTGGACTTCCAGAAGGCCTTTGACAAGTTGCCTCACAGGAGGCTGCTCAGTAAGATAAGAGCCCATGGCGTTAGAGGCAAGGTACTAGCATGGATAGAAGATTGGCTGTCTGGCAGGAGGCAGAGAGTGGGAATAAGGGGGTCCTTCTCAGGATGGCTGCCGGTGACTAGTGGAGTTCTGCAGGGGTCAGTGTTGGGACCACAACATTTCACTTTATACATTAATGATCTAGATGAAGGAACTGAGGGCATCCTGGCTAAGTTTACAGATGATACAAAGATAGGTGCAGGGACAGGTAGTATTGAGGAGGCGGGGAGGCTGCAGAAGGATTTGGACAGGTTAGGAGAATGGGCAAAGGAGTGGCAGATGGAATACAACGTGGGGAAGTGTGAGGTCATGCAGTTTATTCTTCCTACCAGAGGCATAGACTATTTTCTAAATGGGGAGAGAATTCAGAAATCTGGAGTGCAAAGGGACTTGGGAGTCCTAGTCCAGGATTCTCTTAAGGTTAACTTGCAGGTTGAGTCGGTAGTTAGGAAGGCAAATGCAATGTTGGCATTTATTTCGAGAGGACTAGAATATAAAAGCAGGGATGTGCTGCTGAGGCTTTATAAGGCTCTGGTCAGACCACATATAGAATATTGTAAGCAATTTTGGGCCCCGTATCTCTGGAAGGACGCGCTGGCCCTGGAGAGGGTCCGGAGGAGGTTCACGAGAATTATCCCAGGAATGAAAGGCTTAACATATGAGGAACGTTTGGACAGGCTAGGCTTGCATCCTCTGGAGTTTAGAGGCGACTTGATTGAAACATAGAAGTTCCTAAGGGGTCCTGACAGGGTGAATGTGGATAGGATGTTTCCTCTTGTGGGAGAATCTAGAACTAGGGGTCACTGTTTAAAAATAAGGGATGACAGATGAGGAGAAATTTTCCCTGTGAGTAATGAGTCTTTGGAACTCTCTTCCTCCAAAGGGAGTGGAAGCAGAATATTTGAATATTTTAAGGCACAACTAGATAGATGCTTGATAAACAGGTTATCTGGCATAGATGGGAATGTGGAGTTAGGTCATAATCATATCAGCCAAAATCTTATTGAATGGCAGGGCAGGCTTAAGGGGCCGAGTGGCCTACTCCTGCTCCTAATTTGTATGTTTATACATACATTCATCCCCGTACTAATTAATGCACATTCCTGATCCAATAACTCCACAATTTTAAAATCCTCATCCTTATTTTCAAGTTCCCTCTATGGCCTCAAACCCACCCTGCGTCTTTAACTTCCTTCGGATGTACCAGCATCACCTCCAATTCTGGCGACTTGCACACCTCCAATTCTAATTGTTCCACCATTGGCAGCCAAACTTTCAGCTGTCATGTCTGGAATGCCCTCGCTAAACCTCTCAACCTTACTTTCCACCTCTAAAATCTTAATTCTTCTCTTGAGCTTTTAGTCATCTGCCCTGACATCAGCTCCTGTGGCTCGGTGACAAAAAAAATTGTTTTTTTTGTTGTTAAGCCCACTGGGAGATTCTGCCACATTAAAAAAGGCGCTACATATATAAAGCAAATAAAACAGAAAATGCTGGAAATACTGTTTTTTTTAGATTTCCACGTCAAAAGCAAAATACTGCAAATGCTGACAAGTTGCATAAAAATGCAAGTTTTCCTGTTTGGGTCACCTGTCAAAATGTCTTCTTTGGCTGGGGGATGGGGGTAACTTTTTGTCTCCTATGAAGCACCTTGGGGCGTTTTTAAAGGAGGATAACACAGTGCTCTATAAAAGCTTGCTGTAGTCAGTGACAGTGCAACAACATATCCAGTCCCCACTGCCCCCACTCACCTCCGCAGTACAGTTCCGCGTCCTTCTCCCCGCGCACCTGGGGAACCAGCACCAGCAGCAACAGCGCGAGCCCCCGGCACCACCGCCAGACCATGTTCAATCCACGCGTTTCCTTCCAACCGTCACCACATCGGAGGTGGGACAGAAGAGCCCCGAGAAACTGACCGCTACCCAACACCGGTTTAATAAAAAACGAGGAAGGAGGGAGTGAAAGTTTCTGTCGAGTTAAAAGTTGTGTATAAAAGCGACGTCCAGGCCGCTCTTAAATTAAGGTCGAACTTGTCTAACGGGAGCCCGTACGCTGTCCATCACTCCATCTCTCTCGTTAATCTTTAAATTGCCGGATCGATGGGACCTTATGTCCCACACAGGGATCAGAAGAGAGCTGGACACCGGCTCGCGCGAGTGGGTGAGCGCCGCCTCTTCAACGAACGGAGCGCCCCGCCCCTATCGCAGGGAGCCTCCGCCTTACGATCCCCGCCCCTATCCCTGAGAGCCTTCGCCCTGAGCCCCGCCCCTTACCACTGCAAGCCCCGCCCCTATTCCTGAACGCCTTCGCCCTGAGCCCCGCCCCTTACCATTGCAAACCCCGCCCCTATCCCTGGTAGCCGTCGTCCTACGAGCCTCGCCCCTTATCACTCCAAGACCCGCCCCATCCCCGAGCCCTATGTGCCCCGCCCCTTACCACCACAGGCCCCTCCCCTATGCCTGAGATCCTTAGCCTTCGGAGCCCCGCTCCTTCTCATTGCAAGCCCCGCCCCTATCACTGAGAACCTTGGCCCTGCGAGCCCCGCCCCTATTCCTGCATACCCCACCCCATTGTCCCCGCCCAGCTTTATCCTCCGCGTGCAGCCTCCGAAAGTTGCCACGTAGGATACAGGAAAGGGTCACGTGACCAGTACGTCTTGGCATTTCACCTCCCAGCCAGTAAGCTGTGGCAACGTAGACGCACCCTGAAAGGTAACCAATGAGAAACCTGAATGAGGGAGGGAAACATCCACCTTTCGGAACAGTGCAACAGTCTCAAGAGTGGAGTTGCTAAGTCTAAGTATAAGCAGAATAACTTTGTTTAATCTAACTTTATTATATTAGAAACGAATACCTATCTTATTAATAATAAATTAAAAACAGAAAATTCTGGAAATACTCGGCCAGCCTGGCAGCATCTGTGGCAAGAGAAACAGAGGAAATGTTTTGAGTCGAATTCTTCAGAACTGAAAGATGATAGCAATGTGATGGGTTATGTGCTATTGAAACGGAGGGGAGGAAGATCAAAAGGGAAGGTCTGGGGGGGAGGGGGGATGGAGTAGAGATTAAATGACAAAGATGTAATGGAACAAAAGGCAAAGGGATTGGAAATGGTTGTAGTAAAAAGACAAAGCGTTTGTCCAGATTGAGAGTAAATGCCAGAATAATGAAAAGTTCCAACTGAAAGCAAAAACATGAAAACAAGATTCAAACTGGCACCTGGCAAAAAACATTAAAATAGGTGACAGAGTTCTAATTTTATGAGTAATTTGCCTAGGTAGTATAATTTTTTTCTTATTCATTCATGGGATGTGGGCTTCGCTGGCTAGGCCAGCATTTATTGCCTATTCTTAAACTCCCTTGAGAAGGTGGCGGTGAGCTGCTTTCTTGAACTTCTGCAGTCCATGTGTTATAGGGACACCCACAGTGCTGTTAGGAAGGCAGTACCAGGATTTTGATCCAGTGACAGTGAAGGAAAGGCGATATACTTCCAAGTCAGGATGATGAGTGGCTTGGAGGGGAACTTCCAGGGCTTACTGCAGGGACTTCTAAATGTTGTCTACGTTGCTTTCATGGTCTTGCTAATTTATGTTTTGTTCAGTGAAGTTGCAAAACCTGAGCCCCAGCAGAGGGTCTCCTTTGAATGGTTTAGGTAGAGAAACAGTAGCGGAAAGGTCGGTACCCAGAGGACGTAGATTTAAGGTTATTGACATAAAACAGAGGTGACTTGAGAAAAACATTTTTTGTGCAATGAGTTGTTATCTGGAATGCACTGCAATAGTACAACAGTACAATGGTTACGTCAATGGTAACATTCAAAAAGAATTGGATAAATGTTTGAAGGAAAAACAGAGAGGACTGTTGTTAGTAATTAAGAAAAGTGGATGACTACAGAAACCACTTGTGTTCTCTTTGTATTAAACTATCTTCTTTCAGATCAAAGGAATCTGCAATTGCAGCATCTACAGCACAGAAGAACATTGCAATGAAACAGAAATATAGTTGAACTAAGAAACCTTAGAAGACAATGCCTGTTAGAGTTTTACTTCCTGGCCTGAATCTCTCTCTATATACTGGGAGTTAGTTTATGTAGACGTTATTCCACTCATCTCTCATAAGTTTAGCAGAGGAGCCACAGAAATGGTACAATTCAGGATTCAGTGATTGCACCATTTTCTATAGTTCTCTGCCAAAGTTATGACAAGATGAGTTGGAGACACCCTCCCCCTTCCCACCCCCCACCCCATGGAAATTCCTGATTTTCCGAGTTGGAATAAGACTAATTCACCTTTCTCCCCTTAATTCAATTGAATTTCACCTAGCAAAAACAGCATCTTCAGATGGGATGGTAGGTAAGGACCTTCTTACTGCTCTGAAGCCAGCCACTAAAAAATGCATACCAGCAGCCTGTATCGAAAATCGAGGCTTTAGTTAGTGGAGGATCAACCGGTGCTGCTACTGCATTTCATGCACTGGTCTCTTGTGAATAATTATATTAATATAATTTTCAACTTCATTTTCTTTTCTCTGAAGTGCTGTTCAGTTGTCTTTGTGTTTGTTAAACTGGATTAGTTTAAAGCTGACATAATCCTCTGTACTGGCTCAAAAATCAGCATCCAAGCCCCAGCTGATGAAAGCAAGTTTGAGGAATGGAGCTGACGGAAAGCTGAGGCACTGGAGAACAGGACCAGGTTCTGTGTCGGGAAAATTGCTGGAGGTATTGGAGAAGAAAAGGTTGAATTTATTTTAATTTTTGTAATTTTATTCATATTTTTTGTAATTTTATTTTATAATTTGTTAAAATTTTAATTGTTAAGTCTATGTAATGGAATGGCTGGGGAACAACAGCCAGTGCTTAAAGGAGTTTGAAATCAATTAAGTGGATTGCTGATTTTATGGTGACTACTGATTGTTCATTGGTAGCTTAGTAGTCAATAACATTTTTCAAATGTTGCAGTATTTGTATAGACAGTAGTATCTGGTTAGTCCATCAGAATTTAAGTCAATCAGCAAGGCTTGTTTAACCATGCAAGGATGAGAAATTCTGACCTTTGACATGTCTTTCTGACCACAGCCATCCATCTCTGTGGTCCTTTGCTTCGTTCTGTATGTACAGAACATAACCCAGCAAGGCCATGATCTGTTGTTCGTATGGACTTCATCCTGGATTACATGCACTAACTGTATAGAATGCTGAGGTCACTTCAGTGATTTGACACAAATGCATTGGTCCACAGTCTTGACAGCCATAGAAGGTTTAGAAAAGGGAAAACTAATGTTTCTACCCACTTGAAGTCTAACAATTTCACCCATTTGAAGTTCCCTAGAGGCATTTCACTACTGATAATGTAAATTGCTATAATTTTCCACCCCTTTCACACTGCAGTGACTTTTCTACTTTACGCTATAATATGTACATAATTCTTTCTCACAAAAATGTTCAGAACTTTCTGTCTTCACCGACTTTCATTCCTGACTATGTGTGATTCATTATTTTTTAGCAGTAACGCTATAATTTGGCGATTGGGAAGGTGCAGTGATGATTCACCAGAAAGAGACTAAAAGCACGAAACTTTGTTTTTATTCTTTCATGGGATGTAAGCATAACTGATAAGGCCAGCATTTGTTGCTCATCCCTAATTGTATTTGAGAAGCTGGTGGTAAATTGACTTCTTAAACAGCTGAAGTGCATCTGGTGCAGGTATACCCTCAGCGCTGTTAGGAAGAGAGTTCCAGGGGTTTGACAAACTGACAGTGAAGGAACGGTGATACAGTTCCAAGTCAGGATGGAGCGTGGCTGCGAGAGGAACTTGTAGTTGGTGCTGTTCCTGTGTGTCTGCTAACCTAGCCCTTCTAGAAGGTAGAGGTCACGGATTTGGAAGGTGCTGCCAAAGGAGCTTTGGTGAGTTGCTGCAGTGCATATGGTACACACAGCTGCCGCTGTGTGTCAGTGGTGGAGGGAGTGAATGTTTAAGGTGTTGGATGGTGCGTCAGTGAAGTGTACTGCTTTGTCCTGGATTGTGGCAAGTTTCCATAGTTCTTTCATGGGATGTCGATGTCACTGGCAAGGCCAGCATTTGTTGCCCATCCCTAATTGCCCTCAAAGTTGATGGTGAGCCTCTTTCTTAAACCACTGCAGTCCATCTGGTGCAGGAACATCCACAGTGCTGTTTGGAAGGGAGTTCCAGGATTTTGATCCGGCGACAGTGAAGGAACTGAGTATTGTTGGACCCACACGCAGCCATGCTAGCAGAGAGTATCCCATCACACTCCTATCTTGTGCTTTGTAGATGGTGGAGTCACAAGGTGAGTTATTTGCCACAGAATTCCCACGATATTTATATGGCTGTTCCAGTTCAGGTTCTGGTCAATGGTAACCCCCCAGGATGTTGATAGTCGGGGATTCAGTGATGGTAATGCAATTGACTGTCAAAGGGAGATGGTAAGATTCCCTCTTGTTGAAGATGGTCATTGCCTGGCTCTTGTGTGCTGCGAATGTGACATTGCCACTTATCAGCCCAAGTCTGAATGTTGCCTAGGACTTGTTGCATATGGACGCGGACTGTTTCAGTATCTGAGGAATCACTAATGGTACTGAATGCTGCGCAATCAGCAAACACCCTGACTTCTGACTTTATGATGGAGGGAAAGCCATTGATGAAACAGCTGGAAATGGTTTTATGTGGGACACTGCCCTTTGAAATTCCGGCAGAGATGTCCTGAGGATGAGATGATTGGCCTACAACAACCACACGTGTTTTTCTTTGTACTAGGTATGACTCCAAACAGTTGAGAGTTCTCTTCCTGATTCCCATTGACTCCAGTTTTGCTAGGGCTCCTTGATGACACACTTGGTCAAATGCTGCCTTGATGTCAAGGGCAGTCACTGTCACCTCACCTCTGGAGTTCAGCTCTTTTGTCCATGTTTGCACCCAGGCTGTAATGAGGTCAAGAGCTGTGTGGCCCTGGTGGAACCCAAACTCAACATTGGTGTGCAGGTTATTGCTGAATAAATAGAAGCCTGCCCGTGGTGTTGCTCAATATAAGGACCTTGGGGCTCCATCATTGTCCGCATGATTTTGTTGGGTCGGTGATCAGATTTCATTGATGGGGTTGGTGATCAGATTTAGTGACGTGTCAAATCACGATGACCAGAATCACCTTACCGGTGTAGCTTTCTTCCACCTTCGTAGCCAGTGAGAGTCAGTCTTCCTTCGCCTGTTCTACCATTGAGGACTTTTTGGACCGCACTTTATCTGGCATCTCTCCCTGACCTTGCCGCCATGGATGACTCTACCAGGCCCAAGGAGCACCCAACGGCATCACTCAAAAGGATTGTCTGAATGCACAAGCCTCTCCATCACGTCAAGGTGGCAATACACAAAGAAAGTTGAGTAAGTGCCACTCTGTCGGCAACACCCTCCATCATTTTGCTGATGATCAAGAGTAGACTGATGGAATGGTAATTGCCAGGTTGGATTTGTCCTCCTTTTTGTGGACAGGACATATGTGGGCGATTTTCCACATTGCCTGGTAGATACCAGTGTTGTAGCTGCACTGGATCAGCTTGGCTAGGGCGCGGCTAGTTCTGGAGCACAAGTGCCGGGCTGTTGTCAGGGTTGAAAGCCTTTGCACTATGCTGTGCATCACCTGTTTGACATCTTGTGGAGTCTTACGTGGCACAAAGGAAGATGATTGTGGCAGTTGGGGGCCAATCATCTCAGCCCCAGTACAGCGCTGCATGAGTTCCTCAGGCCCAGCCATCTTCCACTGCTTCATCAATGACATTCCCTCCATCATAAAACCAGAAATGAAAATCTTTACTGATGATTGCATAGGTCCATAGCTTCTGAGCTCCGGGACGTCATAACTGGGGGTACCCCAAAAATACGCTGGGGAACCCCCTTCGCCTCTTACTCGAAATTCCAGTGGATACAAGCCTAACCTGTTCAACCCTTCCTCATAAGATAACCTGCCCATTCCTGGTATTAGTCTAGTAAACCTTCTCTGAACTACTTCTGACGCATTTACATCTTTCCTTAAATAAGGAGACCAGTACTGTACACAATACACCAATGCCCTGTACAGCTGACGCATAACCTTCCCACTTTTGTGATCAATTCGCCTCGCAATAAATGAAAACATTTTATTAGCTTTCCTAATTACTTGCTGTACCTGCAGATGAACCTTTTGAGATTCATGCACTCGGACACCGAAATCCCTCTGAATCTCAGAGCTCTGCAATCTCTTCACCATTTCAATAATCAGCTACTTTTTTATTCTTCCTGCTAAAATGAACAATTTCACATTTTCCCACATTATACTCCATTTGTCAGATCTTTGCCCACTCGCTTAACCTATCTATGTTACTTTGTAGCCTCCTTATGCCTTCTTCACAATTTACTTTCCTACCTATCTTTGTGTCGTCAGCAAATTTAGCTACCATTCCTTCGCTCCCTTCATCCAAGTCATTTATATAAATTGTAAAAGTTGAGGCCCCAGCACTGATCCCTGTGGCACATCACTCATCATATCCTGCCAACCAGAAAAAGACCCATTTATGCCATTCTCTGCTTTCTATTAGCTAGCCAATCTTTTATCCATGCCAATATGTTACCCCCTGGGGATTTTTCAGCCCACAGCCCCAACAATTTGCTCAATACCACTTCCCTGCTGATTGTAATTTTCTTGAGTTCCTCCCTCCCTTCCATTTCCTGATTTACAGCTTTTTCCGGGATGTTACTTGTGTCCTCTATGGTGATGACTGAAGCAAAATACCTGTTTAATTCATCCGCCATCTCCCTACTTTCCATTACCAATTCCCCAGACGAACACTCGATAGGACCAACGCTCACTCTTTTCTTAATTAAGTATCTTTCGAAACTCTTACTATCCTTCTTTATATTATGAGCTAGCTTTCTCTCATACTCACATTTTTCCCTCCATATTAATCTTTTTGTCATCTTTGCTGTTCTTTATATTCTTTCCAATCTTCTGACCTGCCACCTGTCTGCGTAATTATATGCTGCTGCTTTAAGTTTGATGCTGTCTTTAACTTTTTAAATTAAACACGGATGGTATACCCTCTCCTTGGGAATTTTCTTTCTCATTGGAATATATATTTTCTGTGTATTCTGAAATATCCCTTTAAATGTCTGCCACTGAACTCCTATTGCCATATCCCTTAACCTCATTTGCCAGTTCACTTTAGCTAGATCTGCTTTCATGCCGTCATAATTGCTCTTATTTAAATTTAAAATACTAGTCTTGAACACGTTTGTTTCTCCCCCAAAATGAATGTAAAATTCAATCATATTATGATCGCTGCTACCGAGGGGTGCCTTCACTAGAAGGTTATCAATTAATCCTATCTCGTTGCTCAGGTCTAGTATAGCCTGCTCTCTGCTTGGCTCCAGAATGTGCTGTTCTAAGAAACTATCCCAAAAACATCCTAAGAACTCCTCATCTATGCTACCTTCGCCAATCTGTCTTTTTGAGCCTATATGTAGATTAAAATCCCCCATGATTATTGCTATACCTTCCTGGCAAGCTCCCATTATCTCTTCTTTTATACTCTGTCCCACTGTGTAGTTACAATTAGGCGGCATGCACCACTCCACAAGTCACTTCTTGCCTTTATCATTCCTCATCTCAACCCAAACTGCTTCTACATCCTGGTTTCCTGAACTTAGGTCATCCCTCTCTAATGTGCTAATACCATCATTAATTATCAGAGCCACCCCTCCATCCTTTCCTAATTTCCTTTCCTTTCTAAATGTCACATACCCTTCAATATTAAGGTCCCAATCTATGTCATCCTGTAGCCAAGACTCTGTAATGGCTATCAGATCATACTTATTCTTTTCTATTTGTGCTATTAGTTCATCTGTTTCTCGAATGCTATGTGTTTAGATACAGAGCCTTTATTTTTGTCCTTTTATTATTTTTAAAACATCTAGCCTTATCTGCAGATTTACTCATAGATTTGTACTCTCTGTCCCTTCCTGTCACAGTCTGTTTATCATTTGCCATATTTGCCTGTCTCTCTTGCCTTGTCTCTACTCTTTGGTTTACCACATCTTCCCAAATTTGATCCCTTGCCCCCACTATTTAAAATCCTCTCTGCTTCCCTAGTTAGGTGGCTCGTGAGGACACCAGCTCCAGCACAGTTGTTATGACATGGCAGATGATGTGCGCTAGGCTGACCAAATCCACGAGGGAAACTTGGTTGTGCTATCACAATGGTTTTGCAATTTGTATTTATTATGAGATGCATGCACTGAATTAAGAAGTAATAAGTCCGCCAAGATCTTCAGAGATTTTAAAAATTTAATGAAAATATTTATTAACAAAATAAAAGATTTCAAGCACATATATAAGACTACAATTACTATTATAATAACTCCTGAAATTCCTAATTAACCTGACTCTCAGTTAAACTCCTTTAAGGCAATGATCCAAATTAGATTTTAGATTTAAAACAGGATCAGCAAGTTAACACAATACCCTGGACAGTGGAATTGCAAATGACTTTTCTCCAGCTTTAGGGCCATTAGATAGCAGACTTATGCACAAATGCTGGAGGCTTCATTAAGGCTAATTCACACACTCCTGTTAGATCTTACATGGCCTTCTGACACATAACCTTTCATTCTCCTTTATATGGGTTTCTCTCTTTTTAATATGTAAATTCTATTGTTCCATATGTCTTTGAAACTGCATCTTCCTGATAATATAAAAACTTTAATATTTCCAATATTATCAGTAACCTTTGTGAAAAATAAACACATTCCTTAGCCTTGCTTATCTGGCTAGTTGCAAAGACTAGGATCCCTTCGAAATGCAAATCTCCCTCCATTTATCTAAAAATGCAAATTCCCTTCACACCTTACATGCTAAGCCAGCACCCATGTTTACACATTAGCATGTCAAGTACCTAGCTTCTTTTGATGATTTAAACTTGTAGGCTATTTGACTACAAATGTAATTAAATCACATACAGACGGACCCAACTATACTTACCCCGTACCCCCATAAACCTACTTCACAATAAACCAGAGAAACAGTGAAAAAAATGTTAGTTTCATGACACGATTCAGGTGTAGACTGTCCCTACAGTACAGATTACACTTTCCCCAATACTGGTGCCAGTGCCCCACAAACCAGAACCCACTTCTCACACACCAGTCTTTGAGCCACACATTCATTTTTCTAATCTTATTTGTCCTATGCCAATTTGCACATGGATCAAGTATTAATCTAGAAATTATTACCTCTGAGGTTCTGCTTCTTAATTTGGTGCCTAGTTCGTCATACTGAATATGCAGACCCTTCTTCCTCATCCTGCCTATTTCATCGGTACATACGTGGACCACGACCACTGGATCCTCCCACTCCCACTGCAAGTTCCTCTCCAGCTCTGAGCAGACATTCCTGGCACCAGGTAGGCAACAAAGCCATCTTGTCTCTCGCTCTTTGCTACAGGGAACAGTATCAAGCCCCCTTACTATACTGTCCCCTACATCCCTTTTTGATTCCCCCCCCCCCCCCCACTTGGACGGTTTGCGGTACCACGGTGCCATGGTTAGTTTGCTCATCCACCCTGCAGCCCCCACTTGCCTGATCCCACTTATAACCCATTAACACAAAAAGCAGGACAAATCCAACCCGGCCAATTACTGCCCCATCAGTCTACTCTTGCTCATCAGTAACGGAAGGGGTCATCAACAGTGCTATCAAGCGGCACTTGCTTAGCAATAACCTGCTCAGTTTGGGTTCCGCCAGAGCCATTCAGCTCCTGACATCATTACAGCTTTCGTTCAAACATGGACAAAAAATGCTGAACTCCCGAGATAAGGTGATTGTGACTGCGCTTGACATCAAGGCAGCATTTGACCGAGTGTGGCATCAAGGAGCCCTAGCAAAATTGGAGTCAATGGGAATCAGGGGGGAAATTCTCCGCTGGTGGGAGTCATAGTTAGCACAAAGGAAGGTGGTTGTCGTTATTGGAGGTCAGTCCATCTGGTCAAAGCCCTCATTAAATGGTGAGTGCCAGCTGGCCACATTGAGTACATTACATATGCAATGTTGATTGACATTGGCTTGTAGCCTGTTATCGAGCCCACAAGCTACTTCAGCCTAGTCCAGTGCTAACACCGTGACAACCATGCAGACTGCAGTTGGCCATTCTTTTTATTCTGACTCACTTGCATGCAGGCATTAGTACTGCAGTTTGAGAGCCAGGTGTGGTCCCTCACAGAATCCTTTCCCCATCCTTACCAAGCTCTGACACCTGTGGCAAGCTGTTACATTGATTGAGGTATGCTGGGTCAGTATCTAGAGATGATGCCATCCCACTAGACTGGGAAAGAGTTGCTGTTCACGCTGAACATGTATTTAACTATGCAAAGAGCCATTAGACAGTCGCTGATCTAATATTGCAGTTTAATGTTTGCTGGCAAGCTGACGCTAGGTAGATTGTAATCCCTGTCACTGCTCCCAGACCGGTCTGTGACCCCTGGGCCATCACACTCCCTGGTCCTGCTAGAAGGGTGAAGAGTGATGGGAGAAATGGCAGAGGAAACGAGCAATTCCTGAATTGCACATTCTGTGTGGAAACTGTATTTTTGTTGTGTGACCACACAAAATGGGCTAAACACTCCCAAATTGCAATAAAAAGGCAAAACCACAAGTAACTTAATTGAAGCAAAAATCTCAGCATAAGCGCAAACACAAGCGAGATACCAGCAAGTTCCATCTTGCCTCTGACACAGTTATTACTTTGATAATCTGCTATACTCAGAACTTCACCCTCCCTGTGTCCAACTGTTGTGAAAGTATAATAGTTTTCATAATATTTTTCTGGTTAATTGTGAAGTAGGTTTATGGGTGTAAGTATAGTTGGTTCTGTCTGTGTGATTAAATTAGAGTTGGAGTCAAGTAGACTGCAAGCTTCAAATTATCAAAAGAAGCTTGGTGTAGAAATGTGTTTGAATTGCGAATGAGTAAACATGGATATTGGCTTAACATGTAAGGTGTGAAGAGAATTTGCATTTTTTTAGATAAATGAAGGGATTGTTTGGATTTCAAAGGGATGTTAGTCTGTTTACAACTAGCCATATAAGCAAGGCTAAGGAGTGTGTTTATTTTTCCCAAATGTTGCTGACAATATTGACAACATGAAAGTTTTTGTATTATGAGGAAGATACAGTTTCAAAGGCATATGGAACAATAGAATTTACATATTAAAGAGAGAGAAACATATATAAAGGAGAATGAAAGGCTACGTGAGGCGAGGCCTTGTAAGATCTAACAGGAGTGTGTGAAACAGCCTTCAGAAGCCTCTAGCCATTTGTGCAAAAGTCTGCTCTGTAAAATTACTGAAGTTGGGGAAGTTATTTGGAATTCCACTGTCAAGTGGGTACTGTGTTAACTTGCTAGTTTTGTCTTAAATCTAAAATCTATTTTGGACTGTTGCCTTAAACGGGGTGTCAGGAAGATATAATAATTCTCTTAATATTATTGGAATTTATTGTGAAATAAAGTAATAGTGGGGTCTGTGCTTATGGGGATGTGTGTGTGTGTGTGTGTGTGTGTGTGCATGCGTGTGTCTTAATTGAATTGGGGAGAAAGTGTCAGTTCTGTTACCAGTACTGGGTGACTCATTAAAAGCAAGGATTAGTGGGCCTTACAGGATTGAAAAGAAGCTGAGAGAACTAAATTATTTAATATTCCAGATAGAAGAAAGAAGCAGAGGGTCTGTCGTGTAAATATGCTTAAAAAGTACTTTGACAGGGAAGAGGATCAACAGAAGGTATAAGTGGTGGTAGAAAATGAGAAAGAGGTAGAAATGCAAGATTCTGAAATTGATTTTCCTCTAATCAAATTGGGTAATGAGGGAGTACGTGAATATTTAAATGTAATATTGAGTTATCTTTCAGACAAGTGTCAAAGTAATTTGGGGAAGCCATTGCAGTCACACAAAGATAATTGCGGGAATAAGCCGGGAAGTACAAATTTAGCTGCAACATCCTTATAGCTTAAATACAGCAAAGTTATCAAAAGTACGGAAAGAAATCAAATTCATGCTTCAAAATGATATCATTGAATATAGTTGCAGTAACTGGAGTTCGCCTATTGTGCTGGTACCGAAACCAGTTGGAACACAAAGACTGTGTATGGATTATCGAAAGGTGAATGCAGTGATAAAAGCAAATTCATATCCTACACCACATTGGAATTGCACATTGAGAAAGTGGAACAATCAAAATTTATCAAAAAGATTGACTTGCTAAAAGGATATTGGCAAGTACCGTTATCAGAGAGCGCAAAGGAGATATCGGCTTTTGTGATGCCAGATGGACTATATCAGTTTAAAGTCATGCCATTTGGCATGAAAAATGCACCTGCAACATTTCAAATGATGACAAAGTGATTGCAGGTCTGAGCAATTTTGCTGTGTATATTGATGACTTGATAGTTTTCAGTCAGACGTAGGAGGAGCATTTACAAAATCTGGAAGAATTATTTACTCAATTACAAGAAGCTAACTTCATGGTGAACATGGCTAAAGGTGAATTTGCAAAAGCGCAAGTTACGTATCTAGGCCATAACATCGAACATGGTAAGGTGGCTCTGAGAGATGTGAAAGACAAGGCTATCATGGATTTCCCTGTGCCTACAACAAAACAAGAGGTTTTGAGATTTCTGAGCATGAGTGGGTTTTATCGGAAATTTTTACCAAATTTTAGTGGTGTAGTTGCTCCATTACCTGAACTATTAAAAAAATAGCGTCAGAAGGCATTTAACAGTTTGAAAACTGTACCAACTATGACACCAGTTTCGGCAGTACCCAATTATGCCAGGCAATTTAAGTTGGCCATTGACGTAAGTGAAATAGGCACTGGGGCCGTACTGTTACAAGAAGATGACACTGGAATTGAAAAACCAATAGGGTATTTTTTACAGAAGTTGAATGTACAACAAAGAAGATATTCAACGATTGAAAAGGAGACTTTGGGTCTGGTGTTAGTGTTGCAGCATTTCGAGATTTATGTTGCAAACAATTTGTGGGAAACAATGGTTTATACAAACCATAATCCTTTAAAGTTTCTGGACAAATTTTGAGATAGAAGTGCAAGGCTATTCAGATGGAGTTTATTACTGCAACTATTTAATCTACAGATTATACATGTGATGGGATGAGAAAATCTGATTGCAGATGCAGATGCAAAAGTTTGAAGCTTAAAGGGAAAATTGGACATTTTAAAGCCTGGACACTGGACTGGAATAATTTCTGTTGATGCCAAGAATTTATATATATATATTATTATGTTAATTCATGCATCTGATAATGTAATAGTGTAATAAGTATAGGAGGTAATGTAAGATGGGTTCAGAAAATGAAGCAGGCTTTTTAAATTATGATGGTTCATTTTTTAATAAGGAGCATATAATAATTCTCATAATGTTATTGGAATTTATTGTAAAGTAGAGTAATTGTGAATTCTGTGTCTATGGCTCTATGTCTGTATATGTGTGTGTGTGAATTAATTGAATTAATGGCAGCTGGTCTGAAGGCTTTGATGGAACAGAAGATAAGCTAGGTTTGAAATGTTAAGTCAGTAAACATAGGTATAAAGGGAACATTTGCAGTTTTAAAGAAACCAGACTAGATTAATTTCAAAAGAGGGTGTGAAATGTTTCACCTAGCCAGGAGCAGTTAAGAAACAGTATGTTTATTTTTCCCAAAGATTACTGGTAAATTGGTACTATGAGAGATTTTTATTATCAGAGAGGTAAAGTTCAAAGACATAGTGAAAGAATGGGAATTTACATTCAAAGGAGAAAACATGGATAAAGAAGAGAAGGCTGTGTGCAAGGGAAGGCATTCTAGAATCTAACAAGTGTGTAAGCCTCCAGCATCTACGCCTCAAGTTGCGGTCTACAAAGAACTGAAGTTAAGAAAACTCACACATTTGACTGGTTCAGGGTATTGTGTGTCACTTTGCCTGGGTCTTTTAAAATCTATGTGTCCTGTTTCCTTAATGAAAGTGTAACTGGGAGTTAGATTAACGAGGGGAGTTAGAAGTTATCATAGTAGTAAATTTATCATAGTAGTAAATTTGTAGTAGTAGTGATTTGTAGGCCCATGTATGTGCTTCAAATGATTTCTTCTATTAATAAAGGTTTAATTTAGTTTTGTAAGAAACCTATAAGACTCAGTGGTCTTATTACTACTGAATTCAAGGCACACATCTCGAAATATATACAAATTGCAAAACAAGTTGTGGTAGTTGTTTCAAGGTTCCCCTTGGGATTTGAGCAGCTCAGCATTTACCAGTGGCTATGCCATAACAGGGGTGTGTAACTGGGAGTCAGATTAATTGGGAATTTTAAGAGTTGTTATAGTAGTAATTTGTACTCTTATGTATATGTTTGAAATCTTCTATTTTGTTAATAAATATTCTAATTTAATTTTAAAAATCTCTGAATGTCTTGGGTGGAATCATTACTTCTGAATTCAGTGCACACATCTTCTTGTAATAAATACAAATTGCAAAATCGTTGTGGTAGCACAACCAAGTTTCCTTTGTGGATTTGGTCCACCTAGCACATATCACCTGCCATGTCACAACAGCAACCAAACCCTGCCTCTTATTACCCGCTTACTATTTACATGCTGGTAGAAGACTTTTGGTTTCATTTTTATGTTAACTGCCATCCTCTCTTGGCCAGTCTTATTTTCCTTTTTGCATCGTCTCACAATTTATGGTTTTATGGCCTAGTTTTAGTTTGAAAAATTCACCATACTCTCTTTTTTGTTTCATACGAACTTGGGAATTAGGAGCAGGAGTAGGTCACTTGGCCCCTCGAGCCTGCTGCACCATTCAATAAGATCATGGCTGATCTGAATGTAACCTCCACTCCACATACCTCCCAATAACCTTTCACCCCCTTGTTTATCAAGAATCTATCTAGCTCTGCCTTAAAAATATTCAAAGACTCTGCTTCCAATGCCATTTGAGGAAGAGAGTTCTAAAGGCTCACAACTTTCTGGGAGAAAAAAATCTCTATCCTAAATGAGCAACCCCTTACCATTTTGCTATCTTCCCTACCATCGAAAGAGCCCTGGTTTTGCTTCCCTATCCTTCACCCTGTTGGAATACACCTAGCCTATTTCTGAAACACTTCCTTCTTAAAGAACCCCCATTATTCTGTTACAGTCTTTCCTGTCAATCTTTGGTTCCACGTTACCTTGGCTAGATCCCTTTTCATCCCCTTTAAGTTGGCACCCTTTCAATTTGGAAGTTCCATTTTAGACTGTTTCCTGCTCTTCTTCACACTAGTAGAAACCTTATGATACAATGGTCACTGTTACCCAAGTGTTCTCCAACAGTAGTCCTATCTGAGATCAGCTAAATCAGCAAACAATCTGGGTCCTGTTGACCTACATAACTCACTACTGGACTCGATGGTGCATTTATCCCCATTGAGGGAGCCTGATGAATAAATTTATTAACGTTCTCCAACCCACAATAGTATTTTGCTGTTTACAGTGTTTCATTGAAAAATATACGAAAGTCCATTTATTTCTGGCTGCGGTGATGTGAAATTTGATAAGGCTCATGTTAGATCATGAACTGAAAAATACCATTTGACATGCAGCAGTTTATGGTTCTTTAGAAAAATTGCCAAGTGGATTATTGTTCCTGATTGTGTCCAGTCACCCATTAAAATCCATAGCATTTCTGTAGACGTCATCCATAAACAGTTCAGCTGCACAAACACACAAGGCCAGTTACTGAACTATTAGGGCTGCTCATGAACTTTTCTGAGCAAACATCAACATTAAAAAAAACTAAGTCATGAGTACTACTTCAGCAATCTGTTAGTGGACATTGCAAGATCATAACAATATGCATAATAAGCCATTGCAAATATTAATTTTTCCATTAGTACCTAGTGTCACAGTAAACTTTTACTAAGATTGAATCCTTATATTTGACTCTTGTGATCTTGTATTTAAAAAAGCAAAGTTTTTTTGTTTGGGAAATGGGAATGAGCAGGACAGCTGTAGCTAAGAGAATAGCTGAGATGAAACTGAAATTGGTAACAGCAACCAGAGTTTAAATTCACTGAATTGAAGAAGATAGCTAATAGTAGTAGCAGGGTCTAGGGAGGGTTTTCACCTTTACAGAAAGAAACTCGAAGATGGTCTTGAGGCAGGAGCAGCTGAAGAGATTGGGTATTTTGATTTTGAGAGGCATCTTCTTCAGAGGTAAACAATTGCAGCTGAGGAACTGAGTGCATAGCTGAAAGTTTGTTGAGTGGGGAGTTCGGTGAGGAGGGGGAAGGAGGTGTTTGTTTCCTTTTGCTTTTTTTACTTTTCTTACCCTGTAGGAATTGGTTCTTACTCTACTACAGGAAAAGGAGCTCGCTATTTGGTGAGTATCTGTTAAGTGGTTCTGGTCTGCTCCAGTCGGAAGGTTTAAAATAGTATACAAACTGGTGGTAAAGTTAATAAAATATATGAAAAATCAACATAAATAAGAATAATATAATAAAGTAATTAATTAAAACACATTCAGGATGGCAGGACTGGTGATGTGTCAATGCTGCAGCATGTGGGCGCTCCTGGGTGCCAGTGTGATCCAGGGAAAACACGTTTGCAATAAGTGTTTGTGGCTCGAGGAGCTTTAGCTCAGAGTCATTGAGCTGGAGGCTGAGCAGCAGACACCGTGATACACCAGGGATGGAGAAGGTTACCTGGATGTTTTGTACCAGGAGGCAGTCACACCACTTAGGATAGGGTCTCCTGATTTGGTTAGTGGTCAGGGACAGGAGGGTGTGACTGCGAGTAAGTTAGGTAAGGGGACTCAGAAGATAGGAGTGTCAGCCTCTGCAATTATCCAATAGGATTGAGGTTCTCTCAGCTTGTTTGGATGAGAGTGGAGGTGGCAAGGTGGATGAGCAAACTGACCATGGCACCATGGTACAAGAAGCCATTCAAGTGGGGGGAGCAAAGAGGAATGTAGTAGTAGCAGGGTCCAGTATAGCGAGGGGATTTGACACTATTCTCTGCAGTAAAGAACAAGAGTCCAGATGGCTGTGTTGGTTGCCTGCCTGAACCAGGGTTCAGGGCATCTACTCAGGGCTGGAGAGGACTTGCAGTGGTAGAGGGAGGATCCAGTGGTCATGGTCCATTTAGGTACCAACAACATAGGGAGAACTAGAAACGAGGTTCTGCATAGACAGTATGAGGAGCTAGGCACTAAATTTAAAAGGACAACCACAAAGGTTATAATCTCTGGGTTATTTCCTGAGACATGTGCAAATTGGCATTGAATACGTAAAATTAGAGCGATAAACATCTGGCTCAAAGACAGGTGTGGGAGAAATGGGTTCTGGTTTGTAGGGCACTGGCACCAGTAGCGGGGAAAGTGGGGGCTGTAAACATAGAAACATAGAAAATAGGAGCAGGAGTAGGCCATTTGGCCCTTCGAGCCTGCTCCGCCATTCATTATGATTGTGGCTGATCATCCAACTCAACAGCCTGCTCCCGCTTTCTCCCCATATCCTTTGATCCCTTGCACCCCAAGAGCTATATCTAACTCCTTCTTGAAAACATACAATGTTTTAGCCTACTTTCTGTGGTAGCGAATTCCACAGGCTCACCACTCTCTGGGTGAAGAAATTTCTCCTCATCTCAGTCCTAAATGGTCTACCCCATATCCTCAGACTGTGACCCCTGGTTCTGGACTCCCCCACCATCAGGAACATCCTTCCTGCATCTACCCTGTCTAGTCCTGTTAGAATTTTATAGGTTTCTATGAGATCCCCCCCTCATTCTTCTGAACTCCAGCGAATATAATCCTAACCAACTCAATCTCTCCTCATATGTCAATCCTGCCATCCCAGGAATCAGTCTGGTAAACCTTCGCTGCACTCCCTCTATAGCAAGAACATCCTTCCTCAGATAAGGAGACCAAAACTGCACACAATATTCCGGGTGTGGTCTCACCAAAGCCCTGTGTAACTGCAGCAAGACATCCTGCTCCTGTACTCGAATCCTCTCGCTATGAAGGCCAATAAAACATTTGCCTTCTTTACCGCCTGCTGTACCTGCATGTTTACCTTCAGCGCCTGGTGGACGAGGACACCCAGGTCTCGTTGCACATTCTCTTCTCTCAATTTATAGCCATTCAGATAATAATCTGCCTTCCTGTTGTTGCTACCAAAGTGGATAACATCACATTTATCCACATTATACTGCATCTGCCATGCATTTGCCCACTCACTCAGCTTGTCCAAATCACACTGAAGCATCTCTACATCCTCCTCACAGCTCACCCTCCCACCCAGCTTTGTGTCATCTGCAAATTTAGAGATATTACATTTAGACTATAACATTGGGACGGTGTACACCTGAACCACGCTGGCATCAGCACTCTTGTAAACTGCATAATTAGGGAAGTAGAGAGGGTTTTAAACTAAGTAGTGGAGGCAAGGGATCAAATGTGGGCAGAAGTGGTATATCAAAGAGTAGAGACAAGGGAAGGGAGGAAGGTATTAATATGGAAATGATAAACAGACTGTGACAGAGAGTACGTGTCTAAGAGTACTGTAAATCGACAGATAAGACTAGAGGTTACAAAAATAATATAAGGTCAAAACTTAAGACTCTGTATCTGAATGCACGAAATATTCAAGACAAAACAGATAAACTGACAGTGCAAGTAGAGATTAATAAGTTTGATCCAATAGCTATTACAAAGACATGTCTGCAGGATGGCATACATTGGGACCTGAATATTGAAAGGAATGTGACTTTTAAGTTCGGCAAAGATGGAGGGGTGGTTCTGTTAATTAAAGACGACATTAGCACTCTGGAGAGAGATGACCTAAGTTCAGGAAACCAGGATATAGGAGCAGTTTGAGTAGAGATGAGGAATGATAAAGGCAAGAAGTCACTTGTGGGAGTGGTGTACAGGCCCCCCAACAGTAATCACATGGTAGGATGGGGTATAAAAGAAGAAATAGTGGGAGCTTGTCAGAAAGGTATGGAGATTATCATGGGGGATTTTAATCTACATATAGATTGGAATAATCAGATGGGCAAAGGTAGTGTAGATAACAAATTCATAGAATGTTTTTGGGATAATTTCTTAGATCAGCACGTCCTGGGTCCAACCAGGAAGCAGGCTGCACTTGAGCTGGTATTGTGCAATGAGATGGGATTAATTAATGGCTGCATTGTGAAGGCACCCCTAAGTAGCAGTGATCATAATATGATTGAATTTTACTTTCAGTTTGAAAGAGAGAAGAGTGGGTCTAAGATTAGTATTTTAAACTTAAGTAAGGACAATTATGAGGTCAAAGCTGGAGAAAGTGAAATTGCAATTTTGGTTAAGAAATAGGTCAGTAGAAATGCAGTGGCAAACATTTATGGGGATACTTCAGAATACACAGAATAGATACATTCCAACAAGAAAGAAAAGTGGAGGACCCATCATCCGTGGTTAACTAAAATAGTTAAAGATATTATCTAACTTAAAGAAAAAGCATATAATTGTATAAGGATGGTTAGCAAGTCAGAAGATTGGACAGAATATAAAAAACAGAAAAGAATGATTAAAAGAATTATAAGGAGGAAAACATTAGAGTACAAGAGAAAGCTAGCTAGGAATATAAAGACAGACAGTAAGAGATTCTATAGATACTTAAAAAAGAAAAGAGTTAACAAAATGAACGTTGGTCCTATAGAAAGTGAGACTGGGGAGTTAATGGAAAATAAGAAGATGGCAGATGAATTGGACAGCTATTTTGCATCGGTTTTCACTATTATTATACAGATAACATCCTAGAAATGGCAGTAAATCAGGAATTGGAAGGGAGGGAGGAACTGAAGAAATTACAATCATCAGAGAAGTGGTACTTAGCAAATTGTTGGAACTGCGGGTTGACAAGTCCCCGGGCCCTGATAGATTTCATCCTAGGGTCTTAAAAGAAGTGGCTTGTAATATAGTTGATGCATTGCTTTAAATTTTCCAAAATCATTTGATTCGGGGAAGGTTCCAGTAGATTGAAAAATAGCTAATGTAACTCCTTTGTTCAATAATGGAGGGAGACAGAGAGCAGAAAACTATAGGCCAGTTAGCTTAACATCTGTCATAGGAAAAATGTTAGAAGCTATTATCAAAGACATTCTAACAGGGCACTGAGATAAATTCAAGGCAATCAGGCAGAGTAAACATGGTTTTGTGAAAGGGAAATCATGTTTAACCAATTTATTGGAGCTCTTTGAAGAAGTAACATGTGGATAAAGGGGATCCGGTGGATGTACTGTACTTAGATTTTCTGAAGGCATTTGATAAGGTTTCATTGCAGAAAATAAAAGCTCAGAGCGTAGGGGTAACATATTGACATATGATGTTGCCTGTGAAGAGGGGATTGAGCAGGCTGAGGCTCCTCCGTTTCTACATTCTGGGTGCCTGTTAGGGGGGGAATTAAATATATATATATTAAAAAAGAGAACACAGTAAGAATTTGCTGAACATACTTAAAATCTCCAGGCAGCCATTGATGCGAAACATATTAACAGTTGAGGTTAACCAGATGGACATTGCACACAAAGAGGCTTTGAGTGTGTGTGATTTACACAGAAGTCAAGAGATGAGCTAATGTCCAGAAACAGAGAGGACAGCCTCTGTTAGGCAGGACAATTCAAATGGTGCAATGATGCGGTGAAACCTTGAGAGCTAGACTGGAGATAAAACATGGTATAAAGTTAGATTAAGTACGCTCAACCCCCAGACAAGGGGAGGACAAATGGTTTAGCTTAGATATGGAAAGATGAACAATGGACAAAGAAGGAGCTTTGATGAAACACAAACAGTCTTGAGTTGTAAGAACCAAGGTCTTTGCGTACGTGTTTTAATTCTGATTGGATAATATAATTATGTATACATCCTTCAGAATAATTGGTTATCAAAATTACATGTTTATGTACTCAATAGATAAAGTAAGTATAGAACTGGTGTGTCGGTTACCGATTGGATGTATTCAAATGTACTCAAATGTGTTATGATAAGAAAAAGTACAAAAGAAGTGAAATGTAATCAATCAGGGAGCTAGGTCTTCATTCTTAGGAATGATTGTGGCTCCCTTGCATATGCTTGAATAAAACCGGTTAAAAGGAAGCCTGAGTCTCTGTGGTTGTTGCGGGATCGGAGAGTGTAACTTCTCCTCTTCAGTGGCCTTTATGGTCGTTGCGGGATCGGAGAGTGTAACTTCTCCTCTTCAGTCCCCATACCTGCCTCACTCTCAGTCAGACCCCCTTGTCCTGACAACTGACCATATCAGAAGACCCTCTCCTAAGGGGTGTGACTGCCTCCTGGTACAAATGTTTCCAGGTAACTTTGCCCCACCCTGATGCATCACAGCATCTGCAGCTCAGCCTCCGGCTCAGTTACTCTGAGTTGAAGCTCCTCAAGCCACACTAAATGCAGATTGCCCTGGATCACCCCGGGTACAACAAACCCCACATTCTGCCGTTGCAACACATCACCCGCCCTGTCATCTTTATTATGCATTAATTAATTTATTCTTAATTAATAAACACTGCTCCCAATAACCCTTACTACTGCTAGTAAACTGTGCTACAACCAATAGAACCTTACAATTACTAATAAATTACATGAGATTTGAAAATAAATGAGCAAAATATTCACTAACCAATCACTTAACTGTTTTCCCTGTAATGTTACACTTTTATTTCTCTCAGAACACAGCTGCTCTGCTCTGCAGTCACAGGCTCGACTGGATTGGATAGCTCTCCTAGGTGGTGGTTACTGCCTCTGGGTCCTCTTTTTGCCTGCTCTTCTAGGTGCTGCGACTGCCTTTGGCTTCTCCTTTTGCCCATTCTTCTAGGTGCTGCTGACTGTCTCCAGATTCTCCTTTCACCTGCTCTTCTAGTAATCCAGAGGTCTAAACTGTGCTCTGGAGACGTGAGATCAAATCCCACCACAGCAGCTGTGGGTATTTAAATTCAAATAATTAATGAATCTGGAATTAAAAGCTAGTTTCTAGTGGTGAGCATAACACTACTGGATTTTCATAAAATCCCATCTGGTTCACCAATGCTCTTCAGGGAACAAAATCTGCCAATGAAGAGACCCATGCTAAATTGATTGACATCAACAGTCAGGAGATGCTTATCTAGACAGTTTCAAGATGGGTCCTGTTAAGGGAGCTCCTCAATATGACCATCTTTCCGTGGCCATCTGCTGCCATCCATTGCTTTTTCTCCTCCTAAACCCTCATTTCTGCTAATTAAGTTCTCCTGATTAGTCAGTGGGTGCGCTTAACCCAAACTTAAAGTTAAACGTTAGTTTAAACTGCCTCTGTTTGATGACTCAAAGCCCATCCCCTGATCTACATTGTGAGTTCTGGTAAAGAACTTGAAAAGACATGGGTGTGGATTTTCTGTGGATAGACTGTGCTTCAGTCTAGAATCTGCTTTTTCTTTGGATCTGGAACTGGTGGGAAAGATCTGGATCTACATCACCTTTCCAGTTTGGCTTCAAATTCCTGGACTCTTCTCGACATCAAAAAGGTGGTTCTGCTCCACCAATTATACAATAAAAGCAACTGCTGTCACTATCCTGTTGCTCTTTCATGATAATTAAAGTATTTTCAATCAGACTACTGCCCTTCCTCCACCATTGCTCTGATTGAGAGACTTCAATCTCCTGCTGAGCTTGCGTCTGGTATGAGAAACCCGTTTTTAGAAAATTTGAAGAACATTGAATTTCAGACGTTCTTTCCCCTGAGTTATTTTTAAAAGTTTGCAATATTAAGTCAGGGCTGTGAATATGCCATTCTTCAAGAAACTACGGGTCAAGTTAAATGTCTAGCAAGGAATGCCTGGAGAGAGAAGAGATAATGTGCATATCTAAGCTAACAAAGAACTGCTGTTGCCAGGCTAAAGACTCCTGCTGATTTGTTAAATACACCTGGCCTAAGAACATCTCAGTCTTTTTAAGACTCTCAGTCAGAGAGTGAGTGTGAGTGTGCCTTAGAAGCAGGTTGAAAGGAAAAGACTCCCTCTTTCCCTCTCTCTGCCCCACCTTTGTGTTAAACCTTCCTCAGAAATGTCTCATCAGGATAATTAATCTGTTTTTTTGAAAGTCTGTGAAGTTGTGATAAGTAAGAGTCATCAAGGACAGTTTCACCAAAAAAGGACGGAACTTCCAGATCTATTGTGACCAGAATTCTGTTCGATCAACAGCGCCAAGATCTCTTCAAATTTTATCCTTTTAAAAGAAACGTTCCTGTATTGCAGCCTTTGCAGGGGACTGTATTTGTTTTGTCCTGTTTTGTGTTTATGTGTGAAGTGTATGGGGGTTTGAATATCTTTTTTTAAAAGGGTAAAATCGTTACACTTCTAAAGTACAACTTGTATATTAACCAGTTTATTAACTTGTTTTTAAAAAGTAGCTTCTTTTACAATGAATCAATTTTTTTGTGTTTCCTGAAAGTAGCCTGGTTAGAGTATTTTTAAGCTGGAATAACAGTATCAAAGGGTAACAATTGACCAGTTTTCTGGGTGAAATAAACATTTAAACTATTGTTATGGCCTGTGGAGAAGTGGTTCTAGAATTAACTGTGCACTCCTCCCATCTCAGTCCGTAACACTAGCTACTGGTTTAACTGTGTTTTCTGCTTCAGTTGGCAGAGCAAGGAAGGTAGAGCATTGGTCGAGTAGCAGAGAGGGTCAGAGTCCAGAAAAATTTATTAAGTATAAAGCTTAAAAAAACTTGGCAGTAATTAGCAGGTTCAGACAGGCTTTTCTTCCCATTTTAACCATGGACGATGGAGCATGCTTAGACTCATTATGTAGTCTTCTCTCGCTTATCATTCTCGTCACATTGTCTTCTCTTGCTTGCAGTTTCGTCTTTCATGCAACTGTGAGGCTTTCTGTTGTGATGGTCTCATTTTCCACTATGAAGAGGATTTTTTGGCTCGCTTCTTTAATACTGTTGTGGAGGTGAGGGTTCCCTTACGCACGATCTGTTCCTACCTGATGATTGGCGTGTGATAGTTCTGTGATTGGTCCAAGTCAGCTTAGCTCTGTCCATGTGACTGACACTCACACACCGTTACCTTATTAGATACCTTGGACATGACTACATATCTTTTCCTTATTTGGTCCCTTGGTTGTCAGCAGTCCTGGGTATCCAAAGGTTACATTTCAAATAAAGTCCACATAGCTTCTTGATAATACAATTAAGATAAAGGTTTAATGAGGTTTACAATCATACTTTAGCAATTGTAGTTAGTTGCTTGAGTTCATTATACAGACATGAACAGCTTAAAACACAAAAAAACTTATCACCATGAGATCCCTTAGTGGTCTCAGTATTTAAAAAATGGAATGTTAGCTGACTATAATTGAACATATCCTCTTTGAATGTTAACACAATTAGCACAATTGAATACTTAGCATAATTCCCTTACAATTTCCCACATTGAAGGTGAAATATACTGATTGATTCCTCATCATTTATTACTGTTTGGCCATTAAAATGGCCCAACCCAATTTGGTGGCCCATCTCTGTAGTTAAGAAGTCAGGCATTTCAAGTAACAGAGCATGATTGTTACAACAAATATTGTCACAGCTTGTATCAGCATAAACGTGTAGATAATGTCCTGAGCCAGGGATGTTGTCCCACATTATAAACAGTTTCCCATCACTTTGCTCACCAAACTGCTCAATTGCTTTCACTCTCACTCAGTTATTCTGCATCATCTTAAATGTATCTGGGAGGTGACTGTTCTTTCTATGATTGGTTTAAGGCTTAGGGCAAAGGTGGCGTAATGTGTCCAAATTGTGTGACAGCTTTAAGGGCTTCATTCTGCATAAAGAAGTCTACTTTTAATTCTGTAATGTTGTAACCCTTATCACCTCAGTCAATAACATTCAAACAACAGATCATGATGGACTTTAAAAATTCTCCAGCTTTCCACTTACCAGTATTCATCTTGTGGATAGGTCTTTGCAAGTACTATTACTCCCTAGCCCTCAAATGTCCTAATCCAAATTTGATATCCTGCTGACAGTTAACAGTATGTTTAGCTCTTGATTGTTTCAAGGTTTGTTCACTTATGGCTTATGTGTCAATGCCTTGATGAGTTAAAATGTTGTCTCACTCACTTGGCCACAATACCCATTTCATGCCATTCTGTTATCAAGTAACTGAGCATGTCTGAGACCATTCTTCAGTACAAAATCACCATGCATTTCCACATATTAGTTATTACACACATGACAAATCACATTTGCACACACACGCCGGTATCCCAATATCATGCCACATGTGTAATTCAATGCAAGTCACTTGTTGACTTTCAAATGATCTTATCAAAAGATCAGGGTGTGTCTGGAGACCCTGTTATGGCCCTGATGCTTCAGGTAGCAGCCAGATCAACATTGCAATTTTCTTAAAAGGTTCAAAGGCAAGGACACAAATGTCTTCAAGAGAAAACTATCAAGTTAAATTCCTTATCTGCATTTTCCTGATTTTCACGAGAATGTCTGTGGATACCAGATTGAAAGCTTCCATTGAATTGCACCCAAGTGATTTATTCCAATTCAACTCAGAAAATCATGTCAGAAAAATTTTCAATTCGTGATGTGATTTTTCTGTCTCTGTCTTCTACCCTCAGTGATTTCCTCTTGTTCTATTTTACACATCCTAATAATTACCACTCTATCTCATTCATGAGCCCTGGAGAAACTTTACTCTCCAACACAACGTTATTACCATATCTTTAAAACAGAAATCAAACATTCCCATTTGATTCCAGCCATTCATACATTTTGTTTGTTCTTTATTTTAGATGACCTATTAGATAACTTTCAAAAATAAATTATGGCTGCTATTGTATAATTTCAAAATTATCCCAAATTAAAATAGCAGTGTTGATGGGCTGACAGGTTTTGTTAACATTCAATTTATTTCTCCTCAAAATAAACTTTTTTTTGATACCCTTGTAACCACCGAGATTGATTTTTCATTTTTTTAATACTCTATGCCTCTATTTATAAAGCCCAGGATCCTGCATGCCTTATTAACCACTTTTTCAAATCTGCCCTGCCACCTTCAACGATTTGTGCACATATGCCCCTAGTTACCTCTGCTTTTGCACCCCCTTTAGAATCGTATCCTTTATTTTATATTGTCTCTCTTTGTTCTTCCAACCAAAATGTATCACTTAACATGCTTAAAGTATGTGAATCTTGAACATCTTCCAATTCTGATGAAAGGTCATTAACCTGAAATATTAACTCTGTTCTCTCTACTTTGTTAGGAAATAGAGATAGTTTAAGTAAGTTATATGTGTATTTGTGTGTGTTAGGAATAAGGTGTATCTTTAAGTTTAATTTATTTTTTCTCTGTGGGTTAAAAGGTGAAACCTGGGACTTAGTTTCATTTTTGAGTGGAGACAGCAGGTCTAAACCTTTGTTTGTATACCTGCATTTCTAATGAGATTTTTATGACTCTTGAAGGAGAGTTAAAGCAAGCAAGAGTTGGAAAAAAACTGTGCTGTTGCCTAATAACAGGGGTCCATTGAGGGAGGACACACCCACACCCACACCCACAAATACACAGAAAACTAAAGAAAAGCAGTTTGAGTTCAGTTGGAAGCAGCTGCCAGAGAGACTGGACAGCAAAAGAACAGATAGGAAGTCCCAAACTGAAGTTGAAGCCAGGATTCCAGACTATCACAGAATTGTTACGGCGCAGAAGGAGGCCTTCGGCCCATTGTGTCCGCACCAGCTCTCCAAATGCGCATCATGACTTAGTGTCATTCTCCTGCTTTTTGTCCGTACCCTTGCACATTGTTTCGATTCAAATAAACATCTAATGCCCTCTTGAATGCCTCGATTGAACCTGCCATCACCACAATTCCAGGCAATGCATTCCAGACTCGAACTACTCGCTGTGTGAAAAAGTTTTTTCTCACATTAGATTTGTTTCTTTTGCAAATCACTTCAAATCTGTGCCTTCTTGTTCATGATCCTTTGATGATCGGGAACAGTTTCTCCTCATCGACTTGATCCAGCCCGCTCATGATTTTGAATCTCTCTATCAAATTTCCTTTTTGCCTTCTCCTCTCCAGGGAGAACAGTCCCAACCTCTCCAATCTATCTTCATAATTCAAGTTTCTCATCCTTGGAACCATTCTTGATAACCTCTTGTGCACTCTCTCCAATGCGATCACATCCTTCCTATAGTGTGCCACCCAGAACTGTACACAATACTATAGCTGAGGTCTAACTAGTGACTTATGTAAGCTCAGCCTAACCTCCCTGCTCCTTTACTCAATGCCCCTATTAATAAAGCCCAGGATGCTGTATGCTTTAATAACTGCTCTCTCCACCTGTCCTGCCATCTTCAATGATCTGTGCACGAATACACTAGGTCACTCTGCTCCTGCATACCCTTAAGAATTCTACACCTTATTTTATATTGTCTCTCCATGTTCTTCCTACGAAAATGAATCACCTCACACTTCTCCGCATTGAACTTTGTCTGCCACCTATCTGCCCACTCCACCAACTTGTCTATGTCCTTTTGAAGTTCTATACTATCCTCCTCATGGTTTACAATGTTTCCAAGTTTTGTATCATCTGCAAACTTTGAAATTGTCCACTGCACACCAAGATCTAGATCATCAATATATATCAGGAAAAGCGAGGGTCCCAATACTGACCCCTGGGGAACTCCATTACAAACCTTCCTCCAATCCGAAAAATATCCATTGACTATTACACTCTGTTTCCTATTACTCAGCCAATTTTTTATCCATACTGCTACAGTCCCTTTTATTCCATGAGCTATAACTTTTCTCACAAGTTTGTTGTGTGGCACTGTATTGAATGCCTTTTGAAAGTCCATGTACGCCACATCAACAGCATCATCCTCATCAATCCTCTCTGTTACCTCTTCAAAAAGTTCCAGCAAGTTAGTTAAACACGATTTCCCCTTTAGAAATCCATGCTGGCTCTTCCTAATCAACCCACATTTTTCCATGTGACTACTAATTCTATACTGAATAATTGTTTCTAGAAGCTTCCCCACCACTGAAGTTAAACTGACTGGTCTGTATTGCTGGGCTTATCCTTACAACCTTCTTTGAACAAGGGCGTAATGTTTACAATATTCCAGTCCTCTGGCACCTCCCCTGAGTCTAGGGAAGACTGAATGATTATGGCAATGCCCCTACAATTTCCACTCTTACTTCCTTCCTTGGATGCATCTCATCCAGTCTCAGTGCCTTGTCAACCTTAAGTACCAACAGTTTATCCAACAGTTCCTCCTTATCAATTTTGAACCCTTCTAGTGACAGAGTTTCCTCTTCTGTCACTGTGGCCACAGCAGCATCTGCTTCTTTGGATACAGGGAGAGCGAACTGCAGAGAGAGAGAGAGAGAGCAGATTACCCAAAAGGTCCCAAGGCCAAGGAGTGAGACAGAAAGGAAAGGTCCTAACAAGACCTTCTAGTCGAAGGAAGAGCAGGAGTCTGGAAAAGGTCCTGTTCTATGGAACTGAAAGTGAGGAGCAGAGAACATAAGAACTAGGAGCAGGTGCAGGCTACTCAGCCCCTCGAGCCTGCCCCGCCATTCAATACAATCATGGCTGATCTCATTTCGGCCTCAACCCCAATTTCCCGCCCTCTCCCCATAACCTTTCAACCCGTTACTAATTAAAAATCTGTCTATCTCCTCTTTAAATTTATTCAGCATCCCGGCATCCACTGCACTCTGAGGTAATGAATTCCACAGATTCACGACCCTTTGAGAAAAGTAATTCCTCCTCATCTCTGATTTAAATTGACCACCCCTTAGCCTAAAACTATGGCCTTTCATTCTAGAATGCCCCACGAGGGGAAACATCCGCTCCACGTCTACTTTGTCTATCCCCTTTAGCATCTTATATACCTCAATTCGATCTCCTCTCATCCTTCTAAACTCTAGCGAGTATAGGCCTAAACTGCTCAATCTCTTCTCATAAGACAAGCCCCACATCTCTGGAATCAATCTAGTGAACTTTCTCTGAACCGCCTCCAATACAACTACATCCTTCCTCAAGTAAGGGGACCAAAACTGTGCACAGTATTTCAGGTGCGGTCTTACCAATGCCTTGTACAGTTGCAACAACACTTCCCTATTTTTATACTCTATTCCTTTAGCAATAAATGCCAAAATTCCATTTGCCTTCCTTATCGCCTGCTGTACCTGTATACTAGCTTTCAGCGATTCATGCACGAGGACACCCAGATCCATCTGCACTGAAGCATTCTGAAGTTTCTCTCCATTTAAATAATAAGCCGCCGTTTTATTCTTCCGACCAAAATGGATAACCTCACACTTATCCACGTTAAACTCCATCTGCTAAATTTTGGCCCATTCACCTAACCTGTCTATATCCATTTGTAATTTTCTTATTTCTTCATTGCAACTTACTTTCCCACCCATTTTGGTGTCATCTGCAAATTTAGCTATAATACCTTCTATCCCTGAATCCAAGTCATTAATATAGATTGCAAATAGTTGGGGCCCAAGGACCGAACCCTGTGGCACCCCACTAGTTACAGCTTGCCATCCAGAAAAAGACCCATTTATCCTGACTCTCTGCTTTCTGTTGGTTAGCCAACCCTCTATCCAAGCTAATATATTACCCCTAACTCTGTGTGATCTTATCTTGTGTATTAATCTTTTGTACAGCACCTTATCAAAGGCCTTCTGGAAGTCCAGATGTACATCTACAGGATGTACTACAATTTCCCAATGACAAATGTTAAACTAACTGGTCTATAGTTTCCTACTTTCTGCCTCCCCACTTTTTGAATAAGGGCGTTATATTAGCATTTTTCCAATCCACTGGAACCTTTCCAGAATCCAGGGAACTTTGGAATATTATAGCCAATGCATCCACTATCTCCGCTGCCACTTCCTTTAAGACCCTGAGATGTAGGCCATCAGATCCTGGGGACTTGTCACCCTTTAATCCCAATAGTTTGCTCAGTACTTCTTCTCTAGTGATGGTGATTGTTCTAAGTTACTCATTCTCTATACCCTCTGCACTACCTGTTACTATTAGGGTGGTGCTAGTGTCCTCCGCTGTGAAAACTGGGGCAAAATATTGATTAAGCATCTCTGCCATTTCTGTGTTCCCCACTATTAACTCCCCAGTCTCATCCTCCAAGGGACCAACATTCACTTTAACTACTCTCTTCTCTCTTTCCTTTTATATACTTGTAGAAGCTTTTGCTATTAGTTTTTACATTTTGCACTAGTTTTCTTTCATAATTTACCTTTGCTCTTCATATTATTTTTTAGTAACCCTTTGTTGATCTTTAAAAGTTTCCCAATCTTCCAGCCTGTCACTGACCTTTGCAATTGGGTATGCCTTAGTTTTTGTCTTTATGTTATCTTTAACTCCCTTGCTTAGCCATGGATGCTTTTTCCCCCTCTATCTTTCTTCATCTTTGGAATATATTTTACTTGGGAGGAATTGAATATCTCCTTAAATATCTGCCACTGTTCATCAACTGTCCTACCTTGTAGTCTTCCTACCAGTCCGGGCCAAACCTGCCCTAACCTTACCTTTGTTTAACTCCAGAACACTAGTGTGGGACTCAAGTTTCTCGCTCTCAAACTGAACTTGAAATTCTATCATGCTATGATCACTCTTCCCTAGAGGATCCTTTACTATGAGATCATTAATTAATCCCATCTCATTACACAAAAACAAACCCAGAATAGCCTGCTCCCTGGTTGGTTCCACAACATATTGCTCCAAGAAACAATCTCTAATATGAACTCTCCCTCGAGGCTACCCTTGCCAATTTGATTAGCCCAGTCTATATGCATATTAAAATCACCCATGATTATTGCCGTGCCTTTCTTACATGCTCCCAGTATTTCCTGGTTTATACTGTGCCCTACTGCTGAACTAATGTTTGTGGACCTATAGATTACTCCCACCAGGGACTTCTTTCCCTTGCTATTTCTTATTTCTATCCAAATTGACTCTACGTCTTGTTCTCACTAATTCCTCACTATAGCACTGATCTCTTCCTTTACTTAGAGAGGAGCGCTCCAAGATTCAGGCTTAAAGAGAAGAAAGCTGCAGGAAGCAGATTTAAAGTGAGAAGCCAAAAGGTCCAAAGGGACAGTTGAAGGTCTGTAACTCTTTATTATGGACATGTGATGCAGTGGTGTTCTGTTGACATGGCTGAGTCAATGAGAGAGAGTGTGTGGAAGGAAGTTTGAATGCACGTGGCAATCCAGGGGAGAGGAATATTGGAAGGACAGTTCAAAACCCTGGAGGTGAATCCTTGTAAAAGGTGGCTGAAAGAAAGCATCAGTTTGGGAGAAGATTTCAAAGTGAGTTCTTGGAGAGTGGAGCATGGAAACCCTCATGTGAAAGATGGAGTACAGTGAGACTGGTTGGCTCATGGTGTGACAAGCATCTGGTGCAGGGGCTGGGGGGGAGTTGAGGAGAGATCCATAGCATCTGTTTGGAGTGGCATCTGTCGCTTGGTTTCAGAGTGTGGTGTGTCTGACCACAGGTTGCCTGGTGGTTTACATGGACTGTGTACTTAGTGTGAACATTAGAGTATGAGGTAACTTTTCTGTCTTGTGTTATCCTTACGAATCTGTATATATCTGTGAAGGTATAGTTGTGGGAGAAGGAGTATTGTAATATAGTTCATCTTGTTAATAAATGTTTTATTCTTTTGATAAAAGTTCATCAGCTGACTCCTGTGACTCTGTGCAGCAGCCACTCTCCATGTATCTAAACAAAAAAAAAAAGTTAGAATCTACCAAGCCGGGTTCCTCCTGGGATTTGGCTTGTCCAGTAGTAACATCAGCTGGGATCATAACAACTCATACTGCCAAACTGCTGAGTATTTCCAGCATTTTCTGTTTTTAACAATAAGAACATAAGAAATAGGAGCAGGGAATGTTCTGAACCTGCTACGCCATTCAATAAGATCATGGCTGATCTTCAACCTCAACTTCTTTCCCACTTGATCCCCATATCCCTTAACTCCCTTAGTATCCAAAAATCTATTGATCTCAGCCTTGAATATGCTCAATGACTGAGCAATCACAACTGTCTAGGGCAGAGAATTCCAACGATTCACAACTCATTGAGTGAAGAAATTTTCCTCATCTCAGTGCCAAATGGCCGACCCCTTTCCTAAGGCCATGTGCTCTTGTTTTACACTCTCTTATCGGGGGAAAAGAGTGTCAGAGTGTCAGAGGTCCAGGAGTAGGAAGGTGATGAGTGGTCTGCATCTTTAGAGAAAGAGGAGGAGGTACAACAAGGGGAACAGGAGACAGAGTAGCCTAACATAGAAAGGGCTCACTTAGCTGTCAGTGTACCCAGGGTGGATTAATTTAGCACCTTTCAGCTAATCTGAGGCCAGTACAGCCATCTGGCACACCAATTCTGAACCCAATGTGCTCCCACAAGCCCATAGCACAAAGAACAACAATCCATCCCTCACATAGCCAGCCATTGCTTGTCTTTTACTCGTCATCATAGAATCATAGAATAGTTACAGCACAGAAGGAGGCAATTCAGCCCGACGTGTCTGTACTGATTCACTGCAAGAGCAACTAATCTCGCCCTACTCCTCCACGTTTTGCCCGTAGCACTGAAAATTTTTTCTCTTCCAATAATTAGTCAATATCCTTTCAAAAGCCACAATTGAATCTGCCCCCACCACACTATCAGGTCGTGCATTCTTGATTCTAAACACTCGCTGTGTAAAAAAGTTTTTCATGTCACCTTTGGTTCTTTTGCCATTCACCTTAAATCGGTATCCTCTGGTTCTGCTTCTGCCAATGGGAACAGTTTCACCCTATCTATTCTGTCCAGACCCATCATGATATCATTCTTCACATGAGGGAAGGCCACTTGACAGACAGCATGCAAAAATGGGGAGGTCAGGACAATGGGGCTTTGACATAAAGTTTATGGTTCACAAACATTAAATAGAATTGTGATAATGTAACACAGTGTTAAACACCCAAGTGAATACCCTTGTGCAACGACAAATCCCTTTTCCAGTTGCAACTCCTGTGGCTTCAGTACAGCTAAAGCACCGCTTTTCACTCCCTGCTCTGACTGCTGAGCTGCTCTTTGCCAACATCCTCTGGGTTTCATGCTCATGAGGGCCTGACCAAAGATTGCCCCCCACCAGCACTTGGCAGGGCCAGACTCAGCCATAAAGACAGGAGGTAACAAATGGGGCTTCTATTGATGGTAGAGAGGTTTGGGTTTGGAGGGACAACGAGTCATAATGGAAGCACTTTGTGCAGAGTGCCCTTTCCATGTACCCTTTCTCCATCTTCCTTCTCATCACCCACCTGCATTTCCCTGATAGCCAAGTACTGGAGAGCAATTTGCTGCACTTCAGTGAGGCACTGAATGGCCAAGGTGAGGCTTTTCTTAACCCTACTTAAGGTGGCAGTCTGAGCATGCAGGCCATTGGTGAGGGCCAGCAAACAGTTGGTTACCTGCTGGGTCTGATTCCCCATGCAGGTGACCACCCTTCCCATACATGTAGAAATCTCACAGACGCATAAACGTTTACAGCACAGAAGGAGGCCATTTGGCCCATTGTGTTTGCACCAGTCAACAAAGATCTGACTACACTAACCCCATTTTCCAGTGCTTGGCCCATAGCCCTGGAGGCTATGGCAACACAAGTGAATGTCCAAATACTTCTTGAATGTTACCAGAGTTTCTGACTGAATCACCCTTTCAGGCAGTGAGTTCCAGACTCCCACTACCCCCTGGGTGAAAAAATTTCTCTTTAACTCCTCTTTTACCCTTCTACCTCTTACCTTAAATCCATGCCCTCTGGTTATTGACCGCTCTACTAATGGAAAAAGTGCCTTCCTAACCACCCTATCTATACCCCTATACACCTCTATCAGGTCCCCTCTCAACCTTCGCTGCTCCAAAGAAAACAACCATAGCCTATCCAAACTTTCCTCATAGCTCACACCCTCCATCCCAGGCAGCATCCTGGTAAATCTCCTCTGCATCCTCTCCAGTGTAATCACATCCTTCCTATAATGTGGTGACCAGAACTGCACGCAGTATTCCAGTTGTGGCCTAACCAGCGTTTTATACAGTTCCAGCATAACCTCCCTGCTCTTGTATTATATGCCTCGGCTAATAAAGGCAAGTATCCCATATGCCTTCTTAACTACCTTATCTACCTGCCCTGCTACTTTCAGGGATCTGTGGATACGCACACCAAGGTCCCTCTGATCTTCAGTACTTTCCAGGGTCCTACCATTCATCGTGTAATCCCTTGCCTTGTTAGCCCTCCCCAAGTGCATTACCTCACACTTTTCCGGGTTGGATTCCATTTGCCACTGCTCTGCCTACCTGACCAGTTCATTGATATCCTCCTGCAGTTTACGGCTATCCTCCTCACTATTTACCACTATACCAATTTTTGCATCATCCACAAACTTTTTGATCATAACCCCTACATTTAAGTCCAAATCATTTATGTACACCACAAACAGCAAGGGGCCTAGCACTGAGCCCTGTGGAACCCCACTGGAAACAGACTTCCAGTCACAGAAACATTCCTCTACCACCACCCTCTGCTTCCTGCCTCCCAGCCAATTTTGGATCCAACGTGCCTCTTTGCCTTGGATCCCGTGGGTTTTGCGCAAAAGCCTGAGATATGTTGGCACTCAGGCGAGGGACGGACTCCTTCAATATCCTTCCACGCACAGTGCCTCTGGAAATGCTGACAGAACCTTACATATTTCCTGTGGGTGCTCCAAAATTGTTATTTTCTTCAATGACTCCCTGAGTCTCAGCATCTGTGTCCAGCTGAGCAAGAGCTTGCAAGGGCCTGCAGCCATCATCAATGCCTGCCCATGTTTATTTGTGATGTGTGATTCACCATGTGAAAACTCAATGGCCTGACTTGACAGCCCACTAAGGTGTGCTTATCTAAACGGGTTGGGGAGGGAGGGGCGTGGGGTGCATATGAGTCATGTGATGGTGCATCCTCAGAGGGAGTAATCTCTTCTGAGGAATCTACCTGCTCCTTCTGAGGAACGCTTGTAGGACCTGTGGGAGGTGAAAAAACCTGTATTAGAACTGACAAAAGTGAGAGGGCTCTTAGTCATCATTGTGCACATCATCATAATCCAGTAGCTGCTAACATCAGGTTCACATGATGAGTCTTGTCTGTCATGTGTGGTATTTCATTCTGTCACCAGGTAGCTGGGAGACCCTCAGTTCTCCATCGCCAATGGCAAGGCATGCCAAGATCCAGCTTATCTGCAGCACCGCCTGCTCCACAGCTGTCAAGGTGGAGTTGACTGGAGGGCCAGCTCCGGTTCTCTGCCTCTCCCTGGTTTTCTGTGCTCTCTCCTGCAAGGACAGAAATATGAGACCCATGGATGTGAGCTGCGGAATGATTTGAGAGGATGGAAAGACAATATTTGTGGAGGGTTGCTCTGAGGATTGGATGTGGCATTGCAATTAGATGAAGCTGAGTGCCAGTGGAGGTTGGTCAGTTGATGATCTGATATAGAGGAATGAGAGGTCTTGCAAATTTTGATGGTCTGAGGAGTGGTGCATCAGAGTTGGATGGATAGGCAGAGTTGAGGAGGTTTGTACTTGAATATGCCATGTCACTTACCATTCCTCTCCAGATCAAGTGATTGAACTTCTTGTGGCTTTGTATCCAGAAGCAAGACACCGCACTCTTGTTGCTGATTCCCTCAGGTTCTTCCAACCATCCCTGGTTGTTTCTGAGGCTGCTTTGTTCCTCCCATCCATGGGGAACAGAATCTCTATGCAGGGCTTGCAGCCCACAGCATGTTGTCCAGAGTCGCACTGGAGAAGCTAGAGAAGTATACAATGCTTTAATTCTGACCCTCAAAGGTTCCTTTTAAGTAGTGGAGCTGAAACAGACAATGTGGTTGACACTTAACTGCCCTCTGAAATGGCCGAGCAAGCCACTCAGTTCAATTGCAATTAAGGATGGGCAATAAATACTGGCTTAGCCAGCGACACCCGCATCCCATGGACAAATGTTTTTTTCAAAATGTGGGCCATCAGTATGCCTGCCCACTCTAAAGAAAACCTAGAAGTCAGATGCAAATACAGTGGCTGGGTTAAAAAGCCCCTGACAAATATGCTGCTGAAACTTCTGAGTTGCTGACAAGATTCTCCTTCTTCATCAATTTTTTGGTCATCTTTTGCTCATTTTTAAAACCTTGCCAATCCTCTGCTGCTCTTATTGTAAGTTTATTTTGATCTGTCACAAACATATAGTTGTGATATTATAGATTTTGGAAAAATGTTAGTCTTTTTTAAATGGACACAAGTAGCCTTAAAGATGGCTGCCAAAAGTCACCTGGCCTTTTCAACTGCAATGTGGTCAAGCTTCCAGAAAACTTTAAGTGGATTGCAGACAAATGTGAAAAGACTTTCGAAATTCAGCGAGTCCTCAAACAGACAATGGGTCTGTGGTGGGAAACACTGAACACTGCAGTTGAACACTGTAGTTGATAAGGGGACTTTGAATTACTAAATGGGATTGTCACTTGCCTTATTTGGAAATTGATTTGGCATTTTGTCCAGATTACATGATAGCAGCCATTTTAAATTTTTGAACTGTATAAAGACAGGCTGTGAACAGCCATTTTGCGTGCAGATCCCCAGGAAAAAATCTGAGAAACAACTTTGGAAAGGGTTCTTGCCAAGGGACGACAAAGAGGAAGGTATTAAGAAATCGACTGCTGTTTCTGCCAAAAAAAGTCCAGGCAATCTGCAAGTGCCATAACCACAGAAATGGTGAGGAATTGGAAACTTTTTCTCTCTCACAAAAAAAAACCTGCTGACTTGCTGAGTCCACCTGAAAAAAGGCAAATGCTGACTGGTCAACTGCAGAAGCCAATGCAGCTGCTAACCAAACCACAAGTTTCAACAACTTCATTTTGGAAAGAAGGAGCCCAAGAACCAGGCCCCCAATGATATCTCACAGAGACTGATTTGAAGTCTAATTTTTAAGTATCTTTTTATCTTTATATGCTTTTAATCTTTGTGTCTGTATTTTAGTTAATAACTATCACTTTTTACTTAAATAATTTTCAGCAGTAGTCTTGCAATAAAGTAACCTATCTTGTTTAAGACTAAAGCTTGTCTGCTGGGTTATTTTTAAATGGAACCACACAAGTTCATCACTCACAGACCACTTTAAGGAAGTGCCTTTTATGTGGTTGTGGCAAATTTAATACTATCCTTAACTTCACTAGTTAATCATGGTCGTACCACTTTTCCAGTGAAGTTTTTGTTTCACAAGAGAATGTATATTAATTGAGAATTCACTCACTCACTCATTTCCAGAACAGCTTTATCCAATTCAGGATCATTGGAAGTTGGAGCCTATCCCAACAGGCATTGGGCTCTAGGCGGGGTACACCCAGGATGGGACACCAGTCCATCACAGGGCACACGCTCTCACACACACACACACAAAATTTACTGTAGCCAATCTGCCTAACTAGCATGTCTTTGATGGGAGGAAACCGGAGCACCTGGAGGAAACCCATGCAGACACGGGGAGAACGTGCAAACTCCACCCGGGGTCAGAATTGAACCCGGATCCCTAGAGCTGTGAGGCAGCAGTGCTAATTTCTGTAAATGTTCACCACTGCTTATCTACCATTACATCTTTTAATTTAATTTCCCAATCTACCTAAACCAACTTGCACCTCATACCTCCATAGTTGGCTTTGTTTGAACTTAGGTACTTAGGTTCAGACTTAACCACATCACCTTCAAAGTTAATATGAAATGCTATAATATTATGATTATTTTAACTTCATCAGAGCATCCTTTACTGTACGATTGCTAATTAACCCTGTCTCATTACAAAATACGAGATCTAAAATAACCTGTTCCCCAGTTGATTCCTTGACATATTGTTCCAGAAGACTGGCCAATTTGTTTGTCCTGTCTCCATGAAGATTAAAGTCTTCCATGATTATTGTATTATTCCTTGTAACAAGCATCTCTCATCTCCTGACCCTGTCCAATACTATTATTACTATTAGGGGCTTTATAAGTTTCTCCTGGGTGCCCACCACTTTCCTCCCTCCAAACCCAGATGTGAGTGTGTTGCTGACAGGTTGGGGTCAGGTTTGAGATTTTTTTTTTCCCTCTTGACTATAACTTGACCCCAACACCGGTTTCTGAGTATTAAAATCCAGCCCAACATGTCTGGAAAGCGTGTGATGTTTACAACTATGCAAAATTATCTTATCCTTTACTGATAAATTAAACACCAGACACGTTCCAGTGAGCATGAACTATATGGAATTCTATACTGACAACTACTGGTGTAGTCATATATGACACATAAGGATCATATGACAATGTCAAAATTGATCGGTTCAGAGGGAGTCAGCTGATGTTGCTTGGAAACTGTTCCTTAAGGATCACTTTTGAGTGGTTATTTGATAATCAGAACTGAGGTCTAATCTGGATTGGAGAAACCACTGACCAGGATAGATATCCTGTTTGTAAGTCTATATATGTATTGTATAGTCTGTACTTTCAGTTGCAATTGAATGAATTATTCTAAATTATTAAATTAATAAATTAATAAAACAAACATGTTTTATTTCTGTCCTCTGTAATTTGATTTATCTATTTGGTTGATTGAATATCAGGCATTTCTGGGAGGTTAAAGTAGTTGATACAGCCAACAGGAAAATCCATGACACAAATTCTCTAGCTGCTGTTCAATGAGTGGTTCAGGAAGCCCCCAAGAAGTGGTTAATTCCTACACTTGTTTCTTATGAGTGATTTGGACATGATTGAGACCCCAAGTACCCTCGCCATTATACGCAATATAGTGACTACGGTGTAACTTTCAATCTAACATAGAAAACTAGCATACACCAGTAACCAGACTGTCGTATAAAACTCCAGACAGGCAACTCTCAGAGATCTGAGGGCTGAGTTTAGTAACATAGACTAAGGGTATAAACCAAAAACAAAGCTACCAAGATTAAATAATCATCTGGCTTGAAACTAATTACTAAACATTAAGAAGCAGAGTTAGCCACACACCAGTTACATCTCTTTGCTAACGTTTCTCACATAAAGACTTAATGAGTGAGCCTGGCAAACAGCATTGGAAGCCTGGAACATCAATGTGGCTGGCACATTACAAGCTGTTCTGCATAAATTTCACAATTTTAGGTTGGCAAGAACTAAGGATTAGATGCTGACAAGTGCGAGAATATTGCTGTAATTTAGTCAGCTAAGATATCATCATTCAGTAACACACAGAGCACACATAAACTTCCTGCTGACTTGTGCAGTCAGTTGGAGCATTAACTTCTGGTTTATCTCGGGTTGAGCAGAAAATTTCTGTATGCCTGCCTCTGTGGACCTCATTAATGAGCCTGACTGATTGATCATTCAGTAACAGTGCCCTGGAGTACCGTGGACCTGCCTGGCTCAGGTATTGGATGACTGTACCAAATCTGCTACGAAGAGGTTAAGGCACCAATCTTTCTTTGTCAGATATTTCATCTCATTTGAACTGCGCGTCAAAGCTTCATTGTGCAAATAGTCCTAGCTGGACAAGCAACAGAGAGACCTGCACATTTAGACTGTGAGGTTTTAGCTGGTTAAACGCAAGTGATGCTGATCTTTATAGTTCCTAAGCCTTGCTGATCCCTAAGACTTGGTTCTGCTTAGCAACACCTAAGCTTAATGGGCTAAGCAAAAGGGAGGCGTCCCTGGAGAAAGAATGCACATTCCAACTTGGACAATGGATATACATTACAAAGTAAATTGGTTTGGGTATTCATAGACATGGCCAGCAGTTTCTGCATGTAAGAGCTGCACCCCATAACCCCCCAAAAGAGGCACTTTGACCTCCAGCAGGGATCATCACTATTGGTCATCGGATAATTAAAGTGAGGATTGAATTCTTTGCTTGGTAAGCAGCTAACACCATAAGTTCCCAAACACAAAAACAAAAATACCTGGAAAAACTCAGCAGGTCTGGCAGCATCTGCGGAGAGGAACACAGTTAATGTTTCGAGTCCGTTTGACCCTTCAGCAGAACTATGTAAAAATAGAAGAGAGGTGAAATATAAGCTGGTTTAAGGGGGGGTGGGACAAGTAGAGCTGGATAGAGGGCCAGTGATAGGTGGAGATAACCAAAAGATGTCACAGACAAAAGGACAAAGAGGTGTTGGAGGTGGTGATATTATCTAAGGAATGTGCTAATTAAGGGCAGAAAGCAGGACAAACAAGATACAGATAGCCCTAGTGGGAGTGGGGTGAAGGAATCAAAAAAGGCTGAAAGGTAGAGATAAAACAATGGATGGAAATACATTTAAAAATAATGGAAATAGGTGGGAAAAGAAAAATCTATATAAATTATTGGGAAAAAAAAGGTGGGGGGGGGGATCGGAAAGTGGGTGGGGATGGAGGAGAGAGTTCATGATCTAAAATTGTTGAACTCAATATTCAGTCCGGAAGGCTGTAAAGTGCCTAGTCGGAAGATGAGGTACTGTTCCTCCAGTTTGCGTTGAGCTTCACTGAAACAATGCAGCAGGCCAAGGACGGACATGTGGGCATGAGAGCAGGGTGGAGTGTTGAAATGGCAAGCTACAGGAGTTTCCCACAGGTGATGAAATGAACACTGTGACACCCCATATATGTGAATTCATTGCTACACAATACACGTATACACATCATAACATGTCCACTGTCAGAATTTCATGCTAACAGTCAGCATTTTGGAGGCCTGATCAACAGGTCAGCATTTGCTGACAAATACTGTGAATACAACCCTCAGACCTCAGTATTATCACTCATCTCTTTCTCTATTGTATTCACACCCATTGTTAAAAGGACTCCTTTCGCCTCAGTACTGCTATATGCTGTGAACCCAGCCAGTGATGGCAATTTTTCACAAGAACAGGGCTATTAGCTAGTAAGATTAGCTGGAGTGGCTTTCATCTGAAACATCATTGTCACAATTTTTTTCCCAAATGTATATTTATTCATAAAATTTGTAAATGTACATTAGGTAACAGTTCAAATTTGTGCATACAGTTCTATTTCTTTCAAATTAGTTAATGTCACTCTGTGGTCCCTGCCTGGAGTGGTGGGGATTTGGAACTCACTGTCTGAAAAACGCCGTCATATACACTGTAACCTACGAGGCTATAACAGTTGGAAAGTGGGATTAGGCTGCATGGCTACTTGTCAGGCGATGTGGATATGATGGGCCAAATGGCCACATTCTGTTCTGTAAATTTCTATGATTCTCTGATTTCTAAACTTATAATTACATGTTATATTTACAATATACATTTACATTTCAAGCTGTTTCATCAATGACCTTTTTTCCATCATAAGGTCAGAAAAGGGCATGTTCGCTGTTGATTGCACAATGTTCAGCACCATTCACGACTCCTCAGATACTGAAGTAGTCCATGTCCAAATGCAGCAAGACCTGGACAATATCCAGCCTTGGGCTGACAAGTGGCAAGGAACATTCATGCCACACAAGTGACCATCTCCAACAAGAGAGAATCTATCCATCAGCCCTTGATGTTCAATGGCTTTACCATCACTGAATCCCACACTATCAACATCCTGGGGTTACCATTAACAGAAACTGAACTGAACCAGCCATATAAATACTATGGCTACAAGAGCAGGTCAGAGGCTAGGAATCGTGTAATGAGTAAGTCACCTCCTGACTCCCCAAAGCCTGTCCATCATCTACAAGGCACAAGTCAGGAGTGTGATGGAATACTCTCTCTTGCCTGGATGAGTGCAGCTCCCACAACACTCAAGAAGCTTGACACTGTCCAGGACAAAGCAGCCTGCTTGATCGGCACCACATCCACAACCATTCAGTCCCTCCACCACTGATGCATAGTAGCAGCGGTGTGTACCATCTATAAGATGCACTGTAGGAATTAACCAAGGCTCCTTTGACAGCACCTTCCAAACCCACTACCAGTATCATCTAGAAGGACAAGAGCAGCAGACGGATGGGAATGCCACCACCTGGGAGTTCCCTTCCAAGTCACTTGGAAATATATCGCTGTTCCTTCACTGTCGCTGGATCAAAATCCTGGAAATCCCTTCCTAACAGCACTGTGGGTACCTACACCACATGAACTGCAGCGGTTCTAGAAGGCAGCTCACCGCCGCCTTCTCAAGGGCAACTAGGGATGGGCAATACATGCTGGCCCAGCAAGCCGTGAATGAATTTAAAAAAAAATCTCTGGTGCATACAGCTCGAGAGGCTTTCCACAGGTTCCAGCTCCTGGTGTGCTATGTTGGGAGAACTTTTGATCATTGCCAAAGTGCCTAAAGTAAACAATGACTGGAATAATTGTAATTAGGGGAAGGAGTGGCATTGGAGTGAGAGGAGTCTTTTTTTAAAATTTATTCATTCATGGGATGCGTGCATTGCTGGCTAGGCCAGCATTTATTGCCCACCTCTAATTGCCCTTGTTCAGATGGCATTTAAGAGTCAATCACATGGCTGTGGTTCTGGAGCCATGTTTAGGCCAGACCAGGTAGGGACAGCACATTTCCTTCTCTAAAGGACATTAGTGAACCAGATGGGTTTTCACGACAATTGGCAATGGTTTTGTGGTCATCATCAGACTTTCAATTCCAGATTTTTATTGAATTCAAATATCACCATCTGCCGTGCTGGGATTCGGACATGGGTCCTCAGAGCATTATCCTGGGTCTCTGGAATAATAGTCCAGTGACAATACCACTATGCCATCGCCTCCCCATCTGGTTGTTTAATATTGACTAAGGGCTGGGTGACCAGCCAAAAGGAATCATAAATGTCTTGGAAATCTGTAAATGTTGTGCTATAAATGCTGAACTTCAAGTGTGTATATATAAATTACTCGGAATAGCTTTGTCATAGCACAAGCTTGAATGTGCAGCCTTTATTCATCTGAGAAAGAGAGTGGATGACTTTGTGGGGGAAACTGCAATAAGGGGAAAATGTGAAGAAAAATAGAAGGGGGTGGGAAGATGCAATTAATGAAGAATGGATGGTAATACAAAGGAAATGGATGACAATAAGTGGGAGAGTATATGGCATTGAAGAGGAGATAAAAGTTAGAAGGTGAAGAGGAAGTCGATGCCACTGAAGATGGCAATGAAGGGAAAGGAAGTAATGGACGGCAGTGAAGGGACAATCGTTGGCAACAAGGTGTCAGATCATAGCCACTGCAGGTAATCTTACTAACAAAAGGCTGAAGAGTGTAGTGTAGACAACGTTAATGCTTTATTTAGAAATATATGGCTTAGCTACCTTATATTGATGTCAATCATAAAGCACATATAAATCCCACGCATCCGAGTTACGCACATTTGTCAGCCCGCTGGATATTGCCTTACACATATTGGGGTTGACCTCCAGTGTCCAAAGTTCAAACTGCACCCATTTACACCTGTATACTTTCACTTTTTATACTCTATATTAATCCAGTTCTGTCACTTGATCCTTCTTTGTCTCCTCTCTGTGTTGGGGGGGGGGGGGGGTGAGGAGAGGGGAGGGTGGCGGTGATGGGAAGGCATTTCAATATGAATTAAAAGAATTGGAGGAAGGTGACAGTCTGTGTAAAGATCAGAATCACACTCCTGCGAGCTGAACCTGGAAGACTGTATCCCTGTGTGAATTGAGATGGAGGTGGTGGGGTTCAATCTTGGAGTGATTTTATTCAGGTAGCCTTGGGAGTCTTGGGGAAGTGATAGTCTGGCTGGTCTCTTAAAATCCAAATAATTTTTCCCCAGAATAAAAATGAATCAATATTAAAACCCTTGGAATGAATCAAAATGCATCATTTTTAATATTTGTTTTTCTGGAGCAGCAGCAACACCACCTTAGAACTGTACCCCTGATTTAATACATTTAACATTAGGCTATCCCCCTTCAGATTTCCATATACTTATGTTTTTCCCCTCCAAATGAAGGAATATTTTCTATGCTTACAGCTTAAGCTCACATAACCTAGGTTTCATCTCTGTCTCCAACCGTCCAGCCTGTCAAACAACTTTTTCTTCCCTCATCTCCCATATTTTCATTACTAATCAGCAAAAGTTTTCAAACAAAATGAAAAAAACGCAGTTTTTAATGCTTCTAGGATTTTTCTCCTGGGATGCTTTCACAGTATCTTTAATTCCTTGATACTTCAGGGCAATCCAGGAGGGTTAATGGCAACACCAGATATATTAGGCTTAGATTTGGCTAATATTCGATGGCGGAATTTCTGAGGCAGTCCCTCGGGATCGAGGATGACTTGCTTTGGTTCGATGGGTTCTGAGGAGGCTAAGTCCGATATTGGACATTGCATATGTGCGATCGAATGGTGGAATATATGGAATAAGACACATTGAATAGTATTTCTACCCGTTGAAAGTGCACAGCTTGCATCGGCGACTGTTGTCTACCTCAGCGGAACCCAGTATAACCCCAAATATAGTCTCATGTTCCAGATTGATAACAGAAGTGTAGGTGGCGGTGCATCAAAGCCATTAAAAGTTTCTGTAATTGAACAAAGCTCGCGGTACCAAATATATTTTTTTACAATTTTTGACATTTGTAAATACTCTTGGCTTTAATGCAAGGAGCCAGGCTTTACTAGGTAACATTTTTTTAAGAAACTGAAGCAGAGAAAGTCTTCACCTGAACACAATACCAACCCCCAACTGAACTCCTCTGTTTTTGACGCCAATGGAAATTTGAACATTGATCCACTGGCGGGTGACGGGCTATCTTCTGCACGCATGCTCGGCGGCGGAGGAGTCCTCCGGTATACCGTGATGCTCCAAGGGAACAGCGCCATTCCGCCATGTTGTGATTTACCTTCTCTCTCTTTCGAGACGAGTGGAGGAGGAGTTGGGGGGCGGGTGAGAAAAAGCGAAACATTTCAATCGGGTCTTTATATTTTTCCCCCTCTTTCATCTCGGCTCCCGGATGAGTGAAGCGAAGTGAATCCAGGTTAATGCAACTTTGCCCCGTCGACTTAGTACAACCTCTGCATGATGGCCTGCAACGCACAAGGTAATTTCCTAATAACAGGTTTAGGTGGTGAAAACAAGGCATTGAATTATAAATAGTTTAGTAAGGCTGTCGCTGCTGCCGAGTCCCAGGCCCGGTGTGGAAAAAGGAAAGGACCTGGCCTGGGTTCGGCACTGGCCTTACCGGCCCTCGGATGGTTTGTCTGGCTCGATCCTGGAGGCCGGTGCAGCTGAGGCGGTGAATATCTCCACTCTTGGCTGGTTAGGGGTAGAGGGTGGGCTGCGCTTTGACCATCTCTGCTATGGAGATGATGTATCGATGGCCGCAGCCTCCATTGCTGCGTCCCCACTCAATTGATGCCCTTTCTGCACCCAATTCCTATTCATTTTATAGCCATTACCAAAATATATATTGAACGGGGTCCCGGGGATTATAAAAGCTTCGGTTTTCTTGAGTCATCGTTTTTTTTTATTTGGTCTGTACTGCTTTCTTGCACGTAGAGTTACCAGACAAAGAGTTGGTTCTTCGAAAACTAATGTTTACCATTTAGTACCAAAAGCATCTATGTTTTGCTTTCATATTTTGTTTACTTAATTACTGCCACTTGACTTACCCCATCTTTTTTCTCTTTTTACAGTCATGATATTGGTTAGCATTGTCTTTATAATGTATATAAAACCTAGCATATCGCTTGTTGCCAGCAATTTTTGTTTTTATTTCAGTTCCTTTGTGCTGCTCACAGACTGGAGCACAATTTTCATGTTTAGAACCTAAACTGACCTGAACTTTTATGGCCGCAGCTTTACATAGACAAATCTAGATGATTGCAGCTGACCATCAACAGTTTAATCTGTCAAATGTCAGTTGTAATTGTTTATAATGTTAACGCTACAGATTAGTCATTACATTTTTAACAGTTAAATTTCCATTGTTTAATTCGAACTGCATTATGCATTTTGTTTTAGTTAATTCAGTCTTTTTGAAGCATCAGGCTATGACACAATTTATGTGCTTTATGGTAGCCAGTGCAAAATGAGTGACATGGTGTGAGTGTATTCTGTGGGATGCAAAAGTTGGACTGTTTACCAACTAGCAGCAGCTATTTCCTGCAGCTAAAGTGCTAAGAAATGTTAACAGCTTTATATATGTATATTTGTGCAAGTTAGATGGAAATGTTGTATCCTTTATGTTAAATCTTAAAATGTATTTGTGAAAATAGTATGTTATTTAATTATAGAATTTTGACCTTGACCTATTGTGGAACCTTCCCCTACAAATGATTTGTGTGTGTATTTGTTTTTTTTAAAGAGGAGGCTGCTATCCACACAGTTCCACAGGTGAATTTGGAAAACAGCGAAGATCATGTAAAATTAATATTTTAGGGTGTAATTTGGGGGTGGGGAAAGAATATTATTTCAATTAATGTTTAGGACTTTGTGCAGCTTTAATGGAAAAAACTGTAAGAACTGACAGCCAAGCACAACTAGCAGCTGCAGTTGTCTGCCAGTATATCTTACTCCGTGTTCTGGGTTTTGAGGCAATCCTAGTTTCTAAAAGGCAGTATTACGAATGATCCATTTGAGCAGTTGACTGCAGATAAATGAAATACTTTGCTTTTTGGCCTTATTTTCCCCCCTCCTTTCAAATTTATTATTAACACATGATGTCCAGATTTGCCCCTGGTCTGCTCCAATTATTAGTTGTAGTTCCACCCTACCTCACAGGTCTTTGATGCAGAGATGGGATCTTGTCTTAACATGCGAACCTTGCGTGAGGCTGGTAAATTCTTGTGTCCCTATTCATTTACATTAATCATAAATTGGTTTGGCTTGCTGTCACGTTTCATTACATTTTGAATGTTGATGCCCGTTTAATGTAATATCTAATCAGACTAATTGTTTACAGCAAAAATGAGGCCTGCAGTTGGTGTTGCTGAGCTGATATTTGTACAGTGGTTCCTTTGCAATTATTTAATGTACATTTGGTCCTTTTGTCAGTATAAAACTTTATTGTAGACAATTATATCTGCTAGAAATTATTCAACACAGTATTTCTAGACTACAAAGGTAACCTAAAGGTAAGATGGGTATGTTTAGACCTTTTCAGTGAAGTGTAGTTTGACTTGTGGTTGGTAAACTAAATCTTTGTTTTTTTGCTTTTATAGAAGATGAATTTGACCAGCTTGATAAACCTGGTGCTGAGAGATCTCGGAGAAGACGAACAACCAATGAAGAGTGGGACAGGTAGCTCTAGAATTTAACTATTGTGCATCATTTTCAAAATTCTGAATTACTCTCTAAAGCAAATGGTTAACAAATACTTTAGCAGATGATAGACTTCATTAAAAAATGACCTGGAAAAAATTTTCTTTAATTGAATGCTAAGATATTGTATTTCTAAAGAAAAAGTAAAGTTTTTCTTTCCATTGAATTGGCTCATTTGAGGCTTGAAATCCTGCAGGGAATTCCAACTGCTTTTCCAATCTCGGTGCAGTTGGGTCTCTAGCCTTTTGGGATCGACTGGCATCTCAATACAGTGTTCTCTTCAGGCTTCTGTGATTGTCTCATGGAGCACTGGTCTTTGCAGTTTTTGGCAGAAGTGCAGAGGAACTCTTTTTAACCATTGCTAGCTTTCACTTGCAAAAACCACTGGAGTATCGTAATTATATAATTGTGTCCCCTTGTGAATGAATCAACTCAGACACCACTTCATTGCTCTAAAATTCCGTATGCACTAATGACATGCTGCATCATAATCTATCTCTGCAACAGCCCTTGAATGCTATGAAAATACTTCAAGTAAAACTTTAAAGACTCTTTGTTTCTGCGTAACAGCTCTGTTCTGTTGCTGTTAGTTATCAGGCTGTTGCTTAATGCTTGAGCATCTAACTTCAGCTTTTTTGATTTCTGTTGGACAGCTAAGGAAATCATTGATCATGTCACTGCCATAGAGTGCACCCCTTTGGTAGTTGTACAGATCTGGCCCCAGAAGCCTCCATTAGCAATACCTTCTGTGTGGTTGATTGCCTTGGCCTGATCACTCTCATTACGGAGGTTGTCAGCCTAAGATAATTAATAACTGCTCTCTTAACAAAATAGATTCCCCTAATCGGGCTCTTGGATTCCTTTATGCTCATTGAGGGGAAAAGAAGGATAAGATATCAAAGATTGAGTTAACCCCATTCAAGTTGTACAGCTAGGTACACTTTATAAAGTATTGGCAGAGGCTATTTCAGTTGATTGTCCATTCTCTTGACGGCAGTAATGCTGGGAGCAGTTGTAACCAAGGGGATATGGAATGGATTGCCACTGCTCTTTTAAGGACGATTGGCCAACTTGCTGTATGTTTCCATGATTTCGTTCTATGAAAGCAACTCAAACAGAGCAGAAAGTCAATAAAACTTAATTAGTTTACTGCTATGATTAACAATTGCTGTCTAATTTAGAAACCTAACAATGGAGTTTAGTAACCCTCCTGAGCTAGTATTAAACAAAATATGCAGAAATGGCAGGAAGTTGACTAACTTTTTAAAGAGGTGGTGATAGTGACAATTTGCTCTTCTAGCGCAAGATACCTGTTGAAGTCAAATTTGTATTGTGATAATAGTATGTGGATTTAGTGTTGGGCTTCATCAGCTATATCAAGAATTTGATGAACAGTACAATGCCATAGTTTCGTATTGCTGTGTGACACTGCCTTTAATAATGGGCTCCTGTTTATGAAAATTTTTCATTGGATAATGGTTTTGTTGTATCTCCAGAGAGCAAAATCTAGGGGAAGATGGTGGCCTAGTGGTAATATCACTGAACTAATCCAGAGGCCCAGGCTAATACTCTGGAGACATAATTTCGAATCCCACTAAGGCAGCTGGTGGAATTTAAATTCAATTATAAATCTGGAATATAAAGCTAGTCTCAGTAATGGTGACCATGAAACTATCACTGATTTGTCATAAAGACCCATCTGGTTCACTAGTGCCGTTTAGGGAAGTAAATCTGCCATCCTTACCTGGTCTGGCCTATGTGTGACTCCCAACCCACAGCAGTGTGGTTGACTCTTAACTGCCCTCTGAAATGGCAGAGTAAGTCAGTCAGTTAAAGGGTAATTAGGGAATAAATGTCAGTGACGCCCATGACTTATGAAAGAATAAAGAAAGAAGTCTAATTATAAGACTTCGGAGCAAATGCAAGCCATTCGGCCCATTGAGTCTGCTCTGCCATTCGATGAGATCGTGGCTGACTTGGTTATCCTCAACTCCACTTTCCTGCCTTTTCCCCATAACCCTTACTGATTGAAAATCTGTCTGTCTCAGCCTTGAATATATTTAACTACCCAGCCTCTACAGCCCTCTGCGGTAAAGAACTCCACAGATTCACTACCCTCTGAGAGAAGAAATTCCTCCTTATCTCTGTCTTAAATGGTCAACCCCTTACTCTGAGATTATGCCCACTGGTCCTACACTCTCCCACAAGGGGAAACAATCTCTCAGCATCTACCTTGTCAAGCCACCTAAGAATCTTTTATGTTTCAATAAGGTCATGTCTCATTCTTCTAAACTCCAATGAGTACAGGCCCAACCTATTCAACCTCTCCTCATAAGAAAGTCCCTCCCTACCTGGGATCAACCTAGTGAACCTTCTCTAGACTGCCTCCAATGCCAGTATATCTTTCCTTAGATAAAGGGACCAAAACTGTTCACAGTATTCTAGGGGTGGTCTAACTCATGCCTTGTACAGTTTTAGCAATACTTCCCTATTTTTATACTCCATTCCCTTTGAAATAAAGGACAACATTCCAATTGCCCTCCCTATTGCCTGTTGAACTTGTATGCTTTTGTGATTCATGCACAAGGACCCCCAAATTCCTCAGTGCTGCAGCTTTCTGCAGTCTTTCTCCATTTAAGTAACATTCCGCTCCCCTATTCTTCCTGCCAAAGTGTATAACCTCACATTTTCCCACATTATATTCCATCTACCAAGTTTTTGCCCACTCACTTAACCTGTAGACTCTTTGTGGCATCCTCACCGCTTGCCTTCCCACCTATTTTTATCTGCAAACTTGGCGATAGTATGCTCACTTCCTTCATCCAGGTCATTAATATATATTGTAAATAATTGAGGCCCCAGCACTGATCCCTGTGGCACTTCGCTAGTTACAGGTTGCCATGGTGAAAATGCCCCCTTATTAGTTAGCCAATCCTCTATCCATGCTAATATGTTACCTTCAACGCCATAGGCTCTTATTAACTAGCCTTATGTGGGGTATCTTTATCGAACGCCTTCTGGAAATCCAGATATATTAACACCTACTGATTCCCCTTTAACCTGCTTGTTACCTCAAAGAATTCTAATAAGTTTGTCAGGCATGATTTCCCATTCATGAAGCCATGCTGACTCTGCTTGATTATATTATGCATTTCTAAATGCTCTGCTATTAACTCTTTATAATAGACTCTAACATTTTCCCGATGACAGATATTAAGCTAACTGGCCTATAGTTGCGTGTTTTTTGTCTCCCTCCCTTTTTGTTACATTGGCAGTTTTCCTATCCTCGGGGACGTTTCCAGAATCTAAGGATTCTTGGAAGATTACTACCAGTGCATCCACTATCTCTGTAGCTACTTCCTTTAATATCCTAGGATGCAGCCCATCAAGTCCAGGGGACTTATCGGCCATTAACCTCGTTAGCTTCCCTGGTACTTTTCCTTTAGTGAATAGTTATATTTATTTCCTTGCTGCCCCTTTTTTACCCCTTGGTTATTTAGTACTTTTGGAATGCTTTTAGTGTATTCTATCGTGAAGACTGATACAAATCATTTATTCAATTCGCCTGCCATTTCCTGGTTCCCCATTATTATTTCCCCAGCCTCATTCTCTAAGGGGCCCATGTTCACTTTGGCCTCTCTCTTCCTTATATGTTTGAAGAAGCACTTGCTGTCCGCTTTTATATTACTTGCTAGTTTACCCTCAAAGTTTATTTTCTCCCTCTTTATTTTTTTGGTCACCTTTTGTTGGGTTTTAAAACTTTCCCAGGCCTCTGGCTTACCACTAATCTTTGCCACATTGTATGTTTTTTCTTTCAATTTGATACTATCCCTAACTTCCTTGGTTAGCCATGGTTGGTTTATCCCCTTCCTAGAATCCTCCTTCTTCACTGGGATATAACTTTGTTGTGAATCATGAACTATTCTTGAACCTCTGCCATTGTTCGTCAACCGTCTTTTCTGCTAAACTCCTTTCCTAGTCCACTCCAGCCACCTCTGCCCTCATTCCTTCGTAGTTTCCCTTATTTAAGCTTAGCACAGTTTCTGACTGAAGTTTCTCACTCTCAAACTGAATGCTAAATTCCACCATGTTATGGTCACTGTTTCTGCGGGGATCTTTTACTCTGAGATCATTTATTAATCCTGCCTCATTACACATTACCAGATCCAAAATAGCCTGATCCTGGTTGAACCCACAACATGTTGTTCTAGGAATACACTCTATGAATTCTTGCTTGTGGCTACCTCTGCCAATTTGATTTTCCCAATCTACATGAAGATTAATGTACTGCCTTTTTTACATGCCCTCGTTATCTCCTGATTTATTCTTTGTCTTACAGTATAGCTGCTGTTAGGGGGCCTATAGACTACTCCCACCAGTGTCGTCTTCCCCCTTGTTATTTCTTACCTCCACTCATATGGATTCTACTTCTTCCGATCCAAGATCATTTCTTGCTATCGTACTTATTCCATCTCGTACTAACAAAGCTACCCCACCACCCTTTCCTTCCTGCCTGTCCTTTCGAAAAGTCACATACCCCTGAATATTTAGTTCCCAGCTTTGATCTCCTTGTAACCATGTCTCCATAATGGCTATAAGTTCCCACCTCTATTTGTGCTGTTAATTCATTTATTTTCTTCCGAATACTAAGTGCATTTAAGTAAAGAGCCATTAATTTTGCCTTTTTACCATTTTTTTCTCCCTTTGACTCTATTTGCCACTTTTTTTTATGTTTGTGCACACTGTCCCTTCCTGTCACTTTCTGCGTATCATTACCTAAATAGCTGCCCTGCAATCCTGCCACATCATTTTGCTTTGTAAACCCACATATTCCCCTCTCCAGAAACCTTCCCTTCCCCCCTTTTCTACAGCCCTAGTTATTCGGTTTGCCAGGACAATGGTCCCAGCATGGTTCAAGTGAAGCCCGTTGCACCGGAACAGCTCCCTTCTACCCCAGGACTGGTGCCAGTGCTCCATGAACTGAAACCCATTCCTCCCACACCAACCTTTGAGCCATGCATTTAACTCCTTATCTTTATTTACCCTATACCAGTTTGCCCGTGGCTCAGGTAGTAATCCTGAGGCGATTACCTTGGAGGTTCTGCTTTTTAATTTAGCTCCTACCAGTTCAAATTCTTTCAGCAGAATCTCCTTTCTAGTCCTATCAATGTCATTGGTACCAATGTGGATGACCACAACTGGATTCCCCCCTTCCCACTCCACGTTCTTCTCCAGCCCTGAGGAGATGTCCTTAACCCTGGTACCTGGCAGGCAACACTGCCTTTAGGGTTCATGGCTGCAGAGAACAGTATCCATCCCCCTAATTGTACTGTCCACTACCACTGCTATGTTCCTATTCCCCCCGCTTGAATGGCTCCCTGTACCACGGTGCTGTTGTCAGTTCGCTCATCCTCCCTGAAGTCCACGCTCTTGTCCACACAGCTTGCAAGAACCTCGTAACTGTTGGACAATTGCAGGGGCCAAGGCTCCTCGAACGCAACCCCTGGGCCCCCATACCTGCAGTCACACCCTCTATGAAGGCAAACAGTTCATAACATGCTTATGCTGTTTTGGAGCAACTGGGATGAAGTATCAGCTAGAATAACTTCAGCTCTCCATTTACACCATGACACAAGATATTGATAGTTGCAAAATGAATGATGGTGTGAAGTGCAAGCATGAGTAAGCAATTTGTGTTATAACATGTCATGCTTTTGTATTGATGCTGAAGTAATTGTTAGATTACCAGTTTTATATCTTTAGTGTACAGGTCCAGGGTTTGTGGAAGCAAGCATAAACACATTTCTCTTGATACTAAGCACGAGTTATACCTCTGCAAGCAAAGTGCAGGTACATGAGCAGCAGCTAGTCTTATAATATCACCTGGTGATAAAATGCTTCTGTGTGAAGCCAGTTAAAGGTTTATATTCATTTTCATTGTGTGGTTAGGGCAAAAATGAATATAAAAACTGACAGGATACTGTTTTCTATATTTAGATTGAAGTTTACACTAAAATTGCGCATGAAAGCTTTTTGTTTTTGGAAACAAATATAAAAGGCATTTTTACAAAGCAATTGTAAAATGTTGTCCATGGGCTTTTCCCTTGTTATAAGACCTTATAAGAATGGATCCAAAATATTTTACCAGAACAATATACATCAAAATCCTCATGTGATACTCAGCTGTAAGAATGTACGTAGCTAGTGACGCAACAATTATATCAGCTACCTTACTGAACAAATCGGAGAAGGCAAGTTGAAAAACATTAAGGATGGAACAAGAAAATGGCATCAGACTAATCCTTCCACAGACTTTGTATATAATCACACTGTAATAGCCATTATTGCATGTATTTACACAATATTTTGACAGTTCTGCGTAAATGTTCTGCATTTCCCTGGATAATGAAAACAGTGTAAATGTAATGGAACTATGTAACCCTTGCTACTCTTTGTGCTTTCAATTGTCTATAATAATTCTGCTGTAAATTGGAAAAAGGAAACTTGCATTTATGTATTGCCTTTAGCTGCAGACATCCCACAATGTTTTACAACCACCGAAATAACTTAAAAGTCTGCACTGGAGTGCTGCTTTGGGCTGCATTAGAGTTGGGGTTTGGTGAGAGAGGGACTTTTAAGGGTTAATTTAAGGATTAATTTCTATCTAAAGTCTAGTCTTTAATTTAGCAGCTAACTAACAGTTGCTCTTTGGGTTGGGAGAAGGTGAGTTTTTGTCCAGCTTTAAAACGGGGTATACAGGCTGTGCTGGCAGCTGCAGCTAGTTAATTAGATAACTGGCTTAAACTGATTTTCAAAAGCTAGATTCAGAGAGCATAAAAGTGGGCCATCTACAGAGCTGCATTAGAGTGCTTAAGTTGGAGTTTGGTGAGAGAGGGAGTTCAGGAAGAGGGAAGGATGTGACCCTTTCATTTTTTACTTTGCCTCAGTAAGAAGAGCGGCGGCCTTGGTAAGTAGGGCCTGGTGAGTATTTCTACGGTCCTTACTTCTTCTAGTTCAGAGGACATTAAAAGTAAAGGGAGTAATTTAAAAGTAAAGGGAGTAATTTAAGGGTATGTTGTGGCAGGGCTGATTAGCCAAGTAGAATGCTCTTGCTGTGTAATGTGGCAAGTCAGATTCACTTCCAGTGTGCAGGGCAACCGCGTGTGCAGGAAGTGTCTCCAGCTGCAGCTACTTGAAATCGTGTTTTGGAGCTGCAGCTGGGATTACTGTGAAGCATCCACAAGGATGAGATCTTTGTGGATAGCACTTGCAGTGAGGTGGTCACGCTGCAAGTAAATAGTGAACAGGCAGAAAGGGAAGGGTGACTGTCAGACACAGTGAAAGCACTGGGGAGGTAACGCAGGAGTCCCCTGAGTCCATCTCACTCTCTAACAGATTTTCTGCTTTTGATACTGCTGGGGATGTGGGGGCGGAGTTTCTCTTGCAGCAAGAGACAAGTCTGTGGCACCACGAGTGGCTCAACTGCACAGGGTGGAGAAAAAGAGTGGGAGAGCAATAGTGATAGGGGATTCTATTGTAAGGGGAACAGACAGACGTTTCTGCGGCTGCAGGCGTGACACCAGGATGGTGTATGCCTCCCTGGTACCAGGGTCAAGGATGTCACTGAGCAGCTGCAGGACATTCTGAAGAAGGAGGATAAACAGCCAGAGGTCGCGGTCCATGTTGGTACCAACGACAGGTAAAAAGAGGGGTGAGGTCCTGAAAGCAGAATATAGGGAGCTAGGAAATAAATTGAAAAGTAGGACTGCAAAGATAGCAACCCTCAGGATTACTCCCAGTGCCTTGTGCTAACAAGATCAGGAAAAGGAGAATAGACCAGATGAGTGTGTGGCTGGAGAGATGGTATTGGAGGGAGGGATTTAGATTCCTGAGGCATTAGGACTGATTCTGGGGAAGGTGGTACCTGTACAAGCTGGACGGGTTGCACCCCAGGAGGGCCGGGACCAATATTCTTGCAGGGGCATTTGCCAGTACTGCGGTGGTGGTGGTTGGAGGGGGGGACGGTTTAAACTAGAGTGACAGGTGAGGGTGGGAACCTGAGCCGTGAGACGAGAGGCAGTCAGAGATATGATTGAAAGGCAGAGAAATAGAAAGCAAAAATGGAAGGCAGAGGAAACGAGGGCTAGCAGCAAAAAAAGGCCACAGTACAAAAAAAAGTGCCAAAATGTTAGAGCCAAGTCTAAAGGCATGGCATCTGAATGCACGGAGAATTTGCAATAAGGTCAACAAATTAATAGCGCAAATAGATGTAAGCGGGTACGATATGATGCGGATTATGGAGACGTGAGTGCAAGGTGACCAAGGCTGGGAACTAAATATCCAAAAGTATTCTATATTTAGGAAGGACGGGCAAAAGGGAAAAGGAGGTGGGGTGGCATTGTTAGTTAAGGATGAAATTAGTGCAGTAGTGAGAGGGGATATTGGCTTAGAAAACCTAGATGTAGAATCAGCCTGGGTGGAGCTAAGAAGCAACAAGGGATGGAAAACATCAGTTGGAGTTGTATATAGGACTCCAAACAGTGAAGTAGGGGACAGCATTAAACAGGAAATTGCAGATGCACGTAACAAGGGTAGTAAAATAATCATGGGTAATGTTAATCTACATATAGACTGGGCAACCAAATTAACAATAATAGTGTGGTGGGTGAATTCCTGGAGTGTGTACGAGATGGTTTTTAGACCAGTACGTCGAGGAACCAACTAGGGAACAGGCTATCCTAGATTTGGTTTGTGCAATGTTAATTAATAATGTTGTGCGGGGTCCTTTAGGGAACAGTGACCATAACATGATAGAATTCTTCATGAGGATGGAAAGCAAGTAGCCTGATCCAAAGCTAGGGTCCTAAACCTAAACAAAGAAAACTACAAAGGTATGAGGCGTGAGATCACTTTGATTGGGGAACTTGATTAAAAGGCATGATGGTGAATAGGCAATGGTTGCTATTTAAGGAACGAATATATGCATTGCAACAGTTATACATTGCTTTCTGCGCAAAAACACTACAGGAAAAGTGGCCCACCCATGGCTAACAAAAGAAATTAAGGATAGTATGAGATTGAAAGTGGAGTTACATAAAGTTGCTAGAAAAAGTAGCAAGCCTGAGGATTGGGAGTAGGTTAGAATTCAGCAAAACAGGACCAAGAGATTGATAAAGAGGGGAAAAATATAGTATGAGAGTAAACTTGCAAGGAACATAAAAGTGGACTGTAAAAGCTTCTATTAAGGATGTAAAAAGAAAAAAATTATTGAAGACAAAAGTAGGTCCCTTACAGTCCGAAATGGGAGAATCTGTAATAGAGAACAAGGAAATGGCAAGACGATTAAGCAACTACTTTAGTTCTATCTTCATGGAGGAAGGTACAAATAACTTCCCAGGAATGCAAAGGAATCAAGGGCCCAGTGAGGAGGAGAAATTGAAGGAATTTAGTATTATTAAAACAATAGTGCTGGAGAAATTAATTGGACTGCAAGCCGATAAATCCCCAGGTCCTTATTATCTACATCCCAGGGTACTAAAGGATGTGGCCATGGAAATAGTGGGTGCATTGTTTGTCATCTTCCAAAATGCTATAAATTTTGGAACATTCCTGACAGGTTGTAGGGTGGCAAATGTAAACCCACTATTCAAAAAGGAAGGGAGAAAACTGAATTACAGACCGGTTAGTCTAACATCAGTAGTAGGGAAAATGCTAGAGTCTGTTATAAAGCATGTGATAACAGGACACTTAGAAAATATCAACAGAATTAGACAAAGTCAGCTTGGATTTATGAAAGGGAAATCATGTTTGACAAACATACTGGAGTTTTTTGAGTATATAACTAGCAGAATAGATGGGGGAGAACCAGTGGATTTAGTGTATTTGGATATTGAGAAAGGTTTTGATAAAGTCCCACTTAAGAGATTAGTGCGCAAAATTAAAACACATGGAATTGGGGGTAAAATATTGGCATGAATTGAGAATTGGTTAGCCGACAGGTAACAGAGTAGGTCTTGTTTGGAGTGGCAGACAGTGACTAGTGGGGTACTGCAGGGATCAGTGCTTGGATCCCAGCTATTCACAATATAAATCAATGATTTGGATGAGGGAACCAAATGTAACATTTCCAAGTTTGCTGGCGACACGAAACTTGGTGGGGATGAGAGTGGTGAGGAGGATGTTAAGAGGCTTCAAGGTGATTTAGACAAGTCGAACAAGGGGTCACAGTCTAAGGATATGGAGTAGGCCATTTAGGATTGAGATGAGGAGATACTAATACACTCGGAAGGCGGTGAACCTGTGGAATTCTCTACCAGAGAAGGCTGAGGAGGCCAAGTCACTGAATATATTTTAAGAAGCAAATCGATAGATTTCTGGACTCTGAAGGCATCAAGGGGTATGGAGAGAGAGCTAGGGTATGGCGTTGAGATAGAGGATCAGACATGATATTGAATGGCGGAACAGGCTTGAAGGACTGAATGACCTGCTTCTTCTATTTGCCATGTTTCAATGTTTCTAAGTATCGCCACTGATTCATTATAGGAATCATGGCAGCAGTTAAGTAAGGCGGCCACCACCTCTAGGAATTAAACATACAGTAAATGCTGACATTGCAGAGATGCCTACGTCTCATGACTGAATATTCAAGAAGCAAATGTTTGTACTTGTGTGAAGTTTGTGAGGACTTCCAAACAAGTGGAGACTTTACACTTGTATGCATCTTGCTCACTATTGTGGATCTACTCCTCTGTCTAGTTCAGTTATGCAAGGATGATTGAACCACAATAAACCTTGGTGCAAAAGTGAACTTGGATCACTTTCATTTTGGGGAATTTCATGGTGAATTTAATTGCATGTACTCTATTTCAGTTTATGTATATGTACTGGGCCATGAGGTGGAAGTAAGTCATGGGAGCTGCCTAGTTTTTGACACAAACTTCTCAAGTTATTCTGTTCCACCTGTTTGATTTTAAATGGAATATTTCAGTTGGTCTAAGCCCAAAAAGATTCAGGCATAGAGCTGTGGAATTTTCCAAGTCTTTTGAAATGTGATTATAATGACATAAGCATGCATGCTTAAGACACGGGGCCAGTGAGTCTGTGGTACATCTTTGTTTACTGAATGTAAATGAACTGCAAGAATTAAAGTTGAGTTTCCATTTGTTGTATCAGCGCAATCCAGCAGAATTGTCCTAATCAGTGGCAAAAGTAGAATTGGCTCTGTTCCCAGTTACTAATCGATAATGCTGCTCTGTTGGCTGCTTCATGGAAAATTTTGCATTTGGAATATGCAAATGATTTGAGCCGAAACGTGAGAAATAATTGGAAGAATAGCACAATTTTGGTTTCCCAGTTGCACTCAAATTCATTGTAGGTAGGTGGACAATTGTGATGGTATATTTAAATCTAAAGGCAAACTCAGAAAAGCATGAGAGAGGTGAAAGCTGTAGTCAAGCAAAAAGGTTAGAAACTAGGGGGAAATTTTGCCCATCAGATAACACGTACACGTTGGCAATTGGATAATTAGCCATAGTCCACGAAGGCCGTAGGAGATCTCTCCATCAGAGAGAGAGAATTGGATATACAGCTTGAGTGGAACCACTCCACATCAAACATGGGGCAAGACAAGGAGGCAATCCTCGTGAACTACCAGCAACTGATATGGGGACTGAACCTGTGCTGGTGGCATTATTCTACATCAAATCTAGCCAACTGAGTTAAGCAAGCTCCACCTATTTTATGCTACTGGGAGTAAAATAATGTGGCTGTGAAGCAATTGAAATTTGATGTGCATTTTTGGCTGTACATTTGACTCGACAATAGTAGAGTCAGAGTCAATGGCGGCATAGGAGAGCATTTACCCATTGAATCCATGCCTGCTCTTGGCAATCTAGTCAGTCCCATTCTCCTGCTCTATCCCTGTAACCCTGCAAGTTTATTTTCCCTCAAATGACCATTCAATTCCTTTTAAACTCGTTAATCATCTGTGCTTTTAAAGAGCAAAATGTTTGTACAATATTAGTTTTAACAGTTCCAGTATTGCTGATAGTGAAAGGATCAACTTTTGATTTGAAATTTCATATATCTTGTAAATTAAAATGGTTAAAACGGTTCATTGTTAAGCTTTTTTAAATCATTCATTCATATGATGTGAACGTGATTGCCTTTGCGATGGTAGTGTTGAGCAGCCCCCTCAAAGCACTGCAGTTTGCAGTGAAATGACAAATCCTGCATCCAAAGCTGCATAAATGGATTTGTAAGCTGACTTCTTTAGATGCGAGTGTACAAAGGACATAATTGCTTTAGAAGTAGTTGAGAAGTTTCTCTTGACTGATTCTTGGGATGAAGGGGTTTTTGAGGAAAGGTTGAGCAGTTTGGGCCCATACCCATTGAAGTGTAAAAGAATGGAAGGTGATCTTATTGAAGTATATTAAATCCTGAGGGCACTTGATAGGGTGTATGCTGAGAGGATGTTTCCTTTTGTGCGGAGTTAGAACTAGGGGACACAGATTAAATTTAGGGCGCTCCCATTTAAGACTAAGGTGAGGAGAAATTTCTCTCAAAAGCGTTATTAGTGTGTAGAATTCTATTCCCCAGAGAGCAATGAATGCTGGATAATTGAACATATTCAAGGCTGAGTTAGATAGATTTTTGATTGCCAAGGAAGTCAAGCATTACTGGAGACAGACAAGAAAGTGGATTTGAGGCCACAATCAGATCAGCCATGATCTTATTGGATGGTGGAGCAGGCTGGAGGGGCCAAATGGCCTATTCCTGCTTTTAATTGTGTTTTTGTGACTTGGTATCACTTACAAGTGGCCTTTTGTGCTTTCTAAAATGTAAAATCGTAATACTGACCTAGCAGATCTCACTGTGCAATAATCGGGAGTTAGCAATGAATGTTCAAATATGATTGTTGCGCTGCATCCAAATCTATTCAAGTTGACCCAAACTGACACATAAAAACATAGAAAATAGGAGCAGGAGTAGGTCATTCAGCCCTTCGAGTCTGCTGTGCCATTCAGTATGATCATGGCTGATCCTCTATCTCAGCGCTGTACTCCTGCGCTCTCCCACCCCTTGATGCCTTTAGAGTCAGGAAATTTATCTATTTTCTTCAGTATATTCAGTGACTTGGCCTCCACAGTCTTCTGTGGTAGAGAATTCCATAGGTTCACATCCTCGAGTTTTTTTATTCGTACATGGGATGTGGGCTTCGCTGGCTGGGCCAGCATTTATTGCCCATCCCTAGTTGACCTTGAGAAAGTAGTGGTGAGCTTCCTTCTTGAACAGCTGAAGTCCATGTGGGCTGGGTACACCCGCAGTGCTGTTAGGAAGGGAGTTCCAGCATTTTGACCCAGCTACATATTTCCAATTCAGGATGATGAGTGACTTGGGGAGCTCCCAGGTGGTGGTGTTCCCATCCATCTGCTGCCCTTGTCCTTCTAGGTGGTAGTGGTCATGGGTATGGAAGGTGCTGTCTAAGGAGCCTTGGTGAATTCCTGCAGTGAATCTTGTAAATGGTACGCACTGCTGCTACTGTACGTCGGTGGTGGAGGGAGTGAATGTTTGTGGATGTGTTGCCAATCAAGCGGGCTGCTTTGTCCTGGGCTGTGTCAAGCTGCTTGAGTGTTGTGGGAGCTGCACTCATCCAGACAGGTGGAGAGTATTCCATCACACTCCTAACTTGTGCCTTGTAGATAGTGGACAGGCTTTGGGGAGTCAGGAGGTGAGTTACTTGTCCCAGAATTCCTAGCCTCTGACCTGCTCTTGTAGCCAAAGTATTTATATGGCTAGTCCAGTTCAGTTTCTGGTCAGTGGTAACCCCCCAGGGGTGATGGTTGGGTTCTCTCTTGTTGGAGATGACCATTGACTGACACTTGTCAGCCCAAGCCTGGATATTGTCTGGGTCTTGCTGCATTTGGACATGGACTGCTTCAGTATCTGAGGAGCTGCAAATGGTGCTGAACATTGTGCAATCATCAGTGAACACTCCCACTTCTGACCTTATGGAAGGAGGGTCATTGATGAAGCAGCTGAAGATGGTTGGGCCGAGGACAGTACACTGAGGAACTCCTGCAGTGATGCTCTGGAGCTGAGATGACTGACCTCCAACAACCACAGTCATCTTCCTTTGTGCTAGGTATTACTCCAACCAGCGGAGAGTTTTACCACTGATTCTGATTGACTCAGTTTTGCTAGGGCTCCTTGATGCCACACTGAGTCAAATGCAGCCTTGATATCAAGGGCAGTCACTCTCACCTCAAGTTCCTCCTCATCGCAGTCCTAAATGGTCTACCCCGTATCCTGAGACTGTGACACCTCGTTCAAGATCCCCCCCCAGCCGGAGGAAATATCATCCCTGCATCCAGCCTGTGCATCCCTGTTCGAATTTTATATGTTTCAGTGAGATCTCCTCTCATTCTTCAAAATTCTAGTGAATACAAGCCTAGTCGGCCCAGTGTCGTCTCATACGACAATCCTGCCAACCCAGGAATCAGTCTGATGAACCTTCACTGCACTCCCTCAATGGCAAGTGTATACTTTCTTCGGTAAGGAGACAAAACTGTACACACTACTCCAGGTGTGGTCTCACCAGGGCCTTGTACAGCTGCAGTAAGACACCCTTGTTCCTGTACTCAAATCCCCTTGCAATGAAGGTCAGCATACCATTTGCTGCCTTAACTGCTTACTGCACCTGCTGTTTTATCTGTTTGTAGTGACTTTTTGGCTATGAGAATTTTATTAGGAATCAAAGCTATAAAAGTATGAAGGCAGTAAAGGCCAATATTCCATTTGCTGTCCTAACTACTTGCTGTACCTGCATGCTAACTTTGTGATTCACGTACCAGACACCCAGATCCATTTGGACCACAGCATTCTACAGTCTCTCTCCATTCTGCTTTTCTATCCTTCCTACCAGTGTGTGAACTTCACATTTTCCCAAATTGCGAAATGTTTGGTAGCTGGAGTACATTTACTTAACCTACCTATATCCCTTTGCAGACAGTTTTTCACAGCTTGCATTTCTACCTGTCGTTCTACTGTCAAAAATTCAGCTAAAATTCATCCTTTCTTGAATAGTGGTGTTACATCTTGAGTTTTTCAATCTGCTGGGACCCTTCCAGAAGTTATGGAATTTGGAAGTTTACAATCAATGCATCTACTATCTTTGTAGGCACTTGTTTTAAGACTTAGGATGCAAACCATTAGGTCTGGAAACTTGACAGCATTTTGTCCTATTTATTTTTCATCGTACTTTTTCTCTAGTGATTGTTTTAAGTTTCTCCATCCCTTTTACCCTTTGGTTTTCTACTTTTCTTGGGGTGCTTTTAGCATCCTCTACTATGACAATTGATACAAAATAGTTGTTCAAAGTCTGTGCCATTTCTTTGTTTCCCAATCTCACCCTCTAAGGAACCAATTTTTACTTGAGTATATATTTTATATACTTGAAGCTCTTGCTGTCCATTTTTAAAAAGGATAAAGTTCGAAAAGGTCTCTACTTTGTTGCTCAAACAGAATTCTGGCCACACTAGATCTGGAAGTCCTTTCAGATGGATCCTTGGTGGCACACTGTCTTTGATTACTCTAGCTGGTCACAACTTGCAGACTTTCAAAATACAGATGAGTTGTTCTGGTGAGAATTTTCTTAAGGGTGGTTAATTCACTCTGAACTGCCTGTAACGCACAGTGGGGAGAGAGAGTCTTCCTTTTGCAGCCTGCTGTCAAGGCACACGCACAAACACCCACAGTGAGTTCAAAAAGAATAAATGTTCAGAGAATACTTCTCTCAAGCCAGGTGTTTTCAGCTGATCAGCAAGTGTCTCTACACTGGCAACAGCAGTTCTTCTTCGACTCAGATAAACAAAGTAACTCCCCTCGCACCAGTTGTGCCTGCTGGACATCGAGCTGTTGACCTGTGGGTTTTTTTTTAAATGGCATATTCACAGTCCAGAATTCAACTTGTAGACTTTTAAAGACAACTCAGGAGGGAAGAGTGTCCAAAATTCAACTTCCTTCCAATTTTCCAAAAAGCAGGTTCCCTCACACTTACTAGTTTACTTTTAAAACTTTTACGTTTTAATTCTCCCTTTTTGTTTTCGTCATCCTTTACTAGTTTCAAACCCTAGTTCAATCCACTGGTCTACCACTAATCCTTGCAGCATTGTACACCATTTCTTTCAAGTTGATACCTCCCTTAACTTCCATAGGTGGCTCATCCTTCTCGTAGAGTCTTTCCTTCTCAATGGAATAAATTGTGGTGAGTGTCATGATATATCTCCTTTCACTGCCTGCTACTGCTCAGATGCCATCTTACCTGTTAACCTATTTTCCCAGTCCTCTTCAGCCAATACTGGCTTTAAACCCTTTGTAATTGTCTTTCTCACCCACAAATTGAGATTGTGAAATTCATCATATTATGAATCCTGATCTCCCCCACCACCGCCCCATGTGTTGAATTTAAAGCTCTCAATTTGCGAGGATACTGGTCCCAGGGCTGTTGAAATGAAACTCGCCCTAATATAACAGCTCCCCCTTACCCTAGTACTGGTGCCAGTCCCTCATAAATTGAAATCCACTTCTGCCACACACTCAACTCTCTGATGTTATTTACCTTCTGCCAATTTGTTCACGGCTGAGGTAGCAATCCAAAAATTGCTACCTTTGTGGCTCTACTTTTAATTTCACTCGCTGCTCATACTCCCTCAGGGCAACCCTTCTCGTAGTCCTACTTATGTCGTTAGACCAATGTGGACCATGACAACTGGATCCTTCCCCTCACATTGAAGTTCCCCTTAAGAAGATGTCCTTGACCATCATACCATGCAGGCAACGCAGTCAGCAGGACTCACTCTTGGCTGCAGAGAACAGTATCTTCCTAATTATTCTGTCCCTTACTACTACTTGAACATTCCTTTCCATTCCTTCAACTTGCCTGACCCCTGTAGCACGTGATGTGGTCAGTTTGCTTATTCTCCTTGCAGTCCATGTCCTCGTTCACACAAGCTTCAAGAACCTTAGCCCTTGCACTTGTCCAACAGGTTTAAGGTTCCTCCAGTGCTGCTTTTTGGATTCCCATGCCTACCTCACCCATAGTCCTACACTCCTGTCTCTGACCATGGACCAAATCTGAAGTACATTATATACACTATGGGTGTGACTGTCACCTGGGACAGTGTCCAGGTAACACTCTTCTTTCCTGATGCATCGCAGTGTTCAAAAATCAGAGACCAGCTTATCAACTCTGAGCTGAAGTTCCTTAAGCAAAAGACGTTTACTGCAAATATGGCTGCTATAGATCACACTGGTGTTCGTCAGCTCCCACAGCTGCAACACATCGCTTGCCCTGCCATCTCTATTGTATTTTATTTAATTAGGGATTCAATTTTTGATATCGCTCTGTGATTAAACTACTTTATATAATTACAAATAATGAGGTAAGCTGTAAATTTAATACCGTACTTGTATCTCCCCAGTCCTAGATTAAATTATGGTCCTAGTTCAGAGAAACAAAATGTAGAATTCATACCTATCACTTAACTGCTCACCTCTTAGATCTCGCTACCTCTCTTCCCCCTCCTAGACCGTTCCTCATCTTATAAAATACCAGCAAAGAATCTCTGCCTTCACTACACTGAATTCCTAATTTAAATACAATGTCAAATCGGTACTCTGTCCAACTGGTCTCCATACATTAGCAAAAGCCTCTTGTATTTGTACTAGCAAGTCGACACCTGCTGACCAGTTAACCAGTTCTAACTAGTCACCTAATTAACTGTGCAGATGCCACTAACAAACAGCTTGTTTGTCAACGACTAATACTGTGAAGGGAACTACGTGTTAAAGTTAGGTTAAATCTCTAATGTAGAACTCCAGTTTAGAAAAAGGCTAGCCCTTAAAAACAGTGGGTTGATTGTCGAAGCTGCTCTCCACTATCCCCCATGTGACCCAAGACTAAGTGTATGAAGACTGCAGCCCATGCTTCCTGACAATCTACCGTATCAATCCTGGACAAGTTTTATTTATGTTTATTAGTTTGTTCAGTTTTCAGTTTTGTGGGCCTGGCGGTCCTGGAAGCATTCTGCTTAGCCTTGTTGCCTTAGAAGTGAATGAGTTATGAAATAGCACCATGATCTTTTGGCATTGGCAATGTAACTACTGTAGGATGTTGTGGTGTAGTGATATTGTCACTGGATTAATATTCCAGACACCCAGGGTAATGCTCTGGGGACCCAGGTTCGAATCTCACCATGGCAGATGGCGAAATTTGAAATCAGTAAAAATCTGGAATTAGAAGTCAGGTGATGACTCCAAAACCATTGCCGATTGTCATAAAAACCCATCTGGTTCATTAATGCCCTTTAGGGAAGGAAATCTGTTGTCCTTACCTGATCTGGCCTACATGTGACTCCGGACCCACAGCAATGTGGACTCTTAAGTGCCCTCTGAACAAGGGCAATTCGGGATGGGCAATAAATGCTGGCGAGCCAGCAATGCCCACATTCCTTGAATTAGTAAAACAAAAATTGAATAAAAAAAGAAAATGCAAATTGTTGCTGCTGTGGTATGTATATGTGTAAAGGATTTTTGTGCATTTTTTAAAGTTCAATGGTTGATAATTCATCCATTAAAACCAGGATATCTTGTTGTAATGTGAACTATGAAAACATTCTAACAGTTGCTGCAGTTTGCCATCATTTTATGATGAACGACTGGAATCAAAATTAATAGCTGAACTCCACCAGATGGTTGAAGACCTGGTGTAGTGCTCGATCAGACCAAGGTCTCGGGTTTGATTTCCAGTCTGCCCTGAGTTAGTTAACCTCAGGTGAGCTGAGTAGATCTAACTTTACAAATGGAATTGAAAGGCTTTCATTTATCTAGAGCTTTTCATGACCGCCAGACCTCTCAAAGTACTTCTCTGTTGAAGGGTCATGTTGGAATCGAAACGTCAACTCTTTTCTTCTCCACTGATGCTGCCAGACCTGCTGAGTTTTTCCAGGTAATTCTGTTTTTGTTCTCTCAAAGTACTTGATAGCCAATGAAGTATTTTTCAAGTGTAGTCACTCTAATGTAAGAAACAGAGCAGTCGATTTGCTCCCGCAAACAGATAAATTGATCATTATCACATTGCTGTTTTTGTGATGGTGATTGACGGATAAATATTGGTCAGGGCACCAGGGATCACTCCCTAGCTCTTCTTTGATTTAGTACCGAATGTCCACCTGAGCCTCCAGACGGGCCTCGGTTTAACAGTTCACCTGAAAGACAGCACCTCCAATAATACAGCACTCCCTCAGTACTGCACTGGAGTGTCGGACCTGACTTTTGCGTGAAAACCCTGAGCGGGACTTGTAAGATCACATGATCTTACAGACTTGCACCCACAACCTTCTGACTTAAGAGGCAAGAGTGCTACCAATTGAGTCACAGCTGACACTCAAACAGGATATTCAAAAGGAAATATTAACACTGAAAACCTGAAATTAAAACAGAAAAAGCAGGAAATGCCTAGCAGATATGTCAGCATCTGAAAAGTGATAAGGCAGGTTATGATGGTTAAGGGGTCTTACAGATGGCCTTAACCCCTGGGCAAAAAAGGGAAAAATAAGCAAGGATTGCCCTTCCTAGTCGCTATTGAGAGACTACCGCTGGAAAGTGTGTTTTGCATGTACTTCGTGCTAGGGCATAATCACATGGCCGTTACTGTCAGATACTGGAGGCTGTTGGTGCTCATCGAATTATATCCCATCAGAAGCACACACTTTTGGGAGAGGAAGAGAAGAAATGGGGAGAGCATTGTTTCTCTTTAAATGAATTGGCTGTTTTGAGACCGGCTTGATTTTTGTGGACAATGTATGATTGTTCCTTGGATCTGTGAATTTTCTTCAATTTCAGTTTGTGGTCAGCCAGTTTTTGCAGTGCTGTTTTACAGTGTGCTCCATCTGCATGTACGATGTTGATCAGTGCACCTCCTACATTCATTTTTTAAAAACTGCACAAGGTCAGGTACTAGTCTCTGATTCTGCAGATTTGTGCTGGAACTACCAAGGTTTAGCCTGTCCAATTCTATTCAGAACAAATATGTGATATTTTTATAGTGCGGTGCTATTTGAAGCTTCGATGCATCATTCCCATGAAAGTAAATCTGTTTTTAAAAACTGTGGCACACCTCTGTTTTGTTTAAACTCTATATAAACTCTTTCATATGGCTGCATATTCACTTTTGAACACACTTCATTAAATCATGCAAAGTGCTTTGAATCCAAGGATTTTGTTAACTTGGAAACGTGATCAATTATTAAACACTTCAGGTTTTTTCAATAACATGTGCTTTTATTAGTAGTCCTGATTTTACATCATTATAGGTTAGATCTTTGAGAACTGCCATGTAAAAGGGTACTCTCAGTTGTCTTGAAATATAATAATTACATTTTCTATGCAAATGCACTAACCTCAAATGAAGAACCAGAGTATCTTTCCATCCTGGTTTGGCTTTCTTTACCTGACTGCTTCACACAATGGATACTTGAGAGCATTTACAGGAAGATCAATTATGTTGAAAAGATTTGGTGATGCTACCAGCTAGCTTTATAAAGAAGTAATCCGGTTGGATTGGGTTTAAAACCAAACTGCTGAATTTGGAATGTATTAATCTCATTAAAGGGTTGTCAAAGTGAGGTGAATACATCATAAATTGCCCATCATCTTTGGTGTCACAGCAAGTTGTTTGCCCTGTATTGAAGCACTGAATCTGGTATATTGGTTGGGATTTGGGCCTGTGATCTGAATGGATTGCACTGGAGTTGAAGTGTAGCCCTGAGGTGCTGGTTGTTGCACATCAGAACTGTAAATCCCAGGCAGCTGTGTAACTGGTCTTCTGTTGTTCAACTTAAGATGTGCACAGTAGGATGAGAGCAAGCAGAAATGTTGTCAGGAAATAAATATATAATTGCAAATTTAAGCAAAAATCTTCTGAAGCTTTAGCTTTCCCTTCTGAGGCTAATGTAGGAAATATTTTTAATGGCTGGTACATTTAATGGACACCTGGGTGTACAATCTTTGTAAATTATCCCAAGCATCGGGATGCAAGGATATCAAGTCTTCACAACATTTAAACCCTTTAGGGAAGGAAATCTGCTGCCCTTACTTGGTCTGGCCTATATGTGACTTCGGACCCAAAGCAATGTGGTTGACTCTTAAATGCCCTCTGAACAAGGGCAGTTAGGGATGGGCAATAAATGCTGGCCTCCCAGTGATGCCCATATCCCTTGAACGAATAATAAAAAAAAGTCAAATTAGTCATTGGAAGAGTCAGTGCTCTTAACCTCACGTGAACCTGAGGGATTTTCAGTTTGCTCGGTACAATATAATTACATCTAAAGCTATCTGTGCATGAGATTAGTCCTGAAGTAGTTGTGCATTTGTAAAGATGGTTTCATTCTTGCGATGTTTCCTACTAATGCCCGCAGCAGCCATCGGTGCTAGCAGTTGACCATTTGCATGCTGTCCAGATCAAAAGATTAATAAATGAGTAATTACTTGCAGTTTTGTTATAAAATCTGTAATTACTTAACATTAATAATAAGATGGGATTTTTATGTGCTCCTCTAATCACTGAATTTGACATTTGGTTTCTGAATATGCCAGATCATATTTCACCCAGTGTCATCTGTGAAATGCAAATAGTTCAGAGTACGTGCAACTACAGCCTGCTTAATCAGCCCATATTTAAAACTGCAGGGGTGGAATGGATAGCAGGAGTATTAATCTTCTTCAAATCAACTTTACTAAAAATATAATTTGATCTCTGATGACATAATAGACAAATACACAATCCCCAGTGTGGTGCTTTTTTGTGCTAAATTTTGTTTTATTGGTTCATGGGATTTGAATGACACTGGCAAGGCCAGCATTTATCACCATCCCTAATTCTCCTTGAGAAGGTGATGGTGAGCCACCTTGAACCACTGTAGTTTAGGTACTTCCAGAGGGTGTTTTGATTGGGCAGGGGGGGCTGCTTTTCAGGCTTCCGACACAGCAACAGTGAAGGAAATGGAAGGAAAAGCCTGCCAGAGTTCTTGCTACTGATTGCAATCCATTGTTTCACTTAGTGTAAATCATGTGTAGTAGTTCAGTGAAGGATTGAACTGGACTATGCTGTACAGTGATACTTTCACAGTTGAATAAGTTGGTGACAGTCACAGTTCAGGCCTGCATTTTAATGAGGTGCTGGAGGGTGCCTGGCACTCAGAGAACTGTATGCTAACTTGTGTTAATGCTTTCAGGAATGGATAACATGCTGGAAGGAAAGTTGAAGTGTTACCAGGGACCAGTACAGGGTTAAATGTTTGATGTCAGCCTTGGTTCAGTGCAAGCACTCTTCTGAGTCAGAAGGTCATGGGTTCATGCTCAGCATTAGAGAATATAATCAAAACTGACACTCCAGTATATGGATGAGATATTACATTGAGGCTCACCAACCCTCGCTGGTGGACAGGAAAGATCCCACAGCAGTGACTAAGACCAAGGAAATCCTCATGACCTCCCTCGCCCACCATCAATGAAACAAATGCACTGGCCATTTATTGCTAATGTTTATGGGACTGTGCTGGATATATTGACTGCTGAGTTTGCCTACATTACAGCAAAGACCGCATTTCTTGAAGAAAAAGATACTTCACTGGCTGCAAAGCTGTTTATAACATTGTGATAATGTGAATGGTGCTGGATAATAGTGTATGCTGTATCCATCGCTGTACAAAAGCTTCAGATAGAAATGAGCAAAACTTGATAATTGTTGCAAACCTGTTCTTCAGCAATACAAATTTGATTATAACTTGAACACCTTTTTTCGCATCAGGAGAAACAGTTTTCCTTCTTGCAGTAACGATTCACTTAGCCACTTGGGGTGCAGTTGGCGTTCTGTGGAAATTGTTTTTGGAAACATTTCCAATAGTGGGAGGGCGGGAGGAGAGAATTATTTTGGAATAATACATACTGGGAGTAATTGTACCCCAAATTGGATGGAAGGCTTCCAAAAGAACCTTTATAAATAGTCCTTTGGTATTACAGAACTTGAGTGTTGCTGAAAAAAAAGTGTTTTTGTTGGAACTTTTCATTTTGCACTCTTCAGGATAATTCGCAAGAAAATACCAATGTCATGGGAAACATCATACTTTTACTGCATGAGAAGAGAGTGCTGATTGGTTGGCAAGTGGCCTCTGGTAGAAGCATTGCCATGGAGAATGCACCAGTTGATAGCGACTGACAGTTAACTGCCAGACATTTTGAGACTTAAATCAGGTAGCTTGACTCTGGTCAAGACATTGCCCTGGGGGATGAACCAGTGATGGCTGCCGCTTATTTTGTTTAGCTGAAACAGGTGCAGTGTGTGTAGATGTTCTTTCTTCCCTAATGTACTCGTTGAGAAATCTGCCAGGGGGTTCTCTACCACGGTATACTGCAAGCCTACCTTAACTGGTCAGTAGACGTGTTGGGACTCTTACGGTTCCACATGCTATAAGATTGGCCTTATTGGCAACCTCATAAATAGCGCCCGAGCTTTTGCTCGCCATGCAAGCTTGGTGCTGAAATAGGATGCATCAAAGACCTCCTACCCCGATCAGATAATTTCACGCTGTATATTGTGCAAACTTATGAATGGGCCCAGGGCTGTCACTTTCAGCTGTGCAAAGTTCCCAATCTACCTCCAATTACCCTGGCAGAGAAAGATATCTGAAAGATTTGAGCAACAGGTGAAGCTAGCTGTTTCACCATGCTATTCTGTAGTAGCAACATGAGTGGTATTTGCCATTAACATATATGGCCATCAAGCCAAAAAGACATTCTGCATATCTCTCAAATGAGTAATGTGGCGTATGAATTTCATTGCTGGTGTGATGCTAGGTATGTAGGCTATATATCCCAAAGACTGATGGATCATATCAAACAGCACATTCTTTCCGCTGTTTGCAATGGGCAAGGTACAGACCGTATTCAAACAATGCGTGCTTGCAATACTCAAAACACAATGTCCAACATTAGATGTGATTCTGCGATTGGATAACATTTGCTAAGTAATCCTCAATGTGTTAAGAATTAAGCTGGCAACCAATTTAAGCTTGTCACTCGGGCTCGCAGTGTGGCACATTTACTTGCCCTGGAAGCTACGTATATTAATACACTGGGCCCTGTTCTTTGCAGACAGAAAGAACACATAGCCTGTTTCATCTAAACAAAATAAGTGACAGCCATTTGCTGGTTCATTCCTCAGGGCAATGCTTTGAGCACTCGAGAGTCAAGCTGCCTGGTTTAAATTTCAAACAAGGCGTAGCAGTTAACTGTTAATCGCCATCACTGGTGCATTCTCCATGGCAACGCCTCTACCAGTCGGAGTCCAATTGCCATCCAATCAGAACTCTCCACCTACGGTATAAATATGTTGTTTCCGCTGACATTGATATTTTCTTGTGAATTGTCCTGATGAGTGCAAGATGAAATCTTTGACAAAAAATGCCTTTTCAGCAAAACCTTTGTAAAGTTAGACAGTTGGTAGTTTTGATGTACCTCAGTTTGGATCAGTATCTTGAATTCTGAATCAAATAAATGTAGGCTAGTAAAAAAAATCTAGAAGGAACTTCAGTCAAGCTGTTGAGCAACAATAAATAGGATGCAAATAAGAACATGGGGGACAAGAGAAGTGTTTCTCCCCCTCCCCCCATCCATATTCTCTGTTTCTCCCTATTTCTCCTAAGGTGTAGATGCTTTGTGGGGTGCAGTTCCATTGGTGCCTGTAACTCTCTGGTACCTCATCCAAGGGCCATTTTGTTTGCTTTCATCTAAAATGAATGTCAGTGCAATATTTAACCATGGAAGATAGCACAAGTGAGTCTAATTTTATCCTCAACCTAATACCTGCACATAATCATTTTCCAGCAAGAATTAATGGCTAGTAATTGGGAGCAGGAACATTTTTATGGTAATTTTCATCGCTAGCTCAGAGGACCAGAGGCCAATTATAGCAACTGGGGCTCTGACTGACATGAGGTAATGTAGCATTGACTGGAACTTAAGTCGAGCCAGCACCTTTATCCACTCTGCCACTGAGGAATTGTAATTGGCTCTCTTAGCTGAACAACTTGGGCAAAAGATTTCTGTATCTTTGTACTCCTTGTTCATATTTTTTTATGTAAAAGATGCAGATATAATGTGAAAAGCCAAGTCACAAGGTACAGTATTGGACATCACCAAGATCGTATCAATGAATATATAGGCTAAATTAGGAGTAGGGAATAGTTGTTGCCTAGTTCAGGTTACAAAACCCAGAGGATGGTAAGAGAACAGAAACTAAGAAATCACCATATATTAACTTCATAAAATGCTAAAAAATATATTTAATATTATAGGAATAGCTCTTTCTTTCTTTTATATAAAGAAAACTCCCATTGCAGTTTCCTGACAAACAGAAGACAGTGAGGGCTGTTATCTCGGTCAAGAACATGCCTCTAGTACAGACAAGACATTGCTAGGAGTGGATGGGGACCCATACGTAAACCAACAATCTACAAGGTTAGACAGGATGTCCTAACAAGCATGAGCCACAAGATGACTGAATGAACTTTGGAAGGAAATAAGAGGGATTACCTTGAACATCTGTCCTGTGCCAATGGACAATTGAATAAATGATTGCCTTAAGTTTCCTAGAATAAAGAAATATAAACCCACGCTCGAGGGGAAAAAATTACTTTGGACAGAAGAGAGCTTCTTGAGGTAGACAAATGCTTGCTGTAACTTAACATCCAAGCTGACTCAAGAAGACTTTGGACAGAGGAGAACTTTTCAAAGTGAACCATGCAAGCATCGGCCTAACGCTTTGGCAAGTTCAAGAAGACTGAAGAAAACAGAAACTGCCATTTCCAGCCATGGAGGTTGACTTCATCCAATCCGGGACCAGTAAACCATTCTCAGGAGATGCCACTGTCGGCCATGGAGATCAGCACCTCCTTGCTTCTCACACTTGTTTGTCCAATCCAGGACCAGTAAACCATCCTCACCTGTTATGGGTTGTATGTCTTTTCTGCCTATTTAGTTTATGTATGATACCTCACTGTTGCTTCTTCATAAACTACCTTAAAATTACTTAAGAATTCTCAACTACCAATTTTCGGTAATCTGTGACTCCTGAACCTTAAATCTTATGAGGCTGCGAAGGTGACATTCTATACTTTTAGGCCCTGGGCAAAAATGGATTAGAGTTGAAGTTTGATCAGAGAAATGGTTACAGCACAGAAGGAGGCCATTTGGCCCATTGTGTCCATGTTGGCTTTCTGCAAGCGTAATTCAATTAGCCTCACTCCCCTGCCCATTTCCAGTAACACTGAAAATTTTCTTTCGAGGTACTTATCCAGTTCCCTCTTGAGTGCCTCAATTGAATCTGTGTCCACCACACTCAGACAATGTATTCCAGGTCTTAACTACTCACCACATAAAAAATTTTTTCCTGATGTTGCTGTTGGTTTTTTTGCCTTTCACTCAGTGTCCCCTGGTTCTCTACCCTTTTGCCAATGGGAGCAGTTTCTCTCCATCTACTTTGTCTAGAACCCTTATGATTTTGACACCATCCAGGACAAAGCAGCCCCTATCTACCACCTTAACCATTCACTCCCTCCATTGATACACAGTGGCAGCAGTGTGTACTGTCTACAAGATGCACTGTAGCAACTCACCAAGTCTCTTTCAACAGCGCCTTCCAAACCCATGACCTCTGCCACCTAGAAGGACAACAGCAGTAGTTCATGGGAACATCACCACCTGTAAGCTCCCCTCCAAGACACACGCCATCCTAACTTGGAAACTTCATCATTGTCTGTTCACTGGTCCACGGTAACTCCCAGGATGTTGATGGTGGGGATTTGGTGATGGCAATGCTATTGAATGTCATGGGGAGATAGTTTAATTCTGTCTTTTGGGGATGGTCATTGCCTGGCACTGTGTGGCTTATATGTTACTTGCTACATAGTAGTCCAAACTTGAATGTTGTCCAGGTCGTGCTGCATAGGAGTCACGGATGGTGTTGAACATTGCGCAGTCATCTGCGAACATCCCCACTTCCAACCTTATAATGGAAGGAAGGCCATTGATGAAGCAGCTGAAGATGGTTGGCATCGGACACTACCCTGAGGAACTCCTGCAGCGATTTCCTGGGACTGAGATGATTGACCTCCAAAAACCACAACCATCTTCCTTTCTGCTAGGTATGACTCCAACCAGCGGAGAGATTGATGTCAAGGGCAGTCACTATACCTATACCCCCAGGTCCCTCTGCTCCTGTACCTTTAGAATCGAGCCTTTATTTCATATTGCCCCTCCTTGTTCTTCCTGCCAAAAAAAATCACTTTATACATTAGGGGGGTGGGGTTATGGTGGTGAGGTGGTATTGTTGCTGGACTAGTAATCCAGTGACCCAGGGTAATGTTATGGGGACCCGGGTTTAAATCCCACCATGGCAGATGGTGGAATTTGAATTCAACAAAAATCTGGAATTAGAAGTCTGATGATGACCATGAAACCATTGTCGATTGTTGTAAAAACCCATTTGGAAGGGAAGGAAATCTGCCACCCTTACCTGTGGTTGACTCTTAAATGCCCTCTAAACAAGGGCAATTAGGGATGGGTGATAAATGCTGGCCTAGCCAGCGATGCCCACATCCCATGAATGAATAATTTTAAAAAAACTTCTGCACGTGTCTGCCCATTCTTGTCTATCAAGTCTTATCACTACCCTCACAGTTCGCAGTACTTCAATATTTTGTCATCTAAGTTTTGAAGTTGTACCATGTACACCCAATCTATGTTCATTGATATGTATCGAGAAGATATATTTCTTGGCCATGGCCCTCTTACTGACTTCTGGAGAACCCCACTATATACCTTCCTCCAGTCTGAAGAAACAAGCATTCACTGCTATTGTTTCCTGTCATATCCATGCTGCTACTGCACCATATAGAGCATTGGTGAGGCTGCACGTGGAGTATTATGTGCAGTTTTGTTTTCCTTATCTAAGGAAGGATATACTTGCCATAGAGGGAGAGCAACGGAGGTTCACTAAATTAATTAATAGGATGGCGGTATTGCCCTATGAGGAAATATTAAATAGACTGGGCCTTAATTGAAACCTTTAAGACCCTGAAGGGTCTTGACATGGTGGATGAGGAGAGGATGCTTCCTTTTGTGGGAGAATCTAGAACTAGGGGTCACTGTTTAAAAATAAGGGGTTACCCATTTAAGACGAGATGAGAAATTTTTTCTTTGAGGGTTGAGGGTCTTTGGAACTCCCCTCCTCAAAAGGCAGTGGAAGCAGAGCCTTCGAATATTTTTAAAGCAGAGATATGTAGATTCTTGATAAACAAGGGGCTGAAAGATTATCGGGGATAGATGGGAGGTTACAATCAGATCCACCATGATCTCATTGGATGGCGGAGCAGGCTCAAAGGGCTGAATGGCCTACTCCGGTTCCTATTTCTTAAGCTTTCAAACACCTATACCACATGAAATGTATTGCCCGCATCAAAAACTCAAATTAATTCCGTTCTGATCAACTTGTATGTCAGGATGATATGATATTTAAATTTATTGTAAAATAGTGGTATCTGTGTCTGTGTGTGTGAGAGAGACTTAACTGGATTAAAGGCAGCTTGTCTGAAGATTTTGATGTATTAGAAGATGAGCTAGATTTGAAATGTTAAGTAGGTAAATATGGGGAAGTTTAAAATGTAAGGTGTAAAAGAACATTTGCATTTTTAAATAAACCAGACTAAATTGTTTTAAAGGAGGGGTGAAATGTGTCACCTAGCCAGGTGAAGTTCAGAAACAGTGTATTTGTTTTTCCCAAAGATTACTGGTAAAATTGGTACTATAATAAATTTTTATGATCAGGGAGGTAAAACTTAAAGACGTGGTGAAACAGTGGGAATTTGCATTCAAAGGGGAAAATATGTATAAAGAGGAGAAGGCTGTGTGTAAAAGCAGGCATTTTAAGATCTAACAAGTGTGAAAAGTCTTCAGCATCTACGCCTCAAGCTGCAGTCAACAACGAACTAAAATTAAGAAAACTCCACTTTGAATTAGATTGTTCAGGGTATCATGCTTCTTTGCGTCTTTTAAAATTTGTGCCTTACTGTTAGATTATTTAGGGATTGTTTAGGGAATTTAGAAGTTATCATAGTAATTTGTAGACATATGTATGTGCTTAAAATCATTTCTCTTATTAATAAATGCTTAATCTAGTATTGTAAAAACTTATAAGGCTCAGTGACCTTATTACTACTGAATTCAAAGCCCGCATCTCGAAACGGACAAATTGCAAAAATAGTTGTGACATTTGTCTCAAGCTCCCCTCTGGGATTTGAACAACTCTGCATTTATCATTGTTTGTGCCATAACTTTGTGCAAGTGGCTGTTAATTTTGTCCCGGATTATCGTTTCTGAAACTGTCCCACCACTGAGGTTAAACTGATTGGCCTGTATTTGCTGGTTTTATCTTTATACCCATTATTACCTGGGGAATCTAGAATGGCGGGGTAGGGGGGTGGGCGCGGTGCGAGGAGAGTCTCAGGATAAGGGGTAGATCATTTAAGACTGAGATGAGAATTTCTTCATTTAGTGTTGTGAATCTTTGGGAGACTCTACCCCAGAGGGTTATGGATGCTCCATCGTTGAATATATTTAAGGCTGGGATTTTATGAAAATTCATTCATGGGATATGGGCTTCACTGGCTAGGCCAGCATTTATTGCCCATCCCTAATTGCTGCTGAGAACTGAGTGGCTTGCTAGGCTATTTCAGAGTCAATCACAATGCTCTTGGTCTGGAATCATATGTAGGCCAGACCAGGTAAGGACAGTAGAGCAGATTTCCTTCCCTTAAGGACACGAGTGAACTGGTTTTCACGACAATTGACAATGGTTTCATGGTCGTCATTTGACACTTAATTCCAGATTTTTTTATTGAATTGAATATTCCATGGTGGAATTTAAACCCGGGCCCCCAGATCATTAGCCTGGGTATCTGGATTATTAGTCCAGTGACAATACCACTATGTCACTACTTCCTTGGTGGGAATCAAGGAATATGGGGAACGGCCGGGCAAGTGGATTTGAAACCCAAGATCAGCCATGATTGTATTGAATGGCGGAGCAGGCTTAACGAACCATATGGCCCACTCCTGCTCTTACCTCATTGCTCTGTCAAATTTGCAATTCTCTAGTACTGTGGCACTACCCCTGTATCGAACCATTCTATCAGGAAGATTGTGACCAGTGCCTCTGCAGTATTTTGGAGTTCCATGAGCTCTTATTTTGTGATGTAACCTTTGATGTGGCATCTTGTTGAATGCCTTTTGGAAATCCAAGTACGTCATATCTACGGGTTCTTTATGCACATTGCTAATTACTTCCCCAGAGAACTCTAATAAAAATTTGTCAAACACGATTTCCAGTTCACAAAACCATGTTGACTCTGCCTGATGTTTAAGATTCTCTAAATGTCCTGCTATTAATTCCTTAATAATGGATTCTAGCATTTTCCCTATGACAGATGTTGGGCTAACAGACCTATAGATTCCTGCTTTCTGTCTCTGCTTTTTCTTGAATAGATGAGTTACATTAGTGATTTTCCAATCCGCTGCGACTTTTCCTGACTCTAAGCAATTTTGGAAGATCATAACCACTGTATCGACTATCTCGGCAGCCACTTCTTTTAAGACCCGAGGATGAAAACCATCAGGTCCAGAGGACTTGTCAGCTTTTAGTTCTTCTAGTTTTCCAATACCTTCCACCATTTCCTTGTTTCCCAATATTAATTCTCCAGTCTCGCCCTCTAAGGAACCAGTGCTCACTTTATTGCTCTTTTTTAAAAAATACTTGCAGAAGCTCTCACTATCTGTTTTTATATTTCTAGCTAGCTTACTCTCATACTCTAATTTGGCCCTCTTTTTTTAAGTCCGTTTCTTGCTGGTTTCTAAAACCTGTCCAAATCTTCTGACCTACCATTAATCTTCGCAGCATTGTGTGCTTTTCCAATTTGATACCATCTTTAACTTCCTTAGTTAGGCATGGATGGTGCATCCTTATTCTATATTCTTTCTTTCATGCTGGAATATATCTTTGCTAAGAGTTATGGAATACCTCCTTAAATTTTCTCCAGTGTCCTATCTTTTAACTTATTTTCCCAGTTCACTCCAGCCAACTCAGACCTAATACCATATAATCGCCTTTATTTAAGTTTAAGACACTGATCTTGGGCCCACACTTCTCACCCTTTCTTCCTGAAAACTGGATGCAAAATTTATAAGAAATAGGAGCAGGAGTAGGCCATTCAGCCTCTCAAGCCTGCTGTGTTATTCAACTAGATCATGGCATTGTGGTAGAAGATCAGCCATTTTCCTGCACTTTTCCCTTATATCTTGATGCCTTTCATATCTAAAAATCCGTCGCTCTGTCTTGAACATACTCAATGACTGAGATAAAAGCAAAAAACTGCGGATGCTGGAAATCCAAAACAAAAATAAAAATAAAAATGACTGAGCCTCCACAGCCAAAGATTCACCACCCTCTGAGTGAAAAAAACTCATCTGCATCTCAGTCCTAAATGGCCTGCTCCTTATTCTGAGACTGTACCCTGGTTCTCGACTCCCCAGCCAGAGGAAGCGTCCTTCCTACATCTATCCTGTCAAGCCCTGTAAAAAAATTTTGTATGTTTCAATGAGATCTCTCATTCTTCTTAATTCTAGCGCATACAAGCCCAGTCTCCTCAATCTCTCTTCATAGGGCAATCCGCCATCCCAAGAATCAGTCTGGTGAAGCTTTGCTGCACTCCCTCTATGGCAAGTATATCCTTCCTTGCTTAAGGGGACCAAAACTGCATACCCCACCCTAGCTGCAGTCTCACCAAGGCTCCATACAATTGCAGCAAGTCCTGTACTCAAATCCTCTGGCAATAAAGGCCGACAAAACATTTGCTTTCCTAATTGCTTGCTGCACCTACATGTTAACTTTCAGTGACTCATGAACAATGATATCCAAGTCCCTTTGGGCATCAACACTACCCAATCTCTCTCCATTTAAGAAACACTTCACATTTCTGTTTTACCTACCAAAGCGAATAACTTCACATTTTTCCACATTATAATTCACCTGTCACGTTCTTGCCTACTCACTAAGCCTGTCTAAATCTCCTTGAAACCTCTTTGCATCCTCTTCACAATTCTCATGCCCACCTAGTTTTGTGTCATCAGCAAACTTGGAAATATTACAATTGATCCCCACAGCCAAGTCATTGACATAGATGGAGAATAGCTGGGGCCCAAGCACTGATCCTTGCAGTACCCCACTAGTCTCAGCCTACCAACCTGAGAATGACCTGTTTATTCCTACTGTTTTCAGTCAGTTAACCAATTCTCAATCCATGTCATATATTATCCCCACCCCATGTGCTGTAATTTTGCTTACTAACCTCTTGTGTGGAACCTTAGCAATAGCCTTTGAAAATCCAAATGCACCACATCCATTAGTTCCTCTTATTTATTCTGCTAATTTCATCCTCCCAAAAAACTCTCAACAAGTTTGTCAAACATGGTTTTCCTTTCATAAATCCACGTTTACTCTGCCCAATTCTGTCATTATTTGTCAAGTAACCACATCCTTTATTATAGATTCTAACATTTCCCATACTACAGATGTCAGGCTTGCAGGTCTGTAATTCCTCATTTTCTGTCTCCTTTCTTAAATGGCTGGGTTGTATTTGTCACCTTCTAATTTGCAGGAACCATTCCAGAATCTATAGAATTTTGGAAGATGACCACCAATGCACCCACTATCTGGCTACCTCATCAGGCCCAGGGCATTTACCTACTTTAAGTCCCATTAATTTCTCCGGTACTACTTTGTTACTAATGCTAACCTCTTTCTATTCCTGATGCTCACTGGTCCATTAATTCTCTGGTATTTTGGGGGCGATTTCTGTATCTTCCTCCGTGAAGACAGACTCAATATTTGTTCAGTTTCTCTGCCATTTCCTATTCCCCATTATAAATTCCCATGTCTCTGCCTGTAATGGACCTACGTTTGTCTTTGCTAATCTTTTTCTTTTTACATGCCTTTAGAAGCTTTTCACTTGTGTTGTGATCACTGCAACCTAAAGGCTCCTTTACTATAAGGTCAATTAATCCTGCCTCATGACACACTACCAGGTCCAGAATAATCGGCTCGCTGGTTGGCTCCAGAACCTGCTGCTCTAAGAAATTGTCCCCAAAACACTCTTTGAACTCAGCTTCCAGGCTACCTTTGATCTGGTTTGTCCAATCTACGTGTAGATTAAAATCACCCATGATTATTGCCATAGATTTCTTACAAGCACCCATTATTTCTTGCTGTCTATCCCATCCTAGCGTAGTTACTGTTAGAGGAGGCCTATAAGCTAATTCCACAAGTGACTTAACTTTACTATTTCTTATTTTTACCCAAACTGTACCTACACCGTGATCTTTAAAACTATGTCATCTCTCTCTATTGTACTAATGTCACAATCAATTAGCAGAGCTACCCCACCAACGTTATTCTAACTTTGTGTCCTTCTGAAATGTCAAGTACCCTTGAATATTCACGTCTCAGCCTTGGTCACCTTGCAGCCTCGTCACTGCGATGGTGATCAGGTCATACATATTTATTTCTATTTCAGGTGACAATTCATCCATTTTGTTACAAATGCCATGGGCATTCAGATACAGAGCCATTAGTTTTTACACACACTGGCCTCACCTGTTGGCACACTCCAGGCAGGTCCATTACAGGCTCTGTCCCTTCCTGCCACACTCTGATTTTCATTCCCCTTATTGCTACCTTGCTCTCTTGCCTTGTCCTTTCTCTTTAATTTACTACAACCTCCCTCACATGATCCCTGGCCCCCACTATTTAGTTTAAAGCCTCCTCTACTACCTTAGCTATACGACTTGCCAGAACACTTGCCCCAGCGCGATTCAGATGAAGACCATCCCAAAGGTACAGCTCCCACTTTGCCCTGACGCTCGTGCCCCATGAATCTAAACACATTTCTCCCACACCAATCTTTTGAGCCACGCATTTAACTTGATCAGTAGTTAGGTAGTCATTGATGATGTAAACATTGAAGTCATCAAAAATAATTTTATTAGAGGGAAGGATTTTGTTGTCAAAATATTGATAAATTCCACAGAGCCATTGTGATAGATTTGGTGGGAGAGATTTTTAGCCACAGGATAATGAGATAAAGTGATTTAAAAAGGTGCTACGGCAAACCGGGTCATCAAAACAATGATAACACCTTCACATCCATGAATTGGAATTTGGAGCACAAATGTAAGGGAAGTTGAAAGAGGGAAAACATCAAAAAGGCAATACCTGGGTTACAGTGCATTGATTTAATCGACAACTTTAGAAAATCATCCAAACTACAAATCCCATTGGATCCTGCCCCCAGAGCTGCTGTTGTAAATATGTTTCAGTTTTTATGTATGTATGATTAATTCTCACTAATGATGAAATTTATTTTTTGTAATCTGAAACCGCATCAATGTAAAGATTGGAGTGCAGGCTTGGCTTAGATGAACTTTAGATTTCAGCAGGATGAAAGCCAGGTGCGCTCTGCAATGTGTTTTCTTCATCCCACCCAATGTAATGTTTTGCACAAGTCTGCTATGCCTTATGAAAATTTTTACTTTATAATGAGAGGATACCTCTTAGTTGATTGCTGCCTTTCCCTCTGGAATGAATACGACATGAGCTGCTTACTTAATTGCACGTGCTCCATCATAAGGAGAGGGCAATGAAGTGGAGTTATGCTTTTATGTTTTGGTCCTTTTCTTATCCTACTGTTTGACATTTGGAAGACCAGAACTATCTTCAGCACCCCCACCACACCACAAACTTTATTCCTTACCATTGATTCAATCCTTCTGCCTACCTGCTGTCTGACTGAACCAAACTATTTGCCACCACGGCATCCGATTAAAACACTGAGCTGAACATCGACTCCTCATATCTTCTGCATCTAAAATACTGTCTACTTCCACTTGGCCTGCCTGCAACCCTGACTTAACTGATTTGCTGCTGAAACCCTTATCCATGTTTCTCCAAAAACTACTCGTCATTTAATTTGCATGAAGTCACATTCACCCATCCACCCACTGTGCTCACAGAACCAAGTTGACTTCTTACTTCTCTCCGTTTTGTACCTTTTTTGTATAATTAGTAACAACACTAGCTTCACCAACCATGATTTAAAAAATCTCACCCTTCAGTTCACATTGTTTTATGACCTCACTTCTTCCTATCTCTGTAACCTTCTTCAAAAATACAACCCAACAAGAACTTGTTAGGAAATAGAGATGGTTTAAGTAAGTTATATTGATATTTGTGGGTGATAGGAATGAGTTTTAGCTTTAATGTTTAAGTTTGATTTGTATTTCTGTATGTGTGTTAAGAACAGTCAAATTGGGTTTTAGTTTCACTTTAAAAAGATGCCTGCATTTAGAGTGAGGTTTTTTACAACTGTTGCAGCTAGGTTAAACGAACAAGAGACCATAAGACATAGGAGCAGAAATTAGGCCATTCGGCCCATCGAGTCTGCTACGCCATTCAATCATGGCTGATAAGTTTCTCAACCCCATTCTCCCGCCTTCTCCCCGTAACCTTTGATCCCTTTACCAATCAAGAACCTATCTATCTCGGTCTTAAATACACTCAATGACCTGGCCTGCACAGCCTTCTGTGGCAATGTAGAAGAATTAGGCTGTTACCTAGCAACATGCATCCAGAGAGGCAGGTCCCTCCCACAGACACATGCAGAAAAACTAAAGAAACAGCAGTTTTAAGTTCAGCTTGAAGCCAAGACCCCAGAGAGACTGGACACTGGGAGAGGGAGCTGCAGATTTCCCAAAAGAACCAAAAGGTCCCAAGGCCAAAGGAGCGAGACAGAAACAGGGGAAAGTCCCAAGCAGACCTTCTGGTCAAAGGAAGGACAGGAACCTGGAAAAGGTCCTGTTAATGAAGGGGCAGAGAGTGAGAGTCCAAGCTTCAGATTTAAAGAGATAAAAGCTGTAGAAAGTAGATTTAACGTGAGAACAGCTTGCAAGAGGCAAGAAGGTCCAAAGAGACAACTGAAGGTCGGTAACTGTTTGCCATGGGCATGTGAAGCAGTGGCACTGTTGATGACTGAGTCGGTGAGAGAGAGTGTGTGGAAGACAGCTTGAATGAATGTGGTGACCCAGGGAAGGGGAACATTGGAAGGAGGGTTCGAAATCCTGGAGGTGAACCCTATTGGAAGGCATCTGAGAGAAAGCGTTGGTTTGGGAGAAGATTCCAGTCGAGGTCTTGGAGAGTGGAGATTGGAAACCCTTATGTGAAAGACGGAGTGCAGTGAGACCGATTAGCTCCTGGTGTGACAAGCGTCTTGGGGCAGTTGAGAAATCCATAGCATCTGGTTGAGCTGTCACCTGTCACTTGGTTTCACAGTGTGGTGTGTCTGACCACAGGGTGCCATAGATTTAGATGGACTGTATACTTACTGTGAACATTCCAGTATAAGATAGCTTTTGTAACTTGTGTTACCCTGACAAACCTGTATATATTTATAAATGTATAGTTGTGGGTGAAGGAGTGTTGCAATATAGTTCACCTTGTTGATTCAATGTTGTATTCTTTTATTTAAAGTTCATCAGCTGACTTATGTGACTGTTCAGTTGCCCCTCTCCACGTATCTAAATAAACAAATAAAAGTTAGGATCTATCAGCTGGCTTTCACCCTGGGATCAGGCTTGTCCAGTGGTGACCTCAGCTGGGGATCCTAACAAACTCAGCAATCCTCCAACTCTGGTTTCTTGTGCACCCTGCATTCCTTTCTCCCCCACCATTGATGGCTGCATCTTCAGTCTAAACTCTCCGACAGCCTTCCAGTGTCTCTTTTAAGATGCTCCTTTAAAACCGACCTCTTTGATCAAGCTTTTAGGCATGCTTCTTCAGTTCGATGACAGTTTTTTGTCTGATTATGCCTGTGTAGTGGCTTGGCATGTTTTAATACAATAAAGGTGCAGTAATCATGCATACTGTTGTCTGAATCAAAAATGGGAATTGGTGTAGAACCTGAAGCACTTTTGCTACTTGTCTTTAATGAATGAACTTTGTGTCATTTATGCATTGAAAAAAATATAATTTCATAGTTGGTACATAGTTTGTATTTTTGTGATTTTATGTATTCTACAAGTTGGCTGACCATGACAAGCTGCATGAAAGTGCAACTTAATGCACCAGAATTTATTGAACATGCGGTAGTAGTTGAATCAAAATGTTAGCCACTTAATAAATTATGCCTTGCAAATGTATTAATAATTTAACCATTTCAAATTTGATACCAAAATGGTAAATCTACAGTCATTTCTTAAAGCAGTGGCCAGTAAATTAAATGGTAGACATTAATTATTGTGTCTTTCTTACAGTGATCTTGAAGATGACTTGCTTAGTGATGACTGGGGATTGAGCAAAAAGGTAAGGTGAACATAAAAGTTTCCAGGATTCTTCTGAGATCCCTCAGTGGAGTTATTTCTCTCCATTTTGTACCCTTTTTTGCAGAATTGTTCATGGCACTAGCAAAAGATTTAATATTTGTACAACTAGTTTAAAACTTGATTGATGTACAGACTTGCTGCACCTTTTGATAAATGCGCAGAATGCTAGCATAAACATAAATTTGGCAAAATTTGACTTTTAAAATGAGCAGTATATCATGCACAAGTTAGATTTTTGATTGGACAATGCAACTGGTCATCTGTTTCTGCTACAGTTAATGCTGCACTATGTATGCTACTTAATAGAGTAATAAAATATCCTTCATTCACCACCATGACTGCATCATGTTAAATGAGTAATCACACTTTTCCAACTGAACCGAGAACAAATTGCTCTTGAATTTGCTGCAGATTTGAAGAGATGATTTATATTGTTTACAAGTGCAATTTTATTTCCTGGTTTTGAAACCAGTGTGAAGCCTTTGGTGACAATAGCATTTTGAGGGTTTTGTGATAATGGTATGCGTTTTGAACCCGAGCTGCAAAAGATGATGCTTACACCAGCCTGAGATTTGCAGTTTGCGGGTGAAAGCCCCAGCCTCGTGACCAATATTCTGGAGCAATACAAAATCAGATTGCTAGTTTACTGGCACATTGCTATTTACACATTGCTTTTGGTATTGCAATTCTAAAATTGTCAACTGCATCCACAATGTCATTAATGACCAACAGAATTCATTCTCTTACCTGTTAATATCAGAAAATAAAGGCAAAACAAAGCACATAGTTTTTCAGTTAATTTCTGAGTATGAAGCAGATATTTGAGACTGCAACAAGAATCAGTGCTATCCTGTGCAATACAGAAATGTACTAAATGCTAATTTTCAGTTTATAGCTGAGGTCTTTCTTGCACTGGTCTTCCGTGTTGCTAATTTGGTGTGTTAACTTTTGATCAGAAACAGTTTTAAAATATTCTGTATTCTGACAGATCAGAACTTAAAATTGTGCTATTGTGAATTAAAGCTTGTTAGATAATGAATTTTACATGAGATAATTTAGAAATGTTTTTTAGTTAAGATGTTCTTGCTTTCTCATTTAACTGCTTTTGATGCTTGTTTTAAAAAAAAATCCACTTTAGAATCAGTCGGACCAATCTGATGAAGAGCTTGATGATAACCTTTTGCAAAGTGATGAAGAAGCAAGTGAAAGGTACAGTAGATTGTCATGTATTTTGTGCTTTGTGGAATCCCAAATGTACACTTTGAAATAAAAATGATGGTCTGTGATCTGGAACATTAGATAAAAGACTAATTATGGTTCAGACTGCACATTATTGTACACTGGAGATGTAGTTTGTTTATATTTTAAGTAAATTTAATTCTGTTGAGCAACTTGAGTGTGTTGGTCTGTTCCTTCCTCCTGTAGGTTCAGCTACCCATTCATACTCCTAGATTTTGGTAAATCTGACTAAAGGGAGTAAAAAGAACAATTTAAGGAAAACTTCCAAGTAACTAAGTAGAGGTTAATACATTTATGTCAAAGTGTCTCTTTTAATCGTGGCCATCTTTACTGACTCAGGAGAAAGAAATGTAGTAGCTGCTAAAAAGCATTTTAGCGATACTGTGAAGATTACGATTACTTCACCATCTTATGCTGCAGTAATCTGTGAAGTTTCTGTAATATTTCATCCCAATAGTTTACCAACGATTGTTTACCATTAATCCCCACCTTTCTCTTTTGGAGCTCTGTTTCAACCATCTACAACAGTCAGACCCTGTCTGGAGTGCTGATTCAGTTTTGGGCACTGGACATTGTGAAAACCGTATTACGGTTGATGGCAGCAGAAAAGTTAACCATTGAAGCTTTGAAAATTCCTTCCAAAAATGGGTCAACTAAATGTTGAATATAAAATGTAAATTGCCTGTGTTGTTATGGAAGGACCCGTTTCTGTTCATCGGTCTGCTTTGTGCAGGTGTGTCTTAAACTTCCATGCATCTTGATAACACGGCCTATATCGTTTGCTTGATCCCATGCACCGCCTTATAAGGCAGGTCTAACCCTAAACATGCATCTCTGAGCTGAAAAATTGAGGCCAACTCATGATATGAGTATAGGTCTAAACATGCATTTTGTCACAGAAAGTGGGATCGTTTTATACGTTGGGTCAACATATGCACTGTGATTTACGGTGGCTGTGGATGAAGTAAAGTGAAGATTCACCAAAGCAATAACCATATCATAAAGGGCTAAATTGTGGTGATAGGTTACACAAGAAAACGAGGTAAGAGCAGGAGTAGACTATATGGTCCGCTGAGCTTGCGCTGCCACTCAATACGATCGTAGCTGACTGGGCATCTATCTCCACTTGCCTGTCCGTTCTCCATATCCCTTGATTCCCTGAGACACCAAAAATATGTCTATCCCAGCTTTAAATATCCTCATAAACTTGGCTTGTGTTCCCTTGGATTTAGAGGTTTGTGGGTGATCTAATTGAGGTATTTGAAATAATTAATGGATTTGCCAGAGTAGATACAGAATGACTTGTTTTTGGTGGGTGAAATCCAGACCAGAGGGCATAATGTTAAAAATGAAAGTCAGGTTATTGAGAAGTGAAATCAAGAAGCGCTTGCATGTAAAGGATAGTGGATATCTGGAGCTCACTCCCTGAAAAGACTATGCTGGGTCGACTGAAATTTTCAACTGAGCTTGATACATTTTTGTTCGGTTTGACTCTCAAGGGATATGGAACCAAGGCAAGTAAATTAAATTGAGGCAAGATCAGCAACTTAGTCATTAAATAGTGGAACAGGCTCGAAGGGCTGAATAGCCTAGCCTTTCCCTATGATTCACTACTCCAGAGCCAGTGGTTTGTAGGCCTCACTAACAGAATGCTAATTAGTATTTTCTTTCCAGTTTTCAAACACTGCTCCATTCAGTGACCTATTCTTGATAAAATTACTCCTTTGAAGGACAGGCAGTTAATAAATGAAACAAAAACAGAAAATGCTAGAAAACTCAGGTCTAACAGCATCTGTGGAGAGAAAAACAGAGTTAACGTTTCGAGTCCTTATGAACTCGAAACGTTAACTTTGTTTTTCTCTCCATGATGCTGTTAGACCTCCTGAGTTTTCTAGCATTTTCTGTTTTTGTTTCAGATTTCCAGCATCTGCAGTATTTTGCTTTTAAGTTAATTAATGAAATTTTCCAAATACTGCTAATTGCAATCCAGTTTTATCCAGTAGCTTTTTCCCCTAACTTGATAATGTAAGTATTATACACTAATGAAGTTTGCGGCATACAGTTTTTGTGGCTGTTTTTACAACCTCTACCTCTTATGATTGGGAAAAATTGGCAAATGGATTTGGTTTGTATTGTGTAAATAATATACAATGTCTAAAATTTGTTGGAGGAATAACAAAAGCTGTATAAAAGCCAATGTTCTCAGGATTAATGAGGAGTGTTTTGATGCTTTTTGTTGTTGCTGTACATGTTAATAACCACCAGAGCTGTAACTTGAAATGCAAGTCATAGAATTGTTACAGCACAGAAGAGGGCCATTCAGCCCACTGTGTCCATGCTGGCACTCCCAAGGAGCAGTTCACGTACTGCCACTCCCCTGCTATCTCCCCAGATCCCTGCACATTCCTCCTTTTCAGATATTAAGAAAATTAGAAAAATGTAGAAAAATTTACATCATAGAAGGAGGCCATCTGCCCATTGTGTCTGCACCAGCTGAGAAATGGGCCCCCAGCTTAATCCCATTTTGCAGCACTTGGTCCGTAGCCCTGGAGGTTACAGGACTTCAGGTGCATATCCAGACCATTAAGGGTTTCTACCTCAACTACCCTTTTAGACTGTGAGTTCCAGATTCCTTCCACCCTCTGGGTAAAAAAAAAAGTCCTCACTTCCTCTCTAATCCTTCTACCAATCACTTTAAATCCAAGCCCCGTAGTCACCGACCTCTCTGCTAAGGGAAATAGGCTCTTCCCATCCATTCTATCCAGACCCCCCTCAACCTTGTACACCTCATTCAAATCTCCCCTCAGCCATTTCTGTGCCAAGGAAAACAACCCCTGCCTATCCAATCTTTACTCATAACTGCAATTTTCCAGTCCTGGCAACATAAATCTCTTCTCTAATTTTGTGCAATGATATCCTTTTTTAAAAATTCTCTTAAGGATGTGGGTGTCGCTGGCAAGTTCAGCATTTGTTTCCCATCCCTAATTGCCCTTGAACTGAGTGGCTTACCAGGCCGTTTTAGAAGAGAGTTAATAGTCAACCACATTGCTGTGGGCCTGGAGTCACAAGTAGGCCAGACCAGGTAGGATGGCCTTTTTCCTTTCCTAAAGGACATTAGTGAACCAGATGGGTTTTTACAACTATTGATAGTTTCATGGTCACCATTGGGGGATAGCTTTATATTCCAGATTATTTAATTGCATTTAAATTCCACCAGCTGCTGTGGCGTGTTTTGAACCCATGTCCCCAAAGCATTAGCCCAGGCCACTGGATTACTAATCCACTGACTTTACTACTACGCCACCATCTCCCCCAAGGAGACTTTCTGTAATGAGGTGACCAGAACTGCACACAGCACTCGAGTTGCGGCCTAACTAGTGGCTTACATAGCTCTAGAATAATCTCCCTGCTCTTATATTCCACACCCCCACTAATAAAGGAAAGTTGTCCATATGCCTTTTTAACCACTTTATCGACCTGACCTGCTACCATCAGGGGTCCGTTGACGTGGTTGTGTACCCAATTGGAAGAAATGTGCTCAAAGTACAGGCATTCTAATTTTCTGATCTAAATGTGTTTAGTCATGTAAACGACGCTGGAAAATTCAGTATTTGGCCCTGGTGCAATCAAGTTCTGAAGACTAAGTTTGGTGCCAGGCATGGAAGTTGGAATAAAAATACCTGGAAAAACTCAGCAGGTCTGACAGCATCTGCGGAGAGGAACACAGTTAACGTCTGACATCTTTTGGCTATCTCCACCTATCACTGGCTCTCTATCCAGCTCTACCTGTCCCACCCACCCTTAAACCAGCTTATATCTCACCTCTTTTCTATTTTTCCTTAGTTCTGTTGAAGAGTCATGCGGACTTGAAACGTTAACAGTGTTCCTCTCCGCAGATGCTGTCAGACCTGCTGAGCTTTTCCAGGTATTTTTATTTTTGTTTTGGATTTCCAGCATCCGCAGTTTTTTGCTTTTATGGAAGTTGGAATGATGTCAGCTGCGGCTGTTCAGCTCATTACCTATGCGCCCATGTGGAGTGCAGCAAACCCCAGCAAATGGGGTAGTTAGGAAGTTACCTTTACCGCTGTTAGCTTATGGGCTCAAAGGTCTGGTCACCATATTTAAAGGGTGCCCGGGCAGCCATTCACTCACTGTCGGCCAGGAACTCTGGATTTTCTAGGAACTCTGGAGTCTGCCGAGACCAGGATATCCCAGAAAAGAAAGCAGCGTGTGGCCCCATGGTTCAGTGAAGCCTCCCTGGAGACTCCTGCAGACCATCCAGGAAAGGCAGGAGGTGCTGTTTCCCCAGGATGGCAGCAAGAGGACCTCCTGTCTGACCACAGTGGCCTGGGCGGAGGTTGCAGTGGGACTTAGCGCCTGTGGGTCCAGCAGTGTTGCAAGAGGATGAACAATTGCCTGCTTTCTGTCAGGGTACGTGCACCATCTACTCACTGCAAACTGACACTCATAAGGGCATCAAACAGTCTAAGTGTGAGTGCACAGGGATGTCACAAAGGAGTTTGGGTTGCAGCACTCACCAGCAGATTGGATATCTGTACTGAATGTGCGCCAGCCACTTCATGCACTCAATCTTATATCAGTTGCAAGACTCTCTTGCTTCTTAATCAGCTGCCATAGGCATGCATGCACCTGAACTGCTCATGCAACCTTTGGGATGCAATCAAACCCTTTGTTCTTTCTGAAGGACAAGAACATGCACAACAGTGGGAGCGCTCCTTGACTGGAGCTGGAATTCTGAACATGAGTCCTCATCCCATATGAAGAGCAGGCCGCAGAGGTAGCTGGGGAGAAACAGGACTGTGCCTCAGCTGAAACCGCGATCATACTCCCCCAGGAAGCCAGTGAGGATGCCTCCAGTCTGCAGTTGTCAGCTGCGCCCACAGAATGAGACCTTTATTTAGTTAAGGAGCCTGCTTAGTCAATCACTAAATCTTTTTTTCTCTATTCCAAGCACTAGCAAGTAAAGGGGGAAGGCCATCAACCCAAACCAACCACAACTTCATGTCCAATCCCACCTCTGAAGAGGATGCCTCAGAAGCCCCAGAGGATGCACCATCACTGCATTCACCTGCATCCTCCACCAGCACATATACGGTCAGCTCAGTGGGTCCATGTTCTAGAGTAGGCTCGGGGTCACTATCTGGTGAGCACATTACTGCCACGGGTCCACAGCTGGCACAGGAAGTGACAACTGACATCTCTGACACTTGGGAGGAATGCTGGAAACGAGACCCCTGCTCAGGCCCATGCAGATGATGAACCTCTGGACTTGCCCTTAAGAGACATATTGGAGATATGCAAGGGAACATCAAGCAGAGCTGCCAGAGGCCATGCGCAGACTGGACCGAAGGCTGGAGGAGTCCGTCTGTGCTTGGCTGCCTCCATGGAAAAGGTGGTGGCACCTTGGAAACCATGTTCAGCAGAACAGAGTGGCTGCCAGATAAGTGCTCAGATATGCACTGTCACTCAAGTCACGTGTGCAGTGCAGCAGAAGCTAGGCGAGACGTGGGTGGGGCACCTTGACCGCCCCCCCCCCCCCCCCCCCCCCCCCCCCCCCCCCGCCACCCAACCCTTTCCAGGTGCCCCTTCTCAAGGTATCATGGAAGTGCCATTGGGCACCCACAGGGAGGAGGAGTGCCAGCCAGGCATCCTGGGGGTTTCATCCCAGAACACTCCCAAGTATTTCCTGCCGCTCCACCTCCCCTCTGCCAGTGACTTGGCATCACATTCAGCAAATTAGGCTGCAGAATGTGCACCTGCAGGAGACTCTTAGCCGGCTGGGGCCTACTAGGTGTTGGGCCAGCAGAGGACACCTGCTAAAGTCATCACAGTCAACAGGGCAGAGCGGTCTCCACCTCAGCTGCGAATGTCAGTGTTGCACGTAAATTAATGGTAGGCAAGGATAGATTAAGTAGTATTGCAGGCACACAAGGTGGCATGGGTGTACTGCCATTGTGCATAGTTTTGGTACCTGCAAATATATGTTCACTTGCAATGTTTGGAAGTTTCCTGGATTCCATCTTGCTGCTAGTTGCTTCAATGGTCAAGGGAATTTAAGGGTCTGGAATGTGGGCCCCCATCAGAGTCCGAAAATGACCTCCTGTATCACAGAATCAGAGAGTGCAGAAGAGGCCCTTCGGCCCATTGAGTCTGCACTGACACGTGAGAAACACCTGACCTACCTACCTAATCCCATTTACCAACACATGGCCCATAGCCTTGAATGTTATGACGTGCCAAGTGCTCATCCAGGTACTTTTTAAAGGATGTGTGGCAACCCGCCTCCATCACCCTCCCAGGCAGCGCATTCCAGACTGTCACCACCCTCTGGGTAAAAAAGTTTTTCCTCTCATCCCCTCCTAAACCTCCTGCCCCTCACCTTGAACTTATGTCCCCTCGTGACTGACCCTTCAACTAAGGGGAACAGCTGCTCCCTATCCACCCTGTCCATGCCCCTCGATCAGGTTGCCCCTCAGTCTTCTTTGCTCCAACGAAAACAACCCAAGTCTATCCAACCTCTCTTCATAACTTAAATGTTTCATCCCAGGCAACATCCTGGTGAATCTCCTCTGCATCCCCTCCAGTGCAATGACATCCTTCCTATAATGTGGCGACCAGAACTGCACACAGTACTCCAGCTGTGGCCTCACCAAGGTTCTATACAACTCCAACATGACCTCCCCACTTTTGTAATCTATGACTTGATTGATAAAGGCAAGTGTCCCATATGCCTTTTTCACCACCCCACTAACATGCCCCTCTGCCTTCAGAGATCTATGGACACACGCCAAGGTCCCTTTGTTCCTCAGAACATCCTAGTGCCATGCCGTTCATTGAATACTTACTTGTCAAATTACTCCTTCCAGAGTGTATCACCTCTCACTTTTCAGGATTAAATTCCATCTGCCCATTTGACCACTCCATCTATATCCCCCTGTAGCCCAAGACCTCACTGTTCACCACCCGGCCAATCTTTGTGTCATCCGCAAACTTACTAATCACATAGTCATCTATGTCGTTTATATAAATGACAAATAATAGGGGACCGAGCACAGATCCCTGTGGTAAGCCACTGGACACTGGCTTCCAGTCACTAAAGCATCCTTCTGTCATCACCCTCTGCCTCCTACAACTAAGCCAATTTTGAATCCACCTTATCAAGTTACCCTGTATCCCATGTGCCTTTGCCTTCTTTATAAGTCTCCCATGTGGGACCTTGTCAAAGGTTTTGCTGAAATCCATATAAACTACAACACCTGCGCTACCCTCATCTACACACCTGGTCACCTCCTCAAAAAATTCAATCAAATTTGTTAGGCATGACCTCCCTCTGTCAAAGGCAAGCTGACTATCCCTGATCAAACCTTGCCTCTCCAAGTGGAGATAGATTCTCTCCTTCAGAATTTTCTCCAATGGTTTCCCTACCACTGACGTGAGACTTACTGGCCTGTAGTTCCCTGGCTTATCTCCACAACCCTTCTTAAATAGTGGAACCACATTAGCTGTTCTCCAGTACTCTGGCAGTTCCCCCGTGGCCAGAGAGGAATTAAAAATTTGGGTCAGAGCCCCTGCGATCTCCTCCCTTGCCTCCCTCAGCAGTCTGGGACACAAATCATCCAGACCTGGAGATTTGTCCACTTTTAAGCCTGCCAACACCTCCAATACCTTGTCACTCCCTATATCAATTTGCTTAAGAACCTTGCAGTCTCTCTCCCCGAGTTCCATATCTTCATCCTCATTCTCTTGAGTGAAGACAGATGTGAAGTATTCATTCAACACTCTAGCGATGTCCTCTGGCTCCACCCATAGATTGCCCCCTGGTCCCTTATGGGCCCTACTCTTTCCCTAATCGTTAATGGTCTTCCTTGGTGACTTGTTATTTTGAACTAACATGCAAATGAATGCTACAAGTAAGGAGGAAATGGGCAAGTTAGCCTTGATGCAAGAGGGATTTGAGTGTAGGTTTTGAGGTATGTGTGCAGTTGACTGAAACTTTTGTCAGGCCTCACGTAGAGATTTGTTTGGCCTGCTCATCTCCTGTCAAGGATGGCAGTAGATCTCGCATAAAGGGTTTGCAACTAAAGTGCATCGGACATCATTGAAGGACTGGAGTTTTAGTGCATGAGGTGTGAGAGAGTAGAATGGGCCTCAATGCTGGACCGTGCCGCGGACTGTGCGGCTATCCATGTGAAGCTTATGCAGCTCTTAATGGACCTCTTCACGGTCAGTGCAGGCATGTCCACAATGATGAATCACGGTCTCACACTAATGCTAAGGCCATCTAGGACTAAGACTTGTAAGAGTCTGTGATTGTACAGTCTGGAGTGGTTGCACCTGAGCAACCCCTTGACCAGGTGAGACACTCTTAGTGAGTAGACTCCAGAGTTGCCTCAACTTCTTGGTAGGATAAAAATGTCAAGGGATACGTTTTCCTTTGTGAGTGGCGATCGGAGGCAGGAATACTATCTTCCCTCATTAATCTGCATGGAAGAACGAATGGTGTTCTCATGCTGTTCCTCCCTGTGGATCCATCTACCTGGTTTTGCCTGAAAGAGCTCTTTGCCAGGTCAGGTCCCCTTTAGGAGAAGGTGTGAGGGTGACATGAGTGCATCCCTGCTGAGGTTAGTGTTGATATTGTTTCCAATTTACCATGCACACTGACTTTGAGAGCATGGGTGAGATCACAGTTCTCCTTAGAGGTGCCTGAGGTCGCGGGAGAATGGAGTGCAATGTAGGTTCTAATGTGGGCATTTAGTGTGAGGGCTCTGCACATTACCACAGTTCGGGGCATGCAAAGGATCAAACCACCAGCAGGGCAGATGGTAAATAGTGCAATTTGATTTATGAATGATGAATTAAGGTACATTTGATAAAAGTACAATGGTCTGTAAACAAAAGGGAACTGGGGCCTTCTAGCTAGCAGAGGATAGAAAACTAAAAAGTTAAAGAAGCGTGTTGGAACTTAGCTACCAGATTCCAGGCAGTATATCAGATTAGCATGGGTCTGTCTGTCACACCGTAGCCCTGTTATGGCCTCTGCATGTGGCTAGGCGACATCCTGGCCCTTGTCAGCTCCATCCTCTTCACTGTCCTCATTGTCAAGACATCTTGGTCTCCCATGCCTCCTGCAGCCAAGACATCCCTCCCCCCCTCCCTTTGTAGTGCTGGGCGTTGTGCAGGGCGGAGTAAACAATCATGATCTGTGACACACTGTGTTGAGTATTGGAGAGCCCTGCCTGACCGGTCCAAACATACATACAAACGAACTTAATTAGGAGCAGGAGTAGGCCACTCGGCCCCTCGAGCCTGCTCCGCCATTCAATAAGATCATTGCTCATTTGATTGTAACTTCAATCCAACATTTTTGCCTACCCCTGATAATCTTTCACCCCCTTGTTAATCAAGAATCTCAAACATCTGAACCTCATTTCATTGTAGCTGCCCTGAGCAGCACTCTGGATGGCGAATTCGTGTAATCAGCCAGATCTTCTGGGAGTATCTCTTGTCCCCAAAGAGCCAGCTCCGCAATCACTGAAGTCCTTCAAAAACCTATGGTCCCTGGGAGTGGGTCAGAATGTAGACGCTGTGAAAGCTCCTGGAGAAGTAAGCACCATCATGCAGGATTTGCCTTCCGTGATCACATATGAGCTGCACGTTCAAAGAGTGGAGTCAGCTTTTGTTGATGAATATGACTGGCTGATGCCAGTGAGCTCTCAAGGCCACATGGGTGCAGTCAATAGCACCTTGCACTTGCAGGAAACTGGTGATTGCTGGAAATCCTCGTGCTCTTGCAGACCGGCTTTCGGAATCCAGGCAGAATTGGTCAGATAGGTGTGCTCTCCTGAACAGGCCACCTGTGACCTCCCATAGGCATTTGGTTGCAGCTGACTGAGTGATGCTGCACAGGGCCCCAGTGGAGCCCTAGAAGGAACCACTGGCGGCAGTTACCTTCAATCTCACCAACATGGGATTCTCTCCAAGTCTTTGTAACCGCAGATCGGCATGGGGGAACTGCCCGATGTGTGCAATCTCATTCTGGGACATCCGATGGCATCTCCAGCATTGCCTTTTGTCCATCTGTAGATAGCTACACAGCCTGTGATAGAGCCGTGGTTGACCCCTTGCTCTCATTGCAGTGGATCCTGTTCGCCAGCAGCCTGAGTCTCTTGACCCACCCAATATCAACATTCCTCTCCCATCTGTCACCCTGGACTCCTATTACCATCCATCTCCATATGTCCTCCCTCTACTCAGCCTGCACCTGCTACTGTCCCAATGCCCACCCTCACGTTATCTGAGCCACCTGTGTAGTCTGGTTCTGTGACCCCGACCCCCTACTCAGCTATCACCCTGGACCTGCCACCCTACTGCATCCCATTCCCCCACTGACTGACTGGTCCCTCTGCTGCCCGGTACCCTCAGTTAAACCCCCAGGGTGACACCCCTGTCGATAGCACTGAACGAGCCATCTCATCCCATCTCCCACCAACCATCTTGCTTATAAACTCCCTCCCCCATCCAGCCACAGGACCCCCAGATGCAACATGAAGGCCCTTTCCTCCATCTCATGTCTTGGCACCTCCCCACCCTTCTCCAGACAGGCTCTTGCTTCCCCGGACACTCTTTCCTGGACACTCTGCTTTTCCCTGGCCAGTCTATTTTTTCTCCTGACATTCCCTCCCTCCTCCCTCGGCACACTGTTTCTCTCCTGCCCGCCCCCTGCCTTTCCTGCCTACTATGTCCAGACTTGATACTGCTTGCCTTAGCAGTACCCGATATGTGTCAAGTTGTCCCCAGTCCCCAAGAAGGTGAAAGCAGCATCTACTCACCTTAAAGCCATAGAAGAAATGAAGCTTGTCAGGTGCACGCCACTTATATATAGTTGTAAAAGTGGACATTAGGATTTCTCACTGGTGGCGGACTTAATTTGGTGGGGGAATTTAATTCCTGAGGTGGCCTTTTAATGAGCATGCATGATATGCTAATGCATGCTAAAGAGCTTCTCGACATTGTTCGTCGGGAAGCTCTGCCTTTAAAGCCCCCAAGAACAGAATTTCTACAGTTCACCCCGCTGTCAGGAAACTGATTTTTGGCTTCACACCAGATTTGTTCCCCAAGTTTCCCTGCCTGCTAAGCTTCCTGCTACTGGCAGGACTGGAAGATTCCACCAATAATTACACACACTCTGGTGAGCTGCTTTGTCTGCAGCAAGTTGCCATTCATCTTCTGCATGGATATTTTTGATCTCAGATTCTGTTGAAAAAAAATAGTTCACTCTATCTTGGTGTTCTGTCCATTGCAACATTTTTCACAGTTATCATTTTTGTTACTGAAATGTGAAAATGTCTCAAATTCATGCTGTCCACTGCTTCAGGGCACCTAATGTAACCTTTTAATTAATCTTCAAAGTAGTTTTTTGCTGATAGGTGTGAATAACAACACAAATTAGCCATGTAACTTTTCTGCTGGCCAGATGGTTTTTAAATTAGATTACAAGTTAATTAGGTTCCTAGGAATTTGTACCTGCTGCAGATCTACTTCCATGGGAGTGATAGGGACACCTGCACCACCTACATTTAGATGAGATTAGATGAAATTGTGATTTCAACAATGTTAAGTACTTAAAATTTGTTTGATGAAGTGTTACCTAAAAGCTTCAACAGTAATATTTTACAAATCCATCACACTGATGTGCATTAATGGCATGCCTTCAGGTTGATTATAATATTACTTCACTGAATCATGGTTGTTTCATTCAGTGATTTGAAGAGGCAAGAAGGCTAAGCTACGGAAAAGCCAACATTTGTTTTTGTTCATCGTCCACTCGGGACTGTAGGATGAAACCTATGTTGTGAAGAGGAGAATTTAGCATCTTTGATGTTTGCAGTACCATGTTGGGATGTCTTCTAAATTTTCCTCCTTGTATTATACCAAGCCGCCTCTTGGGATGATGTGAAATTCTTTATTCCATGTCAGCACTGAGGCGTTCTTCGTGTCCTTCTGCTAAAAGATCTCTAGTGTGGCAGCTTTAAAAAAAGACTAGCAGATATATCCTTCATTTTAATGTTTGTTTTTTATTCTTCCACCACCACCACCCCCACCCCCACCTAATTTTGTAAAGGTGCTAAATCAGTGGGTGTTGGTGACCATTTGATACCATGACCTTGATTTTAATTCTGTTCCCGCTACCCTGACAAGGAGGAGTGGGGCTTAAAATATCAAATTTGAGCAATCCAACCCCTTTCCCAGATGCTGTAATATTGAATATTCAGGCACTGGCCCGGAAAAGGAGGGAAGGGCGCAAGTAGTGACATGATGATGTCATCGGTGACATGATGATGTCATTGGTGCCATGACTTTTTAACCTCAACCTTGGGAGTGTTGTGATGTTGCAGCAGCAACAAGACAGGAGGAGCTGACGAGCCAGAAGATGCCCAGGTAAGTTTTAGAACTTTACCTGGTTTTAAGCTCCCTGTGAGCCAGAAGGAGCAGAAGTGGTCTCCCTGCCCCTCCAATCAGGCCTCACTCAGAAGCCTTTGATCTCTCTTGCTCCAATTTCCCCCATCTTGATTGTAGCCATCAACGTGCACCCCAATATTGATCACAGATTCCTTCTCCCTTACAACGGGGGCACCCACTCCCGTGGCAATATCTTCAGTTTTTGTTGAATTAGAAATAAAATTTGGTCATGCTGTATCTAAGTTACTGTCTCCCTTTCTCTTGGGAAGGATTTTAATCAGTTGCTTCCTACATGGTAGGATCCCTTTTCGTTTGTTTTCTTGAACACAAAGTATTTTCTGGGAGTCCCTAATTATCAAGCTTGCTTTGGATCACTTCTGCAGGTAATTTCTAAGTTTCCATCAAGAAATGGCTTTTTTTGTTCAGCTTTGAAGAAATTCGAGTTGAAACCTAAGGTGGAATCTTTCAGCCCTGCCAGCAGTGGGATGTTTGGTGGTTGGGGAACTTAATTTGGCATGAGGCCAAAAATCAGTTTCTCAATTGTAAGAATTCTGTTATTGGGACTGTACAGACGGGTCGAGCTTCCAGGCAAACACTGTCGGGAAGCCTTTTTTCATATGTTAGCATGTCATGCATGCTCATTAAAAGGCCTCCTCACTGGAATTAAATTTCCCGCCAGTGCGAAATTAGTATGTTCACTTCTACAACTGCATATAAGTGGTGTGCACCTGGCGAGATCGACTTTTTTCATGATTAACAATAAGTTGCCACAGCATTGTCCTTTTTGGGGAGTGGCTGAAAATATCAGCTTGAGACCGGGTGGTGACAGTGCATGTTGCGTGGAGGATGACCAGTGAAGAGGGGAATGGTGGAGCGGTGGCCCGGCCTTTGAGGAAGGGATAGTGCGGGCTGACCGGGTGCCCTGTAAATATGGTGTCTGGACCTTCAACCCCATGAGTTAACGGCAGGGGGGGGCTACTTCATGCCCATCCCACCAAGAGATTCGCTGTGCTCCGCATGGATGCATAAGTTATAAGTTGACCAGTGCAAGATTGCGTCTGGTCAGTTGTCCCTCCCCCCAGCGGAAATCACTTGACTTCCGCTCCTGGCACCGAACTTATACTTTGGAATGGAAGATTCTATCCTCTGGTTCTGTTATGTTAACTGCCAAAGGCTATCGATCACTCTCTTGATAGGGGAAAAAAACTTAAGATACACAGTTCATGAGAGAATGTACACTTGGATCTGCTATTTCTTGTAAAATTCTAGCCAAATAACAACTTGAAGATATACTTTATCCTCCAATATATGAAAAGATTTGAGTAATGCAGGAATGTGTATACATCTGTATTTTGGGCTGTTTTGAAAGTCATACTTGTCAGTGTCTGAAGGGTAATTCTTTCACCAAATTTTGATTTATCAGCCACAATTTTGTCAGATTTGTTTTGACGACAGATTCGATGGAGGAAGCCACTGGGTTGCCCCTTGGTTCACTATATCTAAGTTCTGGGGTATGTGAGGTATGATCCTGAATAAGGAAGAAACTAAGATTGCTCGCTTGGAGAATAGTTTAATTTTTTTTTAAGTGTTATGCACTTAACCAAGATTTCCTCCTTTCTATGGCTTTATCATTGCATATATATTACGTAAATAGGTTTAGGGTTTTTTCTGCCTCCTGGGGTCAAAGAAATACTACACATCTCAAAGAATATTCCTTAATATGATATTAGGTCCATCACAAGGCAACAGCAAATCACAGTCTCATCAATATCTTTAGACTTTGTCTTTTAACCATTTCAGTTCACAACCTGAGTTTATTTCAGTATTATTTGGCACATGCTTTCTTTAAGGACTGATGACAATGCAAGAATGTATTTAATCTTAATTTTAATTGACACATTTTTGTTGTATCCTGGAACAAAAGCAGTGGAGCATAGAAACAAATACCCTTTCAGGAACATATCTTCATAAATATTCACACTCCGTATTTCTGTCTCTGTGTAATTTGTAAGTAAATCTCAGCACTGTCAATCTTACAGTGCCATCTGCTTTGTGTAATAATGTTGTGTTCTAAGCCTTGTTGGTGTAGTTGTTTCAGTGGTACTGACATCGGGGACAAGGAAATTTCAGATTTATAGATTGGCCTAGTGTTAAACTAAATGTTTATTTTATTAAGTTCAGATTATTGTTCATGGCCTGATCTGTTGGAAATGCCATGCGGTGTTCAGGGCCCTTCATAGTTGCGAATTTGTGGTGAACAGCATGCAATATTTAGGTATTTTTGCATTTTGAGCATTTGAGCTATGGGGGTGAGAGAAATGTTCTTCAGTTAGCAATTCCTTGAAGCTTCTGCGGTGCTCTCTTATTCTTGCATTGACTGAAAAAGACTATATCTAGATTGCAGTTTATATTGGGGCTTATTGGATTATGGTTCTTGTTCAACTTTTAAAAAATATATAGTGGGTTTTCATTTGTTGAAACCCAGTGGGTGCGAAGCTTAAACTTATTACCTCTTCAGACTGTTCACTGATGAACTCAAGGCTTTGATGCCTAATTGTGTTCGTTATATTGAGATGTATATGGTGCAGTGGACGTTTCTAAATTGGAAACTTACCCATTTGAATATAAACCTCCTGCACTGAAATCTTTCAGGTTTTCTTTATTGTACTTCAATTTAAATGACCATTTTAAGTCCCCCAGTAGTTCTCAACAGTTGCTTAATTTCCATACTTTGCAGGAAATTTGCATCTTTCTTGTCTGAGCTATTGGGCTATAATATTGACTTATGGATTGCTTTCCTTTGGATTCTTTTCAGAATTATTCGTAGCATTTGACAGAAATGCTTGTTTCCATTGTGGATTGATCTTTTGACATCTCACTGAATGGCGCCAAACTGGTTCAAGGAAAATCCAAGAGATCTGGAATTTGATAGTAAACTCAATATTTAACATGTCCAGTCATTGCAGAGCAGCAGTCAACAAAGTAAACAGAATTCTGAGCTACACTGCCAATTCTGTAGAGTGCAAGTCTAAAGCTGTCATGGTAACATTTATATGGTGCTCTGGTCGGGTGACACCTTAAGTACTGTGTTCAGTTCTGGACGTTCAAACACAATGAAAATGATCAAAGCCTTGGAAGCAGCATAGAGAAAGGCAGTAAGGCTGATAATTGTAGGATAAGGGGCCTTGGGTGCAAACAATTAAACGCAAGTTCAGGGTTTGTGTCATGAAGCATTTGCTACAGTGTGATTTAATATTTGGTATGGTTTTCCTTTGATATTGGTGGTTAAAAGCTGGAATCATTCAAACATTATTGAGATGCCGTAATGGTAGGCTTATATGAAGGATAGCCCTCTTAGGCTGAAAGGCATTATGCACATACATACTTTTTTCTTTTCCTTGAGATCTGAGTCACCTCATTTTAATATTGGGGTGTAGGTGTCACCTAAGGTGTGAGCTGAAAGCTTAGCATCTGGGCAGTGCTGGGAATTTAGAATATCTTTTGAAGCTACTTGAATGTAAAAAATGAATTTCATATTTAAAATTTACCTTTACTCGCATTTTGTTTGAAATAGTGGGCTAATAAATAAAAACATCTGCACAATATGAATGTTGATGGACTGTTGACATGAAGGTATGTTGAGCACAAAACAGTCAGTAGAACATTGAGAAAACATCCAAGAGCAAAGTAGAAGCCAGCAGTCAAGATATTGCTTCATTATATTCTGCATTCACTGACCTTTTCAAATGCTGAACATCTATCCCTTCTAGCAGAATCTAATTTGTTTCAGAAACATCAGTAATATAAAAAGAGGCATGGGGATAAGGAAAATATTAAAGCAAATATCAGTGGTAGGCATTTTGTCAATTACCTGTTTGGACCTCCCATAGAAAATCAGCATAACCATTACTTGGCCAATCTTTTCCTCATCAGCTATTTTTGATTTTTTTAATAAAAGAGGAAATGAAGCTTATTTAAAGTTACTAATTTGGTGGGTTACATCTCATATTGGTGACTGAATTTTTGATGCTGAGTTTTAAATGTTCCCATTCTCTAATGTAATCACTTCTCTTCCCTTGCTAATAAAATTGCAGTCAGTAACTATTGCACTGTGGCTGATTAGGCAGTCTGGGCTGTTTTTAACTGAGATCATTTAATGGTTTTGAGTTTCTACTGTATTAACAGACAGCAGTTCTGAAGAGTCATACAGACTCGAAATGTTAATTATGTCTTTCTCTCCACAGATGCTGTCAGACCTGCTGAGTTTTACCCGCAATTTTTATTTTTGTTTCAGATTCCCAGCATCCGCAGTATTTTGCTTTTATATTACAGCAGTTTCATCCTTCTTGCTATGCCCTGCTAATGGGTATGTTTTGTATCTCTTGGTTGGGGTGCGAGGTGGTGCCAGGTGTGATTTTTTTTTTCCCCAGAGCTTGCTGGTTTAGCATAAAATATGTTTTTTTTAAAAAAACCCTAAAATTACAAAAAATTTAATTGTAATTGTTGAAAGGGGGTTTGCTTTGTAAGCAGTGATTCGCAACTGGAGTAATTAAAAACATGATTATTTATATGTAATCAGCCTTGGCAAGCATTTAAAATATCCCCCTTTTCTCCAAAAATGGTGCCTCTTGGGTGTAAATGTACTATTTGCGCAACTTTAACATTTTACACACAGGGCAGGGATGTAATTGGCTGCCTTCATGTTGGGAGCAGGATGAGTGACTTTCTGTGTAATCCTTAACATTCGAAGAACAAGCTGAATTGCTGAATACTTCTCTTTTGGCGCTTCTTTCATTTAACCTAAGGTTGCCTGAAAGAAGACCTATCCCCCCTCTTAATGAATAGGAGATGACTGAGAGGCACCAGAATACACCCACAGTAACATTTAGGGAGTAGGTGGCAATTACATTGAATTAAATAATTTCATTCTGATTTTGCTAAAACTTTTCCCCCCTCAAAGTTAAATATTTAAATTACTATTTGTTTTAAAATCTGGTTAATTTCACTTCCTTAATAGTTGCGTGTTCCATTTCTGCATACTATTAGCCCAACCTTTTTTCTGTTCTTATTCTCCTCACCTAACATCACCTGGCTTTTGGATCTCCAAAGTGTCCATCTAAGAGAAAAATTTCAGTGAACCATTTCAGTTCAAACCAGATTTTTGGCCCATCCCTTCCCCAAAGCTTCCCACCCAAGCGGAAGCTGCCACATTGGAAGCCAGGGACTTCCAAGTAACTGGGGTACCCTCCTAAAATGGATGTGGAGCACCTTGAATATGCTAATCGGGACTCCAGTAACAAATTGGCTGAAAAGCTGAGTGAAGTAGATACTGTGCATTCTCCATTCAGTTTTTACGTTTTACCATGGCCAATGCAACCTTCCTCATTGGGTGAGATTGCAATATATGGTGGTAAAGTTGTGCAATCGGAGTGGCAGGTTTACATAGACATTTCTCATTACAAGAGCGTCAATTATGATGGAAAAGTTTAACATTAAAAGCATGACCAGAATGTAATAAAAAGAAAATCAGTGCTCGACGGAAATGCTAACAGATGTAATAATATGTATACTTTGCCAGTGATCATATTTTTTTGAATAGACTAACTTTACGAAGTTGAACTCTTTTTATCATGCAAATATTCTTACTTGAAACAATTGAGAAAGATTGAAATTGCAAATGAATTCATTCATCTTCAAGACTTGTAATTAAATCTTAATACGGTAACCTTTGTGTTACTGGCATTCTATGAACCAGAATTCTCTACTAACTGCAATTTCTGATCCCCGAATACGAATCATCATCAACCAGAAGCAATTACAAAGTTATTTTCCTTTTAATCATTCATGGCATGTGGGCTTTGCTGGCTGGACCAGCATTAATGGCCCATCCCTAGTTGCCCTTGAGAAAATGGTGGTGAGCTGCCTCCTTGAACCCCTGCAGTCCATGTGGTGTAGGTGCATCCGCAGTGCTGTTACGAAGGGAATTCCAGGATTTTGACCCAGCAACAGTGAAGGAACGGGAATATATTTCCAAGTCAGGATGATGAATGTCTTGGAGGGAAACTTTCAGGTGGTGGCATTCCCATCTTCTGCAGCCCTTGTCCTTTTAGATGGTGGTGGTCATGGGTTTGGAAAGTGCTGTCTAAGCCTCGGCGAATTCCTGCAGTGCATCTTGTAGATGGTACACACTGCTGCTACTGTGCATCGGTGGTGGAGGGAGTGAATGTTTGTAGGTGGAGTGTCAATCAAGCGTGCTGCTCTGTCCTGGAAGGTGTCAAGCTTCTTGAGTATTGTTGGAGCTGCACTAAAACAGGCAAGTGGGAAGTATTCCATCGCACTCCTGACTTGTGCCATGTAGATGGTGGGCAGGCTTTGGGGAGTCAGGAGGTGGGCTACTTGTCGCAGGATTCCTTGCCTCTGATCTGCTCTTGTAGTCACTGTATTTATACGGCTAGTCCAGTTCAGTTTCTGGTCAATGGTCATCCCCAGGATGTTGTTAGTGGGAGATTTAGTGATAGTAATGCCACTGAACATCAAGGGGCGATGGTGGGATTCTCTCTTGTTGGAGATGGTCATTGCCTGACACTTGTGTGGCATGAATGTTACTTGCCACTTGTCAGCCCAAGCCTGGATATTGTCCAGGTCTTGCTGCATTTGGACATGGACTGCTTCAGTATCTGAGGGGTCACGAATGGTGCTGAACATTGTGCAATCACCAGCGAACATCCCCAGTCCTGACCTTAGGATGGAAGGAAGGTCCTTGATGAAGCAGCTGAAGATGGTTAGACCGAGGACACTACCGTGAAGTACCCTTGCAGTGATGTCCTGGAGCTGAGATGACTGACCTCCAACAACCACAGCCATCTTCCTTTGTGCTAAGTATGACCCCAACCAGTGGAGGGTTCCCCCCCTGATTCCCATTGACTCCAGTTTTGCCAGGGCTCCTTGATGCCACATTCAGTCAAATGCTGCCTTGATGTCAAGGGCAGTCACACTCACCTTACCTTGGGAGTTCAGCTCTTTTGTCCATGTTTGAACCAAGGCTGTAATGAGGTCAGGAGCTGAGTGACACTGGAGGAACCCAAACTAAGTGTCAGTGAGCAGATTAATGCGAAGCAAGTGCCATTTGCTAGCATTGTTGATGACCCCTTCCATTACTTTACTAATGATGGAGAGTAGACTGATGGGGTGGTAATTGGCCGGGTTGGATTTATCCTGCTTTTTGTGTACAGGACATAGCTGGGCAATTTTCCACATAGCTGGGTAGATGCCAGTGCTGTAGCTTGGCTAGGGGCGTGGCACGTTCTGGAGCACAAGTCTTCAGTCCTATTGCCGGAATATTGTCAGGGCCCATAGCCTTTGCGGTATCCAGTGCCTTCAGCAGTTTCTTGATATCACATGGAGTGAATTGAATTGGCTGAAGACTGGCATCTGTGACGCTGGGGACTTCCGGAGGAGACCAAAATGGATCGTCCACTCGCCCTTCTGGCTGAAAATTATAGCAAATGCTTTAGCCTTACCTTTTGCACTGATGTGCTGGGCTCCTCCATCATAGAGGATGGGGATATTTGTGGAGCCGCCGCCTCCAGTGAGTTGTTTAATTGTCCACCGCCATTCACTACTGGATGTGGCAGGACTGCAGAGCTTAGATCTGATCCGTTGGGTGTGGGATTGCTTAGCTCTATCACTTGCTGCTTATGCTATTTGGCACCCAAGTAGTCCTGTGTTGTAGCATCACCGGGTTGACACCTCATTTTTATGTATGCCTGGCATGCCCTCCTGCACTCTTCTTTGAACCATGGTTGATCCCCTGGCTTGATGGTGATGTTAGAGTGGGGGATATGCCAGGCCATGAGGTTACAGATTGTGTTTGAGTACAGTTCTGCTGCTGATGGCCCACAGTGCCTCATGGATGCCCAGCCTTGAGTTGCTAGATCTGTTTGAAATCTATCCCATTTAGCACAGTGGTAGTGCCACACAACACAATTAAAGGTATCTTCAATGTGAAGGCGGGATTCGTCTCCACAACGCCTGTGCCGTGGTCACTCCTACCCATACTGTTGTGGACAGATGCAACTGCGGCAGGCAAGTTGGTGAGGATAAGGTGAAGCATGTTTTTCCCCCTTGATTTCCTCACCACCTGCCACAGACCCAGTCTAGTAGCAATGTCCTTGAGGACTCGACCAGCCCGGCCAGTAGTGGTGCAACCAAGCCAGTCTTGGTGATGGACATTGAAGCACCCCGTCCAGAGTACATTCTGCGCCCTTGCCACCCTCAGTGCTTCGTCCAAGTGATGTTCAACGTGGAGGAGCACTGATTTATCAGCTGAGGGAGGGCGGTATGTGGTAATCAGCAGGAGATTTCCTTGTCCCTATTTGACCAGATGCCACGAGACTTCATGGGGTCTGGAGTCGATGTTGAGAACTCCCAGGACAATTGCCTCCCGACTGTATACCACTGTGCCACCACCTCTGCTGGGTCTGTCCTGCCGGTGGGACAGAACATATCCAGGAATGGTGATGGTGGTGTCTGGGACGTTATTTGTAAGATATGGTTTTGTGAGGATGACTATGTCAGGGTGTTGCTTGACTAGCTGTGAGACAGCACTCCCAATTTTTGGCATCAGCCCCCACATGTTACTAAGGAGGACTTTACAGGGTCGACATGACTGCGATTGCCATTGTTGTTTCCGGTGCCTAGGTCGATACAGGGTGGCCCATCCGGTTTCATTCCTTTTTTGAGACGTTGTAGCGTGATGATACAACTGAGTGGCTTGCTAGGCCATTTCACAGGGCATTTCAGAGTTAACCACATTGCTGTGGGTCTGGAGTCATGTAGGCCAGACCAGGTGAGGACAGCAGATTTCCTTCTCTAAAGGACATTAGTGAACCAGATGGGTTTTTACAACAATTGACAATGATTTCCTGCTGATCCTTAGACTTTTAACTCCAGATTTTATTGAAATCAAATTCCTCCACCAGCTGTGGTGGAATTCAAACCTGGGGTCCCCAGAGCATTCCCCTGGGTCTCTGGATTACTAGTCCAGCGACAACACCACTACACCATCGCCTCCCCATCTGGAACCCGTAACCTATATACTGTATTATTTTATACTTTATATTTTAACGTACTATTGGAAGATTAGAAGTAAAAGGAAGACTGTTCTTTACTTGCATATTAGTTCATGCTACAAGTATTGCGCTGTATTCCATTGGTAAATGGAACTCTGTTAACCAGCATTTTTGATTAATTGGCACCACCCATTCCCTGTACATGGCAGACAATAAAAATTTTACTGTACAAGGTGTTGTAATATGTTTTAAAAGTGATGGCATTCTCCACACTTAATTTCACTTTGGCCTGGAGCTGAACACAGGCACATTGTGCCTGCAGCTCTGATGTCATCAAGCTTTCTGTCCATGTTTATCTGTTCACACGTGTCTAGAGTTAACAAACGAATCCACAACATGTTTGCACAAGCCCTAATGAGTGATTCGTGCCCTTATATCATTATAATACACAAGACAAGGTACCAAGGATTTTAATTTGCAACTGAGTGATTATTGTAACAATGGTTTAGGGCCATCACTGCAAGGTACAAAATGGCCAGTGACTTAATGTTAATGACAAAAGGGTAAATTTTACTGAAAATATTGTGATTTTATCTGCTATACAATCAAAATTTGTTTTTTGATAACATTTATTTGTATATTGCTGAAGCATCATTGCAATTTAAAAGCAAAAGAGGTGCAATGCTGAATTGGATAACATTTTGATGCTCATTGATGCAATTCTTTTAGTCACCTATTTTCCATTTTTAAATGTAATGGCGAGGACTAAATTTTTAAGCATTTTAAAGCATATCAAGTCCTTTATATTTTCCCTGCAGTTACCAAGGTGTATCCATCGACATCAATGCCTCAACATCTTTTACGGGTACATCCTTAGAATTATCCAAGAGTATAGGTGATAAATCTACTGAAGAGATATTCCATTATGCAGAAAATGCAGCTCTCGAAGTTGTAGAAGATGCACAAGAAGAAATGGAAAGCTACACTCAGGACGAATATGTTGAAGAGGAAGAAGGTGTGGAGTATGAAGACAACGACACGGAGCTTGGAGACGACCAAATGGATTACCCAGCAGAACAGGGTGAAGAAATGTACAATGATGAAGTGTTAGACCTTGAAATCAATGACCCTCTAGATGATGAATTTCAAGTAAGTCCTTTTCTGTTGTATCATTTCAGATAACACTTCATCACTAGGATCCAGGCTGATTTTAAAACTATTTCTGTCCCAGGGGAGGTGTGAAAATTAGACCTATTATCACTTGCTGTCAGTTTCTTTATCTCCTGTCTGACAAAGTTTATGTTGACAGCTTGTTTGGAGGTAGGCAATACTCTTCTGACAGGCTTAGAGACTGCTTGGCATTATGACCTTGAGGGTTGTATCTTTGTGAAAAAGCCTGCATTGTCTGATGCAGATACACTGCCAATTGTCAAGCACAGTTAAGGTGAAAGGGTTTTTATCAGCAGATTGGATGGGATCTGATTGAGCCCTGTAAAGGTGCATAGATTACTGACCTCTTTAGAATGTTAATTTTCCAGAAATGATTGATGTTCTCTGCATCCTTTCTTTCAACACATAGCAGCTTTAAGCTGAATAAAGAGATTAACTCTTAGCTTTTGAGATGATCTCTAGTGTAGAAGCATTTATCATCATTAAGTGGGTAAAACCACATAAGTCAATGCATTTTTGAATGGGAATAAAACTGTTCTCTACAATGAATCTGTTATGACATGGAAAATTGTTTTCAAGAAAATGATTAAAGCTGACATTTGACCAGAAAATTTAATTTTTTTCAAGCAATGTTGTAATTTCAAAACATATAAGAAAACTGTAGATGAGAAGTGATTTCAGAACCTTCCAATATCATTTGAGTTTTTTTGTATCGATTTTAGTGAATTATTAGGGAAAATAACATGGTTTAAGTAAGCATTGTAGCATTTTAAATAGAATTTTTTTCTTCCCACCCAAAAGCACACTCCCTGTTCTGTTCTGACTGATCAGTCCAATTTACCCTCCTCTCTCGTGGATTGCTCAATTCTATTTCTGCCAAGAGGTGCCCTGAGCAATGCAGGAAAGTACCCTTTTCAGAGACTCATTCAAGGCTAGCAAATTCATTCTATTGGGGTCAGTGTGAATGCCTGCTGGAACTGATTTGAATTTAAGTCTCCAGACTGTTAACATTGTAACCTCTTTGGATGTAAAAATGGCTGTAGAAAATGGAGGTTTACTGATGTTGTATGGAGTGTTTTTTTAAAAATTGATTAAGATGTGTTATTGGGCCATGGTAACAACTTTACTGTGCATTGAGCATATATCTGTAGATATGACCTGAGCGGTACATGATGCATACAGTAAGTGGAAAAAGTGAAACTGTTCAATTTCTCATCACCTTTGCCTTGATGATCGCAAAAAAGGAATCTAAGTGTGAATTTCAACACGAGTTTGCGCTCTTTCTTTCAAGTTGGAGATAACCAAACCCCTCAGTTTTTCCTGGCTGTAACATGTTTTTTTTTTTATGTAGACTATGCAAATTATATAAAATTTTTACTTCATATATAAGTACAAATGATACATTGTAAAACCATTGCATGGTTTCTTCTTTTGGGTCCATGGTAAATTAGGAGTTAGGAGCAGGTAGGCCATTCAGCCCATTAAGCCTGTTCTGCTATTCAGTTAGATGATAGCTGATCCCTACCTCAACTTCATTGCATCAGAGCTGATGTATACCTCTACTACATTTACCCACCTTTATTCCAAATCTCTTGATATCCTGACTTCTCAAAGATTTATGGATATCCATCTTGAAAAATTAAATTGACCCAGCACCCACAGCCTTTTTGGGGACTATGTTCCAGATTTCCAGTGAGAGTAAAAATGTCCTTTGTGATTTCATCCCTAAAATTCCTAGATTTTGAATATGCCCCCTTTTTTTACTCTTTAATGGGATATGAGCTTTGCTGATAAGGCTAGCATTTGTTGCCTTTCTTGAACGGCTGCAATCTACCTATTACAGAAACAGCTATAGTGCTGTTGGGATGGGGTGGTGAGGGAGCAGGATTTTGATTTCCTGCCCAGTGACCATGTAGGAATGTGGGTGTAGTTTCAAGTCTGTATGGTGCGTGGCTTGGAGGAGAACTTGCAGGTGGTGGTACTCCCATGCATCTGTTGCCCTTATTCTTATAGTTGGTAAAGGCTGCAGTTTGGAAGGTGGCTGCAGTGCATCTTGTAGATTGTGCACATTGCTGCTGTGCGCAGGTGGTAGTGAATAATTAACGTGGCAAATGGAGCGCCGATCAAGTTGGCTGCATTGTCCTGGATAGTGTTGAGCTTCTTGAATGACGCTGGAGCTGCACTCATCCAGGCAAGTGGAGAGTATTCCACCTCACTCCTGATTTGTACCGTGTAGATTGTGGGCGGACTCTAGTGCGTCAGGAAGTGAGTTATTTGCGACAGAATTCCCAGCCTCTGAGCTGTTCTTGCAGCCACAGTATTTATATGGCTGGTCTAGTTAAGTTTCTCAGGTAATCCTCAGGGCGTTGATGGTGGGGAATTCAGTGATAGTAATGCCATTAAATGTCATGGGAAGATGGTTCCATTCTCTCTTGTTCTGAGTTTTCCCACCAGAAGAAATTGTTTCTCTGTATTTACCCGAGCGAATTCCCTAATTAGTTTTAATATTTTGATTAGAAAACCCCTTGTTTAAATGTTCCCAAATCCTAATTGATTATAGTCCCAAAACATGCATTGCTTTTATAATACAGGATTTGTACTTCTTTATGAAATAAAATTATGTAATTAGCATAGTCTGCGTTAAAAACCTAAATTCAAGGGAATGCAAGCCAAGTTTTTGCAGCTAGTCCTTGTAACTTAACCCTAAAACACCAATATAATTCTGGTAACTCTGTGCTATGTCTCAATCAAGGAGTATACCTTTCCTGAAGTTGGTTGCTCAAACTGAATGTGGTCCTCCAGGTAGGATCTGATTAATGCTCTGCAGCACTGAAGCATAGTTTCCTCGCTCTTTATTTCCAATCCATGTGAGATGAAGGCCAATGCTCCATTAGCCATTTCGATTACGTTTTCTAGCTCTGCAAGATCTTTGTGATTTGTGTACATGGACATCTAATTCCCTTTGCTCCTTTCTTGCCATTAGGAAAATATTCTGATTAGTTTTCTTCAGATCCCTCGTACTTTCCCACTGAAGTCCATAATGCCATTCGCTTTGCCTGTTTTGATTTGTAACTTCTCAGCTCATCCATGCAATTTACTGTCTATCCCAGCTCAAGTATTACCGGCAGCATCCAAGTCATGAATCCACATGGCTATAGAGTATTGATATGCAGAGTGTATGTTTGATATTTACAAGTTCTGGTGCAGACACATCGTGTAAGTTAGAATAAACTTATTTGGAGGACAAAAGAATAATTCAGGATAAATTGCTACCAAGTAGCTGAGTGATAATACTTGTTAAGGAATACTGGAAACACCAAATTGGCAAAATAGAAACAGTAGTACCAAGTAGAAGACTAATGAAGTAAATAATGCAGGGCTTGGGCTGTGAAAGTCATTGAAATTAACTGTTTTTCAAGCTATAAATTACTTATAAATTTGATAAGTAAATCAGTACAAGCTTGTAAGAAACCCATATATCTCCCACTTTCTGTATAATAAAAAGAGTTGCTAATAACCGATTGTGTGGATAAAGGATTGCTTCACAATGATGCCTAGCAGTGACTACACCTTAACTGTCCAAAATTGAAAGGAAAAAAATTATCTGCTCTTTCCAACATCTTGAATTACACAATTTCCTGTAAGGGTAAACTTGTCTTTATTATCAGGATGAAGACTATACACAATTTTATACCACAAACCAGGATATGCCAGGAGACCTGCAAACTCAGGACAACGAAGAATATCAAGAAGCAGCAGCTTCAGACACGCAGGAGCAAGTTGTGGAAAATGCCCAAGAGCCTGAAGAGGTAAAAACTTCAAAGTGTAAACCGAAGTGTTTACACGCAAGAATAAAAGATTAATAAACCCAGGTTCCTTTTGATGCATTCAACAGTTGTTAAATTGTGGAATTGACAGTGGCCTGGGATTCATCCTCTCAACTGTGGGCTGTTGGGGGGAAGTATCATAAAATAATTTGAAAAGCAGTTTCCCCGAATGATCTGATTAAGACTCTGCTTGTTTATGTATTAAGCGATGCAAGCCATGTCTTGGGTTTGATTACCTGCCCGTGCTGGTTTAATTAATCTTTGCAGGACACAGGCATTCCAGTTGAGTTCAGTTTTTCTGAAGTAGTAAGAGAAAGCATTTTGGGATTACTGTTCCCGATAGCAATGTGAAAAGGATGTTGACTTGTTTTACAGGCCTCAACAACAGCTTGCTTTTATATAATGCCTTTTACACAAAATGTCCCATGGTGCTTCACAGGAATGTTATCAGACAAAACTTTATAATGAACTGTGTAGTGAGATATCAGGACAAATGACCAATGAAGGTAGTTTGATAAAAGGTAGGTTTTATGGAGAGCCTTAAAGGAGAAGTGTGAAGAGGTTTAGAGGGGGAATTCCAGAACTTAAGGTCTGCACAGCTGAACGCACGGCTGTCAGTGGTGGTTGATTAAAATCAGGGGATGTGTGAGAAGGCAGACTGGAGAAGCACAGATCTTGAAGGGTTGTCAGGCCGGATAGGGTTACAGTGATAAGGATGAGAATTTTACATTTGAGGTGTTGCTTGCGTGAAGCCAATGAAGGACAGTGAGGCAACTGATGGATGAATGGGACTTTGTGAGAGTTAGGGTACAGGTAACAAAGTTCTGAATGAGTTCAAGTTTATGGAGGGTGGAAACTGGTAGGTTGACCAGCAAAGTGTAGGAATAGTCAAGCCTCGAGGTAACATGAGGTTTTCAGCAATAGGTGAGCTCAGGTGGATTTGGGTGTTGTTGGAGGTGCAAGTAGAAGGTAACATGTTCAACAGCTGAAATATATTGCAAACTGTCTTTTTTAAACTACGGATAACTAAGAAGATAACTGAACTGCAGAGTGCTAGGTATTTCCTGGAATATTTAATGCTCAACTTTTCCAGTAACCTTCACAAGCCCTCTATTTGTAAATTGTGAAACAAAAATTAGGCTTGCCATTGACCCTTATTGACCTAAGTTCCCAATATTGACTTCCTACTTGTGTTGGATGCATTTTCAGACCTCACTTCTTTATACTGAAATAAACACTCTTGCATTAGTAAAGCTACTGTGATAGTAGAAGCCGTGTTGTTAATTGCACTAATCTATAGATTTAAAGCACTTTTAATTCTTATTTTCTCTCTCTATCCCATCTTTCTCACGTTTTGAATTTGTAATCTGTTTTCTAATCTCTTCCTGATTAAGAAATCTTTTTTCTACCAGGCTTACAGTCGTTTTTTTAGGTGAAACAAATTTTTTTAAAGAACTTTCTTTCTAATTGAAAATCCAGACTTTGAATATGACCCTTGCTTTGTAATAAATCTTCGATGGTTAATTTGAATCATTTATATCTAAAACCATGGTGTTCTTTTGCCTACAAGTGAATTCATGCATGACGGAGCCGGATGGTATGTTTTGAGTTGGGAGAGGGAAGATGTTCTATTTCTAAATGTTTCCCTTGTTCCTGACATGTTTAAGCATGATCTTTTACACAATGACCATCAATTTATCTAAAAGGAGAGGAAAGAAAGTGATTGACTTAAGATAGTTTTGCTTTTGGGGCACGTCCCTTAGGCATGGTGGTTTAAAGAACTTGTTTCAAACTTTAAAACTTCCATTTGCTTGCATTTGACATGTCAATCCAGCTCCAAGGAGAAAATATATTACAGCATTATAGAAGGCCTACAACTGAATGTTCACATCTTCTATGTTATAATTTTACATCTGTGTTCATCTGCGAGCTGTTTCTTAAGAATGTTGTTAAATTCCTTCTTTAAGGAACGTCAAATGTCCACATAATCTGTTTGACAGAGTTGCACATGGTCCTGTTCATCGTTAATGCTCTCTTTGCATTGCACGGCGAAACATGATAAATACCAACATGATTTCTTATATACATTAACATTATTACTTTTGGATAACTTGTATAGCAGGCAAAAAGTGCACTACTTGCAAGAGAAAACCTTAGGGTCAGTAACCCCAATTCTAGTAGAGGTAAAATAGATTTAACGGCAGTGAAGAATAATGTTCTTTGTCATGAGTAGAGAATGGTAACCTGATCATTATTTCTAGAGTTTACTTATGTACAAAGTGATCATTTTAAACATTTGTATCCTTCAAACGTTTAGACATAATATTCTGGGGAATTTTGAAGCAGTATACAGCAGAACTACTCTCACCACATATATTAGCAGCTTGTACTCAACACGACTGGGCTTTGGAATAACTGGAGATTTTCATCTTGTGTTGGCCTTTTGAATTTTGAAAAATGATATTAATCATATACATAATTAGGAGAACATTTAGAGTATTAACCAAAATGCAAACTTGTCCATATGCTCTTGATGGTGTCACGGCTCACTGGGGATAGTGTGCTGCAATATCAAGCTCCACTGCTCCCCGAGCTATGACAAATATGAAAAGGGTTTCATCAACCCACATAATTGTTTGATTTAGATTAACAGAATATGAGCACCAGGTTTGTAAACTTAATAATTAAATAACTGTTTGTTGAAGAAATTGTCTTTAACCAGTGGCAAAAGAACGAAATATGAATTGCTAGTTTCTAACCCTATAACCTAAACTGTACCTGCTTCTTAAATCCCTATACACATATACAAGACACAAAAGGCACACATCGTTAGGGTGGGATAAAGCTATTCAATAGCACCAATTCTGGGGTACAGGGCTCAATGGGTTGATTTTTGTCAATATCTTCCAAATTCCTTTCAGTTCTTTGTTGATGACACCAAGGTGATCTTCCAGCACTTTCAGTCTTTAGTTCAGTGGTTGAGCACTTGCCTTTCAATGTCTCTAACAGTGATTTTCCCTTTTGCCTCTTGACAGGGGTTTTCAGAGAGAGAGAGCAGGTTATAGAGATGTGAGGAGAAAAAGTAAGCTAGCTATTATTGTAGAATTACTGGAATCTTATACACACAGGAAAGAGGTTTTAGGCCTTTTTCCTTTCAGGCTAAGAGCTATTCTGCTGCACTGCTCTCTCAAATTCTGGTCACCTGGTCAAGAGCTAATTAAAACGTTGTTGCCATGCAGTTCCCCGTTAGACCGGACTCCTGCTCTGCACCATCCTGTCTTTCATGGCACACTCTGTTCCAGGACAGCAACATTGTATATATCCTTATCACTGTTAGAGTAGACATGTCCTGCAGCTGTTGTAATTTTAATCCACAGTCCAACAGAAATAAAAAGATATGTTCTTTACAATGGTAGCATTCAAATTTGGACAGCAGTTTAACAAAGCTGTATTAACTCCTTGTTTGGATCCGAAGGCGATAGGTCTGCCTTTTTAAGAGGATGCGACCCTTCTTGGCAAAATTATCCACAATAATGAATGACTATCCTTTGCAATGTAAATGTTGCTTGTTTTGTTTGCAGCGAAAACCTAACGTTCCAAAGATTGTGCATGATTTTCACCTATTGGTGAAACTATTTACTTCGCAATAATTTTCTTGTTTTGCACACTATCTGTTCCATCTCTCAGAAATGTTTCCTAGCTTGAGTTTGTTCATCATCTTCACTCTGTCCTGTTCACAACTTTGTGTGAATTCTACCATCAATTCTGGAGAAGATCCAGTGATGAAAAAGCTTCAATGAATCTATCCAAGCCAATCTGGCAGGTGCCAGAAAGGCAACAGTTAGGGGCACAGAGATCAGTTCTAATCCAATTTGTGGATGAGGTGGCTGTCCTGAGCATTCACTGTTGGCGACTTTTCAAATATCATTATCTTAAGTATTTTCAATCTAAAATACTTAAGTAAAGGTAAAGAAAATGGCAGTTAATATATAATCCAGTAAGGCCTAACTGTTAAAGTAAATTCCTTCCAATGAGCATAAAGAAAATATGATATTAAGTGTAGCACTTGACAGTTATTTAATGCACTTATTGAATCTATCAGCTATATTGCTTCTTCCCTACCTACACAGCCCCGCTAGCCAAGTATTTTAAAAAGATTTTTCACAGAATGTGGGCGTTGCTGGCTAGGCCAGCATTTATTGCCCATCCCTGATTGCCCTTGAGTAGGTGGTTGTGAGCTGCCTTCTTGAACAACTGCAGTCCATGTGGTGTAGGCACACCCACAGTGCTGTTAGGGAGGGAGTTTCGGAATTTTGACTCAGTGACAGTGGAGGAACGGATGGTGTGTGGGGCTTGCAGGGCAATTGACATCCCAAGGAGGTGAGTTCAGGACATACAAACATGAAATACAAGCAGAAGTCAGCCATTCTGCCCCTCGAGCCTGCTCCACCATTCATTATGATCATGGTTGACCTGTTTGTGTTTTGAATCATCTACCTCTGCTGTAAAAATATTCTGACCCCACCTCCTCCACCTGAGGTGAAGAGTTCCAAAGTCTCACAACCCCCTGAGAAAAAAATTCTGCTCATTTCTGTCCTAAAAGGGCAACCCCTAGTTTTAAAACAGTGCCCTCTAGTCCTGGACTCACCCACAAGAGGAAACACCCTTTCCACATCCACCTTGTCAGTACTTTCAGAATCGTATATGCTTCAATCAAATTGCCCCTCACTCTTCTAAACTCCAGTGGAACAAGCCCAGTCTGTCTAACCTTTCCTCATAAGACAACCTGCTCATTTAAGGTATCAATCTAGTTAACCTCCTCTGAACTTCCCCCAGCACATTTACATCCTTCCTTAAATAAGGATACAAAAACATATGAACGTGAAACCTGCACACACTATTCAATATGCGGCCTCACCAATGCCCTGTATAACTGAAGCATAACATCCTTACTTTTATGTTCAACTCCTCTCGTAATAAAGGATAGCATTCCATTAGCCACCTTAATTACTTGCTGTACCTGCATACGAACTTTTTGTGACACACGCACCAGAACACCGACATCCCTTTGCAGCTCGGAATTCTGCAGCAGTTCTCTATTTAAGTAGTATTCTGTTTTTTATTCTTCCTGTCAAAGTGAACAACTTCACATTTTCTCTCATTATACTCCATCTGCCAGATTTTTGCCCACTCATTCAATCTATCTATATCCATCTGCAACCTCCTTATGTGCTCTTCACAACATAGTTTCCTACCTGTCATCTGCAAATTTAGCTATCATGCTTTCACTCCTCTCATCTAAGTCATTGATGTAAACTGTAAAAAGTTGAGGCCCCAGCACTGACCCCTGCGGGACTCCACTCGTCACATCCTGCCAATCAGAAAATGACCCATTTATGCATACTCTTTGTTTTCTGCCAGCCAGCTGATCTTCTATCCATGACGTCATACCTAGCGCAAAGGAAGATGGTTGAGGTTGTTGGAGGTCAACCATCTCTGCTCCAGGGCATCACTGCAGGAGTTCCTTAGGGTAGTCTCCTAGACCCAGCCATCTTCAGCTGCTTCTTCATCAATGACCTTCCTTCTATCATGAGGTCAGAAGTGGGGATGTTAGTCTATGATTGCACAATGTTCAGCACCATTTGCAACTCCTCAGATACAGAAGCAGTCCATGTCCAAATGCAGCAAGATCTGGACAATATTCAGGCTTGGACTGACAAGTGGCAAGTAACATTCATGCCACACATGTGCCAGGCAATGACTGTCTTCAACAAGAGAGAATCTAACGATCACCCCTTGACATTCAGTGGCAGTACCATCACTGAATCCGCCACTATCAACACCCTGGGGGTAACCATTCACCAAAAACTGAACTGGACTGGCCATATAAATACAGTGGCTGCAAGAGCAGGTCAGAGGCTTGGAATCCTGCGGCAAGTAACTCACCACCTGGCTCCCCAAAGCCTGTCCACAATCTCCAAAGCACAAGTGAGGAGTGTGATGGAATACTCCCTACTTGCCTGGATGAGTGCAGCTCCAGGAACACTCAAGAAGCTTGACACCATCCAAGACAAATCAGCCCACCTGATTGGCACCCCATCCACAAACATTCATCCCCTCCTCCACTGACGCACAGTAGCTGCCATGTGTACCATCTACAATATGCATTGCAGAAACTAACTAAGGCTCCTTAGACAGCACCTTCCAAACTCATGACCACTACCATGTAGAAGGACAACAAGGGCAGCAGATACATGGGAACAGCACCACCTGGAAGTTCCCCTCCAAGTCACTCACCATCCTGACTTGGAAATATATCACCTTTCCTTCACTGTTGCTGGGTCAAAATCCTGGAACTCCCTCCTTTAATAGCACTGTGGGTGTACCTACACCACGTGGACTGCAGCGGATTAAGAAGGCAGCTCACCACCATCTTCTCAAGGGCAACTGGGGATGGTCAATAAATGCTGGCCCAGCCGGCGAAGCCCACTTCCGCAGAATGAATTTTTAAAAAAATACGTTAGCCCCTACACCATAAGCTTTTATTTTCCTCCATAGCCTTTGATGTGGCACCTTATCAAATGCCTCCTGCAAATCCAAATACAATATGTCTGTAGGCTCCCATTCATCCACAGCGCATGTTACTCCTTTGAAGAACTCCAATAGATTGGTTAAACATGATTTCCCTTTCACAAAACCATGCTGACTCTTCCCGATTACCTTGAGTTTCTCTTAAGTGCCCAGCTATAACCTCCTTAATGATCGATTCTAACACCTTACCCATGGTAGGCGTCAAACTGACTGGCCTACAGTTTTCTGCTTTTGGCCTCCCTCCCTTCTTGAGTAGAACAGCATATTTGCAACTTTCCAGCTTGATGCAACCTTTCCAGAATAGGGAATTTTGGAAAATTAACACCCAATGCATCTACCTCATTAGCCATCTCTTTTAAGAGCCTGGGATGAAGTCCATCAGGACCTGGAGACTTGTCAGCCCATAGCTCCATCAGTTTGCTCGGTACTGCTTCCCTAGTAATTGTAATTTCACCAAGTTCCCCTCTCCCACCCCCTGATTTATAGCTATTACTGGAATGTTTTTTGCATCCTCTGTAGTGAAGACAATCAAAATATTTGTTCATTTCATCTATTTCCTGATTATCTACAATTAACCCCTCATTGTTACTTTCTAGAGGACCAACATTCACTTACTCTTCTCCTTTTTAAATACCTGTAGAAACTCTTGCTATCCATTTTTACATTTCTAGCTAGCTTCCTCTCATACTCTAACTTCTTTCTCCTGATTAACCATTTAGTCATTCTCAGACACTCTTTATATTCTAACTAATCATCTGACATGCCACTCAATTTTGCACAGTTATATGCTTTTTTTCTTAAGTTTGATGCTTTCCCTAACTTTTTTAGTTAACCACAGATAGTGGATCATCCCTTTAGAATTTTTCTTTACAATAGGAACATAGTTATTCTGAATACACTGAAATATCCCTTAAATGTCTGCCGCTGCTTGTCTATTGATGTATCCTCTAGCCTAGTATCCCTGTTCGTTTCAGCTAGCTCAGCTTTCATGCCCACATAGCTGCCTTTATTTAAGTTTAAAGTCCTAGTCTTAGACCCACTCTTCTCCATTTTAGTTAAAAATAATAGCAAGAAAACATTTTGGTATGTATGGGAAAAAATAAAGTTGCTGCAAAGACTGAAGATAAAAATGCAAGTGTGTACAGTCAATTTTGAATTTGTTTAGATAGGAACAGATGGTGGCAGAGTGGTAATGTCACTGGACCAATAATCCAGAGGCCCAGGCTAATGCTGTGGGTACATGGGTTCAGATCACACCACGGTAACTGAAGGAAGGACTTTAAATTCAATTAATAAATTTATTCTTGAATTGAAAGCTCGTCTGAGTAATGGTGACCATGAAACTATCATTGGTCTTTGTAAGCACCCACCTGGTTCACTAATGCCCTTTAGGGAATGAAATCTGCCATCCTAGACCCACATGTTTGTTGATTCCTGACTGCCTTCTGAAATGGCCGAGCAAGCTGCTTAGTTGTTGAATCGCAGAGGTCTACAGCGCAGAAAAAGGCCCTTTGGCCCATCGAGTCTGCGCCGGTCAAACAAGTACCTAACTATTCTAATCCCATTTTCCAGCACTAGGCCCATAGCCTTATATGCCATGGCATAGCAAGTGCACATCCAAATACTTTTAAATGTTATGAGGGTTTCTGCCTCTACCACTCTTTCAGGCAGCGAGTTCCAGATTCCCACCACCCTCTAGGTGAAAAAATTCTTCCTCACATCCCCTCTAAACCTCCTGCCCCTTACCTTAAATCTATACCCCCTAGTTATTGATCCCTCCACCAAAGGGAAAAGTTCCTTCCTGTCTACCCTATCTATGCCCCTCATTTTATATACCTCAATCATGTCCCCCTTCAATCTCCTCTGCTCCAGGGAAAATAACCCAATCTCTCCTCATAACTATAACTCTCCAGCCCAGGCAACATCCTGGTAAATCTCCTCTGCACTCTCTCTAGTGCAATCACATCCTTCGTATAATGCAAATTCCAAAACTGCACAAAGTACTCAAGCTGTGGCCTAACTAGCGTTTTATACAGTTCTAGCATAACCTCCCTGCTCTTATATTCTGTGCCTCATCTAATAAAGGCAAGTATCTCATATGCCGCCTTAACCACCTTATCTACCTGTCCCGCTACATTAAGGGACCAGTGGACATGCACACCAAGGTCCTTCTGATCCTCGGTACTTCCCAGGGTCCTACCATTCATTGTGTATTCCCGTGCCTTGTTTGTCCTGCCCAAGTGCATCACCTCACATTTATTTGGATTAAATTCCATTTGCCACTGATCAGCCCGTCTATATTCTCCTGTAATCTAAGGCTATCCTCCTCACTATTTACCACCCACCAATTTTCGTGTCATCTGCGAATTTACTGATCAACCCTCTTATATTCAAGCCTAAATTGTTTATATATACCACAAACAGCAAGGGACCCAACATCGATCCCTGTGGAACCCCATTGGACACAGGCATCCAGTCACAAAAACATCCCTTGACCATTACCCTCTGCCTCCTGCCACTCAGCCAATTTTGGATCCAATTTGCCAAATTGCCTTGGATCCCATGGGTTCTTAACTTCATTATCAGTCTCCCATGTGGGACCTTATCCAAAAGCCTTGCTGAAGTCCAAGTAGGCTGCATCAAATGCATTGTCCTCATCTACACACCTGGTCACCTCTTCGAAAAATTCAATCAAATTGGTCAGACATGACCTCCACTTAACAAAACCATGCTGACTGTCCTTGATTAATCCCTGCCTCTCCAAGTGCAGATCAATTCTGTCCCTCAGAATTGCTTCCAATGGCTTGCTTCCAATGGTTTCCCCACCACTGAGGTTAGATTGACTGGCCTGCAGTTCCCTGGTTTATCCCTTTCTCCCTTCTTGAATAACGGTACCACATTGGCTGTCCTCCAATCCTCTGGCACCTCAGCTGTGGCCAGAGAGGTATTGAAAATTTTTGCCATTGCCCCTGCTATCTCCTCCCTTGCCTCACTCAACAGCCTGGGGTACATTTCATCTGGGCCTGGAGATTTATCTACTTTTAAGCCTGCCAGACCACTTAGAACCTCCTCCTTTTCTATGCTAATTATATCACAGTTCTTCTGCCTGATTTCCATACCCACGTCGTCCCTCTCACTTGTGAACACCAACACAAAGTATTCATTTAGAACCCTGCCTATGTCTTCTGGCTCCACACACAAATTACCACTATGGTCCTGAATGGGCCCTACTCTTTCCCTAGTTATCCACTTACTTTTAATGTACTTGTAAAATAACTTTGGATTATCCTTTATTTTACCTGCCAAAGTTTTTTCATGCCCCTATTTTGTTCTCCTAATTTCCATTTTTAGTTCCCCCCTGCACATTCTGTATTCCTCTTGGGCTCCCGCTGTTTTGAGTCCTCGGTATCTGCCATAAGCCTCCCTTTTTCTCTTTATCCAATCCTGTATATCCCTTGACATCTAGGGTTCCCTGGATTTGTTGGTCCCACCCTTTATCTTTACTGGAATATGTTAGCCTGTACTCTCCCTATTTCCTTCTTGAATGAGTCCGACTGCTCTGACGTAGATTTACCTAAAAGCTGCTCCCAGTCCACTATGGCCAAATAATATTTGATCTTATTAAAATCGGCCTTCCCCCAATTTAGAACTCTGATTTCTGGCCCATCCTTGTCCTTTTCCATGACATTCCTTGTGCTGTTATTAAAATTGCTTATTAATGAATATTTTAATTTTTTTCTTAGCCTTCTACCTCTTACCTTAAATTCATGCCCCCTGGTTAATGACCCCTCTACTAATGGAAAAAGTGCCTTCCTATCCACCCTATCTGTACCCCGCTACACCTCTCAGGTCCCCTCTCCGCCTATGTTGCTCCAAGGAAAACAACCCCAGCCTATCCAATCTTTCCTCATAGCTCAGACACTCCAGCCCAGACATCATCCTGGTAAATCCCCTCTGCACCCTCTCCAGTGCAATCACATCCTTCCTATAATGTGGTGACCTGAACTTCACGCAGTACACCAGATGTGGCCTAACCAGCATCTTACCCAGTTCCAGCATAACCTCCCTGTTCTTGCCTTTATTAGTCGAGGCATAGAATACAAATATCTTATGTGCCGCCTTAACCGTCTCATCTACCTGCCCTGATAGCTTCAGGGATCAGTGGATATGTACACCAAGGTCCCTCTAATCTTCAGTACTTTCCAGGGTCCAACCATTCATCGTGTAATTCCTTGCCTTGTTAGCCCACCCCAAATGCCTTACCTCACACCTTTCCTGGCTGAATTCCATTTGCCACTGCTCTGTCCACCTGACCAGTCCATTGATATCTTCCTGCAGTTTTCAGCTATCCTTCCCACCATTTATCACCCTACCAATTTTAATGTCATCCACGAAATACTTGATCATACCCCTGACATCTAGGTCCAAATCATTTATATACACCACAAAGAGAAAGGCCCCCAGCACCGAGCCCTGCGGAACCCCACTGGAAACAGACTTCCAGTCACAGAAACATCCCTCTGCCATCACTCTCTGCTTACTGCCTCTCAGCCAAATTTTGATCCAACGTGCCACTTCGCCTTGGATCCCGTGGGCTCAACTGTATCTCTCCCCAGAAAATCTTAAGCAAAAAAAGCAAAAATCATAGAATGCTTACGGCACTGAAGGAGACCATATGAAGGAATCTAACTGTAATCAGGAGTTTATAAGATTAAGACAAGCGATTTTATTGATTAAAAAGAGTGACTCTATGAAGTGTGGATTAAAAATTGAAAGCTGAGTTAATCTGCTGGTCAAGGTTTCAGAAGTTCATAAATATATCTGGGCATAATTGTGTGCTGAAGGACACCAACATCTTGTGCCATAGGATATTGTATATCTTCTAACACAAGGTAGTTCCTGAAAAACAGTAACTAGCCTCTGCAAATCACGGATACATCACCTCAGTAAGGCATAGAAAATTGTGAGATACCACAATCTAACAATGGATAACTTGTGAATTTTAAGGATGCCCCAAAATCAATTGTCAATCGAATCCGGGAAACAGTTCTAATCTTGAGACAATTGTGTAGCAAGGAGGTTACCACCATCTGCATGTTGCAGCTTCCTTTTGCTGGAAGCGCCCAGCATGCTTCCTGCTGGTTCAGCTCTTCCATGATAGAAATATTGGAACCTCACAGAATTTTTAGATTTGTCGGATTCACTCCAGTGTGTCTCAAGGTAAAGGTACAGCTATTGTAGCGAAATGATGATCGTTGTCCCCTTAATTGGGGTAGAGGTATCTTGCTTTACTCTTAGCTTTCTACTTGGAGATTTAAGGTAAATACTTTAAATATTGATGGACATCTTAAATATCAATTTGTAACATTATTTAAACCTGGATTCCCTAATGGAAACAAGATTACAGTTTCTTTTCCCAGAACTACCAGTGTTGTGATTGACTTCCCATCAATTGTGGATTGCACGTTTGATTCTTTAATAAACTTTTATGTACTTTAGAAAATATGTTGTCTCATATAGTCTTCTGTATCTAAACCTGAGAACCTATCTCCTTACACTCTTCAGTGGAGAGGTACATTGTTGGGGGGAGATGCCCAGACCCTTATAATATCAGGGTTGTTATAATGTGGCTAAAACTTGTTAAAAAGGCTATTTAGAGGACGATGATATTCCCTGGTGGTTCCTTTCCTTCAGGAAGAGTTAGATCAGTTCATCGTACCCATTTAAGTGTCTGTGAGGCTTCCGAGGAGTATGCCTGATCTCGAATAGACCCAAAAAGGGGCTAGGATTATAATCAACTTCAACCCATTTACCAATGGGAACAGTTCAATTCTACTTGCCTAGGCCACTCATGATGTTGAACAATTCTATCAAATAAGAACATAAGAGCTAGGAGCAGGAGTAGGCAATTCAGCCCCTCAAGCCTGGCCTGCCATTCAATACGATCATGGCTGATCTCATTTCGGCCTCAACTCCAATTTCCCTCTCCCCATAACCTTTCAACCCGTTAATAATTAAAAATCTGTCTGTCTCCTCAAATTTATTCAGTGTCCCGGCATCCATTGCACTCTGAGGTAGTGAATTCCACAGATTCACGACCCTTTGAGAAAAGTAATTCCTCCTCATCTCTGATTTAAATCTACTGCCCCTTAGCCTAAAACTATGGCCCCTCATTCTAGAATGCCCCACAAGGGGAAACATCCGCTCCACGTCTACTTTGTCTGTCCCCTTTGTCATCTTGTATACCTCAATTAGACCTTCCCTCATCCTTCTAAACTCTAACGAGTATAAGCCTAAGCTGCTTAATCTCTCCTCATAAGACAAGCCCCGCATCTCTGGAATCAATCTAGTGAACCTCCTCTGAACCGCCTCCAATGCAACTACATCCTTCCTCAAGTAAGGGGACCAAAACTGTGCACAGTACTCCAGGTGCGGTCTCACCAATGCCTTATACAGTTGCAACAACACTTCACTATTTTTATACACTATCCCTTTAGCAATAAATGCCAAAATTCCATTTGCCTTCCTTATTACCTGCTGTACCTGCATACTAGCTTTCAGCGATTCATACACGAGGACACCCAGATCCTTTTGCACTGAGGCATTCTGAAGTTTCTCTCCATTTAAATAATAAGCCGCCGTTTTATTCTTCTGACCAAAATGGATAACCTCACACTTATCCATGTTAAACTCCATCTGCCAAATTTTGGCCCATTCACCTAACCTGTCCATATCCATTTGTAATTTTCTTATTTCTTCATTGCAACTTATTTTCCCAACTATTTTGCTGTCATCTGCAAATTTAGCTATAGTACCTTCTTTCCCTGAATCCAAGTTATTAATATAGATTGTAAATAGTTGTCTTCTCTCAACTTTCTTTTCTCTAAGGAGAATGATCCCTGCTTCTCTAATCTCAACACATAGCTAAAAGCCCTCACCCCTGGAAACATTGTAAATATTTTCTGCACCCTTTCTAATGCCGCCACATCCTTTCGAAAATGTAGTGCCCAAAATTGGACCCAGGGTCCCACCTGAGGCTGAACCAGTGTTTTATAAAAGTTAATTAATTCTGTGCCTCGATTTATAAAGCTTGGTATCCTGTATGCCATTTTGAACACTTTTTCAACCTACCTTGCAACCTTCAATGATCTGTGCAAGCACACTCGAGGTTTCTCTGGTCCTGCACCCCGTTTAGAATTCTACCCTTTTTCTCTATTGCTGCTCTTCGTTCATCCTAACGAAATGCACCACTTTGCACTCCCCTGCATTGAGCTTCATCTGTCAGGTGTCCACCCATTCCACCAGCCTGCCTGTCTGCTTTTCAAGTTTATTACTATACTTCTGGCAGTTCACAATACTCCAAGTTTTGTGTCATCTGCAAATTTAATTTGCCTTCTACTATCCCAGTAATTGTGTGATTCATCATGAGGAGATGTTAACTAATTGTGGTAGTTAGCCTGTGATGGACCTAAACTTGAGATGACAAAAATTCCCAGTGGTTCCCAAAGCTTTCACCATAGGTCCACAGCCAGTTGTTCATGAGGCAGGTTTGGCAGGGTTTGAGTTGTGAGGACCAGAGAATAGGGAGGAGTTTACACGCCTGTGGGGCCCAACATTTTCTACAATGCTGGGAGCAGCAGCGACAACTTGTATTTTTACAGTGTCTTTAACATTGCGCATTTTACTTTGTGATGATTGGAAGCATTGCACAGACTGAATAGTGAGCAGATTGTTAGTGGATCAGATGCTCCTTGATGCAATGGTGATGGTAGTGACTGGGACATTATCTGTAAAATATGATACTGTGAGGATGACTATGTCAAGCTGTTGCTTGACTAGTCTTTGAGGCAGCACTCCCAATTTTGGCACTAGCCCCCAGATGTTAGTGAGGAGGACTTTGCAGGGTCAACAGGGCTGAGATTGCTGTTGTCGTTTCCGGTGCCTCGGTCGATGCCGGGTGGTCCCTCCGTTCCATCCTTTTTAGGTGACTTTGTAGCAGTTTGATAAAACTGAGTGCCTTTGAAATGTCAACCACATTGCTGTTTTCTGGAGTCGCATGTAAGGATGACATTAGGACTTTAATGAACCAGATGGGTTTTTACAGCAGTCGACAGTGGTTTCATGGGCATTATTAGACTCTTAATTCCAGATTTTTATTGGATTCGTGCCGTGGAGGGATTCTAACCCAGGTCCCCAGAGCATTATCTTGGGCCTCTGGATTACTAGCCCAGCGACAATACTACTACGCTATCGCCTCCCTAAGTGCAAGCCTCTGCTTGCAGTAACCACGACCTATTCACCAGTGAGATATTGTGATGCATTAAAACCACCCTACAGCTGGCAATTAGTGAGCTCGTGTTTCATGTACTTGTTAATGATTAATTTTGTCACTGTATTAATTACCATATTATGGGACAGAGCAGCGTTCTAGGATTTCTCCATCAGACTACACCTTTGATGTTTGGTTAATTCGTTCATTCAATATTACAAACATGTGAAATAGGAACAGAAGTAGGCCATTTGGCCCCTCGAGCCTGCTCCACCATTCAATAAAATCATGGCTGAACAGTTTGTTTCGAGCTCCACATTCCCATCTACCCCAGATAACCTTAGATTCTTTGATGTGGCATCTTATCAAATGCTTTCTGGAAATCTAAGTATAGTACGCCTACAGGCTCTCCTTTATCCACAGCACATGTTACTACTTCAAAGAACTCTAATAAATTAGTTAAACATGATTTCCCTTACATAAAATCATGCTGACTCTTCCTGATTACCTTGAGTTTTTCCATGTGCCCAGCGATAATCTCTTTAATGACAGACGTCATTCCCCACGACAGACGTCAAGCTAACTGGCCTACAGTTTCCTGTTTTCTGCCTCCCACCCTTCTTGAATATAGGGGTTATATGTACTGTGTTCATTCGTTTGAGTTTGCTTACTTGAATTATTGATATACCTTAGTTACCAGAGGGAAGCTGAAAGTTTAGGTACTTGGTAACTCTGAGACGTAGTTGTAAATCCTGAACCAGTTCTGTGTGGAATTGGACCTGTAGTGGGGCAAACAATTCATTGACCCCACTTTAATAAATCCATAAACCAGGCAAGAAACATTGATCGCCTTATTAATTATGTCCTTGATCAGATTAAACAGTCCTTAACTATTCCAACTGTACTCGTAGCTTAGATGCCTTAGGTATCTCTTTAGTTGCAGCTTGCTGCTTTTGCCCGAGTAGTAGAGAGACCGGTGTGGACTTATCAGTGTCTTGTACTGGCTTGTCACATGAATTTTGTGTCTTCTCATCTGACTCTACGTCCCAGAGTCTGATTAATTTGTGTACCACTGTTGCACACTGTGCTATTGGTACTGATGAGTTATCTAACAGCAAATTTCTATGCAAAACTATATCTCTGAATAGTTTAAAGTCAAATTTAACATTACCAATTTATGTATTCAGGTGTCATCCCTGGATCAACTGTAGCATCTTTACAAGAGTTGGAAAGTGTTGGGTTCACACCCCATTGCAGAAACTGGATGAATATTGTCCTTTCAGTGCAGAACAGAAAAATATTGTAGGCTTACTAAATAGTAAATATTGCAGTGCTTTTAATTACCTTAAAAATGTGATGCTTTTTTATATGTTTAGGTAGTGAAACAAATACAGGAAGAAGAAAGAAAAGAAGTCTCTGATGATGAAGATGATGATGATGAAGAGTCTGGAAGAATGCGTTTCAAAACTGAACGGAAGGAAGGAACTGTTATTAGGTTAACAGATGCAGCTAGAAAGAGGAGAAACATTCCAGACACCTTGGGTAAGTGACCAGCAGAAAACAAAATTTGCTGTATATCTGTGCATTACTCATCCTGTCAATAAGACAAAAATTATTTTTCCTTTGGTTTGACTCGACTTTTTCTATTCCTTTTCTTGAATGAGGCAACTTAAGCCAACCAACAGTTACATGGGAGGACACAGCATTCATAGATCTCACTGAGGTGGCCATTTAACATTCATCAGCCTGTTGGTATAGTGTTCACTGTATGGAATCTCACAATTGAGCTCTATTCTGTTCTCTCACACACACTCCAGCAAACATAAATGAGTAGATGCTGGAAATACTCAGCAGATCAGGCAGCATTTGTGGAGAGAAATAGAATTAATGTTTCAGGTCATTGACCCTTATCAGAGCTGAGGAATGATAGAATTCTTTTTCATGCATTATTTTGCATCACTGGCTAGGCTGGCATTTGTTGCTAATCCCTTGAGAAGGTGGTGGTGAGCCGCCGCCTTGAACTGCTGCAGTCCATGAGGTGTGGATAGATCCACAGCACTGTTCGGAAGGAAGTTCCAGGATTTTAACCCAGCGACAGTGAAGGAGTGGTGATTTCGTTCCAAGTTCATTGTTCCTATTGTATTTCTGTCTTTCCTTTGTTTTCATGAAGGGTTTTCGACCTGAAACATGAACTCTGTTTCTGTATGCATAGATGCTGCCTGACTTGCTAAGTATTTCCAGCGTTTTCTAGTTTCATTTTAGGTTTCCGGCATTTGCAGTATTTTGCCTTTGTATAAATAGATAGATGCCGGTTTGTGATAATCTAGCCAGCAAATTAGCCATGGGAAGCAGAGGTAAATTGTATACTCCTGCTGTACTAGCTAAAACTAATTAACTCAACAAGAACTTGAATGATCATTCAAAGTTAGTTTATAGTGGTATGAGGAAAATGGATGCTGAGCCATCGGAGGAGATATTGTGAGGGGTAACCAAACATTTGGTTATATGTGCCTTCAACGCAGGGCTTTAAAGAAGGAAAGGACATTTGCTAGGCTGAGATCTATTTGTCTAAAAACACAGCTACAGTTGATTATGTCAATAAAAGGAAGGTGGAAGGTTACACATGATGCAGTAGAGGAATAAAGAGTTTGTGGGGAATTCTAGGACTGGAGGAGGCTGTAGAAATAGAGTAAGACCATTAGGGTATTTAGAATGTACTTGAAATGTGAAGTATTGGGGTACTGGAATCAAACTTCGATTAGTGAGGGTAGGTGTACTTTACAAGTGGGACTTGGTGGAGAGCAGAGTTTGATTAGCAGAATTTTGGGAGTGCAGCTGATGGAGTAGAGGCAGCCAGCAAGAAGATCACTGCAGTAAATTGAATTTGGATGTGATATGGTTTATATGAGGGTTATTGTGGTAGATGGACTACAGCAAGACCAGAGGCAGCCATTGAAATGGACAGTCTTTGTGAGGTAAGTGGTATGTGGTCAGAAACTCGGCTAAATGTTAAATAGATTACCAAGGCTGCAACCAGTTTGGTTCAGCTTGAGACATTGGTTGGGCAGTGGATAGAGTTAATGATAAGGGAGCAGAGTTTGTCGAAGGGTTGAAGCTGGATGTTTTGATTTTGATAACATTTAACTATAGCTAGTGTAGACTCACCTAAAGTTAGATGTTGGATAAATAGCCTTGAGGCAGTGAAGATGGTTGAAGAAGAGTTGGAGTGTCATCATCACACCTGTGGATTCCTAATCTACAAATGATGTTGTCTGTGTAGATGATGCAATTTTGAGGGTTTCAGCGGAAGTAGCTGATGCAGGGACTGATTTGGGCAAGGTTACCAAGGTGGAAGTAGGCAGTCTTGGTGATGGAAAGGGTTTAAGGTGAGAGTCAGATAGGATGCCTTGGCAGCGAGCAATTTAGTTTGAGGCAGTAGCCAGGGAGAGGATTGGAATTGGTGGCTTGGGAATCAAGTTCATGGCAGAGAAATAAGACACTGACTTTGGTTTTCCTGGCATATTTCATTTGCCAAATTATTTGCCTATCTAATACAAAGAGTAAGAATGACTGCCTGGCATGTAACAGAACTGATTAGGTCACCTGGATGACATTAAAAATGAAACCTGCCCTTAGAAACTTGGATGTATTTTTTTGGGAATTCACCATTCTCCTGCTATGACTTTGATAGAAAAGACATAACTGGTCACTTTTCCGGAGGTTGCGCCAATCTTCTGCTGAGGTTATGGCATATTATTGGGAGAATTTCTGCAGAAATGATGGGTATCAGAATCTTTTGTCAAAAATGCCTGCAAAGGACATTGGTAAAGGAAGCCATTAAAATCATTCCTCCTCTACCGCCTTCAAACTCTGCTGATTGTTAGGGTTGTCCCTAAAACTAAGCATTATTTTTTCCTTGCTGCCAATTAAATCAAAGGTTTTCTAATTGTGAAAGAATCAAGAACAAGAAGGCACAGGTTTAAAGTAACTATCAAAAGAAGCAAAAGTGATATGAGGGGAAATGTTTCATTCAGTGAGTGATTAGGGTTTGGAATGCACTGCTTGAGGGTATACATAGAAACATACATGGAAAATAGGAGCAGGAATAGTCCATTCAGCCCTTTGAGCCTGCTCCGCCATTCATTATGATCATGGCTGATCATCCAACTCAATAGCCTGCTCTTGCTTTCTCCCCATATCCTTTGATCCCTTACGCCCCAAGAGCTATATCTAGCTCCTTGAAAACATACAATGTTTTGGCCTCAACTACTTTCTGTGGTAGCGAATTCCACAGGCTCACCACTCTCTGGGTGAAGAAATTTCTCCTCATCTCAGTCCTAAACGGTCTACCCCGTATCCTCAGACTGTGACCCCTGGTTCTGGACACCCCCACCATCGGGATCATCCTTCCTGCATCTACCCTGTTTAGTCCTGTTAGAATTTTATAGGTTTCTCTGAGATCCCCCTCATTCTTCTGAACTCTGGCTGATATAATCCTAACCGACTCAGTCTCTCCTCATGTCAGTCCCGCCATCCCAGGAATCAGTCAGGTAAACCTTCGCTGCACTCCCTCTATAGCAAGAACATCCTTCCTCAGATAAGGAGACCAAAACTGTGCACAGTTTTCCAGGTGTAGTCTCACCAAGGCCCTGTGTAATTGTAGCAAGACATCCCTGCTCCTGTACTTGAATCCTCTCCCTATGAAGGCCAACGTACCATTTGCCTTCTTTACCGCCTGCTGCACCTGCATGCTTACCTTCAGCAACTGGTGTACGAGGACACCAAGGTCTCGTTGCACATTCCCCCATCTCAATTTATAACCATTCAGATAATCTGCCTTCCTGTTTTTGCTTACCCCATTAAATTAAATTAAACATTTTGGAAGATACTTGATATCACATAACATCGATTACTCTAGGGCCCTTCTTCCCTGCTCCTCGTTGTTACAGAATATAGTTCTTACAAATGATGAACCACAAAATAAGACTTTAAAAACTATAAGCGATAAAAGTAGTAAATACTTACCCGACTCTCAGTACTCAAAGGATCACCTTGATCACCTCTGCTCTCCCAGCTCCTTTTCAACTCCTGGCTCCTCTCGCGCATCTCTTCAACTCCGGACTCCCCTCGCGCATCTCTTCAACTCCGGACTCCCCTCGCGCTCCTTTTCAACTCCGGACTCCCCTCGCGCTCCTTTTCAACTCCGGACTCCCCTCGCGCTCCTTTTCAACTCCGGACTCCCCTCGCGCTCCTTTTCAACTCCGGACTCCCCCCGCGCTCCTTTTCAACTCCGGACTCCCCCCGCGCTCCTTTTCAACTCCGGACTCCCCCCGCGCTCCTCTTCACCTCCGGACTCCCCCCGCGCTCCTCTTCACCTCCGGACTCCCCCCGCGCTCCTCTTCACCTCCGGACTCCCCCCGCGCTCCTCTTCACCTCCGGACTCCCCCCGCGCTCCTCTTCACCTCCGGACTCCCCCCGCGCTCCTCTTCACCTCCGGACTCCCCCCGCGCTCCTCTTCACCTCCGGACTCCCCCCGCGCTCCTCTTCACCTCCGGACTCCCCCCGCGCTCCTCTTCACCTCCGGACTCCCCCCGCGCTCCTCTTCACCTCCGGACTCCCCCCGCGCTCCTCTTCACCTCCGGACTCCCCCCGCGCTCCTCTTCACCTCCGGACTCCCCCCGCGCTCCTCTTCACCTCCGGACTCCCCCCGCGCTCCTCTTCACCTCCGGACTCCCCCCGCGCTCCTCTTCACCTCCGGACTCCCCCCGCGCTCCTCTTCACCTCCGGACTCCCCCCGCGCTCCTCTTCACCTCCGGACTCCCCCCGCGCTCCTCTTCACCTCCGGACTCCCCCCGCGCTCCTCTTCACCTCCGGACTCCCCCCGCGCTCCTCTTCACCTCCGGACTCCCCCCGCGCTCCTCTTCACCTCCGGACTCCCCCCGCGCTCCTCTTCACCTCCGGACTCCCCCCGCGCTCCTCTTCACCTCCGGACTCCCCCCGCGCTCCTCTTCACCTCCGGACTCCCCCCGCGCTCCTCTTCACCTCCGGACTCCTCTCCCACCTCTCGTATGGTGGAGGCATGTTCAATTTGAAGCATTCAAAAGGAAACTAGACTGTTACCTGAAAAGGAAGAATATGCAGGGTTATGGAGAGAAGGCGGGGGAACGAGTTGCTCATTCAAAGAGCCAGTGCAGACACAATGGACCAGTTGGCGGCCACCTGCGCTGTAACAATTCCGTTTATCTAGCTCATCCCTCTCCAAATGCCGTTGTCCTACCTGAGGACTGTTTTCGTTATTAATTGTTTTTTCGGAGAAGATGTACTTCCTAACTTCTGTCCTATAGCCTCTTAACAATTTGAAACCCATGTCCCCTTGCCATGTATTTGTGGTTTAACTTTTAGTTTTAAAATTTCCTATTTTATGACAAGTAGCGTATTTATCTCACTAAATCTGAACTGCAGTTAGTTGATTGACTTCATCTTTGACACTGATCATGGTTAATGTATGCATTTGTCTCAAAAACTACTGTCTGATTATATTCACCCCTGAAAGGTATTTATCATTGCACTTTTATCCACTTGTCTTTTTCTGCCAATTTTGTCACATTTCCTTCTCTCCGTTCCCCTCTTTCCTAAAAACATTGACTCCTTGATAGAACAGTTCATTGAGTAACAGATGTCCAGATGGTCATTATTCATGTGTGAGCCTCATCACTTAATTCAGCAGGATTTGTCTGGTAGACCAGGGATCAAAACTGGGGCCTTCCTGGTTTGTATGACATAGCCATTCATTGGATACGTTTGCTGACCCAACAGGGAAACCGTTGCTGGCTTTGTTACATATTAGAAATGGGGAATGTTTGAAGATTGAGAGCATATCCAGGACCGGAACACACACAAGAATTGAAATGTCAACCAAAATTAATTTTTCAAATGTAAAAAAAAAATTTTTATTGGTTAGTGAGTTAGGCCAGCATTTATTGCCCATCCCTAATTGCCCTTGAGAAGGCGGCGGTGAGCTGTCGTCTTGAACCGCTGCAGTCCACGTGGTGTAGGTACAACGACAGTGCTATTAGGAAAGGTAGTTCCAGGATTTTGACCCAGTGACAGTCAGTGTTGAGGGGAACTGCAAGGTGGAGGTATTCCCATGTGCCTGCTGCCCTTGTCCTCCCAGATGTAGCAGTCGTGGGTTTGAAAGGTGCTGTCTAAGGAGCCTTTGTGAATTTCTGCAGTGCATCTTGATGGTACACACTGCTGCCACTGTGTGTTGGTAGTGGAGGGAGTGAATGTTTGTGGATGGCGTGCCAATCAGGTTGGGCTGCTTTGTCCTGGGTGGTGTCAAGCTTCTTGAGTGTTGTGGGAGCTGCACTTATTCAGGTAAGTGGAGAATGCTTTATCACACTCCTGACTTGTGCCTTGAAGATGGTGGACACCTCTGGAGTTCAGCCCTTTTGTCCATGTTTGAACCAAGGCTGTAGTGAGGACAGGAGCTGAGTGGCCCTGACGGAACCCAAACTGAGTGTCAGTGAGCAGTTTATTGCTAAGCAAGTGCCGCTTGGGTAGCACTGTCGATGACCCCTTCCATCACTCAAACATTCACCCCCTCCACCACCGATGCACAATAGCAGCAGTGTGTACCATCTACAAGACGCACTGCAGGAATTCACCAAGGCTCCTTAGACAGCACCTTCCAAACCCGCGACTGCTACCATCTAGAAGGACAAGGGCATCAGATTGATGGGAACACCACCACCTGGAAGTTCCCCTCCAAGTCACTCACGATCCTGACTTGGAAATGTATCGCCGTTCCTTCACTGTCGCTGGGTCGAAATCCTGGAACTCCCTTCCGACAGCACTGTGGGTGTACCTACACCACATGGACTGCAGTGGTTCAAGAAGGCAGCTCACCACCACTTTCTCAAGGGCAACTAAGGATGGGCAATAAATGCTGGCCCAGCCAGTGAAGCCCACATCCCGTGAACGAATAATAATAAAAAAAATCACTTTACTGATGATCGGGAGTAGACTGATGGGGTGGTAATTGGTCGGGTTGGATTTGTCCTGCTGTTTGTGTACAGGACATACCTGGGCAATTTTCCACATTTCAGGGTAGATGCCAGTGTTGTAGCTGTACTGGAACAGCTTGGCTAGAGGCGTGGCACATTCTGGAGCACGTCTTCACTATTTCTGGAATATTGTCAGGGCCCATAGCCTTTGCAGTATCCAATGCCTTCAGCCGTTTCTTGATATCACGTGGAGTGAATCAAATTGGCTGAAGATTGGCATCTGTGATGCTGGGGACCTGCAGAGGAGGCCAAGATGGATCATTCGCTTGGCACTTGTGGCTGAAGATTGTAGCAAATCCTTCAGCTTTATCTTCTGCACTGATGTGCTGGGCTCCCCCACCACTGAGGATGGGGATATTTGTAGAGTCTCCTCCTCCAGTGAGTTGTTTAATTGCTCCACCACCATTCACAACTGGATGTGGCAGGACTGCTGAGCTTAGATCAGACCCGTTCGTTGTGGAATTGGTTAGCTCTGTCTGCTTATACGGGTTGATGTGTGAGTAGTACTGTGTTGTAGCTTCATCGGGTTGGCACCTCATTTTTAGGTAAGCATGTTGCTGCTCCTTGCATGCCTTCCTGCACTCTTCATTGAACAAGGGTTGATCCCCTGGCTTGGTGGTAATGGTAGAGTGGGGGATATGCCAGGCCATGAGGTTAGAGATTGTGGTTGAGTACAATTCTGCTGCTGCTGATGGCCCACTGCACCTCATGGTTGCCCAGTCTTGAGTTGCTAGACCTGTTTGAAATCTATCTCAATTACCATGGTGGTAATGCCACACAACACGATGGAGGGTATCCTCAATGTGAAGACAGGACTTTGTCTCCACAAGGATTGTGCAGTGATTACTCCTCCTAGCGGCAGGCAGGTTGGTGAGGATGAGGACAAGTATGTTTTTCCCTCTTGTTGGTTTCTTCACCACCTGCTGCAGACCCAATCTAGCAGTTATGTCCTTTAGGACTCATCCAGCTATGTCTGTAGTGGTTCTGGCGAGCCACTCTTGGTGATGGACATTGAAGTCCCTTATCCGGAGTGTATTCTGCACCCTTACCCTCAGTGCTTCCTCCAAGTGGTGTTCAACATGAAGGAGTACTAATTCATCAGCTGAGAGTACATAGTTTGACCTGATGCCATGAGATTTCATGGGGTCCGGAGTTGATGTTAAGGACTCCCAGGGTAACTCCCTCCTGGATGTATGCCATTGTGCCACCACCTCTGCTGATAAGTGATAATGGTGTCTGGGACATGATCTGCAAGGCATGATTCCGAGCGTATGACTATGTCAGGTTGTTACATGACTAGTCTATGAGACAGCTCTCCCAATTTTGACACAAGACCAAGATGTTAGTAAGGAGGATTTTACAAGGTCAACAGAGATATTGTCGTTTCTGGTCTTTTGGTTGATGCCAGGTGGTCTTTTGGTTGATGCCAGGTGGTCCATCCAGGTGATGCCTGGCTTCATTCGTTTTTGACTTGTTTTTACCGGGCATTTCAGAGGGCATGTAAGAGTCAACCACAGTGACATGTAGGCAAGACCAGGTAAGGACGGCAGATTTCCCTCTGTAAAGGGAGCCAGATGGATTATTAAGGCAATCGATATAGTTTCATGGTCATTCATCAGACTTTTAACTCCAGATATTTTATTGAATTTTCCTATCTGCCATGGTGGGATTTAAACCCGGGTCCCCAGAGCATTACTCTGGGCCTTTGGATTATTAGTTCAGTGACAATGCCAGTAGATTACCCTTATATATTTGTTTGAAAGTACAACATTTTGTCGAGTGGGATCCATGACTGTGTAATGTAAAGGGGCCTGAAATTATTGGGAATTGGCTTTAATTACTCTTTGTTGCTACTCTATTTGAAATTATATATGTTCTATTTCTTTGGAAATCACGTTAGAATTCTTGAAGGGAGTTCATGGACTTGGCCATACCAAGGCAGAGGTGTTGACAAATAGATAAATCTGTTTTAGGCTGATTGGTACAGTTATACGGGGAACTGTTTTGAATTCCCCGCTGCTTGATTATTTTTATGCCATTCCAGCTTTATGTTGCTGAAAGCAATGCACAGCCTGAGGCTGCAAATGACACCTCACTCAATACACTTTGTTGTATTGTGAATGGCAATGTGGAAAATTGCTTTTATTTCTCTGTCTCCCATCAAGAATTGAAGATGGAAAAAATGTCCTTTTGCTCTCAGAGCAGAAGAAATGACTCCTGTTCCTCCTTGAAATGAAAAAAACTGCCGTTCTATTTAACGAACTGTACTCTGCTTTATTTGGATCTCAAAGCAAATTGGAACATTATTCATTTCAAGCCTTTGTTGTTCTATAAAAAGATTTTGAGCTGTTTTGCACACATTTATGCCTTGCAACAACAATGAGAGGAATGACTGCAATCTATTATTTTTAATTAGTATTTTTTGCATTGCAATGGTAGCAAATTTTGAAAGTTTGAGGATTTTTGTAGAGGACAGTAAATGAACAGGTTAAAAAGCAGAAAAATCGATAAACACTTAGACAAAGAACAGAACTCTGCAGCCGCTCTCAACTGGAATCTTGAGGCAGTTGAAAAAGCATTTAAAGGGCAATTGACATTTCAGTTCAAGTTGCAAATGTAATCTCCACTTTGTCAGATTTTGCTGACCTAAAGTGACAGCTTATTTCTATTGGATGAAAGCATTCTTGCCAACTGATTAGAGTTGTCGTGTGAAACCATTTTATTATTGGCTATACTGAAATTAATCTCGACATCTAAGAATGCACGAGTAACGTCTGTAATTGCTGATTCACTGTATTGCCAAAATATGAAAAATGTTCTTTGCATATTTGAAATAAGCCTTTTTTTGAAGGTTATTGTAATCTCAATGTTTTGTCAGTTAAAGAGGAGTGATTGTTGATGTGAAAAATGTCTTATATCTAAAGTTGGTACTTTAACTGCTTTGATTGTTTGAATAGATTTTTCCAAATAATTCATTGCTTTAATGGAAACATGACCAAAATCTGAAATGTTCTGCAGTATTAAAGAGCTGGTTTTGCTTCCATTATAGTTGAACAAGATTCCAAATATAATCTTTGGGAAAATATGCAGAATTTAGTCTTTAATTGGGTGTCAACCCTGACTGAGAGAGAGCGCACTGTCATGATGCAGTATGTTGAGTTCAGGACCCATTGCAGAGATTTGATGTTTGGTGCTGTCTTTTCGCCAAGTGTTAAACCACTCAGGTGGGCATAAAATATTCTGTCATGTCATTTGACAAGAACTTGGATTTTTCCTGGTGTCCTAGCCAATAGTTATCCTTCAACCAACATCAGTGAAACAGATTATCTTGCCATTCATCTCATTGCTGTTTGGTAGTGCAAATTTGTCCAGTTGATTGGCTTGTGTTCTACATCGCAACTGTGGCACATCCCAAAACACTCTTGCGAAAGGTTGTGAAATACATGCAAATTATTTCTGCATTTCTTCATTGATCTTAAATATTCTTGAAGTGCTCAGCAACATGTCTGCTTCCTTTGCCATTGCTCTTGTAGAATGTGAAGCACAGAACACATTGGCCTTTTGTACAGGGCTGTGCATTTGTGAGCATAGGTTTCTAGAAGACCACTGATTATGCAGTTTGCCAAGACTGCCTATGACCATTTCCTTGAAATTCCACCCCATCAGGAGAGTTCCCATTGTGTCCCAGCCAATATTTATACAACAGACAGCAACACTTCTTTCAAAATAAAAAATCTACCATTTTATCTCATTGCTGTTTGTGGGGCATGGCTGTGGACAAAGTGACCGCCATAATTGTCTGCATTGCAACAGTGATTGAGCTGCACAAGTACTTATTTGACTCTTGAAGTGTTTTGGGGTGGATGGCCTGTGGTCGTAAAAGATACCATATATTTACAAGTCCTTTTCTTGGTGTGAAGTTTGGGGAGTGCTATATGAAACATGGATCTCTGGAAGATGGTTGGATAGCTAATGAAGTGAACAACACATTTCGTCTTCTGCTAAAGCTCAAACTTAGATGTTCTATAAGCTCAACATTACCTTCTTGCTTTGAGTTATTGGTATAAACCAACGATATTTTGTTTTATCTACTTGTAATTACATTGGTATGGTTAGATGAAATAGGATGGGAGGAGGCTTATGTGGAGCATAAGCACAAGCATAGACCACGCAACCCAATCCTATTTCTGTGCTGTAAATACTATGCAAGCATCTCTGCTCAGTGGTGCTCAGGGATTATTAGATTAGGCTTCCCCAAGGTAAATATGCATACCAGGCATTGGTTTGAGAAAGTTGTTTCACTGCTGATAAATTGCTACATTCCCTGTAAATGGCAGTGTAAAATGGGTCAAAATCCTGGAACTCCCTTCATAACAGCACTGTGGGTGTACCCTACACCACTTGGACTGCAGGGGTTCAAGAAGGCGACCCACCAACACCACCACCACAAGGGCAATTGGGGATGGGCAATTTATGCAGGTCTTATAAGCAACACTCATATAAACATACAAATTCGGAGTAAGAGTAGGCTATTCGGCTCCTCAAGCCTGCTCTGCTATTCAATAATATCATGGCTGATCTGATTGTGACTTCAACTCCACTTTCCTTTCTACCCCCGTACCCTTTGACTCCCTTGTCAATCAAGAATCTATCTAATTCAGCCTTAAAAATATTCAATGACCCTACCTCCAATGCTCTCTTCCCATGAAATAATAGATAAAAACATTTGAATTGGAAAGATCTTTGATGCAAATCCTTTTGTTGATATGCCTCTAAACTCCCTGTATGGAATTGATTATTTTTGTTGGCTATTTGAAGATGAGCTATTTTTGAGTGCATTTGTGATCCAGATCTGTCGCACAGATGCACTGGTGCATGGATTCAAGTAATCCAAGAGTTTGGAACAAATTGGGTGTGTTTCACTTGGTTGTGAGTAGTGTTTTCCAGATGATTTGGTCTCTGGTGCACCTTTTGCCAAACCACCAATATAGCCTCACAACTGTTCTTCTGAAGATTGTTTGGGCAGCGGGTGCCCCATCTGTGTACCATTACCTTAGTTGAAGAACAAATCGTTAAGAAAATATTTGAATCCTGAATCCATGCAGTTATTGCATAAAGCCACAAGTATCAGTTCAATTTAACAGAGATTGTGAATTCTGAGTGTGGTTGTTCATGCACTTTTCAGTACATTGGGTCAGACATACAAAATAAGCTTGAATCAACATAATATTAAGCAGTACTTGCCATACAGATCTCTTTCAGAAATCATGTTTACTTTGTTCAAAGTATCTGCACAATCTTTGTACATCTGGATGGATAGTGCTTGTCATTAATGATAAGGCCTACTTAGAAATTTAAATTGGCAATCCACTGGGTCTTCTGGTCTCCATTAATCTAAACCTATCAGCTTGAGCAATAAGAGATTAAGATTTAAGCAGAGCAATTTTAGGAATTAAAGCTTGTAAATGCGTTTTTAAGCTCACAAATATCCTGCTAAAGGTAAGTTGTTTTCCACATTATGTTGACATAGTACAGATTTACAATTAAGCTTTCACATATCAACTGATGCAGGAGCGACTTGCGAGTATAGGCAGACGTTGAGTATCCAGAGATGGTGGCCTCCTGCCATGTGTTGTAAATGATGGATAAGTTGAAGGACTTCACAGATCACATCGACAACACCATAGAGGTGGCCAGGCTCAGTGGTAGTAACCTTGCCTCTGAGTCAGAGTCTCCCACTCCAGAGACTTGTGCGCATAATGTGGATTACCACTTAACTGGGTAGCAGTAGAATACTGAAAATCTGTTGTCCTTATTTTGTATGCGACTCCAGAGCCACAGCAATGTGGTTGAGTCATAAGTGTCTTCTGGAATGGCCTAGCAAGCAGAGATGGCTGGAAATGCTCACTGGGTTATACAGCATCTGAGGATAGAAGAAGGTGAGGAGAAACTGGGGAGATGCAGTAACCAAATTATGAGTTATAGGACTGGAACCAAGACAGCGTTATCATGGACAAGAAACACAGTGGTGAAATAATGGAAAAGTTAGTGGCCAAAATTCTTCAGAGCAGTTAGGGAATGAAGGAGGGATAGTGTAGTCAAATGAAATGTCATTGGCTTCTAATCTGTTCGCACCAACAAAGTAGCTCTGGCAATTTTCAGAAAATACTGCAGATCCTGGAAATCTGAGACCAAATCAGAGAATGCTAGAATCACTCAAGAAGTTGTGCAGCATCTGTTGATGGAGGCAAATGAACTTTACATTTCAGGCCTCTGACCCTTCATTGAAAGTGGTGTTTGTTTGGTTCTTTGTCACATTTGTTGCACACAATCTAAACCCTCCATCTCAAATGAAGATCTTTACTCGATCCTGCATTGAGCAAACACCCATGTTTATTGAATGTTTAACTGGCAAATAGGTGTTCATTATATACAGTCTAAATTGTATACACACTCAAACAATACTAGACTGAAAAAGCAGATTGTTCTGCCCATCCAGTCTGCATTGGTGCTTTTCTCCAAAATCCTTTTAGTTCAATCCTACCTGCTTGCTTCTCTGTAGACCCTTTAATTACAATGGTTCTCAGAATCTATCATTTTAGTCAGTTGGTAGTGTTCTCACTTTGAAGTAGAAAAGAATTCTTTGTACCATTGATTTAATTGATAATTTAGTAGTGTAACCAAGCAATATTTGTATCACTTCAGAACTTTCTGATGAGGCTAAGGCAGCATTGCGTGAGTTTGAGGAGACGGAACGCCAACGGAAACAGGGAAAAAGAGGGCGAAGAGGAGGGTCTTCAGCTAATTTTCCTTTTTGTGATCAAAGGAGAGATGGTGGTAGGAGGAGAGACCAACGACCACCCTTGATGCAAGTGCCTCCATCATTGCAGGTAACTATCTGATATTTTTAACTTGTATTTTTGTTTTCTTCATTAGAAATTGTTTTGTTAATTTAATCGTTAAGCATGTGGAGGTTGACAGTGTTGAGGAGTAGCCAGTGATTGCATCCAGCCCGTCTGTTCAAGTGCAGTCAGGTAATTTGTCTCTCTTCATTACCTGTTTGGACATGATTTCTGTACCTTGTGGAGTCTATAGTGTTCTGTGTGTTTTCTACAGATTTCCTGTGCTGCTTATCTGTTATTTCTCATTTTTATGAAACCTGGAGATTTATTATTGCACACTGATGTCTAAATTTAATGAAAAACAACTGAAGGCAATCAAAAAAATCTAGAAAACAAGAGAAAGAAAAAAAAGTCTGGATCTGGACATTATTGTAATTGTCCAAATGAAAAGCTAATGTAACTCTGAAATCATATCGATGCCTACCTTCTACTGCAAGATGTTGTAATAATGCAGATAAAACTTAGAATATCTACCTATTTCAGGATCTTTATTTTTTGATGTGCTTAGAATATTGCCAGTTTTTAAAAATAAGCATCAGCTGCGAATGTATTGATTTATTGTGCCTTTCTGTAAATCAAACTCTCTGTATGTTTGTGTTTTACTTGTGTAACATCATTGTCAAGAAAACTTGGACATTGTACCTCTTTGCAAAGAATGTGTGAATGTTGAATTCATGTGCAGTTTTTGAATATATATTTATTTGCCAGTATTCTAATCCTGCATATGATACAAAGATTGGTGGCATTTCAAGTAGCCTAGACACAAGCATAAAAGTACAAATGCATTAATAGTTTGTGAGTGATTGAAACTCTGGCAGATGAATTTTAATTAAGTCAGTGCAAGGTCCAAAAAAGACAGATCTGTGTCTGAACTAAATGGTGAAATACTAGTAACAATGGAGATCCAAAGATTTTTAGGCATCCAATGTGCACATATCATTGAAATGTGGTAGTCGGGTACAAAAAATAATCAAGCAGGCTAATAGAAAGTAGTGTTTATAATTAGAGAGCTAGATTATAAAGGGAGGAAGTTCTGCTACAGTTATACAGAACACTGATAGACCGCTTCTGGAGAATGTGTACATTTCTGGGCACCACACCTTTGAAAGCATTTATTTGCCTCAGGAAATGTACAGTACAGATTCATCATCAGTTACCAGGGCTCCAAGGATTAGTTTATGAGGAGTGATTACATTAACTTTTTTGTATTCCCTGGAATATAGAAGGTTAAGGAGATTTTGAGATGAATTCATTGGGTAGATGGAACAAACTTTTTCTGCTAGTAATGGGCACAGCCTTAAAATGAGAGACAGGCCATTCAGGAGGGATGTCAGGAAACACTTCATCTTACAAAGGATGGTAGCAGTGTGGAAATTTGTGCCACAGTAAACATTAGATGTTAGTTCAATTGATGTTTAAAATCTGAGATTGATTGATTTTTGCTAAACAAGGATATTGATATGGAAAAGGATACCCTGGTGAAGCTACAACACTTGAATGCCAAACAGTGGAGGCAACATGCAGTAGACAGAGCCACGCGATCCCATAACCATTTGATCAGACCTAAACTCTGCAGTCCTGCCACATTCAGTTGTGAATGGTGGTGAACAATTAAACAACTAACAGGAACAGGAGAATCCACATAAATCCCCATCCTCAATGATGGGGGAGCCCAACATATTGTGCAAAAGACAAGACTGAAGCATTTGCAGCAACCTTCAGCCAGAAGTGCCAAGTGAATGATCTATCTTGGCCTGCTCATGAGGTCCCCAGCATCACAGATGCCAGTCTTCAGCCATTTGTTTATGTAATATGAAGAAACAGCTGAAGGCACTGGATATTGCCAAGGCTATGGGTTCTGACAACATTCCAGCAATAGACTTGTCCTCCAGAACTCGCTGTGACCCTAGCCAAACTGTTCTAGTACAGCATTGGCATCTACCTGACAATGTGGAAAATTGACCAAGTGTGTCCTGTCCACAAAAAGCAGGACAAATCCAATGAGCTGCTCTAATGAGCTGCTGTTTGTGTTGCAATCAAAAACATTCAAATGAACAATTAAACTAAAATTATACCATGTGCAGGAATGCATGAGTGATTTAAAATTCTCTCAAATTGCTTATGAATGATATATTTAATGTTTAGATCAAGGAAATAACATAAACAAACTAGATCATTATTACAGGGGTAAATCTAGCCTCCATTCACATATATTGAGTTGCATTAGCAAAGCCTTCAAGAAGTTTTGTTGATTTAAGTGCTCGGGTTTTTTCCTTAATATTTGAATTGCAATAAAATACTTGGCATAATGCAAAATTACATTTTTATTGAACAAAAAGGTCTTGCCTTGGCTTTTTGGATGGTGGAGAAGCTAAGATGAACTTTTTTTCCCCAGAATCCTCGTACGACAATGAATCCTTCAGAGCATCAACCTGGTAGAGGTAATTTACAACAGCGACGACAACCACCGCCTCTTCTGGTACCCCAGCGACATCCTTCTACATCTCAAATGTCCAGTTGTGCTCCACAGCAACCAGAACAGCAGCAACAGCAGGAGCAGCAGAACTCAGAAACCGCATCTATTGGTATAAATTCAACAGTAATCCCAGCACAGCAACCAAAGAACATTCATATAAACCCTCATTTCCGAGGTCCAGTGGTTACACCTGTGCAAGGTTAGAACTGCAAAAGTTTGTGTAAATTCAGCTTTCTGAGAGAAAATCACCTCCCTTTTATGTGGGTATGTTTCCTCATATCCTGTCCTGAAGGCAGAAACTTGTTCAGTGGTGCATTGTGTGAACACCAGGGTTCTCAGCATCACTTTGCCAAAGTGACCTCTCATGTTTAAGCCTAGGCATGAAATGTTCAGGGGCATTTCTTCGTGGGTGGTATTTGAGCAAGCTCCTGTCTTCAACTAGCATAACATCATTTTCTAATGAAGTCAAATGATGTCAGGAACAAAAATTTTAGCTGTTCTTCCCCCATGATAGACTGGAAACACTTAAAGCTGTTGGTTGTGATTCTCCGTTGTTAAACCTGAGATTAGCCAGACTGTCAAAGACTGGCTGACAAATTTACAAACTCTGCCATTGGGGAGACTGGGTACCATTTTAATTGCTGTTTAATTAAAATGTGTTGGAAAGATTTAGGAATGAGAACTTCTGCAAAAATCAAATTTAATTTTAAAACAAAATATGTATTTCATTATATTAAATTTTTACCCTGTTTCTCTTACCCATCACAGCAATAGACCTTTCCAAATTAGTTGGACTGTAAGTGTGGAAAGAATGCCACAAAAACAGGGTCTAAGAAAAATTATAATTATTTTTGTCTTAGGCTTAATTATGCTCTTTATATACTGTTTACATTAGCAGAATTTTAAAAAAGAATAAATGGATCTTTATGGGAGGTTTGTTTCCAACATACACAATTTTTACTGCTGCTTAAAAGTTTCAGCTTTATTTCTGTTCTATTAATCGATTCACTCCAAAAGTGGGGCAGTCAAATAATTTTACTTTTGCTTGAGCATCACCTCTGTACTCTGAGAAATTATTGACTCTGATTCCCATACAGCTTTGTAGTTCCACTGTAATTTAAAGTATTAATATTTCCACCTAAACCTTAACAGACAGTGATGTTAGCTGAAATTATTCCTGTTTTTCCTTTTGGAACTAATACCTAACCTAAAAGTAAATCCTTTCAACCTAAATGAGAGTAATTCTCACAAATATTCAAAGCTTTTGTCGTCCAAGGCTGAAATCTTTTATATGCAACTTAAATTTGGATCCAGTTGATTTTGCTCCCCTTGCATCAGTGATCTGCTAAACTGATGCCATGAATTGATTTCTGATCATGCTACTTCAATTAATCAGCTTTTGTCTTCAATGAAACAGATGATATCACAGTAAGGAGCACCATCATTTTGCAGCAAGTATTTCAGATATCTGTTGAGGAATTTTACTTTCCGCATCAAGGTTATAATGCCATACCCATTAGGATTTACGATTCAAAATGAATCCACATCTCAAATGTCTAGTTGTGCTCCACAGCAGCCAGAACAGCAGGAGCAGCAAAACTCAGAAACCGCTTCTATTGGTATAAATTCAACAGTAATCCCAGCACAGCAACCAAAGAACATTCATAGAAACTAGGAGCAGGAGTAGGCCATTCGGCCCATCGAGCCTGCTCTGCCATTCAGTGTGATCATGGCTGATTCTCTATCTCAACTCCATATTCCCAATTTTTGTCCTTGATGCCCCTTATATCCAAAAAATTATCAACTTCTCGAATATGCTCAGTGACCCGGCATCTACAGCCTTTTGTGGGAGAAAATTCCACAGGCTGACTGCCCTTAAAAGTGGAGAAATTGTTCCTCATCTCAGTCCTAAATGGCCTGCCCCGTATCCTGAGACTGTGGCCCCTGGTTGTAGACTCCCCAACCAGGGGAAACACCCTCCCTGCAGCTGGCCTGTCTAGCCCTGTTAGAATTTTATACGTTTCAATCAGAACCCCTCTCATTCTTCTAAACTCTAGTAAATACAGACCCAGTCGAACCAATCTTTCCTCATACAACAGTCCTGCCATCCCCGGTATCAGCATAGTGAACCTTCGCTGCACTCCCTCTAAGGCAAATATATCCTTTCTTAGGTAGGGAGACCAAAACTGCACGCAATACTCCAGGGGTGGCCTCACCAATGCTCTGTATAACTGCAGTAAGACATCCCTGTTTCTGAACTCAAATCCTCTTGCAATGAAGGCTAACATACCATTTGCCTTCCTAATTGCTTGCTTCACCTGCCTATTTACTTTCATTGACTGGTGCACAAGGACACCCAGATCCCTTTGTGCAACCGCATTTCCCAATATATCACCATTTAAATAATACTCTGCCTTTCTGTTTTTCCACACTGAAGCGTCTAACTTCACATTTATCCACGTTATACTGCAGCTGCCATGTGTTTGCCCACACACACAACTTGTCTAAATCACCCTGTCACCTCCTTGCATCCTCCTCACTGCTCTCAACCCTGCCCAGTTTTGTGTCGTCAGCAAACTTGGAAATATTGCATTTGGTTTCCTCATCCAAGTCATTTATATACACTGTGAATAGCTGGGGCCCAAGCATTGATCCCTGCGGTACACCACTAGTCACCTCCTGCCACCCGGAAAAAGACCCATTTATTCCCACACTCTCTCTGGCCTGTCAACCAATTCTCAATCCATACCAGTATATTACATCCAATGCCATGTGCTTTAATTTTGCCCACTAGCCTCTTATGTGGGACCTTATCAAAAGTCATCTTGAAATCCAAATACACCATATCCACTGGTTCTCCCTTATCTATTCTACTAGTTACATCCTCAAAAAATCTGCAGTAGATTAGTTAAGCATGATTTCCCTTTCATGAACCCATGCTGATTTTGCCTAATCCCGTTAATGCTTTCTAAGTGTCCTGTTACCATGCCTTTTATAATAGACTATCATTTCCCCCACTACTGATGTTAGGCTTACTGCTCTGTAAATCTGTTTTTTCTCCCTCCTTTTTTAAATAGTGGGGTTACATTTGCCACCCTCCAATCTGTAGGAACTGCTCCAGAGTCTATGGAATTTTGGAGGATGACCACCAATGCATCCAATATTTCCAGGGTCACTTCCTTTAGTACTCTGGAATGTAGATTATCAGGCCCTGGGGATTTTTCAGCTTTAAACCCTTTAATTTCTCTAGTACCATTTTTTTTTACTAATACTGATTTTCTTCAATTCCTCCCTCTCACTAAACCCTTGGTTCCCTGACATTTCTGGGAAATTATTTGTCCTCTTTTGTGAAGACAGAACCAAAATATTTGTTCAATTCTTCTACAATTTCTTTGTTCCTCATTATAATTTCACCCATTTCTGATTAAGGGACCTACGTATGTCTTTGCTAATCTTTTCCTCTTCACATATTTACAGAAGCCTTTACAGTCAGTTTTTATGTCCCTTGCAAGTTTACTCTCATACTCCATTTTCCTTCTTGATCAATCTTTTTGTCCATTTTTGCTGAATTCTAAACTGCTCCCAATTCTCAAGCTTGCTGCTTCTTCTGGCAATTTTATATGCATCCCCCTTGGATCTAATACTATCCCTAATTTCTTTTGTAAGTCCTGGTTGAGCCACCTGTCCTGTTTTACTTTTGCGCCAGATAGGAATGAATAATTGTTGTAATTCATGCATAAGTTCCTTAAATATTTGCCATTGCCTATCCACTGTCAACCCTTTTAGTAAGGTTCCCCAATTCATCATTGCCATTGCACCTCATACCCTTGTAGCTCCCTTTATTTAGATTCAGGACCCTAGTTTCGGACTGAACTTCTTCACTCTCCTTCCTAATGAACAATTCTATCATTTTATGCTCGCTCTTCCCCAAGGAGAAGAGATTGTTAATCCTTTCTCATTGCACAACACCCAGTCTAGGATCACCTGCTCTCTAGCTGGTTTCTCAATGTATTGATCTAAAAAACCATCATGTACACATTCCAGGAAGTCATCCTCCACAGTATTATTGTTAATTTGGTTTGTCCAATTTCTACGTAGATTAAAGTCACCCATGATTACAGTTGACCCTTAATGCATGAGTCTCTAATTTCCTGCTTAGTGCCTTCCCTTATATCTCCATTACTGTTTGGGGGCCTATAGACACCCCCCACCAACGTTTCCTGCCCCTTGGTGTTTCTTATCTCCACCCAAACAGATCCCATATCATGATTTTCCGAGCCAATATCCTTCCTCATTATTGCATTGATTTCCTCCTTTACTAACAGTGCTACCCCACTTTTCCCTATTTGTCTGTCCTTTCTAAATATTGAATACCCCTGGGTGTTCAGTTCCCATCCCTGGTCACCCTGCAGCCATGTCTCTGTAATTGCAACTATATCATAATCATTTATATCTATTTGCGCTGTTAATTCATCTACCTTATTGTGAATGCTCCGCGCATTAAGAGAAAATGCCTTTAGACTTGTCCTTTTAACCTCGTTAGTCACCTTAGCTTTATTTTGCACCATGATCCCATTTGTTTTTCGCCCTTGTTTCTTCTGCCTTCCACTTTTCTGTCTTTTGTTTCTATCCTTGTACCCCTCATCTCACCCTGTTCAGGTTCCGATCCCCGTGCCGTTCTAGTTTAAACCCTCCAGACTGCACTAGCAAACACCCCTGTGAGGACATTTGTCCCGGTCCTGCCCAGATGCAACTGGTCCCACCTTCCCCAGAACTGTCCCAATGTCCCAGGAACCTGAATCCCTCCCCCCTACACCATTTCTTCAGCCACGTATTAATCTGATATGTCCTGTTATTTCTACTCTCGCTTGCATGTGGCACTGGTAGTAATCCTGAGATTACTACCTTTGAGGTCCTACTTTTTAAGTTTAAGTTACTGTTTTCAACTTGATTCTTGTAAGGCCAGTTGGACATCTTGTGGCCAGTGTGAAATCATTTCAGATTTTGCAGACATGGAAGTCCTGACCTACCAGTACTGTAGAAATGCCTATACCACATAAACTGGAGTGGTTCAAGCAGGGTGCTCACCATCACCTGCTCGAAGGCAAGTAGAGTTGGGTGGTCATCGCCAGCGATGCCACCAGCCCACGAATGAATAAAGAAAATGTACAATACATTATCCCATTTGTGAAAAGTCTCTGGGCAATGCCTTGTTTTTGCTTACATATACCTATTTATGCAAGGTTGTTCAGTACCATTTCATAGCAATTGATAGTAAACTTTATATAAAAGCTCATTTCATTCCCCCTTATAAGTGATATAAAAAAAAATCTAAAACCCATTTTGTTTCTCTGGCTTACTATTGAACTTTCGAATTTGGAAGATGATTTAACAATGGTAGAATTACTGGTACAGCTGTAGAGGAATTAATTTTGGGCACAGAGCTCTCAAGGCCTTCCAGAGCACCCCTGCAGAATGCCCTGTTAGATTATCGAACTCACCCTAGAGATTAGTCCGTTTTTGTGTGTTTTTAGCATTGTCCTGCAAGCTTCTATGAATGTTGATACAGAAATGTATGTCAGCAATGTAATTTATGTATTTGAATTCCAAAATTATGTTGTTTTCATTTAGAAAAGCTTAACGCAATCAAACAGAGTCAACGTGGTTTTGTGAGAGGGAAATCGTGTTTGACAAATTTGCTAGAGTTCTTTGAGGATATAACAACCAGAGTTGATAAAGGGGTACCGGTAGACATAGTGTATTTGGATTTCCAGAAGGCATTCGATAAGGTATCACATAAAAGGTTATTGCACAAGATAAGAGCTCACGGTATTGGGGGTAATGTATTAGCTTGGATTGAGGATTGGTTAACATGCAAAAGACAGAGAGTTGAGATTACTGGGTCTTTTTCAGGTTGGAAAGACATAACTAGTGGAGTGCCACAAGGATCAGTCCTAGGGCCTCAATTATTTACTATCTATATTAATGACTTGGAGGAGGGGGCAGAGTGTCATGTAACCAGATTTGCTGACAATATAAAAATAGGTGGGAGGGCATGTTGTGATGAGGACATGAGGAATCTGCAAGAGGATACAGACAGGTTGAGTGAGTGTGCAAAAACTTGGCAGATTGAGTTTAATGTAGGAAAGTATGAGGTCATACACTTTGGTAGAAAAGATCCAAAGGCAGACTATTAGTTAAATGGAGAGAGACTGCAAAAAAGTGCAGCACAGGGATCTGGGTGTTCTTGTGCATGAAACACAAAAAGTTAGCTTGCAGGTGCAGCAAGTAATTAAGAAGACAAATGGAATTTTGGCTTGTATTGCTAGGGGCTTGGAGTTTAATAATAGGGAAGTCTTGTTACAACTGTACAGAGCTTTGATGAGGCCGCACCTGGAGTACTGTGTATAGTTTTGGTCCCTGCATTTAAGAAAATGTCTACTGGCATTGGGGGCAGTGCAAGAGATTCACTAGGTTGATTCTTGGGACGGAGGGGTTGACTTATCAAGAACGGTTAAACAGGTTAGGATATTATTCATTAGAGTTTAGAAGAATGAAGGGTGATCTTATTGATATGTACAAGATTCTGGGGGGGCTTGACAAGGTAGATACTGAGATGTTTCCACTAGTGGGGGAATCTTGAACTAGGGGATGTTGTTACAGAATAAAGGGACACTCATTTAAAACTGAGATGCAAAGGAATTTCCCCTCAAGAGAGTAGTGAATGTCTGGAATTCTCTATCTCAGAGTTGTGGAGGCTAAATACTTTCAGTGATCTAAAGAGGAGGTAGATAGATTTTTGAAATATCGGGGAGTTGAGGGTAATGAGGAGCTGGCACGAAAGAGGAATTCAGGCTTGGGGCAGATCAGCCGTAATCTTATTGAATGGCAGGACGGGATTGAGGAGCCGAGTGGCCGCCTACTCCTATTTCTTAAGTTCTTATTTTTACATACTTGATGTTTCTTTTATCTGAAAAAAATCTGTTTTGTGATTTAGATTTATTTGAGATGTCACCCTTTTGTCAATTTCCAGATATCCCTTTTACTTTGTTTCAGTATTTTCAAATTTTGGCATAATATTTGGTGGAGTCACTAGACATCGATGGTATGCTTACAAAATAGAGAAGTGTTTTCCTGATAGTTTGGGGAAGTGTACCTGAATATGTGCTAGTGCTTCAGGATGTAGAAGGTAGGGTGGTGGTGGGAAACAAAGTGGCAGGGGAATGAAAGCACCTTCGACAAACCTGGAATTTTTTGTCTCCTTTTCAGAATTGAACTTTTCTTTGTACCTGCATTTTCCAAATATGGCAACTTTGTTGATTCATAAAGTTTAAAGAGGTGTGCTAATAAAAATGTGACTTCAAGCTGGTTGCATTAGGAACCTTGTAAAGTTTGTTGAATGCTACCAAATGCTGATGTCAAAATATTCACGTGCCAATTGGTTTGCTTAATCAGTTTGTGATGGGATCAAGTGGTGTTTAATTGGAAGTTCACATATGTCAAAATCTGTTTGGGCAACATTAACTGTTACAGGCCCAGGCCCAATTGATTTTTCTTTTTTAAGCAGCTTGATCGATATTCATACTTGTTTATAAGCTGCCTTTCTGCTATAAAATACTAACAATTTGCTTTAAATGTTAACACAAAGTAATTTCAGTTTTGGCTGTTAAATTTATTGCAGCACATATGCCTGAATCCTTTGTAAGGTCAGAACACAAAGGTAATGATTGGTGTTTTTTTTCTCTCCTCATTGTAATTGCAGTGCCCTTGATGCCTACGCCAAACCAGCCGAGGCCTGCTGTGGGCCCCCAGAGATTCCTAGTGAGTAGCAGCTGCTTCCCTTTGTATTGCAATATTGATTGCACGTACCCCTGTAAAGTAGTATTAACATAGTAATTAAATACCAGCAAAGCTAAATAAAGTTTTGAGAATCTGTAAACATTGTTGGTTGTCTGCACAGCTGGAAATGTTTGATATGAGCTTTATTCTGTGATAGGTTTGGTGATTTTACTGTAAGCTCTACAAATGGGGAAGCGACAGGATATGTAACAGGGACTTCATATGATTTCAAAAACAAAATCTATCAGAAAAGATACGGCAGACTTGTGCTTTATGAACGCACTGTCTTATTTTTCAAATAGAAAAGGAGAGATACTTCCACTGTTTCATTTGGTGGTATTAGCCAAGGTCAGAGGGCTTGATTAAATCCTGTGTATGAATTTATTTCCTGACATTTCATTGTTACATCTACATGGTTTTGCCTTTGTTTTTCTTTTGGTTTGAGCATATACGGAGAGTTTTTTTTTACTGTAGATCAGAATCATTAGTATTTTGCAAAATCAACCTGGAACATTCCGATTGACCCTGAAGAAATTGAAGTATTTAAGCAGTAGGGTCTGATGCATATCCAAACAGTTGATACTACTGCTTTGTAAATTTTGCAGTTTGCTTCCCCACCACCCCCCCAACCCTCAAAACTAGTCCTTTTTTGTCAATGCAAAATAACTGCTAGATTTGTAGTAAATGAGCAGATGAGCCTATACAATTGCAGGCAAGATTATAATGGATACAAACATAAAAGCAAATCAACTAAGAGAGAATCAGTAGTATGCTGTAGTTAATGTTCAGAACCATGGAGAGTTGCATTGTAGTCTACAGGGTACAAGACATCAGGTGGCGGTGATTGACACTTCCTGGGTAGAGCTTCTCATATCAGTTTATGCAAATTGAGTATGAACAAGGTTGCTGCAGCAAATTATATTTCATTTAGGTTATGGACCTTGCTAAAATGAGGCAGAGCTGTGTTCTGAGTAGTATAAGATTTCAGCCTGAGCTTTTTGTGTTTTCAAGCCATGTTTTGGAAAGCCATGTAATTATAACCTTTATAGGTGGTAAAGGAATGATGGGCATTTTCTCTCATCAGATCTTGGGCAGAGGAGAGCAGATGCAGTATTAGATACCACCAGCTGTCAAATACTGTCAGACTGGCGTATACAGTGCACAATTTAAAATGCAGGTGACATAATACCAAGCAACTTCCATTTGCCACCAGGCATCTGATTAATCATGATTAGCATACATTATCATACTATCAAATTTAATCATATCCACGAGTTTCCATCTGCAGAGCTCAATGCAGCAACACAGAATATGGTTTGGATTTGAGAGAGTATGTGTCTGCGTGTACTTTATATATTTATTTGACGATTAGAAAATACAAAATTTACATGGGAATAAAATTCTGTTTTTTTTTAATCAAAGGTATAAAGTATTTGATGTGTGGCAGCTCCTGCTCATGCAATTGCTGGTAACATTGCAACCTTTGATAAGTTTGAAAAAAAATGCCAGCAGCTTGGGGATGCCAGCATTCTTGGTGATGGGGATAGAGAGGAATTTCCTTTCCTTAATTGAGGCCATTCCCTTCACAGCTTTGTTAAGACTTATTGCTAAAATTTAGTTCTTAATTTACCTTCAGTTTCCTGTATCTGCTGTAGTTCCAGAAAGAGCAGTTCATGCTGATGTGCCAGAGGATCAGACTAAAATATGAATTTGTTTGCACCAAAGTTTCTTTAAATTACATCAAAAATTAGGTGTTTAAAATCACGAGGGGATAGGAAGAATGTTCCCATTGGCAGGTCAGGAACCAGAGGAGACAGATTTATGGTGATCAGCAGAAGAACCAAAGGTGACATAAAGAAAATCTTTTCTATGCAGAGAGTGAGTAGGACCTAGAATGCATTGCCTGAATGTGGTGGCGGCAGATTCAATTGCAGTTTTCAAAAGGGAATTGGATAATTATCTTGAGAAAAAAATTTGCAGTGTAACGGGGAAAAGGCAGGCAAGTGGAACTAGCTGAGTTGCTCTTGCAGAGAACCGGTACGAACAGGATGGGCTGAATGGTCTCCTGTGCCAAAACCACTCTGATTCTGTAAAAAAAAATTCAAAGGAAGTGGATTATTTTTCTCATGAACCATCTCCTTATAAAAAGTAATGCTGCTGTAGAGCCTTGATCAGGAGTTGTCCTCCGAATTCTTACTACTGTAAAGTACTTTTTAGTGTAATTGTGAATTTTATAAATACAATAATAATCTTAACAATGGAAAACTAATTTTGGGATAAGGTGAAGTGTTTGAAGGTCAGGTCATAAATGTTACCAAACATGGTTGTAGTGAAAGCATAAGAATACGTGTTAAAATTTGCTATGAAATTCTTTGAAACCCTGGGTATGAGAGAATATATCCGATTTTGGGAAATAAAAAGAACTCCTGCCTCTTTATTAACTCAAGTGTATATCTCTCAGCAATGCCCAGGTTGTGTGCAGTTAGCTGATCTGTCAACAAGACTGTAAGGAACAACTGGCCTCAACACCTGAGTTACTGAGGAATTAATGGGCCAAGATTCCAGATTGTTATTGAGCAACTGGAATTGCATATGTGGAGGTAATTTGGCTTCCCTGTGCTGTCTCTGCAGTTGAATGGCCTTCTGGCACCATTGAGGCTCTTAAAGGAATATTGGCCCCTTATATGATGTACTAGAGTGTGACCAGTTTCTGTGAAATTACTGAGCAAGGGTTCTGAGAGATCTGGAACACCGGAGAGTTAATTTGTGTGAATTTAAGGGAAATTAATCAGTATTTTTCTAATGATTCTTACAAAATTTACCAAGAATAGAGTATCAGCCAATAAGCATGTGTCCAATGGTTAACCGATGTTAAAGAGGAAATTAGGGCTTGAATTGCTGATATTCCACTAGCTTAAGATAACACCAGAATATTAATATTCTGTCCAGTATTCTGTGCAAAATACGCACTGTACACAACCTACCTACGCTGCATGGTATGTTTACAAGATCATTCAGACCATTTTGCCTCTGTTGTCTCTCGAAAATAGCTATCCAATTAGTTCCACTCCTCTTTTTCCCCATAGCCCCCCAAATATCTCCTTTTCAAGTACGTATCTAATTGCCTGTTGAAAGTTACTATTGAATTTTCTGCCACCCCACTCTCAGGCTGTGTATTCTAGATCACCATAACTTGCTGCATAAAAACATTCTTCTCATTTCCCCTCTAGTTCTCTTGCTAGTTATCTTAGATCTGGCAGTGCAAATAGTTTCTTTCTGCTTACTCTATCAAAACCCTTCATAAATTTGAACACCTATATTAAAACTCCCTTTCACCTTCTCTGTTCTAAGGAGAATAACCTTAGTTTCTCTACTCTCAACATAATTGAAGTTCCTAGTCCCTGGTGCCATTGTAGTAAGTCTTCTCTGCTCCCTCTCCAAGGCTTTGACTATTTTCCTATAGTGCCCAGCGTTGGATGCAGTACTCCAGCTAAGGCCTAACCAATAATTTATTAAGATTGAGCATGACATCTTTGCTTATGCACGTACGCTTTTCACCTAATTATAAAGCTAGGGATTCCATACAGTTTGTTAACACCCTCATCAACTTGTCCTGCCATCTTCAAAGATTTGTATGCATGAACCCCAGGCCTCTCTCTACTTGCATCTCCTTCAAAATTTTCCATTTAGTTTATATTGCCTCTTCTCATTGTTCCTTCCAAAATGAACCGCTTCTGTGCGTGGCCTGCCTATTTTGCCAGTCTGCCTCTCCTGAAGCCTGCTACTAACCTTGCTGGAGGTAATTAACATCAGTAAGACTATCATTAGGTGCAAGAGTATAATAAGGTTTATATTTTTTTTAAGAACTCAGTCTTGCATATCACATTCGCTAGTTTGCATTCTGATGCAATTGTATGCAGGAGAGCAACTTAAAAAAACTTAACTTCTCTGTTTGAAAAGGCAGCTTAGTGAATATAGAGCTTAAAATGGTAATTAAGGCTAATGCACCATATTCCCATTTTTATATAGATCTTTTAACATTTGCAAAGTGCGTGTACTTGGATTATTAAAACTAAAATTCAGGCTGAGAGATCTAAGATATAGAGTGAAATATTTACAATAGTTGCTTCCAACTCTTTGCTCTCATTAGCTCATCTTGAAGCTGGAGCAGTTTGAATAGAAAATTATCCTAGTGTAAAGGCTTTTTAAATTGTAGGCTAATGCTTAAATTTCAGATTTGCAACTGTTCTAATGAACTGTCGTGTTTTGAGGCTCAGTAGGCTTTACAGTTGGTTATTGTAAATGAGCTAAAGTTAACATTAGCATTTAGAAAGCAATGGTTATAGTTACACTTATTGTCAAACGTGGGCATTAAATAAAGATCTAAGGGGTCCTACATTTATATATTTCTAAAATATAATGTGGCTATACTTAAAAACAAAAATATGTACGCCTGAGGGATATCTCTGAGGTTAATAACCACTCTGGTGTATATAGCCTCTGTGAATGTAAAGAGATAGGCGTACAGGTTTATTCATGACATCTTTTTTTTCTCTCAAGCGCTTGATACTGTCACTTCTGGTCTGGAAGATAAGGGGATCTATATCCAGTAACTGAACATCCTTCACTGTGTATTGTAATAGTAATGCAGGCTGTATAGCAGTCATTTAATTTACTTAGGTTTTGCCTTTTTTCCCTGGTCAGTGACAGTCAGTTGAATTAACTTGTGCTCACCCACAATATCAGATTTATTTTCACGTATAACTATTTTACATTTTAAGTAGGATTAATAATAAATGCCTGCCTTGAAGATGGACACTATTAATTTGTTGAACAATTCATTAGATTTCAACAATGTTGTTAAGGTATTTAATTAAAGGTTTTTGTGGCTATACAGCTGAAGCTATTGAGAAAACCGATAAGTGGTACAATAGCCGTTTGATCCCCTTGGTTGGCTGTTCCTTCTTTCAGTAGTTGATTAACTTTTTGTTGAGCACCTTATGTGAAGTTTTAGCTGTTTTACCATTGTAAGCGAGTGCCATCATTCCATATGAAAAGATGGATTACCATTGATAACATCATATAATTAACACAAGGTGGAAAAGCAAAAGCACAATTTGTGTAAGGATCATATGCCAAAGAAGGTTAATTTCTTAACTGGGTAAAGTCTATGAGAGGATGAAATGAGAAAGCTAAATGTCGTCTTATTCTGCAAATGCCTTATCTTGCTTATTTTCTTTGAGTGTGTGGGTGGGGGGGAGGTGAATTGATGACACAGTCAAACTCTTTGCTCCTGCAGAAGTGACTGAAGCAAGTAAATTGCTCATCAAACCGGTTGAATAATTAAGACTCTGCCCGCTCTCTGTATCTATGCCCTTCGGGTGTTATTATATGTTTTCTAAAAGCATTAGAAGCAAATAGATCGCAACTTAAATTTCCGAATTGTTAGAGAATCACAGATGAATTAGGAAGTGAGACTATAGAAATTTGGTATATCAGATTGATGAGACCTGATGATTGCATTTAACCTTATAGGAAAGGAAATTGATAGTCTGCTGATCCCGGTGTCCATCAGTTAGTTTGTACTGATAATGTGGACTAACTGATGATTTATCAGATGTTTGATGTCGTGACTGACCTGAGAAAATGATTTACAAGAATCCAGACTCCATAATTTGCAAGAAGAGATTCACTGCAACCTTATGACTAATACGTTATTTCATTATCAGAGCCCTCCAGAATTTCAACCACCTATTCCAGTCCCTGCAAATTTTAACCAGCCACCCAGGCTACCTCTTCAGGAACCATGGAGAGGACCGCACCCTCAAGAGAGAGAACCGTTCTTCATTGGTGGTAAGAAACTTGGAAAGTATTTTTCAAGGCAAAAGTCTTCAATTGAAAGAGTTGGAGTTGCAGAAGGTATAATGTTGGACTAATGCAAATCATGAATAATTTAAAAAATATTGACTTTGGATATTCAACTTTATTAGGCATTTTGTAATAATTAAAGGTCTTGTAGTGAAAGTGTTAGTTTATAAAGTTAGAGGAAGTATTAACTCAGCACAGTTCATAACATTAATGCATGTTTTAATTCACAGAACCAAGGTTCCAAGGACAACATATGTTTGAGCAGGGCAGTCCTCCACCCCCACTTATGAACAGCCACGCTATGTCCTTGCAACCTCCAATGGTGTACAGCCATCCAGGCCCGGGCTTCAACCAGCAGGGGCAACATCACATGTTTCCAAGGGAAGCTCCAATCAGAACTAGCCTTCAGCCCCAAGGTCATATGGGAATGCCCCCCTTTAATCAGCCTGGCCCATTGAATCCAAGACCATTTATTCCTCCAAGACAGCAATTCCCACAAGGTCCTGGGCAGCCATTCCCACCATCACCCCACATTCAGCAAAATATGCAGGTAAGAGAAAAACACTCTCAGCTCAGTGAGTAACTAGAATAATGAGAATCTAACCTTAGTTCTGACAGTTACGGTTAGCCAAGCATTATAAGCATTATATGACATTTTCCAGTTGTCTTGTGTAGGATACAAAGGGGATGATGCTAAATTATTTACTTCTGCACTAAGTTTGTGTGGAAGGTGATAGTTGTAATGTACAATATGGCACCTCTGCTGTGTGACTGGAAGCTTACTCTGTTTCTTGGATTTGCATCAAATGTGAAATTAATGTTGTTTGCTATGATAATGTCGGGTGCATAATTGGAGAAGATAGGTGCGCCCTCTGCTGCCTAAATGAAGAATAGAGCTCAGCAGTCTAATACTGACACTGGGACTCATACGAGTTTTAAAAATTGAATTGTCTAATAGCTTGAACTAAGCACTGCAAATAATACAAGAAAGTATCAAATAGTTTAAATTAAGTTACCTTGAGTTAAGAGACTATTGAAATCTGGTAGATAAACTATGTAAAAGCAATTTTTTTTGCACAAAATAGAAATGTTATGAACTAAAAACTAAATATATATAATGTAGTATTTAATAGTTTGTATATTATGTAGCAGCATAGATCATAGCTTTTGTAAATTGAACAATGAACTGTTTACTGTACCTGTACACCAGATAACTGTTGTGGATGTGATTTTTTTGAAAATATGGAAATCTGTGTTATTAACCATTATTGCGATATGTTCACTGTAACACTGTTTGAATATGCAAGTTTTATATGCAGTTTTAACTAACTTTATGTTGAGGCATTACACATGTTTGTAACTATATTTAAGTAATGCAAGTATTTAGTAAGTAGGAGTAAATGAAAGCGAATGGCTCACAGTCGATGTGCATTTAGTAACTAGGGGGTACAGAGAAAGCGGAAGGAATGTAGATGGATTATGATTGGACTTTTGATGAAACTACAACAAGGAAGTGCCTATTCTTGGAAAATTTAGCAGGAGCTTAGTGGTCAATGAAAAGGAAACAGGTTAACTTGCTGCAACAATATTGTATACATTACTTTTGCTGCATTTGGGAGCATTGTGCTCTCTAATTATTCTTGGTTGTGTGTAGCCTGTTTGCTGCACTGGGTATTACATTTAAGTTTGCTGTGTGGCTGCTCATATGCATATCTTAAAAGGAGTGTTGGCTGTCTCTGACCTTGTTGCATTGCAGGTTATGTTCTAGATTGTTGCACTCACGCATGAGTAGACCTAAGGCACAGATAATGCTCTCTAATCTATAGTGCTACTCTTTAATGAATATACATTTCTTGCACAGCAGAGAATATCATTTCTTGGCATTGAAATATTAACCCTTTACTTATTTCTGCTTTTCAGCCACCCATGCAGCTGCAGCCACTACCACAGCACCAGAATAACTGTTCCCCTCAGCCGATCATTCCTAACCCTCCACACCAGTTTAGGCCACATCTACAGATTCTTCCTACATCTGTAAATGACAAACGACTTCAACGCCCACAGCGGCAGAATACAATGAAGCTTCGACATGTGAGCACCCTTTCTATTTTAAAATATTCGCGCCATAAAGTGAAAAATCTTAATTTTAAATTTTGGTTTGTTGGCTATTTAGTTTTTTTTTTGGTTTTATAATCTGTTTCTGGTTACCCTTGAAGCAGAATTCCAGCAGATAGTGTTTGTATTGGAGTGCCCCAGGGGTCAGTGTTGGGACCCTTGTTTTTCCTGACAAATGTTAATGACTTAGACCTTGGTAAACAGGGCACAATTTCAAAGTTTGCGGATGATACACAACTTGGAAGCATTGTGAACTGTGAGGACGATAGTGTAGAACTTTAAAGGGATACAGGCATGTTGGTGGAATGGACGGACAGGTGGCAGTTGAAGTTCAATGCAGAGAAGTTTGAGGTGATTTATTTTTGTTGGAAGAGCATGGAGAGACAATATAACATAAAGGTTACAACTTTAAAGGGGGTGGAGGAGCAGAGGGACCTGGGTGTATATATGCATAGATATTGAAGATGGCAGGACTGTTGAGAAAGCAGTTAATAAAGCATACAGTATCATGGGATTTATTAATAGGAGCAGGGAGGCTATGCTTAGCTTAAATAAGACACCAGTTCGGCCTCAGCTGGAGTATTGCATCTAGTTCTGGGCATCACACTTTGGGAAGGTTGTGAAGGCATTAGAGAGGGTGCAGAAAATATCCATGAGAATGGCTCCAGAGATGAGGAACTTCAGTTATGAAGATAGATTTGAGAAGTTAGGACTGTTTTCCTTAAAGATGGAAGGCTGAGAGGAGATTGGACAGAGGTATTCAAAGTCATGAGGGGTCTGGACAGAGAAGATAGGGGCAAACTGTTCAACGCGGAAAAGGATCGAGAACGAGAGGGCACAGGTTTGAAGTAATTAGTGAAAGAAGCAAAAGTAGTATGAGGAGCAAATTTTTTACGCAGTGGATGATTGGGGTTTGGAATGCACTGCCTGGGAGTGTGGTGCAGGCATGTTCAATTGAAGCATTCACAAGGGAATTAGACTGTTATCTGAAAAGGAAGAATGGTGCAGGGTTACGGGGAGAAGGTGGAGGAATGGTACTCGGTGAGTTGCTCACTCAGAGTGTTGCCGCAGACATGATGGACCAAATGATGTCGTCCTGATCCAGAACAATTCTGTGATTCTATGTTAATATGTGATTTTTTTTTTTTGGTGTGCAGCATTATGGTTAAGGCTCTGCAAAAGAAAAAAATTCTGCTGTTAAGAAAAGAGTAGAACTTTTAACAAAATTTTCATCAAATTTACTTAAGTAGTTCTGCCCTGTTGCTCAGTTATGAGGAGGGAAGTGATGTTAGAGGAAGTGCCTGGAAAATCCTGACATTATATCATTGTTTCATGTTGAACTTCCACTACCTGTATTGGCTCCAATGTAGTGCATCCAGACGTGGACTGCAACATTATTACCAGTTAAGCAGTAGTGTTCTGTACAATCTGTCAACTATCAGTTGAGGCCCTTGTTCTGTGGTTAGGCACAACTTGCAGAAAACAAACCATTTCTGCTAATTTGCCAGTTAATCAGGCTTAATGGTCTGCATCTTCAGGGCACCTAAGGTTGAGCAAAATATGAAGAACTGTGAAACTGACATGCAGTAAAAGACATGAGAATAAAAATCAATGCAGGCTTATTGGAACATAGCAAATTTTAAAAATAAGAAAAAGCCATTTGATCCAACCAATTAATCCTTTTGAATTAGCCCGTTCCAGTCTCCTCATTTAGCTACTCATTGTCTAGTTTTTAATTCACTCATATTCACTGAATGCTGAACAGACTCGACAGGCCGAATGGCCTACTAATTCTTATGTTCAGTTCAAAAGTCTTCACTTATTTCATATCTCTTTTATTGTGTGAAGTAGTCCTGCCTGAATTGTGTCCCCTCATTTTTTAAACCGTTGTCATTGTGAGTACTTTGCCTAGATCAACTTCAGCAATCCCATGAGCAATTTTGGCAACTTGCATTTGACTGCCTTGAAGTCATCCTTTTCCAACAAGAACAAGTCTAACTGAAGTATTTGCCTATAACTTCAGTTTGCTACACTCTGTCCCCACAAAGAGTACAATACGCTTCTTAAGTTATGATGACCAATGCTACTGAGAAATCTCACCACTACCACCTTCTGAAGGACAATTGGTGATACGCAATAATTGTTGGCCTAGCCAGTGATTCCCACAGCCCGTGAAAGAATATGAAAAAAAGATGAGGTCTAACCAGAATCTCACATTGTCTCTCGATTCATATTATGTGCCCCTGACCTTGTGCAAATGCTATACCCAGTTATCCTTCATCTCATGAAAAGAGGGGTATGAATAATTTTTGCCGCCCTGTGTAACACATCTTAAATAGGTAGCTTATTGGGGGAAGCGGGTGTGGCACTGGTGTCCCCCCTCTGCTGCGCAGCAACCTGAAAGATTCCATGCAGGGCACACAGAAGCCTTTAAATTACCACAGACATGACCACGCCAAAAAATTTATAGGGCCTGCATGTTACAAAGCAAAATTTGAGGATTTATTTCATGGCATTCAACAGAACCACCCCCCCCCACCTCCGTCCACGTCAATTAGTGCAAACTCATGTTTCCATGTGTAGTTTGGCTAGATCAGAAACTGACAGATTATGAGGATCATATAAGTGTCCCATCACTCCATGTACAGCTTGTTAATCCTTCATTTGCCACTGCTTCACCAAATTCTTGTGCTTTTAGTGAGTCCTGGCAATTGCTTAAATGGTTTAAATGAGTGCTGTTTCATAATTAAAAATTTCAACCATTTCTTATCCAGGCCAGAGAGTTGTCATTATTGATGGGGGGAATTATGCCTACATGTTGTAGGCACCCTCACTTACCAGCTGCTTTAAAGTTGTTTCAACAATTATGAGATATGTTTTAAAATTCCAGCTTCACCAGTTATCATAATGGTCTGGTTGTGCTTCATGACCTTTTTTCTGCAGTTCCTGCCACCCATTTTTTAAAAACACATCTGACAGCTGCTACAATCACAATCCAATTATCTGTGTCTGTCCCTACAACAGTAGTTTGCCCTTCCGCTCTGTACCGAGGGATTTCCTGTATAAACTGCTGCACACTCCATTTCTGCCATTGGTGTAACATTTTACAAATCGGGGGAAGAGCATTCTCGGAGGAAAGACTTGTAAACAGGAATCCTGCCCCCCCCCCACACAGCCAGGTTCCACTGACGACCTAGGATAGAGAGCATTGCATGACACAGTGGTATCGAAAAGATTCCTGAGCAGGCTGGTTCTCTGGAGTGGATGAAAATAAACATATGTACAATGCCAGAAATTGCTTGATCGCCTTAAGGGCCAGCTTCCAATGTTCTGGTTACATTTCTTGCTGACACTTTGATTGGATGAACTTAGTTCATCCAATGCAAAGTGGGGAGAGAGAGGTTGGTGGCGGGTTATTGTGTAGGCTGGAAAATCTCCTGACGAGTCTGCTCCTGGGCATGGCAAAAGTTGCCATCTTACAGGTCCAGGATGCAGAGAATTCATGGGAAAGGGGCAGTGGGGTTGGTGTCCCTTAGAGTGCTTGCCCCTCTTCCCAGGACGCATGTATGTTGGTTACCCTGAAGCAGGGTTGGGCAGAGTGCTGTAGAAAACTGGATTTAGGTGACTGTGAGAAACTCAATCCTAAGATTGTACACATTTTAAATTTATGAACTAATTGTAAATTAGATCACTTGCAGAAGTTGGCTTATTTTTGTAGAAAATGAGCCTGAATTACAAACAAGCAACCACCCTAGCCCTGAAAACTTTCTTTTATAAGCAGAGTCTCATTTCTTAAGATTTTATTGTTTGAGAAAAATGTAATTCTTTCTTTTTCTTTGTCTCTTTTATTTCCTCCTTAATCTCACCTTCCTTCTCTCTTTGTATTTTGCTTTCACATTGAATTGATTATCCTAATTTAAACTTGTGGTTTAGTCTCTGGTCCTGATATTTACAAAGGTGAGATTCCCAAGCAGTGAGCAGGATTTCTGTGCTGCAGACAGTAACATCATTTTCTCACATTGTTCTGAGAACTCCCATGAATTTGTAGTGTTCGTGACTAGGGAAAAAACATTTTTGAGTGTTTTTTGGCAGGAATTTGACAGATGGTTATGTGGAGTAATTTGTTGGGCATCCACAATTAATTCAAGCATTGTGCCCTTTCTTTGTCATTTTGTGTGGCTTTTAAAATATTAAGGGTTCTTCTCCTTAAAACCCACCTCTTTGACCAAGCCTTTAATCCCTTTTCCTAATGTCTGCACCTTTAGCTCAGTATCAATTTTTTTCCTCACTTTTCGCTTCTCTGAAGTGCTTTGGGATGCTTTCTATGTTAAAGGTAGAAAATGCAAGTTTTTATTATAGGTTCAGGTAATGTTTTATGGCTAATCTATCATGGTTTCATCACAGTCGTCTATTTCTACAGTGGTGTCTTGTATTATAGCAGACTTTATCTATTCCATTCATTATCTACCATATCTTTTAGGTTGAGTCTTTGTATCCCATGGATGACCTGGTAACTTTAAAACCCTGATCTGGTGGCTTGACCTAGGCTGTGAATAATTTGCAATTGTCGAAGCCTAATTGCCTCTCCATGTGCTCTATGTGGCCTCTATGCCCGTGGAACCAACCTATCTAAATTGTTTTCTATTAATACCAACAATCTGCCTGGAAATAGTACCAACCTTAAAAAATGTTGCTAGTTCTTGCTGGATAATTTGTTATAAAAACATTTTTATTCAGCTCTTTTCACAAAGACAAATACATATTTAAATTTGAATTGCTATCTCTGTCTTCTGTAAATGAAAAGGTTTGTTTAAAGCATTAAGTTAAATGGATAGAATTGTCTCCAGTTAACAGCAGCCTGGTGTGATCACTCTTTTTGCAGTTAGTTTACACTCTCATGCCTCTTCAGTTTCGTCCTAAATTTCTCCCCTTTCATGAAGGCTCTGACTTGCCCTTACAGTACAGATTCACACGTAGGAGTTCTCTTAAATTCTCCAACCAAGTTCTCATTTGTGAATTTAACCAGTGTGTGGAATCAATTTTAAACGACCCTCCTTTGCTCTCTGTCTCTGGTGGGTGGAACAGTGCGTGGGAGAGGTTAAAATTGAGCAGTTGACTTAACAGCTCTAAGTCGTTCCATCCTACCTGGGACCTTTTTTTCTGTTTTACAATTCTGAGATGTTGAGGTCAGTTGTACTATTTTAAATGTTAGCCGGGCTGAGATTGACTACTTCATCACAGAAAAGGGAATCAAATATGGGACCTTCTGTTCTAGGTCCTCAGTGATACACCTTGTGGTATATTTATCCCCTCAACTCCAATACTTGTGCTGCACAGCCAAATTATTAAATTATCTCCTTGAAACATTGTTTCTGTGTTATTTAACAAGTTTTTTTTCTCTGATAGATTCTTATTATTTTAGTCTTTGCACAAATATGGAACTTTTTAAAAGCTTTGTTCTTTAACTAATACAATTGGCTTTCATCTGAAGTGCAAATTCCTGTACTTTTTTTTATCTGCAGAATATACCTGGAATTCAAAACATGAATAAGCTACCAAATCAGTTTCAGGCATCTCTTCAACGAAATAGCAACCTCCGTGAATTGCCTATTGCTCCCCATAACAGTGGTGTAAGGCATCACCGCCCTTTGTCGGCTCCTGCTGCTCAAACTACATCTGTTTCTTGGACAAAGCCCACAGCCACAACTGTAACCTCTTCTCGAATGAAACAGACTGCTCAAAGTGCACCTACTGTTCAGACTGCACCTGGAGTGAGGGTACCACAGAAGAACTTGCAACAAAAAAACAGGAAACAAAAGCCTACTTCACAGGATTCTACAGTAGCAGAGGTCAGAATTTTCTCAACTACATTTGTTAACAGGTTCTTCGAACTCTGCAAAGGTTGTTTGAAAATTAATAGATTCAGGCAGGGTGACTGATGCCTGATTGGTTTATATTTGTTTAAAAGAAATGCTGTGTACGACAGTTGGTAGGAAGAATTTCATGAGCTTGACGGATTGAAAAGCAATATCCATAGCTGTTTTAAACTTGGTGATTTTTCCAGTTATGATGCATTCAGTTGAATCAATGTTGGATGAAATTATTGACATTATTTAAGCACTTGAAGGACATTCTGCATTGTTGCCATCGCAGAAAACCCCCAGTTGTCTATAAGCAGAGGAGCCTGTAGATGTCGAAGTTGTGGTGGATTTTGCTTTTGAGTGAACCACCGTTCAAATAATTTCTGTTCGCTTAATTTAACGAAGGATGAGTAAAGAAATCTATGATGGTTTTGACCATATTAGATTAATTGTTTGCTCATTGCATTAATAATATGGCAGTTCTTTAGTAGAATTTAACCTGTTTTGAATTAAGCTTGTACCACTTGTGAAATTCAATCTACTGTAACCAAATGGAGATTTTTAAAGCTCAATCATTCAATTCTTTTGGAGTTAAAGGTTTGATCTTTAAAATGAACAATTTATTTTGCTGCTGTACAATCAGCAGTTAAGAATTTGAGAAAGGGCAGGGCTGTATGATCTGAATGCAGTCACTGATCCCTGGTGGCCTGGCCCTTGAAGCTCTGGTGATTTATTTCTATTTGGGAGTATATTTAGGAAATACTAGCCCAGATCTTCAGCTGCCAGACCGTCGGAGACCAGACGTACGACCCAAGATGTGCATCGGACCTTGCGGAAATCCCGGTGAGCAGATTCTGTGGAAATTGCCTGAAAAGTTTGAACTTCCGATGGGCGATTCCCCTGCTTCCTGGGACACTCTGGAAAAAGTCTCTGACTCTGAGTTAGTGAGGGTGGGTGAAGGCTGGAGTTCGAGTCGAAGACTTCGGACAGTTCCAACATAGCTGAATGGTTAGCCAGGAAATGTTAGACAGAAAAACCTAGTCTAACTCCTGTGTAACTGTAAAATTGACCACCTAACCGCTCAAACCGAGCTCCCGACTACCCCTCCCACTGACCACCCTGCCCCTGGCCCTTCCGTTTCCTGATCTCCAACTTGCCCACTATTCCATTGCAACTGCTCCTCCCCTCCCTGTCGAAACCAAATCTCCCCCCCCAGCCCCCGACCAGACTTGATTAGCCCCACGATCTCACCACACCCAACCTAACTCCCAAAACCCGACTAACCTGAATTTGCCAACCCCTCCTGACCTGAGTGTCCCCAACCTGACCAGCCCCAAACCACCTACCTACCTCACTGACCTCACTCATCTACCACCATTACCTTCTGATGCTGCCACCCTGACCCACCCATTCACTAACAGTCACACTGAACTTTTAAACTTGCCTTATGGCAGTTAGTGGTGTAAAAAGGAAGAGTGGTGTCTTCTGTGTTGATTCACTGCACTGCTCTCTGAATGGATTCCTGCACTGAAGGATGTTCATTTGCATCCTGAATTGGAAGTCTGTCCTTTTTTAATTGTATCCAGGTATGTGTGTAGTTTTATGTCTGATCAGTGTTAGACACAGCAGTTCAGACTTTGGTCAGAAGATTTGTAACACTGATCAGCTAGATATTTCAGTCACTTCAACTAAAGATGTATAATTCATGGACAGTCAGATTAAACTTGGTAATAACCATTATGATATGCCTGTAAGTGGCATTTTAAAGACTGAAGCTCGAAAACCTCTGGTGTACAAAACTTTTTGGACTCAAATTGAATATATTGCAATATTTACATATGAACACCATTTTGCCCATTTTGATTAATCCTTTTGGAGCAACTCTAAAGTCTTCCCTCCATAGCATCTAATTGGTTGTTAAACATTGCCCTGGCTAATATTTACCCCTAAACACCATTTAAAACAGAGCTAGTCATTATCACATTGCTATTTGTGGAAGCTTTCTATGTATGATTTGGCTGCTGCATTCCTTGTATTACAACAATGACTACGCTTCAAAATTGCATCATTGGCTGTAAAGTGCTTTGGGATGTCCTGAAATTATGAAGGACGCTATATAAATCCAAAACTTTGGAATAATTGACACTATCACCTCCACTTCTCTATCATAGAGTTCATTCCAGATGATCTTCATTCTTTGTGTAAACTGAGTTCCAAAGAAGTGTCATATTGGACTCAAAACATTAACTCTTTTCTCTCCACAGATGCTGCCAGACCTGCTGAGTTTTTCCAGCACTTTCTGTTTTTATTACTGATAATCAGTTCTGAGTTTAACTTTTGATGGGTTTGTTACATGGACCCTTGGCCTATTTTCACAATTTCCTTTTTAAAAAATTTGTTCATATGATTGCTGGTAAAATCATCACTTAGTGCCCATCCCTTGTTGCTCTTAAAAGGATGGTGTTGAGATGCCTTCTTGAACTGTTGCAGTCCATGTTGTGGAGGTATTTTTCACTATGCTGTTAAATTAGTAAGTTCAAGGATTTGACCCAGCATCAGTATAGAAATGTTAATGTATGTCCAAATCAGGATGCTTTGTGACTTATCTATTTGGATTTAGCTTTTCTGTATCTACATTTGTAAAATCCCACATATATCTCCTATGACTAGGAATCATGCATGTGGCTCTTTTCGTCATTGACATAGGACCTGGTTGGCATTTTAGGATTGAACAGTTGCAGCAGGTGGTTCAGCCATAAAGAGAAGTCCAGAAGTAAGTTATTTAACTGAGGCCAGGAGCAGCAAGTGTACTCTGTCAGACTGCAGAAAAACAATTTGAATCTTCCCCCTCGTCAGCCCCAACCCACTGACCTACCATTTTCTGATTTTGCTCTGGTGAGCTACTGGAATGTCCTTTTTCCATCCTTTGGGGTGCCTCTCATTGGCATTTAGAGCTAATAGGCAGAATTTGGCCCATAGTTTCTGAAATTTATATACTTTGTGAGAATGTTATAGGAGTCCAAAGCCAAAAGATGGGAGGGTGATTTCATGGCAAACCACAGCAAGATCAGGATCAAGAGGTCACCCAGTCTGCGCTAGATCTCTACAGTAGCAAACAGAAAGTTGCACCGTAAGCAACAAATATAGTATCCAAAATTGGTTTAAGAATTTGTGTAAGTTGCTGTTGTGTGGAAAGGTTATGCAGCTGTCTGGTATAGGAAGAGATTATTGGCAAATGTTGCTTTTGTTGTGGCTTATTGGGAAAGTATCAGAAGTGAAAAGCAGGGTGGTATAAGTAACAAGAGAACAGTCTGCCTGAATTAGAGGGGCTTGTGGCAGATGATTGAATTAAATTAAAATAATTTCCCCTGATATACTAAAATTTCAAATATCCCTGCTTTCTCCTGAAAATCATGAAATCACAAAGTATAATGCATCAATGAAACAATTGCAATTAAATAATTACATTTAATTTTTGCTAAAGCATTCCAGATTTTTTTGTTGAAACGTTTTGCTCACCCAAAAATGGATTGAATTTTGTCACGCAGCAGGTAATTTAAATCAGTGCTTCAGCGTGCTAGCTAAGGTTTGTCAGCTTTAATCGGCTGCATTGTATAGGATACAGAGACAAAATCTTATCCCTATTCCAAGGCAATCAATTCTCAGATTTCTGTCCTTCTCAAAGGAAGAGCTCCACAGGGGGGATACTTGAATAAAGGTCATACTTAATTGCTGATTTGTAAAGAATTGAGCACTTTGCCATTTGCAATTTTGAGACCAATTCCAGAAAGGGAGTAATAATTTTTTCTATAAAATGGCCAAAGGAGCAAAATGCTCAGGAAATTACTTGTAACTAAAATGTTTTTGACACCTCCCCAAATTCCAGAAATAAGCACTATTATCTTTTATTTTAGCAAAGAGGGAAATTCCAGCTTTTGGAAATGAAAGAAACAGCCTCCTGTCCACAAGACTTTATTTGGCGTATCCTCCTAATTGTGAAGTGCTTTGAAATGTCTCCCTGTGTACTGTGCTCTGTTCCACAGAATTTGGTACCCCTGACAATCCTGCGCAGTTACATTCTACATTGCCTGTGGTTCTGTTCCAACTTCGTCCCATTCCTCTACCCTATCCCTGTACCACCTTATGTTTTCCTCCTCTCCCAACCAGCTTAAGGGAAACTCTTCATGTTCTCTAGGGGTATCTGGATTTTCCTGTGATTAAAAAACACTGTGTGGTGTGATTCAATTCCAGTGAAGGATCATAGTAGCAATACTGAAATCAGAAGTTCACTGATAAATCACAGGGGCAGAGTTGCCATTCATCAACCTGTGTTGTAACCTATCTCAGCATGTTGAACGATTTCCCTCAAGCAAGATACTGGCTGGCATTCTAATCTAAACATAACATTAGTGCTAGTTTTTACTGAAGAATGTGCATTTGAGAGTTGCACAGGCAGGCATTTGATACTTACAGAACCTGATCAAACACGTCACTTTTTAGCAATGGGCACTTTTTCGATTTGGTGTTGCCTCATTTTTGAAGTTCAGATAGTTATGCACTTTGAGAATGTTGGGAAAGCTGGTCTAACTTTACTGTTTGAGAATAGTTTCAAAAACTGTACGAGGCATTGGTCAGGTGAAAGAGTCCTCTTCTGGTCTGAAAGGAAAGCCAAGTGAACTGGTTGTGCCAGCACTTGCAAATCTCGCAAGCATGGTCTTCGATGAAGGACAAAAGAAACAAGTGGAGTTTGACTATTTCCGTGTTGGCACAAAATTTTTCATTAATGACCATGTTTGAATAACTATTTCTGAAGCAAGTTTTTGTGCATTCAGCTCATTGTCATTCTCCCATACAAGAAGAGGAACATTCCAAAGTGCAACCTCATATTTGTTCCTTGGTCAAAACAGACCCGCCCCCAGACCCAATCAAAGGCACGGATATTGTGTTAATAAAAATGGTGAGGCTAACAGTACTTAGCATTGTTATGGAGTACATTAGATAGCAACACCTGGCATTTGCACATGTGCACTTAAACCGGAAAATCAGGAGGTTACCGTAAGAGATACCCTGCTCCTCCGCATCCATGGTCTTGGCACTGAAAGAGAAACAATGGTGTGAATTTAGTGTACTTAACCCACAAGTTCCCTGTGCAAATGTTGGGCTGGTACATTTCGAAGTGAATTTTTAATAACATGATAATTACTGCCAAACAACTTCTTTAGCCCTGAAAACTTAATTGTGCAAGTGCAAAGTCTCATTTCTTCAATAGTTAATTGGTGTTAGAGATGTTTTTAAAAATAAAAAAAATTACTTTGTCCACCTCTCTCAATCCCATCTATTTGTCCCAGTCTTTAGCTTGCTTCCTGTCCATAATTTAAATCTAAGCTATACCTCCTGCTTTACACTTCCTGGGACTTCTGCATTTCCATTGATTAAAGAGCCTTGCTGTTTCTTGTCCTGCTCACAGCTAGCCTGTAGAGGGTGCCAAATTGCATTAAACACTAGATAAGAGCAAGTTTATACTCAAAAGCCTGTGAAAACGTCAACACGTGTTAGCCTTGCAACTGACCACAAAATCCAGTTCACTATCTCCCTAATACTGCTCAGGTTAGACAGTATTGTGGAGGAAATGCTAACTCCCCTCACAATTAATTTGGTTCTATTAAGACCCCACCGTAACATGAAAATAACGTAATAAGGAAGCAGATATAATTTTACTGTGAATAGCATGTTTCGTTATAGTGTTGACAATGTAGTGCGCTGGTCTTTTTAAACTTAAGGTACTGTACTTCATCTAAGTATTTTTAAAAGAGGAGTCATATCTTTTCACCCCATCTGGGTCAATTACCCAAACACAGCTTAATGCTAATTTTGCACTCTATGCCAGATAACACAGTAAACATTCACAAGTTAACTGGGTTATAATAGAGCTGACAGCCATGGGCTATTGAGTAAACAGTTGACTAACCCCTCCATGCTTTTTTTATTCTGTTCTGGTGGGGCGGTATGAAAGAGGAGAAGACCAGAAGCCTAACTATATTTTGACATCAATGGTACAGTTTTGCTTTGAGTCAACCACTCGTCAAACTGTCAGACTGGACCAGGTTTGCTATTGTAAACGCGAGAATAAGGGAAGTAAACACGTGGCTAAAGGAGTGGTGTGGGAAAGAGGGGTTCCATTTTGTGGGGCACTGGCATCAGTATTGGAACAGGAGGGATCTGTACCGTTGGGATGGTCTCCACCTGAACCGATCTGGGACCAATGTTCTAGGGAAAAGGGTAAATAGGGTGGTCAACAGGACTTTAAACTAGAAAGTGGGGGGGGGGGGGGGGGAGAGAGAGAGGGGAAACTCCAAGAAGTATTAACTAATGGGAAACAAAGCAGCAGGTTAGCGTGTGGAGGGGGGTGGATTCAACTTCATGGAAAATTATGAAAATACTGAAAAGATTCGAGAGCCCAGGAGAGGCTATTAAAGTCTCCAGAACACAAAATAGGACAGAGTGTTTGGAAAGGGCTAGGAATCTAACTTCAAGCACATCAGATAAAGGGATGACAATGAGAAAGGGGACGGGAAATACAGGACTGAAGGTGTTGTATCTGAATGCACGCAGTATACGAAATAAGGTAAATGAGCTTGTGGCGCAGAGTGAAATTGGCAGGTATGATGATGTGGGCATTACAGAGAAATGGCTGCAAGGGGATCAGGACTGGGAGATAAATATCCAAGGACATACATCCTATCGAAAAGATAGGCAGGTTGGCAGAGGGGGTGGGGTTGCTTTGTTAGTAAGAAATGAAATTAAATCGATAGCAAGAAATGATGTCGGGTCAGATGATGTGTAATCTGTGTGGGTAAAGTTGAGGAACCGCAAAGGTAAAAAAACCATAATGGGAGTTATGTACAGGCCTCCGAACAGTAGTCAGGATGTGAGGCACAAGATACACCAGGAGATAGAAAAGGTGTGTAAGAATGGCAAGGTTACAGTGATCATGGGGGATTTCAATATGCAGGTAGACTGGGAAAATCAGGTTGGTAGTGGATCCCAAGAAAAAGAATTTGTGGAATGTCTACGAGATGGCTTTTTGGAGCAGCTTGGGGTGGAGCCCACTAGGGAACAGGTAATTCTAGATTTGGTGATGTGTAGTGAGGCAGATTTGATAAGGGAGCTTAAGGTGAAGGAACCTTTAGGAGGAAGTGACCATAATATGATAGAATTTACCCTGCAATTTGAGAGGAAAAAGCTGGAATCAGATGTAACCGTATTACAGTTGAATAAAGGCAACTACAGAGGCATGAGGGAGGAGCTGGCCAGAATTGACTGGGAGATGAGCCTAGCAGGAAAGACAGTGGAACAGCAATGGCAGGAGTTTCTGGGAGTAATTTGGGAGACACAGCAAAAATTCATCCCTAGGAAGAAGAAGCATACTAAAGGGAGGATGAGGCAACCATGGCTGACAAGGGAAGTCAGGGAAAGCATAAACGCTAAAGAGAAGGCATACAATGCGGCGAAGAGCAGTGGGAAACCAGGGGATTGGGAAACCTACAAAGACCAACAGAGGACAACTAAAAAAGAAATAAGGAGGGAGAAGATTAAATATGAGGGTAAACTAGCCAGTAATATAAAAGAAGGTTGCAAGAGTTTTTTAGATATATAAAGGGTAAGAGAGAGGAAAAAGTGGACATTGGGCCACTGGAAAATGACGCTGGAGAAGTAGTACTGGGGAACAAAGAAATGGCGGAAGAACTGAATAGGTACTTTGCGTCAGTCTTCACAGTGGAAGACACGAGTGACATGCCCAAAGTTCAAGAGAGTCGGAGGGCAGAGGTGAGTATGGTGGCCATTACCAGTGAGAAGCTGCTAGGAAAACTGAAAGGTCTGAAGGTGGATAAATCACCTGGACCAGATGGATTACACCCCAGAGTTCTGAAGGAAATAGCTGAAGAGATAGCGGAGGCTGTAGTGGCGATCTTTCAGGAACTGGAGTCAGGGAGGGTCCCAGAGGACTGGAAAATCGCTAATGTAACCCCCCTGTTTAAGAAGGGAGTGAGGCAAAAGACGGGAAATTACAGGCCGATTAGCCTGACCTCGGTTGTTGGTAAGATCTTAGAGTCCATTATTAAGGATTAGATTTCAGAATACTTGGAAGTGCATGGTAAAATCAGGCAAAGTCAGCATGGTTTCATCAAGGGGAGGTCATGCCTGACAAATCTGTTAGAATTCTTTGAGGAGGTAACGAGTAGGTTAGACAAAGGAGAGCCAATGGATGTTATCTACTTGGACTTCCAGAAGGCCTTTGACAAGGTGCCGCACAGGAGGCTGCTCAGTAAGATAAGAGCCCATGGCGTTAGAGGCAAGGTACTAGCATGGATAGAAGATTGGCTGTCTGGCAGGAGGCTGAGAGTGGGGATAAGGGTGTCCTTCTCAGGATGGTGGCTGGTGACTAGTGGAGTTCCGCAGGGGTCAGTGTTGGGACCACAACTTTTCACTTTATACATGAATGATCTCGATGAAGGAACTGAGGGCATCCTGGCTAAGTTTGCAGATGATACAAAGATAGGTGGAGGGACAGGTAGTATTGAGGAGGCGGGGAGGCTGCAGAAGGATTTGGACAGGTTAGGAGAATTGGCAAAGAAGTGGCAGATGGAATACAATGTGGGGAAGTGTGAGGTCATGCACTTTGGTAGGAAGAATAGAGGCATAGACTATTTTCTAAATGGGGAGAGAATCCAGAAATCTGGAGTGCAAAGGGACTTGGGAGTCCTAGTCCAGGATTCTCTTAAGGTTAACTTGCAGGTTGAGTTGGTAGTTAGGAAGGCAAATGCAATGTTGGCATTTATTTCGAGAGGACTAGAATATAAAAGCAGGGATGTGCTGCTGAGGCTTTATAAGGTTCTGGTCAGACCACATTTAGAATATTGTGAGCAATTTTGGGCCCCGTATCTCAGGAAGGATGTTCTGGCCCTGGAGAGGGTCTGGAGGAGGTTCACGAGAATGATCCCAGGAATGAAAGGCTTAACATATGAGGAACGTTTGAGGACTCTGGGTCTATACTTGATGGAGTTTAGAAGGTTAAGGGGGGTTCTGATTGAAACTTACAGAATACTGAAAGGCCTGGATAGAGCGGACGTGGGGAAGATGTTTCCATTAGTAGGAGAGACTAGGACCCGAGGGCACAGCTTCAGAGTAAAGGGAAGACCTTTTAGAACAGAGATGAGGAGAAACTTCTTTAGCCAGAGAGTGGTGAATTTATGGAATTCTTTGTCACAGAAGGCTGTGGAGGCCAGGTCATTGAGTGTATTTAAGACCGAGATAGATAGGTTCTTGATTGGTAAGGGGATCAAAGGTTACGGGGAGAAGGCGTTAGAATGGGGTTGAGAAACCTATCAGCCATGTTTGAATGGCGGAGCAGACTCGATGGGCCGAATGGCCTAATTTCTGCTCCTATGTCTTATGGTAAATACTCATTCTTGAAAATTTCGACTGACCTATAAACCACAGGCTTTTTGAGAAACAATTTCCAGCTGTCCACTCCCTTTCATGTAGAAAAAGTACTTGCTGATTTTGCTTTAGTAAGGCTGAGCTCCTCTACTACATTTACACCCTCTTTTTCTTCATTTCCCCCACTTAGAGGAAGTAGTTTCCCCTTATTCACCAAATTCCTCCTATCTTTGTCAGCACCTTGAATACATCAGGCCTCAGCTACCTGAACTCAAAGAAATATAAGCCAAGTTTATGCAACCTGTCCTCATAACGCCCTGGTCGTACCATTCAAATCTGCGCTGCATTTAATCCAAGTGTAATATATCCTTCCTAAGATTCAGTTCCTAAACTGAGTGCAGCACTCCACACTGAGTCTGAGAAAGGTTTTTTGCAACTTGAGCATCACTTCCTCACTTTTGAATTCAAGTATCCTTGAGATAAAGGCCAACATTCCTTTAACTTTCTGACTGAAGTTTGTACCTGTGATTAGTATACATGGAGCTTAAAATCTTTTGCTCCTCCACAGCTTCTAGTTTCATCATTCAAAAAATATTGGAATTGTTTTTTCAAACCCAAAATAGAAGACCCTCACTTCCCACATTGAACTCGATTGACCATCATTTTTCCCATTTATTTCACTTGTAGCTTCCTCCTCCCATTTACACAATTTACTGTACCTCCTAACGTGTCATCAGCAAAACTTGGATATGTAACTCTTTATTCACCTGTTATTAAATATATAATTAAGAAATATATTATTAACTTAAGCTACGTAGATAAAGTGGAGAAGCTGGGATTGATTGCCTTGGAGAAGAGAAGGTTGAGACAAGATTTAATAGAGATATTCAGTTGTGACCGTCTGGACTGAGTAGATAGGGAGAAATTGTTCCCATTGATGGAAAGATCGAGAACCAGAGGGCACAGATTTAATTTGCGAAGGAAGCAATGGCAACATAAGGGAAATCTTTTTCTCTCAGCGAGTTGTTAGGTTCTGGATTGCACTGTCTGAGTGTGGTGGAGGCAGGTTCTTTCGAGGCATTCGAGAGGGAATTTTATTTGTTCATGGGATGTGGGCATCGCTGGCTAGGCCAACATTTATTGCCCATCCCTAATTGCTCCTCAGAAGATGATGATGAGCTGCTTTCTTGAACTGTTGCAGTCCATGTGGTTTTGGTGTACACACACTGCTGTTGGGAAGGGATTTGACCCAGCAACAGTGAAGGAATAGTGATGTTGTTCCAACTCAGGGTGGTGTGGAGCTTGGAGGAGTCCTTGCATGTGGAGGTGTTCCTGTGCATCAGATTAGGGCACAGATTTAAAGTAATTGGTGAAGATGCAAAAGCGACATGAGAAAAATCTTTTCCGCACAGCAAGTGGTTAAGTCTGGAATGCACCGCCTGAGAGTGTGGTGAAGACAGGTTCAATTGAAGCATTCAAAAGGACATTATCTGAAAAGGTTACGGGAAGAAGGTGGGAGAGTGGCGCAAAGTGAATTGCTCATTCGGAGAGCTAATGCCGAAATGATGGGCCAAATGGTCCCTCCTGCATTGCAAACGATTCAGAGATCTCCCCATGTCCTTCGAGATGGTAGAGGTCATTGGTTTGGAAGATGCTGTCGAAGGAGCCTTGGTGGGTTGCTGTTATGTAACTTAGATTTCCAGAAGACATTTGATAAAAGTGCCAACCAATCAGCAGTCTCTTCACATACAGTATAAATTGTTGTTAGATTGGTATTCTTGCAAGTGTCCTGATGAGTGCAAGATGAAAAGCTTAGGCATTTCTCTTTTTGCAGCAATGCTCAAGTTCTGTACTAACAAACGAAGGTTTGTCTATCTGAATTCCTATTGTTTTCTCCGTCACCCTCTTTTTGCTTGTATTACTTGCCACATAAAAGTCTACCTCAGATTACCCTGCAGATTATCAGCAAGGCATCACAGAAATTTGAGCAACAGGTGAAGCAGCTGTTTCATGCTGCTACTGTGTAGTAGCAACACAAGTGGTATTCGCCACTAACGAGATACTACCATCAAGCCAAAAAGAGTTCTGCCTATCACACAAATGAATAATGTGGTATATGAATTTCAGTACTAGCATGATGCTAGGTATGTAGGCCATATGTCCCAAAGACTGGCGGATCGTATCAAACAGTACGTCCGAGCCACTGTTTGCAAGGAGCAGGGAAAAAACCGTATCCAACCAGCCTGTGCTTGCAAAACTCAAAACACAGTGTCCAACATTATGTGTGATTCCACGATTGGACAACATTTGCTAAATAATCCTCAATGTGCTGAGAATTGCGCTGACAGCCAATTTAAGATTGTCAGTCAGGCTCGCAGTGTGACACATTTGCCTATACTGGAAGCTACATATATTAATACACCAGGGCCTGTTCTTTGCAGACAGAAAGAACATGTACATTGCGCCTGTTTCAGCAAATAAGATGGGTGGCAGGTCAGAAGATTGGAAAGAATATAAAGAACAGCAATGAATGACAAAAGGATTAATGAGGGAAAAATTAGAGTACGAGAGAAAGCTAGCTAGTAGTGTAAAGACGGATAGTAAGAGTTTCTATAGATATGTGAATAAGTGAAGAGTCAACAAAGTGAGCGTTAGTGCTATAGAAAGTGCGTCTGGGGATTGGTAATGAAAAGTAAGGGGATGGTGACGAACTAAATGGGTATTTTGCTTCGGTCTTCACTATAGAGGACACAAGTAACATTCCGAAAATAGCTGTAAATCAAGAAATGGAAGGGAGGGAAGAACTTGGGAAAATTACAATCAGGGAATTGCAATACCAGAGAAGTGGTATTGTGCAAATTGCTGGGGCTGCGGGCTGACAAATCTCCAGGTCTGGATGGAAGTGGCAAGTGAGATAGTTGATGCACTGGTTTTAATTTTCCAAAATACCCAAGATTCGGGGAGGTTCCATTAGATTGGAAAATAGCAGATGTAACTCCTTTATTCAAAGAGGGCAGGAGACTATAGGCCTGTTAGCCTAGCATCAGCCCTAGGGTTATACAGCACAGAAACAGGCCCTTTGGCCCATCGTGTCCATGCCGGCCATCAAGCACCTATCTGATCTAATCCCATTTTCCAGCATTTGGCCCGTAGCCCTGTATGCTATGGTGTTTCAAGTGGAAAAGTTTCTTCCTATCTATGTCCCTCATAATTTTGTATCCCCCTTTCAGCTCCCCCATCAGCCTTCTTTGCTCTAAGAAAAACAACCCTAGCCTATCCAGTTTCTCTTCATAGCTGAAATGCTCCAGCTCAGGCAATGTCCTGGTGCATCTTCTCTGCACCCTCTCCAGTGCAATCACATCCTATAGTGTGGAGTCCAGAACTGCAGACAGTACTCCAGCTATGGCCTAGCTAGCATTTTATACCGCTCCAACATAACCTCCTTGCTCTTATATTCTGTGCCTTGGCTAATAAAGGCAAGTATCCTTTATGCCTTCTTAACCATCTTATCTACGGACCTATGGACACGCACACCAAGGTCCCTCTGATCCTCTGTACTTCCGAGGGTCCTACCATTTATTGTGCATTCCCTTGCCGTGTTAGTCCTCCCAAAATGCATCACCTCACACTTCTCAGTATTAAATTCCATTTGCCACTGTTCTGCCCATCTTACCAACCCACCTCACCAGCCCATCTATATCGTCCTGTAATCCAAGGCTTTCTTCCTCACTATTTACGACACCACCAATTTTCGTGTCATCTGCGAACTGACGGATAATACCTTGTATAATCACGTCTAAACAACTAATGTACACTGCAAACGGCAAGGGTCCCAGCACCGATCCCTATGGTACACCACTCGCCACATGCTTCCAATCGCAAAAACAACCTTCGACCATCACCCTCTGCCTCGTGTAACTAAGCCAATTTTGGATCCAATTTGCCAAATTGCCCTGGATCCAATGGGCTCTTAGCTCCTTGACCATTCTCCCATGCGAGACCTTGTCAAAAGCCTCACTGAAATCCATGTTGACTACATCAACTGCACAACCCTCATCTACACAACCTCCTCAAAAAACTCAGTCAAATTTGTTAGACATGATCTGCCCCTGACAAAGCCATGCTGGCTATCCCTGATTAATCCCTGCCTCTCCAAGTGGAGGTTAATCCTGTCGCTCAGAACTTTTTCCAATAGTTTCCCTACCACTGATGTTAGACTCACTGGCCTGTAAGTACCTGGTTTATCCCTGCTACCCTTCTTGAATAATGGTACCATATTCGCTGCCCTCCAGATCTCTGGCACTTCACCTGTGGCCAGATAGGATTTGAAAATTAGTGTCAGAGCCCCTGCAATCTCCTTCCTTGCCTCACATAGCGGCCTGGGATGTATCCACTTTTAAGCCCGCTAAAAACGCTAATACCTCCTCCCTTTCAATGCTAATTTGTTCAAGTATATCACAGTCCCCCTCCCTGATTTCTACACCTACATCATCCTTCTCCATAGTGAACACGGATAAAAAGTAATCATTTAAAACCTCACCTACGTCCTCCGTCTTCCGAGCACAGATTGCCATTTTGGGCCCTACTCTTTCCTTGGTTATCCTGTCGCCCTTAATATAGTTATGAAATGCCTTCGGATTTTCCTTTATCTTGCCTGCCAGTGTTTTTTCATGCCCCCCTCTTCGCTCTGCTAATTACTTTAAGTACCTCACTACACTTTTCTCCTCCTCTAGGGCTTCTGCTGGTTTCAGCCCTCTGTATCTGCCATAAGCCTCCTTTCTTTCCCTTATCCAATCCTCTATATCCTTTGACATCCAGAGTTCCCTGGACTTGTTGGTCCTACCCTTCACCTTTATGGGAATATGTTGGCCCTGAACTCTTACTATTTTCTTTTTGAATGACTCCCACTGGTCTAATGTAGACTTTCCTGCAAGCAGCTGCTCCCAGTCCACTTTGGCCAAATCCAGTCTTATCATATTGAAATCGGCCTTCTCCCAATTCAGGACCTTTATTTCCATAGAACCATAGAAAAGTTACAGCACAGAAGGAGGCCATTCAGCCCATCTTGTCCATGCAGCCTGAGGACACCCAGGTGCCCTTTCTAATCCCATCTTCCTGCACCCAGCCCATACCCCTGCAGCTTACAGCACTTTAGGTGCAGATCCAAGTACTTCTTAAAAGAATTTAAAATTTCTGCCTCTACCACCAACTTGGGCAGCGAATTCCAGACACCCACTACCCTCTGTGTAAAAAAGTTCTTCCTCATGTCCCCCCTACGCCTTCTGCCACTTATCTTGAATCTATGTCCCCTGGTTCTAGAATTCTCCATCAAGGGAAACAATTTTATCCTGTCCACTCTATCTATTCCCCTCATAATTTTGTACACCTCAATCAAGTCACCTCTCAGCCTTCTTTGTTCCAAGGAGAATAACCCCAACCTATCCAATCTCTCCTCATAGCTACACTTTTCTAACCCTGGCAACATTCTTGTAAACCTCCTCTGCACTCTCTCCAGAGCTATTACGTCCTTCCTGTAATGTGGTGACCAGAACTGCACACAATACTCCAGTCGTGGCCTCACCAGTGTTTTATACAACTCCAACATTATATCCTTACTTTTATATTCTATACCTCTGCCAGTGAAGGAGAGCATTCCATATGCCTTCTTTACAACCTTGTCTACTTGAACTGCTGCCTTCAGGGACCTGTGTACTTGTACGCCAAGCTCTCTCACTTCACCTACCCCTCTTAGTATATTCCCATTTATTTTGTAATCCCTGTAACTGTTTGACCTCCCTAAAGGTCCATCTTTGTCCTTTTCCATAACTATCTTAAATCTTACAGAGTCATGGTCACTATCCCCTAAGTGCTCCCCACTGACACTTATACCACTTGCCCGGCTTCATTCCCTAAGATTAGGTCCATACTGCCCCTTCCCCTGTAGGACTTTCTGTCTGCTGGCTCAAAAAGCTCTCCTGGATGAGTTTTAAGAATTCATAGGAAAGATGTTAGAAGCTATTGTTAAAGATGTTAGCAGGGCACTTAGAAATATTCAAGACAGTCAGGCAGAACCAATATGGTTTTGTAAAAGGGAAATCATGTTTAACCAATTGCTGGAGTTCTTTGAAGGAGCCACAGGTGCTGTGGATAAAGGGGAACCGGTGGATGTACTGTACTTAGATTTCCAGAAGGCATTTGATAAAGTGCCACATCAAAGGTTATTGCAGAAAATAAAAGCTCATGGTGTAGCTCATACTAGCATGGATAGAAGATTGGCCAGCTAACCGGAAGCAAAGAGTTGGCATAAATGGACGAGTGGCCTGCCACAGGGATCAATGCTGGGGCCTCAGCTTTTTACTATTTATATAAATGACTTGGATGAAGGGGCTGAAGGAATAGTTGCTAAATTTGCTGACAACGCAAAGGTATGAAAGTAAATTGTGAAGAGGATGTAAGGAGGTTACAGAGTGACATAGGTTAAGTAATCTGGCAAATGGAGTATAATGTGGGCAAATGTGTTATCGTTCTTTTGGCAGGAACAATAAAAAAGAAGCTCATTATCTAAATGGTGTGACATTGAGGGATCTGGGTGTCCTAGTGCATGAATCACAAAAGGCTATGCAGGTACAACAGTGTTATGACCCAGAAAACACTTTATTGCAGTTGGTAAAGCTGAGTTATTTAAAAATCCCAAAGGGGAACTTTAAACAACTGTCATAATCCATATTTTTAAGTGGTATGTTTGAGGTGCAACTCTTAACTTCAAGAATCAGACCAGTTCTTGAGAGGTTTTTATATCAAATTACATGAGACATTTATTAATTTACACAAGATAGATTATATACACATGGCTACAAATTACTACTATCATAACTTTTAACAAATTCCCAAACTAATCTCCATTAAGGCAACAGAAACCCATAGACTTTAAGCAGACACCAGGCAAAGCATTTTTGCCTTACAAATTCAAAATAAGGTTCCTTTCACTTTGGTTCCTTTGCAGACACAGTGGTAGGCTTACAGGCTTTGATGTTACATGCTTCTGCCCTGCACACACACAACTGCTGTCTGTTATACACAACACAGCTCATTGAATGTAAATTCTCATTGTATCTTCCGCCCCTTTGAACTCCACCTCCTCTAACAATAAAACCCCTTTCATAGTACCAATTTTATTAGTAATATATACACATTGCTTGGTCTCTGCTGGCTAGCTGCCAAAATTCACTCCCCTTCTTGAATGCTGTATTCAACAAAATGCAAATGCACTCTACCTCTCTTAGACCTCAAAAGTAGTATACAGCAAAGCACCCAGACTAGCTGGCTTTAATCCAATTAAGACACACCCACAGACTAAACCTCTATTTTAAAAGAAAATTTCCAATAATATATATGTTAATAGCTTCATGACAAGCAGCTAATAGAATGTTATCATTTATTGTGAGAGGAGTCGATTACATAAGTAGGGAAGTTATGCTTCAATTGTACAGGGCATTGGTGAGACCACATCTAGAATATTGTGTACAGTACTGGGTCTCCTTATTTAAAGAAAGATGTAAATGTGTTAGAAGCAGTTCCGAGATGGTTTACTAGACTAATACCAGGAATGGGTGCAACAACTGCCCCTTTACTTCCCCCGCTCCTCACCATCCAAGGACCCAAGCTTCACTTGCACTTGCCTCACTTTGGTTTTCTGCATTCGCTGCTCCCAATGCGGTCTCCTCTACATTGAAGAGACCAAACGCAGACTGGGTGAATGCTTTGCGGAACACCTTCGGTCTGTCCACAAGCATGACCCAGTCCTTCCTGTCACTTGCCATTTCAACACACCACCCTGCTCTCATGCCCACATGTCTGTCCATGTCCTGCTGCAATGTTCCAGTAAAACTCAACGCAAACTGGAGGAACAGCACCTCATCTTCCGATTAGGCACTTTACAGCCTCCCGGACTTAACGTCGAGTTCAACAACTTCAGATCCATTCATTGTTTTATCCCCGCCTTTTAGACGATTTCAACCTTTTTTCCCAGACTGTTTCACCCCCCCAGCTCCACTAGGGCCATCTATCACTTGTTCATTCTGCTTTCTACTCTTAATGTCACCATTAGCACCTCCTTTAACCAGTATCACCACCATCAACACCCCCTCAACCTTTTGTTTATGACATCTTTTGCAATCTCTCCTTTGCCTCCACCTATCACTGGCCTTCTATCCAGCTTCGCCTGTATAACAGTATATATTTCACCACATTTTTACTTCTCTTTAGTTCTGAAGAAGAGTCACACGGACTCGAAACATTAACTGTCTTTCTTCCACAGATGCTGTCAGACCTGCGGAGTTTTTCCAGCAATTTTTGTTTTTGTTTCAGATTTCCAGCATCTGCAGTGTTTTGCTTTTATCCAGGAATGGGTGGGTTGTCTTACGAAGAAAGGCTGGACAGGTTAGGCTTGCATCCACTGGAGTTTAGAAGAGTAAGAAGCGACTTCATTGAAACCTTTAAGATCCTGAGGGGTCTTGACAAGGTGGATGTAGAGAGGATGTTTCCTCTTGTGAGAGAATCTAGAACAAGGGGTCACTGTTTAAAAATAAGGGGTCACTCATTTAAAACACAGATGAGGAGAAATTTTTTCTGAGGGTTGAGAGTCTTTGGAACACCCTTCCTCAAAAGGCAGTGGAAGCAGAGACTTTGAATATTTTTAAGGCACAACTAGATAGATTCTTGATTAACATGTGGGTGAAAGTTATCGGGGGTAAGTTGGAACGTAGGGTTGAGGTTACATTCAGATCAGCCATGATCTTATTGAATGGTGGAGCAGGCTTGAGGGGTCGAGTGGCTACCCCTGCTCCTAATTCATATGTAAGTGACAGCCATTCCTCAGGACAGTGCCTTGACCAATCAGGGCCAAGCTGCCTGGTTTAAATTTCAAACAATGCTTGGCAGTTAACTGCCAGTCACCATCAATGGTGTATTCTCCGTGGCAATGCCACTTGCCAACCAATCAGCACTCTCTTCACATACAGTATAAATTGTTTTCCCCTTATATTGGTATTCTTGCGAGTGTCCTAATGAGTGCAAGGCGAAAAGCTTAGATATGTCTCTTTTTTCAGCAATGCTCAAGTTCTGTACCAGTAAACAAAGATTTGTCTACCTGAATTCCCATTGTTTTCTCTATTACCCTCTTTGTGCTTGTATTGCTTGCCACATAAAAGGTTCTACGCAAGATAAGAGCTTGTGGTGTTTGGTAACACGTAGGAATGGTTGGAGGATTGGTTCACTGACAGGAAGCAGAGAGTTGGGATAGATGGGTCATTTTCGGATTGGCAAACTAACTAGTACAGTGCCACAAGCGTCAGTGCTGGGTCTTCAACTATTTGCGATCTACATTAATGATTTGGATGAAGGGACTGAGTGCATTGTAGCTCAATTTGCTTAGGACACAAAAATGCATAGGAAAGCAAGTTATGAGGAGGATACAAAACCTGCAAAGGGATTTAGGTCTGTGAAGTGAGTGGGCTAAAATTTGGCAGATGGAGTGCAATGTATAAAAATGTGAACTTTCCACTTGGCAGGAAGAACAGAAAATCAGAATATTATTTAAATGGCGAGAGACTGCAGAAAACTGTGGCCCAGAGGGATCTGGGCATCCTGGTACATGAATTACAAAAAGGCTATCAATCACGTACAGAAATTGATTGAGAAGGCAAATGGAATGATGGCCTTTGTCTCAAGGCAATGGAATATAAAAGTAGGGAGGTGTTTCTGCAGTTGTACAGGGCCTTAGTGAAATCACATCTGAAGTATTGTGTACAGTTTTGGCCTCCTTAAGGAGGGATATAATTGCATTGGGGGCAGTTTAGAGAAGGTTTACTTGGCTGATTCCTGAATGAAGCAGTTGTCTTCTAAGGAAAGGTTGAGCAGGTTAGGCTTATAATCATTGGAGTTTAGAAGAATGAGAATCTTATCGAAACATGTAAGGCTCTGAGGGGGCTTGCCAGGTTGGTTGCTGGGAGGATGTTTCTCCTGCGAGGTGTTTAGAACTAGGGGGTACAGTTTAAAAATAAAATATCTCCATTTAGAATTGAGATGAGGAGGAATTTTTTTTCCTGAGGATTGTTAGTCTTTGGAATTCTCTTCCCCAGAGAGCAATGGAGGCTGAGTAATTGAATATATTCAATGCTGAGTTAGACAGATTTTTGTTCGACAAGGGAGTCAGGGGTTATGGGAGCAGGCAGAAAAATGGAGTTAGGGCCACAATCGGATTACCATGATTTTATTGAGTGACGGAATGGACTAGAGGAGCTGAATGGCCTGCTGCTGTATCTTATGATCTTATGATTAAATTCACCAAGTTCCTTCCCATCACTTAATTTTAGGTCCCATTGTACCACTGATTTTTTTGCTCAGTTTCTCCACTTGAGATGGTACAGAGTACTTTAAGTCTTTGCCATTTCTTTATCTATATTTCTTTCAGTTCCACTAGCATCTATCTTTAATGGGCCCACATTGTCCATGAACACTCTTACAAGGCTTCACTTAAGAGCAAAAGTCAGAATCTGATTATTTTGTTCAAACCCCAAAATTGTTTTAACATGGGGGTGGGTGCAACTTGCAAACCATGTGCGGGAAACTGACATAAGGTTCCAGGGCCAGAAGAGGGCAAGGCAAGAATAAGTTCTAAATTTTTTTGAAGGTAATTTTGTAGTTACAGGGGTGCAGAGGTTCTTCTGGCCCTGAAAAGAAAATTGTTGAGCCTTTCTTGCCCGGACATCTCTTCCCTTTTTCACGACCATGGTTGATTCTGACATTGCAAGCCTATTGCTCGACCTGCCCCCTTCAAGTTGTCTCACGCCCCAAAGTTAAAATTGGGACTTGCGTTTCAAAATGATTTTCAAAAGTGCTAATTTTTCTAAAAATGAAGTTAATTGAAGACAAACGATGCTGTTTGAAGAGTGAGCTACTTGTAAATTACTGTCCTCATAACTATTCCCTCGTAAAAACATTTGGGTTCAAGATAAAATCACTATTTGGTAACAGATACTTGGATATTGCTGACTTTTGGCAATCTGCCATTTGGTCAGCACTTGCTTCAAGGAACCACTCTCTGAGAAAGGCATAGTAGAAAACAGCAACATGGAGATTGTGATGCAGAACTTGGATGCTGGCCAGGAATTTCCAAGCCAGGAAAAATATGACTTATGAATCACAGAATGGTTTCAGCGCAGAATGAGGATATTTTGTGATCTTTCCTTTAATTTATGTTGTATTTTTTTCAGATTAAGGGTAACAACAGCTCTAGCTTTTTAGTTGCATATAAATCAAGTTATTAAATGCTGAAATAAAGGAGAGCAGAGAGTGCAAGGGGGTACCTGCTAACTAAAGTAGAACAGTGCTCTCCTTCATCTGCCCTCCACAAACCAGTATGAATTCAAAGGAATTGTGAGAAAGATATTTAAATGAATGAGCTTCCTGTGGAGACCTTGCATTTCACTTTCCTCTTGCAACAGTTCCTGTTCCAATTATAAAGGATTGATGCATTTGGGGGCACCTTCCTGGAGATACCCAGACCATAAGACATAGGAGCAGAAATTAGGCCATTCGGCCCATCGAGTCTGCTCCGCCATTCAATCATGGCTGATAAGCTTCTCAAACCCATTCTCCCGCCTTCTCCCCATAACCTTTGATCCCCTTACCAATCAAGAACCTATCTATCTCGGTCTTAAATACACTCAATGACCTGGCCTCCACAGCCTTCTGTGGCAATGAATTCCATAGATTCACCACTCTCTGGCTAAAGAAGTTTCTCCTCATCTCTGTTCTAAAAGGTCTTCCCTTTACTCTGAGGCTGTGCCCTCGGGTCCTAGTCTCTCCTACTAATGGAAACATCTTCCCCACGTCCACTCTATCCAGGCCTTTCAGTATTCTCTAAGTTTCAATCAGATCCCCCCTCATTCTTCTAAACTCCATCGAGTATAGACCCAGAGTCCTCAAACGTTCCTCATATGTTAAGCCTTTCATTCCTGGGATCATTCTCATGAACCTCCTCTGGACCCTCTCCAGGGCCAGCACATCCTTCCTGAAATACGGGGCCCAAAATTGCTCACAATATTCCAAATGTGGTCTGACCAGAACGTTATAAAGCCTCAGCAGCACATCCCTGCTTTTATATTCTAGTCCTCTCGAAATAAATGCCAACGTTGCATTTGCCTTCCTAACTACCAACTCAACCTGCAAGTTAACCTTAAGAGAATCCTGGACTAGGACTCCCAAGTCCCTTTGCACTCCAGATTTCTGAATTCTCTCCCCATTTAGAAAATAGTCTATGCCTCTATTCTTCCTGCCAAAGTGCATGACCTCACATTTCCCCAGTTTTGAACTAGACCAACTAAGGGTGGCAGGGTGGGGAGACAAAAGCAGGGAACGTGAAACAAAAACTGAAAATGCTGGAAATACATAGCAGTCAGTCAACATTGGGTAAGAGTAGAGAAGTTAACATTTATGGGTAGTCATGCGAATTTCACTAACACAAGCTTTCCTCAGGTTAATTACCTCCATATTGATGTGAAGTTCTGTTCAGAATTGGTTCCTGTGTTAACCTCAGAAGCATCAAGAATATATATAATTGGAGCAGCCCTGTTGAGATATCTGATGCTGGAAGCAACTCATAATGTATAGAAAGAAATGCATCAATACAATGTCATTCCGACTGAAAGGAGGACCTGCTGAGCCTGTTAAGGATCTTGGCACAACTGCACATTTGGAGCCACAGTACCCTTGGCTGCTGATGTTAGCTCAGCTCCCTAATGTCTGTGGGCTCACTCTTTAAAGCCAGTTTCCACACTGTTGCTGCTGTACAAACAAATATTGAAACTGATGGTATGAAACGACAGAATGAGTATGATAAGTGAGTGAAACTGGTAGAAGGAGACCCGATCTCACCATCCATAGTAGAAAACAGTGTCCAGCAAGTGGTTTAAAAGCTGTGGTATAATATTGGTAAACCATATGACCATATTGATCTTGGCTGATATCACTTCTGGCTTTAGCATGAGTCAAGATTTAAAAAAAAAGAAATGAATGTTTGAGGTTTTTTTTGGCTGAACTGTAATAGATGTTGTACTGACCATTTAAGGCCGCCATTGCATATTATTATGCTGAAAAGTAATATTTAATAAGATTCTTAAATCGATGTTCAGGTAACTTTCAAGAATCGGTTTTCAACTTTGTTTGTGTAATATGGTTGCAAAAGCAGATTGTTTTCTGCACTTTAAATCTAAACTTCATTCCTGGATATTTTTATGTTGTTTGGATGTGTTAGTAGTCAGTTTGAAAGGACAACTTGAAATAATTTCCAGAGGCACGATTAGCTCAAGGTCAAAATGATTGACTGTGAACTGTTGATTAGAGCCAATTATTAAGTGACAAATCTCTTTGAGCCCAGAATGAGAAATTCTGTAGAAAATCCATAAAGCTTCTCTTCCCTTTTGTTTTAGTAATAGGCAGAATGTGACAATTACCAGGATGACAACATGCTGTGGATTTGTCCATAAAATCTCTAAATGGCCAGTAGTAATATTATTTGATTATAGTTTTATGTTTCAGCTTTATTATATATTCAAATGTGGCATTGCTTTTAGAAACCCTGACTTTCATTACTCTATGTTAGAATTGCTAGACAAGAGGGGAGATGGTGGCATAGTGGTAATGTTATTGGACTAGTAATCCAGAGGTCCAGGCTAATACTCTGGGGACATGGGTTCAAATCCCACATGACAGCTGGTGGAATTTAAGTTCAATTATATTAACAATTGATATAATTATTAATATCAGTTGATAAAAACATCTGGAATATAAAGCTAGTCTCAGTAATAGTAAGATAAAAGCAAAATACCTCGGATGCTGGGAATCTGAAATAAAAACAGAAAATGCTAGAAAAACTCAGGTCAGGCAGCATCTGTGAATAGAGAAACAGAGTTCATGTTTTGAATCCAATGTGACTCTTCTTCCTGATGACCATGACGACTGCCATCAATTCTTGTAAAACTGATCTGGACTGCGGCGGTTCAAGAAGGCAGCTCGCCACCACTTTCTCGAGCGCAGTTAGGGATGGGTAATAAATGCTGGCCTTGCCAGCGATACCCACATCCCATGAATTAATGAGAAAAAAAAATCACCAATGCCCTTTAGGGAAGGAAATCTGCCCAGCCTGGCCTACGTGTGACTCCAGACCCAGAACAATGTGGTTGACTCTTAACTGTCCAGTGAAATAGCCTGGCTGGCCACTCAGTTCAAGGGCAGTTAGCGATGGGCAACAAATGTTGGCCTTGCCAGTAACATCCCATCAAAAAAGGATAAAGAAACAACAAATTTATTGAGGATGTATTTTCCCCAGAATGAACTTGAGATGGTTGGCCTGTGGAAGGATTGTCACCACAGAAGGTCCAGTGTGTTTTACAGCTCGTTAGGATCAGGTCAGCTGGCTGCTTCTGGAAATCCAATGCCTTGTGACAACCCACTGGCCCCAGGCTTCCACAATATCAAGTGGCCCAGCTAGCTTCTGGACCCAAAGAAGGTACACTTCTGGCGTGATGGCCTGGAGCGCAGCCCGGGTTAGCCTTGTGGAACCTGTAGCCAACACTTCTGTACGTGGAAATGAAGCCTAAACTGAAACAGGTCAGAGCATACATGGCATACACTCTGCCGTGTTCAGTCCAAAATTGGACTTTGTGTCCTGTTGACATAATAGGACAGCAGTTCAAATATTTAAATCCGCTGGGCAATAGCCCCAGGAGACTAGGGCTGAGATCCCAGCATAATGGTGATAAGTTCTGGCTGAGTGGGTTACGTAATACTGTTTGATGTAGTTGTGCTAGGTCAGGAATTGCACAGTCTGCCATATTGCATGTCATGGGTACTCTGCAGATTGGAGACTCGAAGGGTGACTCTTGTACCAGACACAGAATTGCAAGGGCAGAGATCTGGTGAGCATAAAAATGCTGATGGTGGAGAACGCATTCATTCAGGACATCGACTTATCAATGTAAATACAGGTGGTAAACCAGAGAAGTATTTCATGTGGATAGTAGTTTTTTCCTAAGAGTAGGGAAAATAGGTTTAGAGAGGCTGCATAGTTAATGGTGTGGAGAATGGGATGAAGAGATGATCTGAGAAGGCCATTCCGAAGTAATTAAGGATCTCCAGTGAACCTTTTCTGAACTGCCTCCAAAGAAAGTATGTTGTTATGATCTCCGTAGAGACCAATATCTTTTAAAAAGAAATTCGAACTTCCAGTAAATAGTTGAAAGGATGACATGACAAGGTTTCACATTTTAAGACTTTGATAGAAGCAAAAGACTAAAAGAGCTATTGACTAAATATTATCTTTGTAGGCATCTTATACTTTAAACCACAAAACAGAAGATTCCACCCCCCCACCCTTTTTTCTTTGAACAGAACTGAAAACATACTTGACAAATATACTTTATGCTGTCCTTAAAGTAGACATTCAATTCTCCAGGAACCAGTCAAAGGTGATTCTTGGCTCCGGTGGGTTGACTTCCATTCTTTTCCTTTCTAGCCTGGGAACTTGTAGTCTTTAGAACTGTCATTCACAATGAGACTTTTCCCTGGAGATTCTTCTTCTAGCTCAAGCTAGGAGAATCTTCCAGCCTTGTTTTAACTCCTCGTGAATTTGGTCTTTTCAATCTGAGCATGAGCTCCCACCTGATATCCTGTGTGCTGACCCACAGCATCTTGCTACCTATAATTTTTCTCCCTCTCCTGGATCCTGGCAGGCTAACCTTGCCCTTGAATTTTCAAGGATATCTTAGACTAGGCTTGCCCAACAAGTGACCGGCCAGCTGCAGCTGGCCCACGAAGCCCCTCTATGCAACCCCGAAGTCAGCTTTCACTAGTGAGCCTCTCAGCAGCAAATGTGGGAGAGAAATAATCTGATTAGCGGAGCAGGGAATGCCAGCAGCAATGAGATCAGGACCTGGAACACCAAGGGCTGGAGAGCCGAGGCGCGGGGCCTGGGGAGCCAAGTCACAGGGCCCCGGCACTGTGAGCAAGGGAACGGGACAAGCAGGCCAGAGCGGAGCCCATTTGCGTCTGAGTACATGAATAATGATACTGTATGTGTGTGATATAGAGAGTGAGAGAAGGAGAGGTGGAGAGATTGTGGTGGGGAGGGGGGGTCGGAACAGATGGGGAGAGTGTGTGTGTGTGTGTGTGTGTGTGTGTGTGTGTGTGTGTGTGTGTGTGTGTGCGCGCGCGCGCGTGTGTAGGGGGAGGGAGAGACAGCGTCGGCGGTGGGGGGGATGAGAGAGAGAACTTATGTGAAGGGGAGGAGAGAGACAGTGTGTATGTGAGGAGGCGGAGAGAGTGTGCATGAGGGGGAGAAGTGTGTGTGGGGGGAGGAGAGGGTACGCGAGGGGCAGGAGGGAGAGGGTGCGCGAGGGGCAGGAGGGAGAGGGTGCGCGAGGGGCAGGAGGGAGAGGGTGCGCGAGGGGCAGGAGGGAGAGGGTGCGCGCGTGTGTGTGTGTGTGGAGGAGGGAGCGTGTGTGTGTGTGGAGGAGGAGGGGAGCGTTGTGTGTGTGGTGGAGGAGGGGGAGGGAGTGTATGGTGGGGGGGTGGAGAATGTGTGTGGGGGTGGAGAGAGAGAGAGATAGAAGGTGGCTTGAGAGTGTGTGGGAGATGGGTTGAGTTTTTTTATTCATACATGGGGATGTGCAGATTGCTGGCTAGGCCTGCATTTTTTGCCCATCCCTCATTACCCTTGTTAAGGTGGTGGCTAGTTGCCTTCTTGAGCGCCGGTACACCAGTAGTGCTGTTAGGGAGATAGCTCCAAGATTTTGACCCAGTGACAGTGAAGGTACTGTGATATATTTCCAAGTCAGGACGGTGAGTGGCTTGGACGGGAACCTCCAGGTGGTGGAGATCCCATCTATCTGCTGCCCTTGATGGTAGCGGTCGTAGGTTTAGAAGGTGCTGTTTAAGGAGCCTTGGTGAATTCCTGCAGTGAATCTGGTCGATGGTACACACTGCTGCTACTGTGCGTTGCTGGTGGAGGGAGTGAATGTTTGTGGATGGGGTACCAGTCAAGCGGGCTGCTTTTTTCTGGATGGTGTCAAGCTTCCTGAGTTTTGTTGGAGCTGCAGTCCTTCAGGACAGTGGAGAGTATTCCTGACTTGTAGATGGTAGACAGGCTTTGGGGAGTCAAAAGATGAGTTACTTGCTGCAGGTTTCCTAGCTTCTGACCTCACTTGTCGCCACAGTATTTGTATGGCTATTAATACAAAAAAATAAGGGCAGAGTTGGCTTAAGTGGATTGGGATAGGATTTTAGCAGAAAAAAATGGTTGATGAACAATGGCATATGTTTAAGAAAATAGTTCATGACTCACAACAAAGATATATCCCATTGAGGAAGAGGGATTCAAGGAAGGGGATAAACCAACCATGGTTAACCAAGGAAGCTAAGGATAGTATCAAATCAAAAGAACAGGCATACAATGTGGTAAAGGTTAGTGTTAAGCCAGAGGATAGGGAAAGTTTTGAAAAGCAACAAAATGACCAAAAAAATAAGAGGGAGAAAATAAACTTTGAGGGTAAACTAGCAACACACAGTAAGAGCTTCTTTAAATATATAAAAAGGAAGAGAGAGGCCAAAGTGAACATTGGCCCCTTAGAGAATGAGGCGGGGGAAATAATGGGGAACCAGGAAATGGCAGAGCAGTTGAATAAATACTTTGCTTCAGTCTTCACAGTAGAAGACACTAATAGCATTCCAAAAATACTAAATAATCAAGGGGCGAAAAGAGGGGGAGGAAATAAATACAATAACTATCACAGGAGATCAAGCACGAGGGAAACTAATGGGGCTGGAGGCCGATAAATCCCCTGGACTTGATTGGTTGCATCCTAGGATATTAAAGGAAGCAGCTACAGGGGTAGTGGATGCACTGGTAGTAACCCTGCAAGAATCCTTAAATTCTGGACAAGTCCCAGAGGATTGGAAAACTGTCAATGTAACACCCTTATTCAAAAAGGGAGGGAGACAAAAAACAAATAACTTTTGGCCAGTTAGCTTAACATCTGTCATTGGGAAAATGTTGGAGTCTATTATAAAGGATGTAATAACAGAGCATTTAGAAATACATAATCTAATCAAGCAGAGTCAGCATGGCTTCATGAAGGGGAAATCATGCCTGACAAATTTATTAGAATTCTTTGAGGAGGTAACAAGCAGGATAGATAAAGGTGAACCAGTAGTTGTAATATATTTGGATTTCCAAAAGGCATTCGATAAGGTACCGCACATAAGACTACTTAATAAGATAAGAGCCCATGGTGTTGGGCGTAGTATATTATCATGGATAGAGGATTGGCACCTGATAGAATACAGAGAGTTGGGAAAATGGGGGCATTTTCAGGGTGGCAACCTGTAACTCGTGGAGTGCCACAGGGATCAGTGCTGGGGCCTCAATTATTTACAATATATCTTAATGACTTAGATGAGGGAAGTGAATGTACTATCACCAAATTTGCAGATGGTACAAAAATAGGCAGGAAGACAAGTGGTGAGGATGCCACAAGGAGTCTACAGAGACAGACAGGTTAAGTGAGTGGGCAAAAAAGTGGCAGATGGAATATCATGTGGGAAAATGTGAGGTTATGCACTTTGGCAGGAAGAATACAGGAACTGAATATTATTTAAATGGAGAAAGGCTGAAGAAGGCTGCAGCACAGAGGGATTTGGGAGTCCTTGTGCATGAATCCCAAAAAGTTACCCTACAAGTTCAACAGGTAATAGGGAAGGCAAATGGAATGTTGGCCTTTATTTCAAACTGAATGGGTTATAAAAATAGGGAAGTCTTACTAAAACTATACAAGGCACTAGTTAGACCACACCTAGAATACTGTGAACAGTTTTGGTGTCCTTATCTAAGGAAAGATATACTGGCATTGGAGGCAGTCCAGAGAAGGTTCACGAGGTTGGGGAATGGAGGGATTTTCTAATGAGGAGAGGTTGAGTAGGTTGGGCCTGTGATCATTGGAGTTTAGAAAAATGAGAGGCGACCTTATTTAAACACATAAGATTCTTAGGGGGCTTGACAGGATAGATGCTGAGAGGTTGTTTCCCCTTGTGGGAGATTCTCAGACAAGAGGGCATAATCTCAGAGTAATGGGTCGCCCATTTGAAACAGATGAGGAGGAATTTCTTCTCTGAGGGTAGTTAATCTGTGGAATTCTTTACCGCAGAGGGCTGTAGAAGCTGGGTATATTCAAGGTGGAGATAGACAGATTTTTATTAAATCAGGGAATCGAGGGTTATGGAGAAAAGGCAGGAAAGTGGAGTAGAGGGTTTTCAGATCAGCCATGATCTCATTGAAAGGGGGAGCAGACTCAGTGGGCTGAATGGCTTACTTCTGCTCCTATGCCTTCTGGTCCAGTTTCGGTTCTGGTCAATACTAACCCCCAGGATATTGAGGGAGTCAGTAATGGTAATGCCACTAAATGTCAAGGGGTGAAGGTTAGATTCTCTCTTATTGGAGATTTTCATTGCCGTGCACTTATGTGGTGTGAATGTTACTTGCCACTTGTCAGCCCAAGCCTGGATATTGTCCAGGTCTTGCTGCATTTAGACATGGACTGCTTCAGCATCTGAAGAGTTGCAAATGGTGCTGAACATTTGTGTAATCATCAGTGAACATCCTCTGACTTTATGATGAATGGAAGGTCATTGATGAAGCAGCTGTAGATGGTTAGCCTAGGACACTACCCTGAGGAACTCCTGCATTGATGTCCTGGAATTAAGACGATAGACCTCCAACAAACACAACCATCTTCCTTTGCGCTAGGTATGACCCTGATTCCCATTGACTGCAGCTTTGTTGGAGCTCCTTGATGCCGCACTCTCTCAAATGCTACCTTGATCTCTCGCCTCACCTCTGGACTTCAGCTCTTTTGTCCATGTTTGAACCAAGGCTGTTCGGAAATCAGGAGCTGAGTGACCCTGGCAGAATTCAAACTGAGGATCAGTGAGCAGGATATTGCCACTTGATATCGCTGTTGATGACCTCTTCCATCGCTTCACTGATGATCGAGAGTAGCCTGATGGGGCAGTAATTGGCTGGGTAGGATTTGTCTCTTTTGTGTACAGGACAAAAATACAATTTTCCACATTGCCAGGTAGACAAGAGTGTGTGTGATGGGAGAGTGTGGTGGGGGGGGGGGGGAGTGATTTTTTTGTGTGTGTGTGTGTGTGAGGGCAGAGTGTGTCCATGTATCCATAATTCACCCTCACCCACAATCACCATCATGCGCTTTCGGCCACTCAAACAGTGGGTGAGGGTGAGTGAGTGAGCACTCTGAGACTGGGAGTGTGCCGGGGACACACTCACCCTATTACACTCTAATACTCAACTTCATTTGTTACTCATTGTTTTTTGCTCAGCAAGTTGTTTCTTTTCATAGCTAACTTTTAAAAAAAATCCATGTTTGATGTTGTGCCAAACGTTATCTTTCTGAAATTTGCTCATTGGCCCCGAGTGAGAAAAACTTTGAAATGTGGCCCCCCATGCGATAAGGTTGGACAAGCCTGTCTTCGACCCTTTCCTCCAAAGCCCATTTCCATTGCATTGTGAATTACATGGACCTGAACCCAGGAAGAAATGTTGATCAGCTATCCTTGAGACCCCAAGTCTCTTATCTTGGAAATAAATGGACAATTTAACACACAACTATTGACAATGTAACATTCCCAACACTTTTCTGGGACTTTGAGACTCTCAGTCTATCCACTGTTGACAGATAGGCTGCAGCCATTGTCTGCAAGTATAAACCCCTTGCACCTTCTTCCCAGTATGACAATTTCTAACAGTCAAACCACCCAGGCTTGCTGTCAGGCAGTCTTCAGAACAGGCTACGTGACTCCTTTAATTTTACCTTAAGTTAAAGATTACAGTCTCAAAACAGAACCATCTTATAAACAATAACCCTCCTTAAATAAGAAGACCAAAACTGTACGCTATTATCCCTACTTTTATTCTCCACAATAAAGGCCATCAACCCATTTGCCTTCCTAATTCTGTGCTGCACCTGAATGCTAACCTTGTGTGTTTCATGTGCAAGGGCACACAGGTAAGAACGTGAGAAATAGGAGCACGAATAGACCATATGACCACTTGAGCCTGCTGTCCCATTTATTAAGATCATGGCTGATGATCTCAGCTCCATTTTCCTGATTCCCTATATCCCTTGATTCCTGAGAGACCAAAAATAGTCTTATGCCAGTCAACTTGAAAATGCCCTGTTTATTCCTACTCTTAGCTTCCTGTCCATTAACTAGTCCTCTATCCAAGCTAATATATTCCACACAACTCCATGCGCTGTTATGATGTGTATTGTCTTTTGTGTAGCGCCTTATTAAAATCCAATTATACTGCATCGACTGGTTCCCCTTTACCTACCTTACTCATTACATCCTCAAAAAACGTGAAGAATTTGTCAAGCACTATTTCTCTTTTGTAAAACCATTTAACTTGTCCGATCAAACTTGGTTTTCGGCCTCCTCACAGCAGGAAAACACATTACTCAACCAGCACATGCTTGTAAAATGCAAAACAAAATGGCTACTGGATGTGATCCTGTGATTGGGTAGCACTTGCTGAATAATCCTGAGTGCGCTAATAACTTCATAAACCTGTCAATTTAAGATAATCAGTTGAGCTTGTAACATGACTCATTTACACTTGGTAGAAGCAACATAATTCATAAGCAGTTACCTGTGCTCTGCAAACAAAAGGATTAAGTTCAAGCCTTGTGCCTTTTTTGAATTACCCAGGAGCTTGGGGAGCCTATAGACCCCTATTGCAGTCTCCATGGCAAAGCTTTGCCAATTAAAGTGAACTTGCCAACCAATCAGCACCCTTTTCTCCTGTAACATAAATTGTTGTGATCGTTTGAAATTTGGCATTCATGCATTTGTGCTGATGAGTGCAAGACGAAATGCTTTGGGAACATATTTCTTTTTAGCAATATTCAAGTTCTGTTTCTGGGTAACCAATGCCCTAGTTTAGAGAAAAAGAGAGAAAACGTAATACTCGCCAACCTACCACTAATATGCTTTCCTGTGACATCACATTTTGATTTTTTTCCTTTTTGTTTCAAACTCTTGATTCAGAAGCAATCTGTCTGTTCCCACTGCTGCTACCAGTTAGCTCGGGCTGGGCCTTGAGCCTTGGGCTTCATTGAAGTGCTCCAATAGCTCCAGTTCTCTCTAGGTCTATCCACTACCGCTGCTCCTCTGAAAATCATAAGCTTTGCTACAGGAACTTGTTACCTAGTGAAAAGGTTCACCAAATTTAATTAGGATTCCATTGTTGGATTATGGGTTAACTTTCACAGTGGATTGACTAAAGACTGGGTCCTTCTGTTGATCTGGGAAAGATTCCTGGTGTTTACATTGGGCTTGATTGGGTATCTTTATGTTGTCAAGCATTTAGTATTTCAAAATTGGGCATACAGTAGATATTCGATTGTGACCGAACCAGTTGCATGTGTTAATGGCGTGTGCACTCTTTTTTAAACATGCCAATTTGGTGAAGTTTGTCATTGCATCTTAAATGCTTACATCTGCTACTGCCCCAGATTTTCCTTTAAGTAACTTAGGCGAGTTGGTAAGTTGGCCAACATTGATTCTCCCTATCTCCATTGCTCCCCTGATGACTCCTTTACAGATGGATAATTCTTCTCCATTTTTTCTGTTTCACAAAAAAAGGTAGTTAACAAAAGCATCTTTGTACTTTGATTCATGTGCAGTCACTAACTAGAGGGAAAATTACGACATTGGTATATTGTTTGAATAATTGAGGAAGAAATCAACAACTCCAATTTATATACATGAAGGATTTTTTCCTCATTGCTTGAAATGTTGTAAAACCACATACTCTTATAGAAGTTACTTCATAATTACGTTTTGGTTAATAAACTTGTTTCCAACTTTTTAAAAACAAATGAGTGAAAGCGAAATATTATTCAAGGGACACTTGCATTCCATGTATCTCTTTTATCTTAATGTAGAATTATAAAATTTACATTACAGAGGAGGACCATTTAGCTCCACAGTACTTATGCATGCCTTGTCTCTTTAATTTTATCTGATGAGTTTAATCTTATTTTCCTGCCTTTCCCCATTTTCTTTAATGTTCTCCCATTTGAACGATATGAAACAATATAGGTACATGAATTTCCGGTGTGCATTTCAGACTGCATTTTAAGATTACTTTCAAAGCAACTGTTAGTGTGAGTATTTGTTCAAACTTCTGAAAATTTTCTTTCAACTTGTGCCCTCTCATTGTTTCTGCAGGGAGAGGATGAGCATTTTTTTTTTATTCCCAAGCATCTGTTCACATCTCTCAGGAACTAACTTAAAGGGGTGTGAGTTGAATTGACTTATGTTCACCACACAGCCCCCTTGTCGCCCAGTACCCCACTTCCCCCACCACCACCATTTTCCATCTGAAGACCAGCTCCAGAAGGCCTGGCTCTGGCAGTAACTTAGTGTGCAATGTTTGACTCCAAAAGATTTCCTTTTATTTTCTGTTCTTAAGTGGGCAGTTTTTAAAATTGTTTAAAATCAGTTCATGAAATGCTAGCATTTTGTGCTGCTGAATTAATTAACAGTGTTTGTTTTTTGCATTAGCCTCCAGACGAAGACGAGGAAACAAGAGTGTATCGTTTGAAAATTGAGGAGCAGAAAAAACTCCGCGAAGAAATTCTGAAACAGAAGGAACTCCGACGTCAGCAACAAGCCGGTGCCCGAAAGAAAGAACTGCTTGAACGACTTGCACAACAGCAGCAGCAGCCGCCTGCTGCACAACAACCATCACAACAACAACTAGCAAATACACCACAGGCTCCCCAGAACATTAACACATCCACACTACAGGCTGTAAGCCTCGTACAGCCAAACATAAAGAACAGATTATTTACAAAGAAACAAGGCATAGGAGTCGGAGCACAACAGCAATTCATTAAAACTCATCAAGCTGGAAATATCCTGCAGGTTCAGGCAGAAATGAAGAAGAACATCAACCAAGTCAAACAAGTCAGACCTGCACCCTTAAATCAACTACAATTTTCAAAACTGGTTCAGTGTAAACCTGCTAACACACCAGGTTCCAGTGTGCAGCCTGGGAAGATGCTTGTTCCTGCAGTCAAGACCCAAGAATTAAAGCCTGGTGTAAAACGAACTGTAATGCAAAGAATGAACAGTGGAGGAGGGGATGGGCCACACATTAATCCCAAAATAAGGGTGCTCAAGCTTCCAACTATGGTAAGACCCAGGTTTCTTCCTAAAACTGCACATGTAATTGGTGCTAATTTAAAAGAAAATGCCTTTATTATTTATACAGTGGTTGCCTCAGCTTACCCAAATCATAGTTCTGCGCATATTGCAGATACCCACTTGATTTTCTGCTTTTGTGTTTTCATGTTACATCTCTCTCTTATATGCCTGCGACATTTAGTACAAGTTAATGCTGGATGACAGAACTGTTCTCTGAAAATATATCAACATTTTTGACTTGATGGCAAATCAACTTTAAATCTAATTTTTTTTTTGCCAGAGGGTGTTGCTTGTAGAAGTGCAAAATAATCTATAACAGCATGAGCCCCAATGTAAAATCTTCTGTAGGTAAAGCCCATGTGTACTAATTAAACTTTTCACTGATCTTAATAGTACTTCAAATGATTCAGGTTTTTGTGGCTTAGAGTGAAAGGAGAATGTTAAATCTGCTTATTTTCCCATAACTGTCATTGGGATTTGGACAGAAATATGAATTTTTTTTTATTTGCAAGTGGTAATAAAAGCATTGTGTCACTTAATAGATTCTTGTCTTGCAAAGTCTGCTGGCAGCTGGATTGGTGGCAGTACCTTTGACAGGCAGTGTAGCCTTTTTATAAAGGGAATCCTTGCGATGCTGCCCGGGAAGCTGCACTGCTGTCGTTCTGTGTACTCTGACAATGTTATCTTTTCTCTCCGTACAGAGTATCAAATGTCTGTCAGGAATACAGAAATTAATTTAATGTCACCTGACGTGCAATTAATCTTCAGAGGTTTTCATAATACCTGTACAGAAAGAGTTGCCAGTTTGCAGGATTTGGATTTTGTGGCTTAGTTGTAGATAAGGGAAATTAATTTTTCATCAGGATTCGTACAGGCTAGCAGGACCACAAAGACTGCAGCAAATGGATGGGGAATTTGCCATGTGTTGTCACTCCAGAATAATGGTACTTAACATTTGATAGGTGTAATCAAGAGAGGTGCAATTCTATAAAAGGGGATTAATCAATTTGCACTGCTGAATGTGGTTGGTGTTATCACCACTTGCTTGGGTTTTAGAATAGAAATAAGATTTCATCAGTCAGATTTTGAAGGACTTTTGGAAAAGATTTTCCCCTAGACAGAACTGATAGAATTTAATAAAAACACATTAGTGCGCTGGCAGATGTATGCAGTTCACACTTGGAGAGCACGTATTTGCTGAGTTTAAACCATGGATAAAAAATTATTTATTCTTTTAAAAGGGGTGCAAAGACATTTATGAAGAGGCAACCTGTTTTTGGTATTTACAAAAAACAGGTGTTTCTTTTGTCATACAGAAAATGCTGTTTTGAACTGTAAAGGTAGCTGCAAAAATTGGTAGAATACATAAAATACATAGTTGTCTGGCCCAGGCAGTCCCTGTGAGTGTTTACTCTCCATACAAACAAATAATTTTAATCACAATTAACCACCTCGTTTCCATATCCCTTTAAATCTTTTTTTTTCATTCATCTATCCAATCTAAGCTTGAAAGTTCACATCGTTTCTGATTCAAACACCAACCCTGGAAGCCTCTCAATTCTGTGTAACAAAGTTTCTCCTACTGTCTTGTAAATCTTGCATTAATGTTCCCTTATTCTTGACAGCTCAGCTACTGGAAATAGTATCTTTTTCTATAACTAGCCCCTCCCTGTCTTGATTTTAAACAATAATGTGACTTTTTGTAATCTTTGTTTTGATGGTTTTAAATTCAGTCATGGTTTGAAAATCTGAAGCTATTACCCTATACTTACTAAATTACCAAGTATTTAATGATATTGTAAGATTTAAACTATACACCAATCTTTGAATTGAATGTATTTGCCCTTAGCAGCTGCCTTGTGCTATGTGCACATATAAATCATCTCCTCTTCCCCATCCCCCAAATATAGATGTACATACCAACACAGTCTGGGTAGATTCAAATGGCTTGGTACCTTTGTTTCACCAGTTTAAAAAAATTAATTTACTTTCTGGCTTAAAAGCTTGTTTTTTTTTTAATGGAGGAAGTGGGATCATTTGAAGAATTGCTTCAGTTAATATAGTGGTCAGTCAGTTAGAATTGTTAATGTTGAGGAGCTCTGTATATGCACCAAAATAGTGAATTGGTTGTACAGTAGAGTAAGAATGAGAAATGAATAAATTCAAGTTTACATGTAGTTAAGCAATCAGCCAAGGCAAAGCAATGATCAACAATGTACCTTGAGCTGAGCTTCTGTCCCTGTAAGCTCTCCATCATAAAGAACACCTCTTGCCACCTTGGTAATGTTGCCCATCCCCATCCCAGGCTTGGCCCATCTGACATTCAATGCCTTTTCCATGTCCTCGTCACCCCCAGTCCTCTCCTATTCATTCATTCTCCATCCTTCATTTTCCATAAGCATCAACTCACCCACAACTTTGCCTGTGTCATATAGTAGTTCATCCATTACCCCCGCCATTGCTGTGTTCCATGTTGACTCTTGGTTTTCCCCTGCAATCTCCTCACAAACCCTCCTGGACTTTTTCTCTGACCTGTGTCTTAAACGTTTGCCATGCTTCGCTGGCAGCTGAACCTTGAGCCTTTTTATATGCTCTTCATGGATAGGATTTGACAGTTGTGATGAAGGGCTCACACCTGAGACATTGAGGGCAATTTTGACCAAGCTGGCTGGGCAGTAAGATGACTGGATCAGAGACTTAATTGGGGCAAAATGCAAAATCAGCATTTTCCCGTCAGTTTTCAGATAAGTGGATTAGGGTGAAACTTCCTCCATTCACTTGGCCCCTCCACAATTTCTTACTGTGTGTTTCCACCATTTTCTGTTTCTGCTTTCTGTTCTCAAACTTCTCTGTGATAGGGTAATCCGGAGCGGATCACCGATGTCCAATTTTTAAAAGACTGCCAACTAACCAAGGAAAACGATATCAATGTAGAATGTTGTTTTAAATTGGCATAAGCAACAGAAATAGCATGCTATTTATCCTGAAGAAGAAATAGAAATCTAACCCCAGGAGTGCCCTCGGCAGTCTGAGGGTGCCAGTTTGTAAACTGCAAATACAAGTACCAGATCAAGATAAAATGTGTACAATCAGTTTTGGTAGCTTGCAATTGTAGTGTAATCTGACATCTTCTAGCAAAGAGAACCCTGACTTTGGAAATGTACTCGTCATATTATTGTTCACTGGAGCTATGCAGAAGCAGGTCATTATTTTAATCCAAGTACCTATTTAATACGATACCGTTCCTTCAGCAGCTGGTATGCATTAATTAGGCGGTTTAAAAATCTAGAAATAGTATTAACAGAAACAGAAAATGTTTGAAGTGTCATGTATTAATATACAAAAGAATTCTTGCTCATGAAGATACTGAAAGTAATTTGCTGTTTAAAATCAGAAGTCTCAGACGAAATCCATTGTCTTTGTTCTGCACTACAAACTCCACACATCAGCACTAACTCCATCCTCCTACCTGGCCACTATCTCATGCTGAGCCAGACTGTTAGCAATCTCAGAATCCTTTTTTGCCCTCAAGCTTGAGCGAGCTTCTGATCTGATATCCTCGTCATTACAAAGATGACACGGTAACACTCCCTATTTCCAACCCTCCTGAAACCTACCTGCATCCGGAGCTCTTGTTCCTGTGTTTATCACCTGGAAATTAGTCATTCTAACTCTGATGCTCCCCTGGCTGGCCATCTATCCCAAACACTCTGGAGGCTGCATCTCATCCAAAACTCTTCCTGTACACTTCACCACAATGAACCACATTTTCCTGTCTTAACTCCCTGTCCTTAATAGCCTACTCCTGGCCCCCTGAAGATTTGCTTCAGAAGTTCATCGTTTAGTGCTTTTGTATAAGAAAGATTTTCTTAATGTTCAAAAATGCATCTGAAGATAATAAAAATTAAGTTAATTTTCTCCAGAAATAGAAATGAAATATTTGTTTTTTTTAAAAAATAAAATCATCTTGTTTTCTACTAAACCAGAATCAGAGGTGTTACTCATCACAGGTGCTGTCTGCCTGTGAGGAGTCATACAGGCAAAACCACAGTAACATTTTGAGAATTTTTGGTTTTCATTTTATTTGAAAGATTTTTAGAAAAAGCAAAGAAGCCCTCAAATCCTCACTGAGTGAGAGAATATCACCTTTTGCTGTTGCACAAATTCCACACTGCTCCAGATGCAAAGATGTGATTAAATCGAATTGCTGAAGAGAAAATACTCGCGTTGAACCCCAGGCTTTTGGTATAATTTGAGGACTTGATATTAAAAGTTTAATTAAGGTTTTAAGATATAGAACAAAAATCAATTGGTAAATGTATTCATGTTACTTTGAAATGTGATTTTTGTTTTATTTTGAACATTAGAAATTTCGATGACGGGGAAAATGGCACATTTTTTAACAAAGCATCTTGAATGATTCGCAATCAGTAATTATTTATACATGGTAGTTAGTTATAGAATGTTCTCTTATATGAAGTGCTTTTCCCACTATAAAGTTGCCATGAGAAGTGTTCCAGGGAGGACTGCATTTAGACGAATATTTGCAATGTACAAGATTTTTAATGAAATGTGCAGGTAGTTATTGCTGGTAAGAGAGCAGTGATAATTGCGAACTCTGTGCATTGTACTGTTTGATAGGATTGGACTTTATACTGTTATATTAGGTTTGATTTAAATCTTTATGGGAAGCGCTAAGAAGAGAGTAGTTTAAATATGTTCTTTCACCATCGGCAATGCCCAACTTGTGTAGTTAGAGGGTGAGAGTCACTAGACAGTTCCATGGCCACTAGCAGCTCCCCGACACTTGCCCAAAATTGCTGCATTCTTCCTGCGTGACCCAAAACAGCTGAAGCAGTGAGGGCAATTGTAGAATGTTAACAACTGATAGCAGCTCAGACAGGGACAGAAACCTGGGACCTTCTGGTCTATTTATCTTGGTGCTGTACCAGACGATACCTTTTACCCACTAGGCCATCGGAGAGCTGACATTTATACCCAAACTGGCATCATGATATAGTCTCGATGTTATCAACTGTACATCAGAATTTAGGCACTCAGTTGACCTGACTTGCCTGTTAACGGTGATTTTCAGAGAGGCAGCACAGATTTGGTTACCTTTTCTGGGTCCAGATGGGAGTGACCAGACGATACTTATATGTAGTAATATTATAGTAATATTGAAAATTGCTAAGTGTCTCCATGCTTCCGAGCTGTTACTGTGGGTGTTCAACATGTCGGCAGTGAGGAGATTAAAATATCTGTCTCATGAACGGGGGCTATTTATTTCCCTCATTACAGGCAAAGGAATCTTTTGCTTTAGTCCTGCAACAAGCATTTAAATTACTACACAGTCTTTGTGTAGATGGGGTGAATTCATCTGTAGTTTATTTTTCTAGTTTCTGCAAGGTCATACTGCATTTAGCACATGGTGAGTGGTAAAAGGTTTTGTGTTGAGTGAAGACACTGAGCAGCATGATGCTGTGTTCTTACAGCAGGGGAGTGAGAACACTGGCTTTTCTCATCCTGAGGTCCAACCTCAGCAGCGGCAACACCAGCAGCATCTTCAGAAACAGCAGCCTGTTCGAAAGGTCACATTGACAAAAGGAGTCCAACAGCAACAGCAGCGACCACAGCAGCAACGGCAGCAATCTGTACCACAATTGTTAGGAATGACAAAGAATTCAGCTAGTCAACAGAACAGGGTAAGCACATGTATTTTTCAAATACTATAAATACAGCTGCCTTCTGCTGTGATGGTAGAACAGGCCCTCAGCCACAGAGCCAGTAAGAGGCTAATTGTTTTCAATCCATTAACCCTTCTTAGTATTCAACTCCAATTTTGGTAACTGATACTTAACTATAGCCTCTTTAAAGATAAAGAAGAGAAATGGAGTAGGAGGGAGGGCTTCAGTTTTCTGAGGCATTGAGATTGGATCTGGGGCAGGTGGGACTTGTACAAGAAGGACTGCTCACGCCTTAAGAGGACCTGGACGAGTGTCCTCGTGGGGAGGTTTGCTGGTGCTGTTTAGAAGGGTTTAAACTAGTTTGGCTGGGTGGGTGGGAACCTGGGGGGGAGGGGGAGGGGGGGAATTCCGAATGCAGAGGAGAAAATGGGAAGTAGTGAAATCTGAACTGATGATGAGGATATATCAGAGAGTTGCATCAAGGTAAATAGAATACTTGGGAGAGTTTGGTAGAGTAGGCGACAGTAAGTCATTAGATGGGGCCAGAATAAGTGGGAAAGTTTAAAAAGCCTAAGTCGGGGCTAATGTGCATGTATGTGAATGCACAGAGTGTGATTAATAACATTGGTGAACTGCAGGCACAAGTTGACAAATGGAACTTTGATATTATTGCTATAACAGAGACCTGGCTCAACGAAGGGCAGGACTGGCATTAAATGTTCCTGGGTGCAAGGTGTTTAGGAGAGACAGGAAAGGAAGACAAGTGGGAGGAGTGGAAATATTGGATAAAGTTGCCATTGCAGTACTGGAGAGAGAGGATGCTCCAGAGGGGTCAAGGACAGAATCTCTCTGGCTGGAGAAAAGGAACATTGATTGGTGTAGTATATAGACCACCAACTAGTGGAAGGGATGTGGAGAAACAAATTTGCAAAGAAATTATGGAGATGTGCAAGAGTTATAGGGCAACGTTTTCCCCCAGGTTGGGGGGGGGAGGGGGGGGGTGGAGTGCGGGAGTGGGTGCAGGCGGGTGGCCTTCCAGTCGGGCCCCCCCAGGTCGGGTGAGGAGCGCCGCCATTTTACGTGGCCCGCCCAGCATGACGTCCGCCAGGAAGCGTGCACTTGAAAGAGCACACAGATCTCCCTGAGGCAAAGTGCTGCCTCAGGGAGATCGGCTCTGATTGAAAACTTCAAATAAAAGTGATTTTAAAAATTTCCCTGCCATGCCCCTTCATGTGACACTGTCACATGAGTTAGGACATGTCCATAACTTTTACTGAAATATTTCATAAAAATTTAAATACCGTCATGAAACCTCATCCCGCCCGTGGATGAGGTTTCATGTTTTCTGAAGCCCACCTGGGCTCCTGGCCTGCCGACCGACTTTAAGGTTGGACAGGCAAGTCCGTTTATCATAATTAGTTTTTTAATGGCCTTAATAGACCGTTGACAGTTGGGCGGGTGCGCAGCTGAATCGCAAATCTAAATGACATAGGGTGATGGCGGGACGCACACCTGGCCTATTCCCGCATCATTTTACCTGTCCACCAACCGGAAGATGCTGCCCAAAGATGGAGGACTTCAATTATCCAAATATAGAATGGGATGGGAATAGTGCAAAAGGACAAGAGGAGTGAGAGTTCCTGGAATGTGTTCAAGATAATTTTCTACAGGAGTATGTTTTGAGTCTAACAAGAGGACATGCACTTTTGGGCCTGGCTCTGGGGAATGAATTGGCTCAAGTGGATCAAATATTAGTGGGAGAGCCTCTAGGGAACAGTGACCATTGTATCATAAGGTTTAGGTTGATCATGGAAAAGGACAGAAAAATCCAGAGCAGGAATAATTAATTGAGGGAAAGCCAACTTTGATGGGATGAGAATGCATCTGACTCGAGTGAGTTGGAATCAAATGGTGGCAGAAAAGACAGTGGCTGAACAGTGGGCCACCTTCAAAGAAAAAGTATTGCAGGCAATGTCAAGGTATATTCCCTTGAAGGTGAAAGGTGGGATAAATAAATCCAGAGCACCCTGGATGACAAGAGAGATAGAGGCAAAGATGAAAAGGAAGTGCACGTACAATAGATGTCAGGTAGAAAATACAATGGATAATCAGGCTGAATATAGAAAGACCAGAGGGGAAGTGAAACTAATAAGAAAAGCAAGGAGAGAGCATGAAAAGAGGCTGGCAGCGAACACAAAAGGGAATCCCAAGGTCTACTATAAGCATGGAAACAATAAAAGGGTGATAAAAATAAGAGTAGGACCAATTAGGGACAAAAAAGCGGACTTGCATGTGGAGGCTGGAGAAATAGCGGAGGTGTTGAATGAGTACTTTGCATCTGTCTTTACAAAGGAAGAACTTGCTACCCAGGCCGAGGTGAGAGAGGAGGTAACTGGTACACTAGAAAAACTTACAATCGAGAGGAAGGAGGCGTTGGAAACGCTATTTTTACTTAAAATAGATAAGGTACCAGGATCGGATAAGATGTATCCAAGGGTACTGAAGGAAGTGAGTGGAAATTGCAGAGGCACTAGGGGATAATCTTCCAATCCTCCTTTGACACAAGGGAGGTGCCAGAGGACTGGAGAACTATGAATGTTAACCCTTGTTCACAAAGATGTACAAGGATAAAGCTGACCAACTGCAGGCCAGTCAGTTTGACCTCAGTGGTAGGGGAACTTCTGGAAACTATGGTCCAGAATAAAATCAGTAATCACTTAGACAAGTGCAGGATAATTAAGGAAAGCCAGCATGGGTAGATCAAGGGAAAATCATGCTTAACTAAATTGCTGGAGTTTTTTTGAGGAGGTAACAGAGAAGGTTGATAAAGGAAACGCTGTTGATGTGGTATATGTGGATTTTCAAAAGGCATTTCATACAGTGCCACACAATTTGTGAGCAAAATTCTAGGTCAGGGAATAAAAGGGAAAATACTCACTTGGATAAGAAATTGGCTGAGTGACGGGAAACAGAAAGTAGTGATGAATGGTTGTTTTCAGATTGGAGGAAGGTTTGTAGTAAGAGTTCCCCAGGGGTCAGTGTTGGGACCCTTGCTCTTCCTGATATGTATTAATGACCTGGACTGTAGTATGCAGAGCATAATTTCAAAATGTGCAGATGATACCAAGATTGGAAATGTTGTCAATTGTGATGGGGATAGATAGTCTTGAACTTCAAAAGGACATAGTTGGTGGATTGAGCAGACAAGTGACAGATGAATTTCAATGCAGAGAAGTGTGAGGTGATTTGTTTTGGCAAGAAAAATATGGTGAGACACTATAAAATAAAGGGAAAGCCTCTAAAGGAAGCGCAGGAACAAAGTGACCTCAGTGTATATGTACATAGGTCATTGAAAATGACAGGGCATGTTGAGAGAGCAGTTAATAAAGCATATGGTATCTTAGGCTTTATTAATAGGGGTATTGAGCACAAGAGTAAGGAGGTCATGTTGAATTTGTATAAGCCTCATCTGGAGTACTGCGTCTAGCTCTGGGTGCCATACTAAAACATATGAACAAGGAGCAGGAGTAGGCCATTCAGCCCCTCGAGCCTGCTCCACCATTTAATAAGATCATGGCTGATCTGGTAGTAACCCGAAATCTACATCCCACCTACCATCAATAACCTATCACCCCCTTGCTTACCAAGAATCTATCCACCTCTGCCTTAAAAATATTCAAAGACTCTGCTTCTACCACCTTTTCAAGAAGAGAGTTCTAAAGACCCCCGACCCTTTGAGTGAAAAAAATGTTGCCTCATCTCTGTTTTAAATGGTCGACCCCCCTTATTTTTAAACATTGACCCCAGTCCTAGATTCTTCCACAAGAGGAAACATGCTCTTTGCATCCACCCTGTCAAGACCCCTCAGGATCTTGTATGTTTCAATCAAGTCGCCTCTTAACTCTTCTGAACTCTCGTGGATATAAGCCTGGTCTGTCCAACATTGCCTCATAAGACAACCCACCCATTCCAGGTGTTAGTGTGGTAAACCTTCCCTGAACTGCTTCCGGTGCATTTACATCCTTCCTTAAATAAGATGACCAGTACGGTACACAGTACTCCATATGTGGTCTCACTAGTGTCTTGTGCAACTGAAGCATAACCTCCCTACTTTTGCGATAAAAGCAAAGAACTGCGGATGCTGGAAATCCAAAACAAAAACAGAAACAGAAATACCGGGAAAAACTCAGCAGGTCTGGCAGCATGGTCATGAGGACTCAAAACGTCAACTGTGCTCTTCTCCGCCGATGCTGCCAGACATGCTGAGTTTTTCCAGGTATTTCTGCTCCCTACTTTTGCATTCAATTCTCCTCGCAATAAATGATAACATTCTATTGCTTTCCTAATTACTTGCGGCACTTGCATACTAACCTTTTGATTCATGCACTAGGACACCCAGATCCTTCTGCACCTCCGAGCTCTGGATTCTCTCACCATTTAGATAACATGCTTCTCTTTTATTCTTCCTGCCAAAGTGGACAATTTCACATTTTCCAACGTTATACCCTATTTGCTGGATCTTTGCCCACTCACTTAACATATCTATATCTGTTTATAATCTCCATTTTTCCTCTTTGCAACTCACTTTCCTATTAATCTTTGTGTCAAAAGCAACTTTGAAAAATATCCCTTCAATCCCTTCATCCAAGTCATTTATATAAATTGTAAACAGTTGCGGTGCCAGCACTGATCCCTGTGGCATGCCACTGCTTACATCTTGCCAACCTGAAAAAGACCAATTTATGCCCACTCTTTGCTCTCTGTTAGCCAGCCAATCTTCTATCCATGCCAACATGTTACCCCCTATACCATGAGCTTTTATTTTCCACAGTAACCTTTGATGTGGCACTTTATCAAATGCCTTCTGGAAATCGAAGTACAGTACATCCACAAGTTCCCCTTTATCCGCAACACATGTTACTTCCTCAAAGAACTCCAATAAATTGGCTAAACACGATTTCTCTTTCACAAAACCACATTGACTCTGCCTGATGACCTTGAGTTTATCCAAGTGCCCTGCTATAACTTCTTTAATAATAGCTTCCACCATTTTCCCCATTCAGACGTTAAGCTAACTAGCCTGTAGTTTCCTGCTTTCTGTCTCCCTCCCTTTCTGAATAATGGAGTTACATTTGCTATCTTATCTAATGGGACCTTCCCCGAATATAGGGAGTTTTGGAAAATAAAAACGAATGCATCAGCTATTTCACTAGACACTCCTGTTAAGACCCTAGGATGAAGTCCATCAGGACCCGTCGCATCTATTCCGATGATGCCACTTTCCAAAACGGCACTTCTGACATGTCTTCCTTCTTCCTTAACCGAGGTTTGCCACCCATTGGTTGACAGGGCCCTCAACTGTCTCTGACCCACCTCCCCCGCCTCTGCCCTCATACCTCCCCTCTCCCTCCCAGAACCATGATAGGGTCCCCCTTGTCCTCACTTTTCACCCCACCAGCTTCTGCATTCAAAGGATCATCCTCTGCAATTTCTACTGACTCCAGCATGATGCCACCGCCAAACACACCCTCCCCTTACCCCCCTGTCAGCATTCTGTAGGGATCGTTCCCTCCGGGATACCCTGATTCACTCCTCCATCACTCCTGACATCTCCCCCTTCCCACGGCACCTTCCCATGCAATCGCAGAAGTTGCAACAGGTGCCCCTTTACCTCCTCCCTCCTCACTGCGCAAGGGCCCAAACACTTGTTTCAGGTGAAACAGCGCTTCACTTGCAACTCCTTCAATTTGGTCTACTGCATCCACTGCTCCCAATGCGGTCTCCTCTACGTTGGGGAGACCAGACGCAGACTGGGTGACCATTTTGTGGAACACCTTCAGTCTGTCCGCAAGCATGACCCAGACCTTCCTGTCGCTTGCCATTTCAACACACCATCCTGCTCTCATGCCCACATGTCCATCCTTGACCTGCTGCAATGTTCCAGTGAAGCCCAATGCAAACTGGAGGAACAGCACCTCATCTTCCAATTAGGCACTTTACAGCCTTCAGGACTTAACATTGAGTTCAACAACTTCAGACCATGAACTCTCTCCTCTCGCTTCATCCCTTTTTTTAATGCCCTTTTTTTAAAAAAAGTTATATTTTTTATCCACCTATTGTCATTTTTATTCATTTTTTTTTCATTTTCTATCCCCTTTTTATCCCTTTTCCATCCTTCTTCCCCAACCACTGCCCCTTCCCCCCACCCCACCCCCCAAAAGGGCCATCTGTCACTTGTTCCATGTTGTTCTTTCAGAGTGCTTACCCTTGTTCGACTATTAACACATTCTGCTTTCTTAACTTTATGCCACTATCAGCTCCTTTAGCCCTTACCACTCCCATTAACTTTCCCTTTGTCTTTTCGTCCATAACATCTTTGTCAATCTCTCCTTATCCCCTGCCTATTGCTGGCCTTCTTTCCAGCTTCACCTACTCCACCCCCTTAAACAGTATACATTTAATCACATTTCTACTTCTCCTTAGCTCTGAAGAAGGGTCATACAGACTCGAAACGTTAACTTTGTTTCTCTCTCCACAGTTGCTCTTGGACCTGCTGAGTTTTTACAGCATTTTTTGTTTTTATTTCAGATTTCCAGCATTCGCAGTATATTGCTTTTATCTTTTTGAAGTTTGGTGTTATTTTTAACCTTTCTAGTTAGCCACGAATGGTGTGTCCGTCCCTTGGACTTTTTCTTTCTCATTGGAATGTATCTATTCGGTGCGTTCTGAAATATCCCCTTAAATAGCCACTGCGTCTCTATTGACTATCTGTTAACTTAATTTGCCAATTTAGTTTAGCCAGCTCAGCTTTCATGCCCTCCTAATTGCCCTTATTTAGTTTTAAAACTTAGTCTCCGAACCACTTCTCTCTCCCTCAAATGGAATGTGAAATTCAATCATAATATGGTCACTGCTACCTAGGGGTACCTTCACTATGAGATCATTAATTACTCCCATCTCGTTGCACAATACCAGGACTAGTATAGCCTGCTCTCTGGCTCCAGAACATGCTGTTCTAAGGAACTTTCCTGAAAACATTCAATGTACTCCTCATCTAGGCTATCTTTGCCCATCTGACTTTTCCAGTCTATCTATGTTAAAATCTCCCATGATTATCACCATGCCTTTCTGACATGCTCCAATTATTTCTTCCTTTATGTTCAACTCTACCCTGGTTACGCAAAGGGGGCCTGTACACATCTCCCACAAGTGACTTCTTGCCTTTACCATTTCTCATCTCTACCCAAACCGTTTCCACATCCTGGTTTCCTGAACTTAGATCACCCCTTTCAGTTGTGCTAATACCATTAACTAACAGAGCCATCCCTCCACCTTTTACTCCCTGTCCTTCCTAAATATCTTGTACCCTTCAATATTCAGGTCCCAATCCATGTCCTCCTGCAACCATGCTTCCGTAATGGCTATCAAATCATAATTATTTATTTCTATGTGCGCTCTTGAGGAAGGATGTGAAGGCATTGTAGAGAGTACAGAGGAGATTCACAGGAATGATTACCAGGATGAAGAACTGTATCTATGAGGATAGATTGGAGAGGTTGGGACTGTTTTCCTTGGAGAAAAGAAGGCTGAGAGGAGACTTGGCAGAGGTATTCGAGACTCTGAGGGGTATGGACAGGGTAAATAGGGAGAAACTGTTCCCACTCAACAGAACAACAAGAACTAAAGGGCACAGATTGAAAATAATTGGCAAAAAGAATAAATGTAATGTGAGGAAAAATTTTTTCACCCAGAGGGTGTTTGGAGTCTGGAACAAACTTCCTGAGATGGTGGTGGAGGCAGATTCAATCGAGGCATTCAAAAGGGAATTGGATTGCTACCTGAAAAGAGAACGTGCAAAGTTATAGGGATTAGGCAGAGGAGTGGGACTAGGTGGGATGCTTTTTCAGAGTGCCAGTGCAGACTCAATGGGCCAGATGGGCTTCCTTCTGCCCTGTGATACTATGGACTGGAGCCCTTCTTTCCCTCCCCTATCCCTCGCCCCCAAAAATACTCCTCTGTTTGCATGAAAAGAAATAGTCACAGCAGGTTGTCCTGTGTTTTAATGAAAATATCTAGTTTCTTACCTGTCACTCTTGGTGATGTCACCATCAGAGAGCGTTGCCATGAGAATCAATGGAAGCTCCTATTTCATGTCGCCTTGAGAGCAGCTCACTTGTTGAACAAAGTGTTCTCCCTTGCCCTTCCTTTGCCCCTGGAGGCAGTTGGCAGGTTGAGAGGGAAGGAATGCCTAAGAACATTGGGGTATTTTGCAACTTTGATGCCTGGGCAGCAAACTGGAAGAGCAAAACCGCCGCCCCCAGTTTTCATACCATTGAAATTGGGTGCAGACACGATGGACCGAATGGCCTCCTCCTGCACTGTAAGGATTCTGTGGGTTGTACAATGGTTGAGCAATGTGTTGTGCCATATACTGGCTAGACAATGCACCAACAGATGTAGCCACTATTGTGATGTGGGAAAATTCACTAACCACATATTGTCCCACAAACAGCAATGAAATAATGTTTTAATTATGTTGTTTGAGGGTTGAATGTTGGCTGGGACAGTGGGAGAACTCATGGATGCAGTTCAAACAAGATCAAGGAAACCGCCTGCTGATCACCACTTCCTGCACCTCTCTCAACTATTCAGTCAACACTCATCCATATTGAATACTGTTTGGAGCAAGCTCTGAGGGCATAAGGGCACAGAGTATATTTGGGATATAGAAAGATAGAAAATAGGAGCAGGAGTAGGCCATTATGATCATGGCTGATCATCCAACTCAATAGCCTGCTCCCGCTTTCTCCCCATATCCTTTGATCCCCCCAAGAGCTATATCTAACTCCTTCTTGAAAAAGTACAATGTTTTGGCATCAACTACTTTCTGTGGTAGCGAATTCCACAGGCTCACCACTCTCTGGGTGAAGAAATTTCTCCTTATTTCAGTCCTAAACGGTCTAACCCATATCCTCAGTCTGTGACCCCTGGTTCTGGACTCCCCCATCCTTCCTGCATCAACCCTGTCTAGTCCTGTTAGAATTTTATAGGTTTCAATGAGATTCCCCCCTCATTCTTCTGAACTCCAGCGAAAATAACCCAAACCTACTCAATCTCTCCTCACATGTCAGTCCCACCATCCCAGGGATCAGTCTGGTCTTCAGGTAGAACTTCAGTGTCCACCAGCAAGAGTGGCAAAATATTGCTGTCACTGATTGAGCTGGCTCGCTCTTGTCAGACATATCTGTCATCCTGCACTTGCAACAATTGGTGAAGGAACCAGCATAAGAGGAACTCATCTCACTGACGTACCTGTTGCAGACACGTCTATGCACAATAGCATTGGCACTCCTTGTGAAGGCTAAATTTAATTTCCAAAGTGGGGATATCCTCCATCATGTAGTGTGGTATAACCACCATGTAAAGTGTTATAGACTAAGGACAGACCTGGCAACCCAAAATTTGGTAGCTATGAGGTGCCATGGGCCATCAGAAGTAGCAGAATTATGAGCCATTGCAAAAACCAGGACACCAATCCTGGTTAAGTGCGCGCCAGGAGCAGAGCCAGGCATACCTTACAATGGAGTATAAATGTAGTACAACACTACTCGGATCCTAGATAACATTCAGGCTTGGGCTGACATGGGGCAGGTAACATTTGCGCTACATACAGCGTCACTGGCTAGGCCAGCATTTATTGCCCATCCATAATTGCCCTTGAGAAAGGTGGTGGTGAGCTGTCTTCTCAAGGGCAATCAGTGATGGGCAATAAATGCTGGCCTAGCCAGTGATGCCCACATCCTGAGAAAGAAAAATAAAAAATAAAGTAACATAAATGCTAGGTAATGACAATTCTCGAGATCCAAATCTTGTTCTTTACCAGTTTATTTTGAACTCAAATTGTGTGCGTTCTTGCGTTCTTTAGTTTGATAGTGTCTGGATTTCTTACTCTTTCTCGGTAAGTAAATTTCATTCTTTGGTGGCTGACATTAGAATCAAGCCTTTGGAACATACCCAAATTTTTTACATTGAATTTTTTTCCATCTCGAGATTAAGGTTCCTACAGTATATCTTTCTAGTAACTACTTCTTTATAGAAGAGTCCACTTTATTAATCCTTATTAATTTCTATGCAAACTGAATCGAGGTGTTTATTAGCCAGGAAAGGCAAAAAGCTCACTTCTTTCATTGTTGCATCTTAGATTGTTTTGCAAAGATTTATCTTGTAATCTCTATACCCAACCTTTTTAGGTAAAAGTGCCTGTGAAAGTCTAGTGTCCTCAAATATTTTAAACGTTCCCAAATTATTATACATCAATATTCCTTTGGTTTTATTTTTTATCCCCTTAGGTGTAATTTCAACACACAACTGTTATTTCAGTAAAATAGTGCATCAATAATCCTTTCGTCATTTCTTTGGTAGAGGCAAATAAATTCTTTGTCGTGCATATGGATTAGAGTTTTGCTGTTTAAATATTGCTGCCAGTTGAAAGTACTGATGGTGATTCATGATTTTAGGGCTCTTAGTTATTAATTGTGGGACACAGCAGATTTGAAAATATAATCTCATCTTGAACTGTAGTTTCGCATAGTAGATGTTGCCGTGAAGCCATTATATGACCCACAAAGTTTTGAGCCACAAGCTGACACCCCAAGGACAAAATAAATTGGCTGAGTGTTGTGTTCTCTACAGGTCATTATGCAGGGGCGCGGCATAGCATTACCAGGCCAGATGGGCCGAGGACGCATGATGCAACATAAACAGAATCTGCGAGTGGTGGAATGCAGACCTCAACCATGTGTGGTGTCAATTGAAGGGCTTTCTTCTTCAACCACTGATTTTCAGTTAAAAAACCTGCTGATGTCTGTTGGACCTATTCAGGTAGGTGACCCCTTGCATGCATTTTTTAGCACACTTTATTGTAAGGCTTTTTTAAAGCAATTTTGATCTAAGATGTCTCATTTAATCCATGAATCTAAAGTTCTACTGAAGTGTACTAGATGTTTTTATAATTGGTGAATATTACCTTGTTGGATTAAATGGTAATGAGCGGTCACTATCAAATGAAATTGTAGCATCTGTAGTATATTTCATGATATGCAAGATTTGCATTAGCATGCAGCTTTTTACATTGATTGCCGTTTTCTCTAAAGCACAGATGGCAGTGGCTTGTCCTAGCTTGTCACCCTTGTTGACAGAGGTGTCTATTTGGACGTGGATTGCTGTGCATCTCCAAAATTCCGCTCAATAATCTCCCTTAATTCTTTGCACTTTGCTTTCTCCTTTGTCTTGCAGTCTTTGCCCTTGGTTACCTTTTCAGCTCAACAGGCTTCTCTGGTAGTTCTGTAACGCTGTGTTTAAAAATATATATGTGTATATATATATATATATATATATATATATTTAGTTCCTGCTATAACCAGCTTTCATATTGTACACTGCATTCTAAAGTAAATAGAACAAATTTTTGAAAAACATTAAGCACATTTTATAATACATTAATAAAATGTTTTTTGTCGTCATCTATATACAATGGAGTACTGCCAGTTAGAGTACATTTGCACTAAGTATAATGCCAGCGTGAAGCAACATTACTTTGCACTAGTACTAACGGTTTGTAGGTTCATCATCACCTTCTCAAGGGCAGTTAGGGATGGGCAACAAATGCTAGCCTTGCCAGTGACACAAACACCCCACGAATGAATAAAAAAAAGTGGAAGAATGGTCTGACCTCATTCTGAAACCAAGCGAGACACTTTCTCCATCCCCCTCTCCTACAACTGAGCCTTGTTGCACTTTGCCCCAGTTTTGTTGGACTCTGACTCAAGATGGCAACTTATCTTTTCAATCAAACTATTGCTCACTTGTCCTAACTCTCACCAACTCTTGGTGCCTATTATTTAATTCATATTGCTTTTTCCTCCTCCAATCCCCTTACCAACTGCCTTGCAACATTTTTCATATTAAATATATTGTATAAATCCAAGTTGCTGTGCCTGTTAAATGAATATTTTTGAAACACTCTGGTATCATTACACAAGTGCTGTATAAATGCAAAAAGAAAAATGCTGCCAGTGCTTTAAATCTGAAATAAAACTAGATGTTGCTGAAAACAGTTCAGCACAATGTGCAATATATGTGCAGAGAGCAAGGTCGGATTAATGTTTCAAGCCTGTTGACCCCCTTGATCAGCCATGATTTTATTGAATGGTGAAGCAGGTTTGAGGGGCTGAATAGCCGACTTTTCCTGTTTCTTATGTTATTTGAACCCCCTGTGGAATGAGTCAGATCTAGCGACAGTTGTTGAGAAAAGAGATGTGACTGAGAATGAATTTTAACGAACGCTATATCAGTGCAAGTTTTTACATAGGATTACATTGCATAGTATGTATTGCATAGTATGTATTGCATAGTATGTATTGCATAGTATGTATTGCACAGGAACAGGCCTTTCGGCCCAACCAGTCCATGCCGGGGTTTGTGCTTCGCTCGAGCAAATTCTCTCTGAAACTAGGGTGAAATTATATGAATTTTTGGATCAATTTTTGTCCAGTTCTATCAAGCCTTCAGATGAACCCATGATACCCTAATAGGTCCACTTTTCAGTTGATAAGAGCCCAGTTTTCCCCAATGAATCTTAAAAAGCTGGATGTACTTGGAGAAAGTAGCTTGAAAATATTTTAGTCTTGTCTTGGGAAAATTTTAGGCATGGATGTACTGTGTAAAAAAAAAAAATTGAAGAATCTATTGTGTTCCAGACTCAGAGCTCTAGATAGATGGGTAGCTTTTTTTCCCCATTACATTTTTAAGTGGCATTTTCAAGAAGCATTGACAGGTCTGATCGTTGAATGGGAGCACAAAGGCTTGGAGAAAATTTATTGGGATTCCAATTGGAAAGAGATGACCTCTGGATGATGCATCCTTCAGCAATCCTGATTTAGTAGCAGTGGTTAATTGTGTTTAAAATTCTGAGTTTTAGGCAACAGACTTAATTGGGAGAGAGTTCTACTAGCAGGAAAAGCAGTGTGTGCATGAATTCTCTGAACTTTTGAGATCAATACAGAACGCTGGTGTGCAGCTGCAGCAACTCTGACTTAAATACGGAGGGTTGGCTTGCAGATCAGCATTGTTTCTTCTACTGTTCTAACATTAATCTTCATCCTGTAATATTCCTGGGCTGCTATCATTCGATAATGCTACTTGACAGGCCTGCTTGGTTTAGAGTTGCTCTTCTGACAAATGGACCATTATTCTGGATTTGTCAGTGATGTTAGTTATCTAGGGACAATATTGAGTAATTTCTCAATGTCTAACAGGACTAGTTAGTCAAGAAGGATGTTTGGATACAGTCCCAAAGACACATTTCACCAAGACCAGCCAAGTTCTAAGAGTTCCCCTTACCATTGCATCATTACTTTCTCTGCATGGTTTAAATGTTCTCTTCCAGTCCTCAATTTAGCTTTGTTATTTCTTGATTGATGACTGCATTAGCCTCTTCGAACATTTTCTGCAGTCTGTGTTGAGATGCATTATAGATCTTATTGCAGTTCCAAATGCATACACCATCTTCACTTGGTGTTGATGGTACTGCTTTAAACGTATTAAATGTCTTAATATTTTGTGCATTTTAGTACTTGCCTGCTTTTTAAAATTCATTTTTTTATGACGGCATCCAATCAACATCTCAGTTTGCAACATAAACAGGAAGATGTTCGAACTGTAGAGGCGTGAATTTATTACAAGACATTGTAGCATAGGTTGACCTGATCGAATGTATTAAATATATTAGCTGCTCCAATCAGTATTTTTCCCTGTTTGCAACTTGATTTTTAATTATTCCCTCTTGCAGACTAGAAATAGTTGGCCAAAAGTAACCCCGAAATTTACCTGAACCAGGCTTACAGAAATCAACTGTTATTGCCTTTCAGCCACTCCATCCACACCTGAGAAAGGCGGTCAATTCAAATGATATATATTTATTAGCCCTTTTTAAACAGCATTTGGTTCATATTACTAATATTTATTTACAGTAAAACTTGTCAGCCTGCATTGCATGCAAAATCTAATATCATTAGATTTAAATGATTAACCTGTTAATTCTAAAATTTAAAATATTAAAATAATCAGTTATTGTTGATAAAAATTTAGACACCAACATAAGTTTTATGGCTTACATCAGTCGTGGCTAATTTGCAAAATGACTCCAATTGTTGATGAAAGAGACACCTGTGAAGTGGATTTCTCCACAGTTTAAAAACTCAGTTAAAATATTTGACTGAACAAAATATTTTGCATGAACAGAAGTACCTTTTTCTTTATTAAATCTGGTTTGAATATTTTTGTTTTCAGGCCCCAAGACTTTTCACTGACTGTTTCATGTGACCTGCCTTTTTCAGTGTTCTTCAGACCAAGTGGACATTATTAAGCCACAAATTTAAGCACCTGATACTTGTATTGAGAAAGTTTAGAAATTTGAATTCTGTTCTGCATGTCATGTAACCATGGGAGCTGATATGATCAGCACTGAGGAATTTATACTTCGGTGAAATCTGAGCACATCTGTGCAGCATTAGTTCTGAATTTGTGAAGGCCACTGGTAATTTCTGCTGGACACATTTTCTCCCAGTGTTTATAGGGATCTGTTTTGATTCCTGCTTTCTTGTCTGAGCACTACACAGCAATTTTTTGTTGCCGTCTCCATCATCTGGTTAATCTATTAATTATGAAATAAATCCTTCAAACCCATTCATTATTGTTGGTTATTGGTTGATCTGCCCATGAATTAAACAGTAAATACAGTTTAACAAATAAATTTGGTATTTGCATTTAAACTGCTTATTGAAATATCTGCATTAACCAGAGTCAAAATGTTAATTATTGAGAGTATTTTTTTTCCAGTGAGGCTGCAACTAATAAATATTAACATATGAAAATTGCTTGCAAAATCAAAATTATTGTGTTTGGGGTGTGTGTACGTGTTAGGCATTTGCTGCAGTTTGATTGTTTGATTATTTGACATGCCACGATGGGTTGTATGTAAATGCGCCTGCGTGCACTTCTTGAAACTGTTCTTTATAAATACATTGACAGTTTGTTGCGATTATCATTTGGGACACCATATTCCCACTATGTTCTCATTGTTCAGGTCCTCTTAAAATGACCTAACTACTTAGATTACAATGTGACCATTCAGTCTATCCTGCCTGCACTGGCCCTTGGTTAGAAAAGTCCAAAACTGATTCCGCTGCTGTGCGCACTCCCCATGACCCAGTGTCTTTAAATGTTTGTCTACTTTTCCCATTAAAGGTGTAATGCCTCAACTACACTCTGACAAGACATTCCATTTTCAGCCAAGTTTTTCCAGAAGGGCATTTTTCCTTATTCCTCACCTCACTCTCTTAGTGACTATTTTAAATGTTTGACATCTCATGATGGATTCCTCGACAAGAAGAATAGTTTCTTCTCTGTTCATCCGATCAAAATCTTTCATAATTTTTAATCCTTTATTGTATCTCCCAGCATTCTTTGTTTCAATGTCCTAATGAAGAAACAAAAATTAATAAAAATGCATTTCTGTAGACATCTCAAGTTGCTTCACAGCCAGTGTCTTTGAAGTGTAGCGACTATTGTGTAGGCAAATTGAATAGTATTTTATGTACAGCCATTCCCAACAAACAACAACATGCTAAATAACCAGTTTGTCAGTTCTGGTAGTGTTGGTTGAGGTCAGCCAAGAAATCAGCTCCTCTTCAAATAGTGCTGTGGGATGTTTTACGTCCACTTACAAGCAAACTTATGCCTGCTAATTATCCACTCACTCTCCAGTTAATATAGTTGCTCCCATGTTTCTTCATCAAAATCCTTCAATTGTGAACTTTTATCTCTACATAGCTGCCCTTCCTCTAATGAAAAGAGTCTCAGTTTCTCTAATCTCTAATAACTGAAGACATTCATTTTTGATATCATCTCTGTAAATGTTTGATGCATCACCCTTGGCCTTAAAACAAGACAGCCAAAATAAGACACTATATTCTAACAGTAGCCAAACCAATTATATTTTTGTACTTTATACACCTGCTTATAAAAGCAAGAATCCACATGACTTATGGTGTTTTTAAAATTAATCACTTTGCATTTTTCAGTCAAAAATTAATTTCATATATCCAGTCAACCTAGTAATCTGTCTTCCTGAAACTTCCTTAACTATGCTCCCTATTTATCTGTCCCCTGTATTCCGTCAGTCATTTTTCATACTCAGCCTTCTAAACTCCCCCTGTTCTTAAGTTGTTGATAAAAGTCAGATATGAGATAGTAGAAGCTCTAATCATCGTTTTCAGTCCTCAAATATGCAAGTTGTACAGTTCGACCACCTGATGCTTTTTTTTATTCGTTCATGGGATGTGGGCATTGCTGGCTAGGCCAGCATTTATTGCTCATCCCTAATTGCCCTTGTTCAGAGAGCATTTAAGAGCCAACCACATTGCTGTGGGTCTGGAGTCACATGTAGGCCATACCAGGTAAGGACAGCAGATTTCCTTCCCTAAGGGACATTAGTGAACCAGATGGATTTTTATGACAGTCGGCAATGGTTTTGTGGTCATCATCAGACTTTCAGTTCAGGATTTTGACCCAGTGACAGTGAAAGAACGGCGATATATTTCCAAGTCAGGATGGTGAGTGACTTGGAGGGGAACTTCCAGGTGGTGATGTTTCCATCTATCTGCAGCCCTTGTCCTTCTAGATGGTAGTGGTCGTGGGTTTGGAAGGTGCTGTCGAAGGAGCCTTGGTGAAGTCCTGCAGTGCATCTTGTAGATTGTACACACTGCTGCCGCTGTACGTCGGTGATGAAGGAAATTAATGTGGATGTGGTGCCAATCAAGTGGGCTACTTTGTCCTGGATGGTGTTGAGCTTCTTGAATGTCGTGGGAGCTGCACTCATCCAGGCAAGTGAGGAGCAGAAAGACCTGAGTGTATATGTGCATAGATCATTGAAGGTGGCAGGACAGGTGGAGAGAGCAGTTAATAAAACATATAGTATCCTAGACTTTATTAATAGGGGCATAGAGTACAAGAGCAAGGAAGTTATGCTGAATTTATATAAGACATTTGTTAGACCTCAGCTGGAATATTGTGTACAGTTCTGGGCACCATATCATAGGAAGGATGTGAACACATTGGAGAGAGTGCAGAAGAGGTTTCCAAGAATGGTTCCAGGGATGAGAAACTTCAGTTACGAAGATAGATTGGAGAAGTTGGGACTGTTATCTTGGAGAGAAGAAGGCTAAGAGGAGGTTTGATAGAGATGTTCAAACTCATGAGGGGGCTGAACAGAGTAGATAGGGAGAAGCTGTTCCCGCTTGTAAAAGGGTCAAGAATGAGTGATTTGCAAAAGAAGCAAATGCGACGTGAGAGAGAACTTTTCCACACGAGTGGTTCGGGTCTGGAATGCACTGCCTGGAAGTGTGGCAGAGGCAGATTCAATCGAGGCATTTAAGAAGGCATAAGATGATTATTTGAATAGAAACAATGTGCAGGGGTATGGAGAGAAGGCAGGGCAATGGCACAAGGCCACAATGCTCATTTGGAGAGCTGGTGCGCACACGGTGGGCAGAATGGCCTCTTTCCGTACTGTTAAAATTCTGTGATTCTATTCTATCACAGTCCTGACTTGTGCCTTGTAGATGGTAGACAGGCTTTGGGGAGTCAGGAGTTGGGTTACTTGCTGCAGGATTCTGAGCCCCTGACCTGCTCTTGTAGCCACAGTATTTATATGGCTAGTCTAGTATAGTTTCTGGTCAATGGTAACCCCCTAGGATGTTGATAGTGGGGGATTCATGTGCAACTTTTAGGGAAAACACTCTACACAACAGACATGTAAAGTACATTTACATGTAAATCTGCTTAACACCTGCCACCATTCACTGTGAAACTTTATAGCCTTTCTGTCTCACCAAAGTTTGGAATTCTGCCAGGAATTTACCAAACACAGTTCATGTTAGTGCAACTTCTGGTACTTCAGTCAGCAGTTGTGATTGGCATCCTAAGTTCAGATGAGATCGTCTGCACTTTTGATGGCTGAACAAGCCAATTCTGGAAAGACAGTGTCTGCCACAAGTGTCACACATGAAGTTGTCCCTTGTCCAGTGGTGCAGGATGACCTGTGCTGACACCTTGTTTGCAGGACTAACATCTGCTTTGGAGTTTCTGAATCCACATGTCGTTGTGGTGGCGAATTCCTGCCCACAGCTGGTAACCCCATTGGCATCGATCATCAGCTAGAGTTTCCCAGTTGTCATGATTGATGTTGAGGGCTTTCATGCCTCTACTGACAGCATCCTTGAATCAGAGCTTTGGGTGCCCTGCTGGTTGCTTGGCACGAGCTAGCTCCCTGAATAACATACCCTTGGGGATATGGCTGAGGATGTTGATTCGCTGTACGAGACTTGCCAGACCCACCCCCTACATCCAGTGGATGGTTGGGTGCCGCTTGCCCTTCTGCCATGACATGACCTGTTAGAGTTGCTTGTTATTGCTTGGCTGGCTTTCTTATGCTGACAGGTCAGATTGGTCAAGCTGACCACAGTGCCAGCTCCCCCTTCCATTTGAATGTTTCCATGGTGCTGAAGTTTACGTTTTCACCCGTGTGACACAATTTTAGCTGGTAACTAATAAGAACTAATCAATGAAGTAATAATGATAAAAAACACTTGCGCTCTGCTTTTTATTTTATGAACAAAAAGACTGAAATACACATGGTTATGCTGTACGGTGAGTATTGAAATGACATGACCAATGATGCTCTCTGTTATGCATTTTTATTTACAAATGCATTTTGCCATATCTGAAATCTGTGGCACCTATAACTAGTGCCTGAAGTATTGAACAACACTGATGCAAAGAATGAAAAGTCCACAGTCCATAGATTCACCCAGGATGGTGTTTTGGCTGGGAAATCAGAGTAATGGGGAGAGATGTGATTCTGGGACTATTTCCAATGGGGCAGAGAAGGCCAAGGCAATTTAATAGATGTCTTTGAAAATATGAAACGTTTTGATGGGGTAAATTGGGAAGAACTGTTTCCTCTGGAGCATTAGTGATGAGGCGTCATCAATTTAAAAATTGTCACAATGAGTAGAGATTTCTTTAGAGGATTTTTGGAACATAGAATGCTTTGCCATAGGGTGCAGTTGAAAGAGAGACCGGGGAAAATTTGATAGATATTTGTAGCAGATCATGATACATGGCTGTGGTTCTGTGATATTCTCCCTGTGTGTTCTATTCATAATTTGAAGTTCTTTGTTTCAAAATTACCCAGTGATTTGAATTTTTAAGCATTAAATTATTCGTTCTTCTGTTTAATTTGAATTACTGGATAAATCAAATTTTTAATGCACAAAAAGGGCATTGCATTAATAAGAATAAATTGTATTTAGTTAATGTCTTGTAAAAAGAACACTTCATTTTTACTTCATTCCCTCTCCCTTTTCTTTCTTTTTTCATTCTCCATCCCTCTTCTGTTTTCAATGTGACCCTAATTAGGTGTTAATATGTGCAGGAACAGCATTGGGTTTCTGCCAGGATTTGTTCAAGGGACGGATAACACCAATCTTTCCAGTTAGGTAGGACGTACTGTGTGTAACTTCACAGGAAGCTGATTGCTGAATCTTAGAGTGAATAATTTACCTTTAATAATTTGTTTTTGTAACTGAGAATGCTTCTAGGTTTATGTCTCCAGTTACTTCTTCAAAAAAAGATTCCCCTTGCTACACACATACAGAATGATCAATTATGTTTTTTAATTGCACAAACTTGAAGGGGAAGCTTTTGTCATAAAGCCAACATTTAGTAAATTCTATCAAATAGTATTGTATTACTAAACTCTTCAATAACCTGCAGATTTTGTATCAACAGTTGTGCATGGCTCCCTCATTAACACACACTGTATGAAATGCCTTTTACATAATGTACCTTTTTGTATGGCCTTCAACTGCTTCCTTAAGAAGTCCAGCTCATTCTTAATTATCCTGCTTGACTAATGAAAGGAAACAGATCTGTCAGTGGCGGCTTACTTTGCCATAGCATAATTTCAAGTAATATATCACATTTTAACCAAGTCTTTTGGCGTTGTTTCTTCCAAAAGTAGATGAGCATCATTTTTGATATTGATTAAAGGAAAAAGTTGGAGAATCTATTTAATATGTTCAATTTTCAGAGCACCTCCTCACTGCAGTCCATGAGAGCAATGTGCTCATTACTGTACGGGAGCAGTAATCTTAATGTATTTCTTGCATGTTTTCTCTCTCCTTAGTGTGGCTTTATACTGTTACTCTACTGTGCGCCGAAGTTATTAATTCTGTTTCATAGCAACCATTCTCACTTTTATCTTCCCACATTAGTTGAGAGTGTTCCAGGGAATAGAGCTGAGGTAGCTCTGCTAGCAATGTTTAAGCAATGGAGATGGGAGTGGGGGTTACATTAAAAGCTAGTCAGAAGACTTGGAGGAGATGTGAGCCTGAAGGAGTTTGCTGAGATGAGGTGAAGCAAATCCAGTAGGATTTGAAGATTTAAAATTTAAGTTAGCGGACAGGGAGTCAATGAGACAAGGCAGTGGACAAGTGGGAATTAGTGTGGGACAGGATTTGGACAGCAGAGTTTTGTATAGGTTGGAGTCTATTACTGGTGGAGGCCGAGAGTTCAGCAATGAATGTGCTGGAGTAACAGTGAAGCTCAGTTCTGCATTGAATAGAATGCCAAGGCTTTGCAACTGTCTGAGCCTGGCATAGTTTTCAGGGAAGGCAGTGGAATTGATGGGGTTCGGGAGCAAAGTTTAGAGAGCTGAAATTAAACTGGTTTTGGCTTTCCCAATGTTCAGCATGATGTTGAACAGGCAGGCTGACACCAAAGAGATGGTACAGCTATGTATATATGGAAATTGATGTTGTGTTTGTAAATGATAACACTTGATGGGTAACATGTAGAAGAGGAGGTGGCCAGCATAGATCCTTGAGGGACTTTGGAGGTGATGATGCTAGGGTGGAAATGAGAGTCTTCGCTGGAAATAAAATTGTCTGTTCAGTTTCAAGACCTGAAAGAAGAAAAACTTCCTTCTACTGAATATATGCAAAATTAAGCGTGTTCTGTCTGACTCTGGTCAGCAGCTCTGTGCCAAGTGTTAATTCTACAAAACTCCAGAAAGCCGCAACCTACATTAAGCCTCTCACACTTCCAGTACCCATGTCCAAGCTCCACCACCTTCCCATGCTCCAACATGTAGATTTGCAGTTTTTACCCTTGATTCCAAATGTTTCCATGCTTTACTTGCCCTATTTATGTGATCACCTCCTGTCTTGCATCTATGAACTTATACTCCACTCCTTTAACCCTGAATTTCTCACCCCTTACTCCTACTTCTCCACCATTAACAACTTTAACAACTGGCTTATTCGGACACAATTTATGTCCTGGTGGCACTCTCTGTTACCTCCATGTTGCTCTGTTAACAGACGACCTCTCAAAGACTTGCAACCAGCTTCCAGTTTGTTTTTTGCCTTTTCCTATGCTCACCATATTCTTTTCCTCCTCATTGTGGAATGCTCTGATACATTCTGCCTTTGAGTCATGCTATCTTAAGTGTAACCTGTTGAGTCCAAAATATAAGGTATTAAATATCCTTTGGACTGCAAAGATATCCCTTCCTGAAAATGAAGCCACTTTAGATAAATTAATTTCTGAGACTTTGTCACAACAACATAACTTTGGTATTTTGGGGACAAATGGTACACATTTGTTAAAAGCAGTGGTTCTGTTGATTTAACCACTGAATTCCTTATTACATACGATTACGAATCACTTATTCTTTGATGTATGGCTTCATGTTGAAAAAAGATTTGGATTATTTTAAGAGGAGAGAAAAAATAGCAGTCACAGAACATCTTTAAGCAGATTTGTTGCTGTAATATAAAAAAGCGTTTGGGGGAATTATATGTTGCTTGTGCAGTTTTTTTTAATGGAACTTTTAAGTTCATCTGTCAGCCAAAGCTATCACATATAACCTATGAGTTACTTTCCTTGTCTCACAGACAGCATAACGCTCATTTGGTATAACCTGAAAGGAGGTGTTCCCTGATATGCCTTTAGGTTTACTGTCAAAATGTCTTTCACAGAAAGGTCTCCAGGTCACTCTACTAACTAACTCAAAAGTAGTTGCATTCAATTGAAAAAAAATTCTAAAATGCTAATGGCAGCAGAAGAAAGCTGTCGATATTCTGTTCCCACTTTGGTAATTTAATGAGCACTGAGTGTCAGGCCTAATGCCTCTACTAATTACCCAGCACTAAATGAAAGACTGAATGGGTAGTTAGGAACTCATATACTGCAGTAAAGTACCTCTAGTTCATAAAACGGAATAAAATATGCAAATAAGGCAATTGAATAAGAAAATGACTGAGGATTGGTAGCCCTGAGTGAGTAATGCAAACTCGCTTTTGGTGAAAGTCCGTATAACGAGCTCCCCTGGTGGCTTAGTGAGTTTATCCAGTGAGTCGCTGAGCTACATGGACCAGGAAGATCAAACCAGCTTTTCACAAGCCCCAAAATCATCCTTAGTATGTAAGACAAGGAAGAGGAAGTTGCCTCTTCTGTCTGGCTGAATACCTCATCTGCAGTTATTTTCGAAGACTACCCATGACAACTGGCTGTTTCTGTATGACACTGGTTAAAAGACTGGTGCCACTGGAACCATACTTGTTTAGTTAACAAACAAAATATGGCTGGGCTACGTCAAGTGTTATCAGGCAATGCTTTCCTTTGTCAAAACTACCCACTACTCTTTCCCCACCTCCCTAGTGTATTGGTTTAAATCCTTTGCCACTGCTCTGTTTACAGTATGTTCAAGGTGTAGCTTTGAATTAAGTGAAAGCTATCCCTTTGGAATAGCCTTCCCTTTTTCCAGAAATGTGAATTCATTTCTGCGGTCAGTCTTGCAGCCTTGCATTAATTTCATTGACTTTTCAGCAACTCTTCCCCTTCACGTGTCTAGCATATGGCACAGGAAACGACCTGGACACAATTACACCTTTTAGACCTTGTTCATCAATCTAGTGCTGCTTAACTTCTCTTCAGAACTGGAAATGTACCAATGTGGATCATGACTTAGCACTGTTAACTCCCCCTTTCTAGAAGTTTTTACACCAGCTCCATTCCTTAACTCTGGCATCATGGAGGAAAAATGCCATTTGTAATTCCTAGCCATGACTGCAAAAGAGCTATCTATGTCTCTGACTCTTAAAAATCCCCAACTAGTACCACTCTCCTATTATTGTAGCTTACCAGTCGCTGATTGCTTTGGATCCTTCCTTGCTCCATTGTGCTATGATGTGGCTCAGGATTCCCCTCTATTGAGTCTTTTTAAATTACAGGATGTGGGCATCGCTGGCTAGGCCAGCATTTATTGCCCATCCCTAATTGCCCTTGGGAAGGTAGTGGTGAGCTGCCGCCTCGAACCGCTGCAGTCCCTGTGGTGTAGGTACACCCACAGTGCTGTTAGTGAGGGAGTTCCAGGATTTTGACCCAGCGACAGTGAAAGAACAGCAATATATTTCCAAAGTCAGGATGGTGAGTGGGTTGGAGGGGAACTTCCAAGTGGTGGTGTTCCCATGTATTTGCTGCCCTTGTCCTTCTAGATGGTAGTGGACGTGGGTTTGGAAGGTGCTTCCTAAAGAGTCTTGGTGAGTTCCTGCAGTACATCTTGTAGATGCACTTGTAGACTGTTGCCATTGTTTGTCTGTGGTGGAGGGAATGAATTGTTTGTGGGGTGCCAATCAAACGGGGGCTGCTTTGTCCTGGATGGTGTGAAGCTGCTTGTTGTTGGAGCTGCACTCATCTAGGCAAGCAGAGAGTATTCCATCACACTTCTGACTTGTGCCTTGTAGATGGTGGACAGGCTTTGGGGAGTCAGGAGGTGAGTTACTCGCTGCAGGATTCCTAACCTCTGTCCTGCTCTTGTGGGCACAGTATTTATATGGCTTGTCTAATTCAGTTTTTGGCCAATGGTACCCTCCAGGATATTGGTAGTGGGGGTTTCAGGTCATAGGTTGATCGTTAGATTCTCTCTTGTTGGAAATGGTCATTGCCTGGCACTTGCATGCACAAATGTTACTTGCCACTTTTCAGCCCAAGCCTGGATATTGTCCAGGTCTTGCTGCATTTGGACATGACTGTTTCAGTATCTGAGGAGGCACGAATGGTGCTGCAAATTGTGCAATCATCAGTGAACATCCCCACTTCTAACCTTATGATGGATGGAAGGTCATTGATGAAGCAGTTGAAGATGGTTGGGCCTAGGACACTACCCTGAGGAACTCCTGAATTGATGTCCTGGAACTGAGATGATAGATCTCAAGCACAACCATCTTCCTTTGTGCTATGTTTGACTCCAACCAGTGGAGAGTTTTTACCCTGATTCTTGTTGCTAATTATCCATTTGGCATTGGAACTCAGATGTTCCCTGAACCTGTGGGTCCCATCTTCTTCTGCTGCCCTTGCAGATGGGCATCTCCTTCTCTCTTTCTACACTGTCTCTGTGTCTTGAAATGTATAGCTCTGCCTTTTAGGTTGTCACATTCTGCGGAGTCCGATCTTCAAGTTCCTTATTCTCTCTGCTGTGGAGTGTGGCCAGTTGCTACTCAGGCAGAGATTTTGCTTCGTAAACCCAATTTTCTATCGCTGTGTGCAAACGAACAAGCCCTGGAAACATTAAATCCATGATGCCTGACATATCACACATCACATAAAGGTTTTCTAGACTGTCTTTATGCTTAACTTTAAAAAGTGTAACACGGTTTCTCCCACAAGCACCAAAGTTCACTTATTTCACACAAGAGTTAAATATAGAAAAGTGCATCATTTATCCCAAGCACCTTAACTACAAACTTCAACTGAGGATAATCCTGGCCAATCTAATGCCAAAGTCCACCTAATTACATTTTTCGTAACCAATTAATTACCTATTAGTTCCTCAAACAAGCTCACAGGAGACGAAAAAACTTTAAATGAACCCTGATATTGAACAGCTAAATGTAATAAACTCCAATTATATATAAATGAGCACATCAGTATTTACGTCCCAATCTCTCTCTCTCTCTGAGGATGAATTCCGCACACTTTACAGTTTACTCAGCCCTTCACAAGGTGATTATAGATATCTTTCACGGTATTGTTTAGTACTTTTAACCTCTCAGTGGTTTATAAGTAATGGATTGTATTCACAACGTGTTCGACTTGGGTGGGGGGGGAGCTTGTAGGTGGTGGTATTCCCATGAGCCTGCTGCCCTTGTTCTTCTAGATGATGGTGGTCGTGGGTTAGGAAGGTGCTGTTAAAGGAGTCTTGGCGAGTTGTTGCAGTTCATCTTGTATATGGTACTATTGCCACTGTGCACCAGTAGTGGACAGGGTGCCAATCAAGCGGGCTTTGTCTTGTCCTTAAGATGTTGCTTTGGTTGTCATACTGTGCTGTTCTGTTTACATTTATTATTCCAGTAGCTTTGGATGAAGATAACAACATTGATTTGAAGGTGTACTAGATTGGGTGCTCCAATTCATATAATGCTTAGTAATAACAAACATTGCATTCTGACACTGGTTCTGCCATCAATCATCTTGTTCAGTTCTCTCTGCTTCCTACAGACCTGGTTGCACACCATCTAATTTTATTAGAGGAAATAGCTGTGAACATGGGAATTGAGTAAATGTTAACTGTTTAACTTGCACTGATCTGCATTTATTTTCTAAGTTGTATGTTTGTTTGGAACTGAAGTTTCCAGAGCTTACATACTTCTGACTAGCAACCAAGTCAGCAATGGATGGCAATTGATCTAAACTTATATTGGAAAATTGAGGACTTCCTGGGAATTAGGACTGAGAACTTTTTTTCTGAAGTTGTTGATTAGCAGATTTCTTTAGATTTAAAGAATACTTTCAGGATATACACAATTCTACTGATGGCGTTGAAGCTAAATGTATCACATGACACTTAGCCATTTGGACCACCAATATTGAGCATTAAACTCTAGTCTGCCAATCATTTCAACTAAGGCAGAAATTGAGGTATCATCATTAGCCTTTGAGTATCAGTATTCGAAACCGACTGGATTTCTTTTTCAGCCATCAACTGAGGATGAGGTCAAGATGTACTGTGATGGTACCCTGACCAAAATCAGAAGAACAGTAGTGTACACTGGATGTCTGGCTAGAGGAAATGTTGTGAATGTGGGGTGATGCAAGGTGTGGAGAAAATAAGGGTGGATACGATTGATGTTATGTTAGAAGTGGATCTTAATGATGAATCAGGTGTGAAGTTTGAAGCTGTTTTGTGTCAGACAGGACACTGAAATTGTGCATGATAAGGCTCAACCTGAGTGAGCATCTGTGAAGGGGGTGGAATTTGAAGATGGGGAGGGAAACTTAGAGGCTGAATTTCTGATAGGAGTTGAACAGGATGGCTTTGATCTTTGAATTGAGCTAGAAAAATTTCTGACTCATCCAAAACATAATATCAGGTATTCAAACAATCGATGGTTAAAAAAGTGAGGCATACAAGATGAATAAGGAAAATAACATAAAAACTGAAAAGTTGAAGAGCAACAAATGAAACAAAACAAATTAATAATGAGAGCTCGATGAATGAGTAAAATGTTTTTTTAAGAGCAAATGAACTGAATGAGATGAACTTTATTTTGGATGCTAGTAATTTGACTTGACTACTGTTAACAGCTAATACCAAATTGTAATTACCACAGCTTTATTTATTTAAGTTATATGGGATTTGTGCTGCTGTCATTTTGCTGAGAAGTGAGTAAATATGAACTGCCATATTATGGAATTGCATACTGATATAGCACACATCGTGCCTGTGCTCTTTGGTACAGCTGTGCAATTAGTCCCACTGCCTTGCTCTCTTCCTTTTAGCTCTCTTTAAAACAAAATAATTCTGCAAGCATTTAACCAATTTCCTTTTAAAAGTTACTGTTGAATCTGCTTCCACCACCTTTTTTCCAAAATCACACTACAAAACACCTTCCTTAAGCCTTTTTAAAATGTTATTGCAGGACTTCAAGATGATGCGAGAGCAACGAAAGGCCATTGCAAAATTCAAGGAACCTGCACATGCCTCAGCATTTCAGCAGAAATTCCACAGGTAAATATCCATCACTGCTTTTTTAACTTATTGGTAAGTGAAAATTTCAGAAAATGCACATAGTAAAATGCAGTCAAGTTTAGCAATAAAACATGTAAGCCAATTTCTGTTTGTATAAAATGTAGGTTTTAATTTAATTTGCCTGACAACTTATTTTTCGATTCTTTTATTCTGTTATTGGAAAGTAATATTCTTTGGATATTATTTTGTAAGCTATGCACAAGATAATGATGAGCACTAAAGCTTTTTTGTGCCTGACATTAAAATAAACACTGGAGTTGAGATTTCAACTCCTTTCAACAGGAAGTCAATTCAATACCACCCTTTAATGCTGTAGCTTCAGCCTAAATTGTATGGGCACTTCATTAATAAATGGTAATCAGGTCCTATCTCAGAGCCAATTTTAATTACCTACTATCTAGCACTACCACTGTGGTTGCTCTGACATATAAAACCTGCAGAAGAACAAATGGAGACCCCAAAGGCTCTAGGTATAGGGATATTCTGTCTTGCCTCAAGCCTGTGGGACTCTGTTGAACATACCTCCATGCCCACCTTCACAACTTGACACTGCCCTGGCCTGCCAAGTAGCCACTTTGCATCTACCCTAGCTAGCCATTGAGTTGTTAAGTATTCTCCAGGCCCCTCGAGAGCACTGGGCAAGAAACTTGTCAATTTTTCCAACCAGCTTTTTGCATGAGTTAAAAACAGCACTTGTTTGAAACTTTTATTATTTCTAGACTTGACTTCTCTAAAATGCTCATAGCTGACATCACAAACTCGAATTCGACTAGACTTCTGCTGCCATCATCCATCCCGTACACCGCTACAGTCACTCATTCCCTCACTTCTTACTGAAACTTCATTGCTCCTCATATTCATTCGAAAATCTTTTCATAACTTTGCTTCATCACATCATGATACTTTCCCCACTTACACCGCCTTATAATGACCATAAGACATAGGAGCAGAAATTAGGCCATTCGGCCCATCGAGTCTGCTCCACCATTCAATCATGGCTGATAAGTTTCTCAAACCCATTCGCCCGCCTTCTCCCCGTAACCTTTGATCCCCTTACCAATCAAGAACCTATCTATCTCGGTCTTAAATACACTCAATGACCTGGCCTCCACAGCCTTCTGTGGCAATGAATTCCATAGATTCACCACTCTCTGGCTAAAGAAGTTTCTCCTCATCTCTCTTCTAAAAGGTCTTCCCTTTACTCTGAGGCTGTGCCCTCGGGTCCTAGTCTCTCCTACTAATGGAAACATCTTCCCCTCGTCCACTCTATCCAGGCCTTTCAGTATTCTGTAAGTTTCAATCAGATCCCCCCTCATCCTTCTAAACTCCATCGAGTATAGACCCAGAGTCCTCAAACGTTCCTCATATGTTAAGCCTTTCATTCCTGGGATCATTCTCGTGAACCTCCTCTGGACCCTCCTTCCTGAGATACGGGGCCCAAAATTGCTCTCAATATTCTAAATGTGGTCTGACCAGAGCCTTATAAAGCCTCAGCAGCACATCCCTGCTTTTATATTCTAGTCCTCATGTGAAAGGGCAATAGTGTTAGAGAAATTTGTTAGAGATCTTTGAGGCTGTAACAAACAGGGGTTTCCAAAAGGCTTTTGGTAAGATGGTACATAAAAGGTTGCTGCACAAGGTAAGAGCTTATGTTGGGGGTGATATATTAGCATGAATAGAGGATTGGCTAACATATAGGAAACAGAATCAAAAACAGAAAATGCTGGAAAAACTCAGCAGGTCTAAAAGCATCTGTGGAGAGAAAGACAGAGTTAACGTTTTGAGTCCATATGACTTCTTCAGAGCTAAAGAGAAGTGAAATGTGATGGAATTTATACTTTTAAGGGGGGTGGAGCAGGTGAAGCTGGATAGAAGGCCAGCAATAGATGGAGGCAAAGGAGAGATTGGCAAAGATGTCATGAAGAAAAGGATGAAGGGGTGTTAATGGTAGTGATACTAGCTAAAGGAGGTGCTGATGGTGGCATTAAGGTCAGAAAGCAGAATGTGGTAATAGCAGGACAAGGGTAAGCACTCTGGAAAGAACAACTTGAACAAGTGACAGATGGCCCTAGTGGGGGTGGGGTGGGGGCAGGGGACGGTGGTGGGAAAAAAGATCGAAAATAGGATAAAAAGTGGGGATAAAACAATGAATAAAAATGAAAAAAAAGTGAATAAAACATAGTTTAAAAACAAAAATTAATTTGAAAAAAGGGATAAAAAGGGGTGAGGATGGAGGAGAGAGTTCATGGTCTGATGTTGTTGAACTCAATGTTAAGTCTGGAAGGCTGTAAAGTGTCTAATCGGAAGATGAGGTGCTGTTCCTCCAGTTTGTGTTGGGCTTCACTGGAACATTGCAGCAGACCAAGGATGGACATGTGGGCATGAGAGCAGGATGGTGTGTTGAAATGGCAAGCGACAGGAAGGTCTGGGTCATGCTTGTGGACAGACAGAACACCTTAGGTCTGTCTGCAAACATTTGGCCGAAGGAGTATCATATTGGAAAACGTGAGGTGGTGCACTTCAGCTGGAGGGTTAGAAAAGCAGAATATTATTTAAATGGAGAGGGACCGCAGCATGCTGCAATACAGAGGGATCCGAATGTCCTTGTATGCATGCAGGATAGCAAGTAATTAGGAAGATAAATGGAATGTTGCCTTTTATTGCAAGAGGGATGTACTATAAAGGCAGGAAGTCTTGCAACAACAGTATTTGGCAATGGTGAGACTGCATCTAGAGCACTATGTACATTTTGGTCTCCTTACTTAAGGATGGATATACTTGCATTGGAAGCAGTTCAGAGAAAGTTAATCAGAGTGATACCTGGGATGAAGGGGTTCACAGAATCACGGTGCAGAAGAGGCCCTTCGGCCCATCGAGTCTGCACCGACACGTGAGAAACGCCTGACCTACCTACCTAATCCCATTTACCAGCACTTGGCCCATAGCCTTGAATGTTATGACGTGCCAAGTGCTCATCCAGGTACTTTTTAAAGGATGTGAGGTTACCCACCTCCACCACCCTCCCAGGCAGTGCATTCCAGACCGTCACCACCCTCTGGGTAAAAAAGTTTTTCCTCACATCCCCCCTAAACCTCCTGCCCCCCACCTTGAACTTATGCCCCCTCGTGACTGACCCTTCAACTAAGGGGAACAGCTGCTACCTATCCACCCAGTCCACGCCCCTCATAATCTTGTACACATCAATCACATCGCCCCTCAGTTTTCTCTGCTCCAATGAAAACAACCCAAGTCTATCCAACCTCTCTTCATAACTTAAACGTTTCATCCCAGGCAACATCCTGGTGAATCTCCTCTGCACCCCCTCCAGTGCAATCACATCCTTCCTATAATGTGACGACCAGAACTGCACACAGTATTCCAGCTGTGGCCTCACCAAGGTTCTATACAACTCCAACATGACCTCCCTACTTTTGTAATCTATGCCTCAATTGATAAAGGCAAGTGTCCCATATGCCTTTTTCACCACCCCACTAACATGCTACCCTGCCTTCAGAGATCTATGGACACACACGCCAAGGTCCCTTTGTTCCTCAGAACTTCCTGGTGCCATGCAGTTCATTGAATACTTGCTTGTCAAATTACTCCTTCCAAAATGTATCACCTCACACTTTTCAGGGCTAAATTCCATCTGCCCATTTGACCATCCCGTCTATATCTTCCTGTAGCCCAAGACACTTAACCTCACTGTTAACCACCCGGCCAATCTTTGTGTCGTCCACAAACTTACTAATCCTACCCCCTACATAGTCATCTATGTCGTTTATATAAATGACAAATAATAGGGGACCGAGCACAGATCCCTGTGGTACGCCACTGGACACTGGCTTCCAGTCACTAAAGCATCCTTCTGTCATTACCCTCTGCCTCTTACAACTAAGCCAATTTTGAATCCACCTTATCAAATTACCCTGTATCCCATGAGCCTTTGCCTTCTTTATAAGTCTCCCATGTGGGACCTTGTCAAAGGCTTTGCTGAAATCCATATAAACTACATCAACTGCACTACCCTCATCTACACACCTGGTCACCTCCTCAAAAACTTCAATCAAATTTGTTAGCCATGACCTCCCTCTGACAAAGCCATGCTGACTATCCCTGATCAAACCTTGCCTCTCCAAGTGGAGATAGATACTCCTTCAGAAATTTCTCCAATAGTTTCCCTACCACTGACGTGAGACTCACTGGCCTGTAGTTCCCTGGCTTGTCTCTACAACCCTTCTTAAATAGCGGAACCTATTTATTTTTATAGGCTGTTCTCCAGTCCTCTGGCACCTCCCCTGTGGCCAGAGAGGAATTAAAAATTTGGGTCAGAGCCCCTGCGATCTCCTCCCTTGCCTCCCTCAGCAGTTTGGGACACAAATCATCCGGACCTGGAGATTTGTTCACTTTTAAGCCTGCCAACACCTCCAATACCTTGTCACTCCTTATATCAAATTGATTATGAACCTCGCAGTTTCTCTCCCCGAGTTCGATACCTTCATCCTCATTCTCTTGGGTGAAGATGGACGTGAAGTATTCATTCAACACTCTAGCGATGTCCTCTGGCTCCACCCATAGATTGCCCCCTTGGTCACTTATGGGCCCTACTCTTTCCCTGGTTATCCTCTTCCCATTGATATACTTATAGAATACCTTGTGATTTTCCCTACTTTTACCAGCCAGAGCTTTCTCATATCCCCTCTTTGCTCTCCTAATTGCTTTCTTAAGCTCCACCCTGCACTGTTTGTACTCTACTAATGCCTCTGCTGATTTGCTTCCCTTGTGCCTGCTAAAAGCCCCTCTTTTCCTTCTCATCGTAACCTGAATATCTCTGGTCATCCATGGTTCTCTGGGCCTGTTACACCTTCCTATCACCCTAGAGGGAACATGTTGAGCCTGTACCCTCCCAATTTCCTTTTTGAACACCCCCCCCACTGTTCCTCTGTAAATTTCCCCATAAGTAACTGTTCCCAGTCCACCTTGGCCAGATCCTGCCTTATTTTACTAAAATCCACTCTCCCCCAATCCAAAACATTTTTTTGCAACTTGTCGATTTCTTTGTCCATAACAAACTTAAACTGTACCATGTTGTGGTCGCTATCACTAAAATGCTTGCCCGCCACCACCTCAGCCACCTGTCCGGCTTCATTCCCCAGAATTAGGTCCAGCAATGCACCGTCCCTTGTTGGACCCTCTATATATTGACCTAAAAAGTTCTCCTGTTGTCTTCTGAGGAACAGTTGAGCAGTTTGGGCATATACTCATTGGAGTTTAGAAGAATGAGAGGTGATTTTATTGAAACATATAAAATTCTGAGGGGGCTTTGCAGGAAAAGTGCTGAGGGGATGTTTCCAATCTAAAACAATGAGGCACAATTTTAACAGAAGGTGTCTCCCATTTAAGATGGAAATGAGGAGGAATTTTTTCTGAGGGCATTAGTCTTTGGAATTCTCTTCTCCAGAGAGCAGTGGTGGCTGGGTCATTGAATATATTGAATGCTCAGTTAGACAGATTTCTGATCTACAAGGGAGTCGAGGGTTATGGGGGCAGTCAGGAAAATGGATTTAAGGCCACAATCAGATCAACCAGGACCTTATTGAACGGCGGAGCAGGATTGAAGGGCTGAATGAGCTACTTCACCTGTTTCTTATAGCCTGATGAACATTACGTTACATCACAAAGGTACTTACTTGGTAATAAAGTCCTTTACAGTACACTGAGATTATATCAGTACAAATTTGTTCCTTTTCTTTCAGTTAGTACGACTGTGTATAATTCCTGCCTCTGTTCTATCATTAGCCGCAGAGCTATCAGTTATCATTCCCCTGCACATTTTCTCCCAAACTCCTCATATCACCACGTAATTTCTGAAGGTGGGGAAGATAGCATGAAACTTACTCATTCACGATAAGTTTGTCACCTCGAACTTCCCAATTCTTCAGTGTCTGACCTACCCCTTTGTGAATCAGCTTGGAATCTTTTGCTATGTTAAAGGTACAACATAACTAAGGCATTAAACCCCATAATGTGGAAATACCTGGGCTTTTATCTGTCATTTCATGCTCAAACCATAATGTTAAAAAATAATACCAAATGATCAGGAGTGGTATTTACACTTGTTGATTGTTGAGACTAATTTTACTTGCATTTTTCTAACCCTGGAAACCTTTTGATTATTTTGCGTTGCTTTTTTCTTGCACATTTTGCAGGCACATGATAGATCTGTCTCATATCAATGTGGCACTGATCATGGATGAATGATTATTCATTGATTGAAAACAAAGCTTCATTCTAGTGCAGAAGTTCAGATCAAGTGAAATGAAGATATGAAATGGCAGAACTATCATATGGTGATCAATTTCTAGCCAGTGCATACGCCGTTAAATTGGTGAAACCAAAGGAGTTGGCCCAGGTCCAGTGTGGGATGAAGGATGTGATGCCACTGAAGAAGACTATTTGTACTCTTGTTTCTACATGTTTATTGTTTGTTATCACCAAATGGAACAAAGTCTTTGGCAAAAACACCTCTGTGGATTCAAAATACCACAAAAGAATGACTTAACTGTGAACGGTGACTGAAGTAGGCACTGTAGAAGTAGGACAGCTGCTTATCAAACATAATAGCGGACTTTAATGGTGAATAACACTAGATAATGGTTGCAGCAGACTTCCTTCTTTGCAGGTTTATATTTAGGTGCTAAATATAGGCCCCTTTTAAACTATTTTGTACCTATAGCATGGCGAGCTTCAAAATAGTACATCATTTTGCCCTTCTAAAGTAAGAATTAGCTGAAAGGAACTCAGAATTGCATTGAGAAATGCATGCTGATGACTTTGAATTTCAAATGCAAATTAGCCCATTGTTTTAAATCTCTTTTTGAAAGATGCTTAACCACAAGATTTATAATGCTGGAAAAAAACTTAAAGGCAGTGTATTGGATGGTGGGGGGGTGGGGGGGGTGCCTGTTAGTTGTAGATTGGGATTTTATTTTTGTTTTCTAGCAAAAGCATCACTGAGAAAAAGTTGAAAATAATACCAGTCTGTTCTGTCAGTAAGATGCACATTGTTAGTTTTAATGAAAGGCATCATTTGAAGGAAAAATGACTTGAAATGAAAAATGAGAGACTACAAAAACATTTTCCAAACCCTTCTGATTGTTCAAGCAATGAAACATCAAAAATTATTTAACTTAAAAGATAAAATGTGAAGATTTTCAACCTATTCTAGGCAAAATGATCTTGAAGGCTGAACCTTGTGTTAAATACCCAAAATACCTGATTATCTGGAAAACAGCTATTTATGTTATGTGAGTGGTAGACAACAGTGAGAACTAGTTTAGTGCTACAGTTTGAAGATAGATTCAAATACAGACATTATGTGAGGACTGCCAGAGTAGTAGCAGAATGAGAGTCCTGTTACTTTACTACATGTTAAACTGTAGTTGGTTTGCTCCACAATATAGGCCATGAGATTGTGTGTGAACTAAGAACTAGTTCTAGACTTTCTGCAGTATTTTGAATATTTTGTCCACGGTTGTACCATAGAGCATTCATTACTGTGGTGGTAGTAATCTATTACTTAATGCGAAACCTTTCATTTCGTATTAAAGCATTATAAGGTCTGCTCAGTTCCAACAGACGTTGACATACATTAAACCCCAGAATCAGGTTTTCATTTCGCCTGTATGCTGGTTAGTGATCTTTTTTAAACCATCATATCTGCTGAATTCCAGCCATCTGAAAAAACAAATGTTTCACTGCCACGGGCGATGACTCCTGACTTGCTCAGTTTCACGTCTTGGATCTGCTGGTGGAATTATCCGACCACCAGACTGCCAAAACAGATGGCCTCTGCTTCTTGCTGATGACAATGAAAACTGAAAGACCTTCAGAAATGCAGTTGTTTCTCAAGGCATTTTTTGGTTGAGGCTTGTCGGGGAAGAAGAGAGATTGGTTTTAGGTTTTTTTTAAGTGTGTGCTGCATAGACACCTCCAAGTCTGTATTTCAGAACACATTTTATCAAATATCTTTGTACAAAGAGGAGTAATTTTCTTCCTATTCAGAAGATTAAGAATTAATAGTTTGAGTTGCAGTATTCGGTTAGTTGTGTCACCTGTATCTCAATCATCCTGTGCAGAAGGAAATTGTGCAATTAAGTCAGCTTTTGTTTGACTTAGTCAGCATTCAAATTAGTATTTAACTTAAGTACAGCTGTAGAAACTGTCATGGCAGATTTTTTAGTCAAAGGGGCTCCGATATCTGACTTACTATGTGGTGGAAAAATATATGGGTGTTTATTAAGATTTTAATGCGAGTTTGCCCTGTGCAACCCCACTTAATGAAACTACCCAACTATTATAGGAGAGCAAAATGTTTCAGATTCATTCGGAGATTTGTCAGATGTTGAAGCTCATTGAGGATTTTTAATTTGCTTTCATAAAATAGTACATTAACTGCATATTCTGTTAATGTTGATTTGTGGTTGTAAAATGCAGTTTCTTACACTAAACATTGGAACATTATCACTGACAATGCAGACCTACAACAAAGAGTAAGCAGTAGGAAATTTCCAGCAATAGGTGGGGATTGTAGAGCTAGGAATAAATTGAACTTAAGTGCAAGCTGTCTTTTTTGTATTAGATGCTGAATCCTGAGTTGGCGCAAGGATTGAAAGTATCATGCAGATTTTCATTTTAGTTTTATCTGGCCCGCCACAGACTGAAGAAGTAGAATCTTGACTGGGCATAATGGAGCTGTTTATGCCAGTTCTTGCTGGATGAGGAACAATTCAATTGTATCATGATCACATAGATGGATTGAAATGTATTACAAATGCTAAGGGTTGTTGGCCTTGATTTTTTTTTCTCATTTATTTGTTTGTGTGATGCTGTGTGCATAAAATTCGTGAGTCAGACATTTTGGTTCCCTTTGATGTTTACATTTCTAACATCTTCAATTTGGAAAACCAAATGGGTTACGACTCATGCATATTCCCAGCAACAATATATATATATATATATATATATGGCTAGTATATATTATATATATTATATATATATATATTATGTATATATATATTATATATAAAATATTATTTGCATTACTGAAGCAGCAACTTGCATTGCTGAAGTCTTTTGAGAAAGGAGTGTTTACCAGTTTAATAGTAGTCATTTATGAATGGCAATGGCCATGTTGACAGAGGGAATAGATGGTGGGTTAGAATATGTCATATTAAGGACATAAGTGTGGTAAAACTGTAGGTGTATAGGGGAAGATGTGCTGCAACCATCATCAGAGTTGTTCACTGCACATTAGTTGGTTTCACTTAAAATGAAAAGAAACATTTGTATGGCAGCATGTAAGTAGAGCAAAATGCTTTCAAGTCATCATCTGTGATGTTCATCTACTTTTTAGACGTTGTGCATTAGCTAATAATTTCTGAAGTTGACTGTTTTTTCCATGTATTTTATTTCAAAGTTTATTGGATGAAATGACTATTGACCTGAAACAAGACATCCTGTGTATTAATACATTTTTATAAAGATCACAGTTCTTCCATATGTACTTTCTCCTGTTTATTTACATGGGTCTTCTTACTCAGGGGTGATACTTTGCAAACTCCTCCGTGTGTATGTGGAGCCAAATTTTTTTGAATCCTTCATGCAGTAAAGTCCCTGTGTGAGCAGTGGAGTGCACAGTAGTTTAAACACAAATTTGACTATGTTAAAGTTGAGTTATAATATAGAACAATTTGAATTAAATTGGATAACTTTATTTTCTGGAGGTTTCTAGGCATTTTGGTTGCATTATGTAGCTTCCAAATTGGTTGCCCTACACATTGTAGAAAGTATAACTTTGTATTTGTCAATGATGAGTCCGAAACACGTCTTGCTAGTTTAAAGGGATGCATCTTTGTAGAGAGACTACTTGTGATGTACTCAGTTGCCCAGTTTTACGTCTCCTACATACAGTATTCTAAAATTAGTGGTTGTCTTGAGGTGCTAGGGATAACCTACATTTTATGACCGTTGAAGCGGTAAACTAATGCCACAGAACTACTGGCTTTTATGATGTGCTCTAGGAAACATTGAGTCATGCTGTTTCTTTACTGATGGGGACCGTGGTTTCATATTCTAAACTATGTCAGCTGAGTTCTGATGCCAATTTTAAAATGTAGACCACAGTTCCTGCTAGTTTTGAGAACTCATAACTTGATGGTTCATGAAACATGCTCTCAGCCAATTTTCACTCCAACATCTGCTTGCTACTACTGCACTTAAAATGTTTGACACATTGTGGACCACCCATTTTATGCAAAAGTTAGTCGGAGAAATTTTAAAATGCTGTATGTAGAAAACGTGATAAGAGCTCTTACCAATGCTCCCCTACCCCTCCCCTCAAAAAGCATGTTCCCATTTAATTGTACTTTTTCTTTGATTTAATACCAAGAAGTATTATAAATAGTTGCAGGTTAACAGCTGTGAAAGGAAAATTTATTCATTCCTACGTTATTTATTTTAAAACATATTCAATTTGCTGTTTAATAGATAATATGACTGGACGTATTTGGTTGAAATTTTGGAGCAATCTTAAGTGGGTTCTTGAAAGGCACTAGTCAAAATACCAACTATTAGAAGAAGATTCTCACTAAACTTTGTACTGTAATTGTCATGTTTCCCCTCCCCCACTCCAAATCTGCTACACAAAACTTGAAAGGGTAGAAAATAAACTAGTTAGACTTCTTAGATAAGATGAAAATCCTGTAGTACTGTATATGAATAATGTTGCCTTTTTTGTGGAAATGCAAACTGGCATTGCCCTGATTGAAGAGTTAAAATGTACAAGTGTGAGGGAACAGGAGTAGCCATGTACCCCCCTTTAGTTTAATACCCTGTAATGTCTTTGCCTGTCAGCAAGGGTGAGAGTATTGGGCTTTTGATTAGATTGTTTAGATTTGAATATCTTGTCAAATAGTTAGAATTTTTAAGAATCAGTTTTGTGATATTTTAAAACCTGAACTAGATTCCCTGCTAGTTTAGTATTGTGTTACTGATGCCGCTTTTGCACTTGTGATGTTCCTTAGTGTGGCATTGTTCAAGTTTGTCTCGCTTTATTTATGTGGCATTGCTTTATTTGTTTTCAATTTGGCTTCACTTACTCACTTTACAGATTTATTTATATATTGTGTTATTTCCTACACTTGTAGAATAGAAATTCTATTAACATTTATATAAAAGGTAGAGAGATCAGAAATTGACCAATCCATCGCTCAAAGGTTTGATGTTTGTTGAGCTGTTATACAGCTCTGGTATTCAAACTGTGTTTAACATTATACAACAAGTCAGACACTTTAGTAGGGTTCATCGTCCCTTCTTTTACATAATGTCAGTGCTTTCAAAATAACCAGTTTTTCCCCACGGCCATTAGTATCACTTTTATTTTTTTTCTATTGTTTTCTGTCCAATGTTTAAAACTGGCGTTTTTATATTAGTAGAACATAGCATTTTATCCTCTTATTTTTAAATAGCCCAAGTTCAAAATAATTGCTTTTTTGCAGAGCTATTTATTAGTATGAGATGTAAAAGTATGTTCCTTCCCTAAACTTGAAAAAATATGCACTACATTTACTTTAAGCAACAGAGCTTAATGAGTCTGTATGCAAATATTTTTCATTTTGTTTTTACTTTAAACTGGTTACTGGTTCATTAGATAATATCCAGTGGGTAATTAAATATTAAGCATTTCTGTAGTACCATGTGGTTAAAATCTTAAGAATCTGAAGGATTTTGTGTAAGACTTACTTTTTAATTGCCGACTAGGTTGGTACTGGAAATTGTGACCATCATATTGCAAGTGTTTATGAACAAACTGATTCACATTGAATCTTGGTGTAGCTTTTATCAGAGCTCTGTATAGAACACAGTTGGGAAGGATCAGTTGTGTTGTAACATCAGCTTTTACGCTGTTTTGTCCCTGTATCTCTTGGCCCAGGCTTTCCACACAAAAAAAAATGCATTGCGAAGAACAGCCTCTGTGTCTCTAAACCTACAAAGCTGAAATTTTCATCTGCTGAGTAGCAGTTGTATTTGACCATTTATGGGTAGCTTTGCATAGGTAAACAGGATTTTCATCCACGCCCTGAACCTCAGTATAAGAGGATTTTGTGTTAACTTGAGAGTACGTGTAAATTGTAACCACTTAAAGCTGCAGTGTTCCGGTGTAAAAACACTCAGCTTACAGTGGCGAAATGCTGAAAAGAACATCCCTTTCCTAATATGTCAGGAGAGTTATATTTATTTTTTAAAGTTGTGCGTTGAGTCCATCTTTAGTTTTCAGTTATGGGTGTAATTATGGTAGCATATTTCTGAATGCGTTTGCTATCTGACATTCTCCAGTGAACTGCATTTATTCTGGTGAAAAATCTTTTTTTCGATACTATCCAAACAGGAAAAATGCAAGTTAAAAATTATATTTATCTGAGACATCTTTTGTCTACCACTTTGTGCACACAGAGTTACATCCTTTCTACATACATCAATATTTGATTCCTTAGATCACCACATTTTAATAGCTAGGCAGAATAGTTAGAAAATAAATAACACTGCCAGTTCCTTTGTAGTTACAAAAAGCACTGCTGGTGGGCTTAGTTGATGGTTTTCTGTGACAATAGACAATATTTTAATATAGATGGTTACAGTTGGTGATATAACCAATTCAGTAAGTTGCGTAATTGCAGAGATTTGTCCTTATCATTTAGAAATTCATTGGCCGGGATTTTCCAGCCCCACCCGTGGTGGGACCCGCTGTAGGATTGCGGCAGGCAAGCCAAAATCCATTGATTTTCGGCAGGCCTGGAAGATCCCAGCGATGGGTGGGGCTGGAAAATCCCGGCCATTGTACAAAGTAACAGTATAAGGTAACCGTATTCCCCAGTGACTTCTGTTTCACAGATTAACTTTGAGATGCTAAAAGCAGCTGTATACGTTATGGCATTCCCCCTCATCCACCCTTTGTTCCTTCCTTCTGAGCATCTTGGGAAATGCTACTAGCTCAAAAACTGCCATCTTAAACCATAAGATCTCCCCATGCGTGTTCTCTCCAAGCCTGGGCTGAGGGTTAGCAGGGAAATAGATACTGCCTGTGATTGGATTGTATTACAATGTTTTAAATGCTAAGTGTCATTCACAAATGTGTTTTATTGTAGGAAACAGAAGTGTCAGCTGGCATTGGAGATGAAGTTTCTAACAGATTTTCCTCCTTACAGATGCAGTATTCTGAGCAGATTCTATTTGTCTGGATGTTAAATTTTGCCTGAGCTAACTGGTTGTTTCATCCACAGGGAATTGAATATTTTAACTTTTTTTATTATTTCTTAACTGCAATGGAAATCTATTTGGTACTTCCTAATATGGTGTGCTTAGTATTTTCAATTGCTGCAATAAAGTATGCATATATTCCAGAAAATGCTTTCATGCTTGTTTTTCACACAAGTAGAACTGTATTTGTTGTATGTGTATTTTCTGGTTTGCAGTTTAGGCTTTTATTTGACGCTGAACTCTTCGGTTCTATATTGCTGTTAGGGAGCGAGTTTCAGAGTTGCTAATGTAACACTGAGCAGTGTTTAAATTTGTTTTTGAGATCTGTAACTTTTTACACTACAGTAAGGCAGATTCACAACTAACTGCATGTGGCACAGGTGACATCACTTTTACTTATTCCCTGTTTAACGGCTGAGAAAAGCTGGTCTGGTAAAAGTTGGTCTGTCGGATGCTGTTAAACTTTGCTGCTTGAAAATTTCATGCATCAATAATAAATAGCTAAAGAACTTGGGCACCATCTAAGTAACTCTTCTGTTTTCAGTAGTTGACAAAAATCCATTGAGTGGTTCAGGATTTGGTAATGCCTTGTTATCTATGATAAGCTTACCTATTTACTAACTACATTTTGTTACAGGTGGTTCGTGGAGGAGATGACCCATAACCATGCAAGCTTGTCAAATATATGTTGAGATTTTCGTAATGAATGTCACTAACTTGCTGTTTTTCTTACAGTTTAAGCGCACAGGAGGAATATAGAGGGATTGCCTTTCACTTGAGTTGCCCACTGTTTTCGGTGGTAGAAACGATTATCAGTTTAGCAATTCGACACGTGAAAACTGAGCACGGTTAACTTAAAAGGGTTGTTGTATTCAAAGTTATATCTATCACTGAAGTTGATCCTTCCTAACCTGAGTTTACAATTGAGGTTTAAGTAGATGCTCTTGGGAGTTACAGCAGTTTAAACATATTGATACCGTGGTATTATATTGGAGTACTTGATGTAAGGGTTTCTAATTGCTGATGAAATGGATTTGGAGTTGTTACATGCTTCAAATATGTTACTGTATTACATTTTATAAATGTTTTTATAATCTGTTTTTTTGCTTTTTAATTTGTGGAGTGAATAAGATTTTTGATTTTAAAATTTTGACTATTTTTAAATATTGACTTTTTACATTAACATGAATTGTATTAATACTGCTGAATTGTGAGTTAGAATGTTTTGATAATAAAAATATCTTAAAATAATCTTGAAGTCTTTTGTTTTCTTGAGTTGGAGAACAGTCATTCATAATATCATTAACAATTTTCCATCTGTGCAAGCTGGCCGGCTCATAGGATAATGTCATACATGACAGACATCTCTTCCTCACTCAGCTTTTATTTCTTACCAGAAAGTGTCGTATTTTTAGTACCAATGGTAAATAGCATAGTTTTGTCATGTAGATTCCAGTTACTCGGATGTGAATTTTTTTTGGTTTATTCTTTCATGGGATTTGAGTGTCGCTGGCAAGACCAGCATTTGTTGCCCATTTCTAATTGCCCTTGAACTGAAAGGCTTGCATGTCGATGTAAAAGATCCTAGGGCACTATTTCAAAGAACAGTAGGGGAGTTATTGCTAGTGTTCCACCCAATATTTATCCCTCAGCCTACATCACTGAGAGAGATTTTGTGATCATTATTGCATTGCTGTTTGTGGGAGCTTACTGTGTGCAAATTGGCTGTCTCATGTCATACGTTGTAACGTTGGCTTTGGGGCACCCTAAATTGGGAAAGGCACCATATAAATACAAGATTTTGTTTCTCTTTTTACAAAGGAAAACTGTAAAAGAATAACATTTTTTACAAAGTACTTTTGGTCATATAATTCATTTTTAAAATCAAAGGACCTTTGGGGCTGGTGTCTCGCAGACACTCTGGGCTGGATGGAGTAGATGGAATGTCAGCAACAGACATGAGGGGAGCTGCAATTGGAGCTCGTGGGAGGAGCTTTGGGGTCATATCTGAGGGTGCTGAAGAATTCTTTTGAGAGCCCTGGTCCACAGGAATTGCTGTTTTTAAATGTATTCTTCCATGGGATGTGGGTATGGCTGGAAATCTGCCCATTGCTAATTGCCCTTGAACTGGGTAGCTTGCTAGGCCATTTCAGAGTCGGGCACATTGCTGTGGGCCTGGGGTTACATGTAGGCCATACCAAATAAGGATGACATTACCACTACACCACTGTCTCATATCAAATTACCTTGCGGAGCCAGCAGCTCCCACCTCCATTTCACTGCTGAGTTTCCTGACCCTTGAGAAGTCCGTGCAGCAACAGTAAATATCAAATCAGTCTCCTAATTGTTAATTGTGTGTCAAATATACAGATGATGGTTATTAACTAAGGAATCACTTTTGTTCCTATAAATGGGAACAGACTGAAACGGGGGGTTGGGTTAGGAAATGCTTGATTTGTAATGTGTATCATAGAGTCATAGAGGTCGACAGCACATAAAAAGGCCCTTCAGCCCATCGAGTCTGCTTCGGTCAAACAAGCACCTAACTATTCTAATCCCATTTCCAGAACTAGGCCCTTAGCCTTGTATGCCATGGCATCGCAAGTGCACATCCAAATACTTCTTAAATGTTATGAGGGTTTCTGCCTTTACCACCCTTTCAGGCAGTGAGTTCCAGATTCCCACCACCCTCTGGGTGAAAAAATTCTTCCTTTCATCCCCTCTAAACCTCCTGGCCCTTACCTTAAATCTATGCCCCCTGGTTAATGATCCCTCCACCAAGGGGAAAAGTTCCTTCCTGTCTGCCCCATCTATGCCCCTCATAATTTTATACACCTTAATCATATCCCCCCTCAACCTCCTCTGCTCCAGGGAAAATAACCCCAGCCTATCCAATCTCTCCTCATAACTAAAACTCTCCAGCCCAGCCAACATCCTGGTAAATCTCCTCTATAAATAAAAGGCTATAAAAATGTGTGAAGATTGGCTCCAGTTCTATCCTTCAGCAGGCTTTCTGGAACACCACACCAATTGCAATGTGGGAGCCTGATTTAAATATGTTAAGCATCCTGCCTTTCCAGAGAGGCCTAATACCTGCTGCTGTTTAAAGTGTGCAGCCGGTTTGATTTGCATTCCGCGCATTTCACTTTTTAATCTCTTCCATTCATCTTAGTGTGGGGGAAAACAGTTTCTGCCAAAGTTCGTTGTCAATGGTGGGTATGTGTGTCATTATATATTTGGGTAAATTGTAAGCATCACAAAGTTTGAACATTAGCATCTGGTAATGAGGCTCTCGTATTTAAAAAAAAGCACTTACCACATTGATTGTCATCGGAACAGGCGCAGGCCATTTAGCTCCTCAAATCTTTTCTTCAGGGGAGGTGATGGCGTAGTGGTATTGTCACTGGACTAGTGATCCAGAGACCCACAGTAATGCTTTGGGGACCAGGGTTCGAATCCCGCCACAGCAGATGGTGGAATTTAAATTCAATAAAAACCATGAAACCAGTGTCGATTGTTGTACCATAGTTGATCCATCTGGTTCATGAATGCCCTCCTCACCAAAGTCTACAAAGTCATAAAAAAGGAATGAAACTGGATGGACCTAGGCGCTGGAAACAACAATGGCAATCTCGGCCCTTTTGCCCCTTACTAACAGCTGGGGGCTAGTGCCAAAATTGGGAGAGCTGTCTCACAGACTAGTCAAGCAACAGCCTCACGGAATCATACCTTACAGATAATGCCCCAGACACCAACATCACCATCCCTGATTATGTCCAGTCCCACTGGCAGGACTGAGCTGGCGGCACAGTTATCAGTCGGGAGGGATTGCCCTGGGAGTCCTCAACATTGACTCCCTTGAAGTCTCATGGCATTAGGTCAAACATGGACAAGGAAACCTCCTGCTGATTACCATGTACCGCCCTCCTTCAGCTGATGAGTTAGTGCTCCAAGTTGAACACCACTTGAAGGAAGCACTGAGAATGTACCCTGGGTGGGGGACTTCAGTGTTCACCATCAAGAGTGGCTCGGCAGCACCACTGCTGGCCGAGTCCTAAAGGAAATAATTGCTAGACTGGGTCTGCGGCGGCTGGTGAGGGAACCAACAAGAGCAAAAAACATACACAGATGCGTCTGTCCATGACAGTATCAGTAGGAGCGATCACCACACAGTCCTTGCGGAGATGAAGCCCCAACTTCACTTTGAGAATACCCTCCATCATGTGTGGCACTACCACTGTGCTACACGGGATAGATTTCGAGCAGATCTGGCAACTCAAGACTGGGCATCCATGAGGCGCTGTGGGCCATCAGCAGCAGCAGAATTGTACTCGAACACAATCTGTAATCAGCATATTCCCACTCTACCATTACCATAAAGCCAGGGGATCAACTCTGGTTCAATGAAGAGTGCAGGATGGCATGCCAGGAGCAGCACCAGGCATACCAAAAAATGAGGTCAACCTGGTGAAGCAAGAACACAGGACTACTTGCATGCCAAACAGCATAAGCAGCAAGTGATTGACAGGACTAAATGATCCCACAACCAATGGATCAGATCTAAGCTCTGCAGTCCTGCCACATTCAGTCATGAATGGTGGTAGACAATTAAACAAGTCACTGGAGGAGGAGGCTCCACAAATACCCCCCTCCTCAATGATCGGGCAGCCCAGCACATCAGTGCAAAAAGTAAAGCATTTGCTACAACCTTCAGCCAGAAGTGCCGTGTGGATGATCCAAATCGGCCTCCTCCGGAGGTCCTCAGCATCACAGATCCCAGTCTTCAGCCAATTTGATAGTCCTTGATATCAGTCCGCCTGATATCAAGAAACGGCTGAAGACACTGGATGCTGCAAAGGCTATGAGCACTGACAATACTCCGGCAATAGTACTGAAGACTTGTGCTCCAGAACTTGCCGCGCCCCTAGCCAAGCTGTTCCAGTACAGCTACAACACTGGCATCTACCTGGCTATGTGGAAAATTGCCCAGGTATGTCCTGTACACAAAAAGCAGGACAAATCCAACCCGGCCAATTACCGCCCCATCAGTCTACTCTCCATCATCAGTAAAGTAATGGGGTCATCAACAGTGCTATCAAGCAGCACTTGCTTAGCAACAGCCTGCTCACGAACACCCAGTTTGGGTTCCACCAGGCCACTCAGCTCCTGACCTCATTACAGCCTTGGTTCAAAAATGGAAGAAAGAGCTGAACTCCGAAGTTGAGGTGAGAGTGACATCAAGGCAGGATTTGGCAGAATGTGGCATCAAGGAACCCTAGCAAAACTGGAGTCAATGGGAATCAAGGGGAAAACTCTACACTGGTTGGAATCATACTTAGCATAAAGGAAGTGGTTGTTGGAGGTCAGTCAACCCAGCTCCAGGACATCACAGCAGGAGTTCCTCAGGGTCGTGTCCTCGGCCCAACCATCTTCAGCTGCTTCATCAATGACCTTCCTTCCATCATAAGGTCAGAAGTGGGATGATGCACAATGTTCAGCACCATTCATGATTCCTCAGATACTGAAGCAGTCTATGTCCAAATGCAGCAAGACCAGGCTTGGGCTGACAAGTGGCAAGTAACATTTGCACCACACAAGTGTCAGGCAATGACCATCTCCAACAAGAGAGAATCCAACCATTGCCCCTTGAAGTTCAATGGCATTACCATCACTGAATCCCCCACTATCAACATCCTGGGGGTTACCATTGACCAGAAACTGAACTGGACTAGCCATATAAATGCTATGGCTACAAGAGTAGGCCAGCGGCTAGGAGTCATGCGACGAGTAACTCACCCCCTGACTCCCCAAAGTCTGCCCACCATCTACAAGGCACAAGTTAGGAGTGTGATGGAATACTCCCCCCTTACCTGGATGAGTGCAGCTCCCACAACACTCAAAAAGCTTGACACCGTCCAGGACAAAGCAGCCTGCTTGATTGGCACCACATCCACAAACGTTCACTGCTTCCACCACCGACACACAGTAGCAGCAGTGTGTGCCATCTACAAGATGCACTGCAGGAATTCACAAAGGCTCCTTCAACAGCACCTTCCAAACCCACAACCAATACCATCTACAAGGACAAGGGCAGCACATAGAAGGGAAAACCACCATCACGAAGTTCTCTTCCAAGCCACTCACCATCCTGACTTGGAAATATATTGCTGTTGCTTCACTGTCGCTGAATCAAAATCCTGGAACTTCCTTTCTAACAGCACTGTGGGTGTACCCACACCACATAAGAACTAGGAGCAGTAGGTAATTCAGCCCCTCGAGCCTGCCCCGCCATTCATTATGATGACGGCTGATCTAATTTCGGCCTCAACTCCAATTTCCTGCCCTCTCCCCATATCCTTTCAACCCGTTACTAATTAAAAATCTGTCTGTCTCCTCTTTAAATTTATTCAGCGTCCCGGCATCCACAGCACTCTGAGGTAGTGAATTCCAGATTCACGACCCTTTGAGAAAAGTAATTCCTCCTCATCTCTGATTTAAATCCACCACCCCTTAGCCTAAAACTATGGCCTCTCCTTCTAGAATGCCCCACAAGGGGAAACATCCGCTCCACGTCTACTTTGTCTGTCCCCTTTAGCATCTTATATACCTCAATTAGATCTCCTCTCATCCTTCTAAACTCTAGCGAGTATAGGCCTAAACTGCTCAATCTGTCCTCATAAGACAAGCCCCGCATCTCTGGAATCAATATAGTGAACCTTCTCTGTACGGCCTCCAATGCAACTACATCCTTCCTCAAGTAAGGGGACCAAAACCAAAACTGTGCACGGTACTCCAGGTGCGGTCTCACCAATGCCATGTACAGTTGCAACAACACTTCACTATTTTTATACTCTATTTCTTTAGCAATAAATGCCAAAATTCCATTTGTCTTCCTTAATACCTGCTGTAACTGCATACTAGCTTTCAGCGATTCATGCACGAGGATAGCCAGATCCCTCTGCACTGAAGCATTCTGAAGTTTCTCTCCATTTAAATAATAAATCGCCTTTTTATTCTTCCGACCAAAATGGATAACCTCACACTTAGCCACGTTAAACTCCATCTGCTAAATTTTGGCCCATTCACCTAACCTGTCCATATCCATTTGTAATTTTCTTATTTCTTCATTGCAACTTACTTTACCACCTATTTTGGTGTCATCTGCAAATTTAGCTATAGTACCTTCTATCCCCGAATCCAAGTCATTAATATAGATTATAAATAGTTGGGGCCCAAGGACTGAACCCTGTGGCACCCCATAAGTTACAGAAAAAGACCCATTTATCCTGACTCTCTGCTTTCTGTTGATTAGCCAATCCTCTATCCAAGCTAATATATTACCCCTAACTCCGTGTGATCTTATCTTGTGTATTAATCTTTTGTGCAGCACCTTATCAAAGGCCTTCTGGAAGTCCAGATATACTACATCTACAGGATCCCCATTATCCACTTTGCTTGTCACATCTTCAAAGAACTCTAGCAAATTAGTCAAACACGATTTACTCTTCATAAGACCATGCTGACTCTGATGGATTGCATTTTGACTTTCCAAATGCCCCATTACTACTTCCTTAATAATGGATTCCAACAATTTCCCAATGACAGACGTTAAACTAACTGGTCTACAGTTTCCTACTTTCTGCCTCCCCCCTTTTTTGAATAAGGGCATTATATTAGCATTTTTCCAATCCAAATGGAACCTTTCCAGAATCCAGGGAACTTTGGAATATTATAGCCAATGCATCCACTATCTCCACTGCCACTTCCTTTAAGACCCTAGGATGTAGGCCATCAGATCCTGGGGACTTGTTACCCTTTAATCCCAATAGTTTACTCAGTACTTTTTCTCTAGTGATGGTGATTGTTTTAAGTTCCTCCTTCTCTACACCCTCTGCACCAACTGTTACTATTGGGGTGGTACTTGTGTCCTCCACTGTGAAAACTGGGGCAAAATATTGATTAAGCGTCTCTGCCATTTCTGCGTTCCCCACTATTAACTCCCCAGTCTCATCCTCCAAGGACTGCAATTGTTCAAGAAGGCACCTCGCCACCACCTTCTCAAGGGCAACTAGGGATGGGCAATAAATGCTGGCCCAACCAGTGAGGTACCACACCCCATGAATGAATTAAAAATAAGATTCTGGCTGATCTGTGACCTAACTTCATTTTACATGCCTTTGTCCCGTAACACTTAATACCTTTGGGTAATCAAATCCTATAAATCTCAGTGTTACAGACAGCAGAGAGACAGGCAAACTGCACTTCTTTCCTCTCACCAAATGTCCATAAGTAGAAGGCATTTTGAATTATTTTTGAAGTATGCTGCGGCATGTGATCCAATTTACCAATAACCTGTAGCAAGCTCGTGTTCTGATTAACTCACATTCAAAACCCAAGGAAGGAGTGTTCACAACTTTTCGCAACTTCCCACTCCACTACACACACTACACACACCCTCCCTCTCCCCCACCCCCCCACCACCCTACACACACAGTAAGGGGGTGGGGGTAGAATATAAAAAAGCTTTACAACTATGGATAATAACAGTACAAGAACAACAGAAATGAATATTAGTTCATATGATTTTCAGAGTCAGAGTCCAATGAGAAATCCTGTCATGTAGGAGCTCGAGTTCAGCTGGCTGAAGACCGGGGTTGTCGATTTCTCTTTACAGTTGGTGCTGATACCACAAGATGAATTTGGTACACAGAGACTAGGTCAGTTCTATAGACGATGGTGGGAAATTGTCCAGCAGAAACAGGCTTGAGGAGCAGGCTGTTGTTCAGCCTGGAGTTTTGCTTCTTGGTGTTTACTGGTTCGATGTTAAACAGCAGACAACCTGAGGCCAAAAATGTTGTTAAAACTTTCCAAATGGCCAGAGGTTTGGTTCATGTGGCATGGCCCATTAATGGGTTAACTGCAGCTTAACAATCAATTTCTGTGCTTCTGGCCATAAGACATAGAAACAGAAGTAGGCCATTCAGCCTATCAAGTCTGCTCCACCATTCAATGAGCTCATGGCTGATCTGATAATCCTCAACTCCACTTTCCTGCCTTTTCCCCATCACCCTTGATTCCCTTACTGGTTAAAAATCTGTCTCAGCCTTGAATATACTTAATGACCCAGCCTCTACAGCCCTCTGCGGTAAAGAATTCCACAGACTCACTACCCTCTGAGCTAAGAAATTCCTCCACATCTCTGTCTTAAATGGGCGACCCCTTACTCTGAGATTATGCCCTCTGGTCCTAGACTCTCCCACAAGGGGAAACAACCTCTCAGCATCTACCCTGTCAAGCTCCCTAAGAATCTTATATGTTTCAATTAGGTCACCTCTCATTTTTCTAAACTCCAATGAGCACAGGCCCAACCTACTCAGCCTCTCCTCATAAGAAAATCCCTCCATACCCAGAATCAACCTAGTGAACCTTCTCTGGGCTGTCTCCAATGCTAGTATATCTTTCCTTAGATAAGGGGACCAAAACTGTTCACAGTATTCTAGGTGTGGTCTAACTAGTGCCTTGTATAGTTTTAGCAAGACTTCCCTATTTTGATACTCCATTCCCTTTGGAATAAAGGCCAACATTCCATTTGCCTTCCCTATTACCTGCTGAACTTGTATGTTAGCTTTTTGTGATTCATATTTGGCCAGAATCCATTGTTCCCCCTTAGGAGGGAGATGAGGTGGCTATTAGCATCTCTTCACGTATAAGGAGTTTCGATCTTTCCCTTTTGCAATAGTTCAGGCTGGGGAGCCAATTATGTCTGCTCTCACTCTTCTTTCATTGATTATAAGGGGTCTGTATAATGAGATGTGAGATTCCCCAGGCTGAGAGAGGAATTATTTTGTTCTTGTAAGCCTTGTGGTAGCCTCCAGAACAAAGGTCCAATCCTATGGTCATGTGACTTGTAGCAGCCATGTTTTTTGGTTCAGCAGAAAGTCCTTTTTTTAAAAATGGCAAAAGAATAAAGTTTTGGATTTCTTTTCATGTCATATTGACCTAACACTCAGTTTAAAGGCTAACAATTGATCTGGCATCAATTGCCATTTGCGGAAGGGAGTTCCAAACTTCTACCACACTTTGTATGTGGAAGTGTTTCCTAATTTACCTGAGGAGAGAATCGTGAGCTGGAGCAGACCCGGAAGAAATCGGGAGCACCAGGGAGAGGATAAGTTGAGACCCAGACTTGGGGCCAATCACTCACCTGAGGAGAAAATTGGGAGATGGGGTGCACATGGCATGCCAGAATTTGAATAAGTGAAAAAAACAAGCTGACATCACATGAAGGCCGTGAGTTTGACTGGCTGGCGAATATTGTTGCTCTGTTTCCCTTTCTCCAAAGTCAGTGGATTAGCCTAAGCAGCTGAGAAATTAAAATTCTAATTGTTCAAAGAATTGGTTATAATATTCAGTTTTCTAATATTTAAGTGACATCAACAGAAGGTAAGTAAGTGGCTGGGGAGCCTTTCCGTGTACTGGATAACCGTATGTGCAGGAAGTGTTGTCAGGTGCAGCAGCTCAGCCTCTGGGTTTCAGAGCTCGAGCAGCAGCTTGCATCGCTGCAGTGTGTCCGTGAGGCTGAGAGCTTTGTGGATAGCATGCTCATAGATGTGGTCATCCCACAGTTTTAAGAGCATACAGGAAGGGAGGGAATGGGTGACCATCAGGCAGGTCAGTGTGGGAGTCCCCTGAGTGCATCTCATCCTCCAAACAATATTTAGTTCTGAATGCTGAGGAGAGTGATGGTTCATCTGGGGAGTGCAGCCAGAGCCAAGTCTGTGGTTGGTTCAGCTGTACAGGCTTTTCTGCGGCTGCAGATGTGAATCCATGATGGTATATTTCTTCACTGGTGCTAGGGTCAAGGATGTCACTGAACAGTTGCAGATCTGAAGAAGGAGGGTGAACAGCCACGTTAATATGAACAACATAGGTAGAAAGAGGAACATGGTCCTGCAGTCAGAATTTAAGGAGCTAGCTCGGGAATCAGCAAACAGGATCTAGAAAATAATCTCCAGATTACTCCCGGTACCATGTGCAAGTGAGTATAGAAATAGGACAGATTGAGAGAGCAGTTAAATAGACGTGCCTAGAATTAAATTTCATTTGCCACTTTTCTGCCCATTCCACCAGACTATGTCCTCTTGAAGTTTATCACTATCCTCCTCTCAGTTCACAATATTTCCAAGTTTTGTGTCATGCACACGTTTTGAAATTGTGCCCTGCACATCCAAGTTTAGGTCATTAATATATCTCAGGAAAAGCAGTGACCTAATACTGACTCCCTGGGAAACCTTCCTCTAGTTCATAAAACAACTGTTTACCACCACTCTGTTTCCTGACACTGGCCAATTTCATCTCCATGCTGCTACAGTCCATTTTGTTCCCTGGGCTCTAACTTTGCTGACAAACAAGTTTTGTAGCATTTTTGGAAGTCCATCATCAACCCCCTCTGTTGCTTCAACAAATAACTCAAGGCAGTTAGTTAAACACAATTGGCCCTTAACAAATCCATGCTGGTTTTCCTTAATCCACACTTACCCAAGTGACTGTTAATTTCGTCCTGAATTATTGTTTCTTAAGGCTTTCTCACCACCATGGTTAAACTGTAGTTGCTGGGCTTATCCTTACACCCTCTTTTGAACAAGTGTAATATTTGCAAGTCCTCTGGCATTATCCCTGTATTTAAGAAGGATTGGAAGATAAGGGCCTGTTTGTCTTAAGTACAGACAGCCTATCTATTACCACCTCTTATATTAATTTTCAGTCCATCAAGTGTCTCAACTACCTCCTTCTTCACTATGATTTGGGCAGCATTTTCTTCCTTGCTAAAGACAGATACAAAGTACTTATTTGGTACCTCAGCCATGTCCCTGCCTCTAAAAATAAATCTTCTTTTAGGGCCCTATTTTTATTCTTTTATTCATTTATACGATGTGGGCGTCGCTGGCTAGGCCAGCATTTATTACCCATCCCTAGTTGCCCTTGAGAGGTGGTGGTGAGCTGCCTTCTTGAACCGCTGCAGTCCATGTGGTGTAGGTGCATCCGCAGTGCTGTTAGGGAGGGAGTTCCAGGATTTTGACCCAGCGACAGTGAAGTAACGGCAATATATTTCCAAGTCAGGATGGTGGGTAGCTTGGAGGGGAACTTGCATGTGGTGTTGTCCCCATGTCTTTGCTGCCCTTGTCCTTCTAGTGGTAACGGTCTTGGATTTGGAAGGTGCTGCCTTAGGAGCTTTGGTGAATTCCTGCAGTGCATCTTGTAGATGGTACACACTGCTGCTATTGTGTGTCGGTGGTGGAGGGAGTGAATGTTGTGGATGTGGTGCCAATCAAGCGGGCTGCTTTGTCCTGGATGGTGTTAAGCTTCTTGAGTGTTGTTGAAGCTGCACTCAACTAGGCAAGTGGAGGATATTCCATCACACTCCTGACTTGTGCCTTGTAGATGCTCGATAGGCTTTGGGGAATCAGGAGGGTGAGTTACTCGCTGCAAGGTTCCTAGCCTCTGACCTGCTCTTCTATCCACAGTATTCATATGGCTAGTCCAGTTCAGTCTCTGGTGAATGGTCATCCCCAGGATGTTGATAGTGGGGGATTCAGTGATGGTAATACCATTGAATGTCAAGGAGCGATACTTAGATTCTCTCTTGTTGGAGATGGTCATTGCCTGGCACTTGTGTGGTGTGAATGTTACTTGCCACTTGTCCCCCAAGCCTGGATATTGTCCGGGTCTTGCTGCATTTGAACATGGACTGCTTCAGTATCTGAGGAGTTGTGAATGGTGCTGAATATTGTGCAATCATCAGCGAGCATCCCCACTTCTGACCTTATGATGGAAGGAAAGTCATTGATGAAGCAACTGAAGATGTTTGGGCCTCAGGCACTACCCTGAGGAACTCCTGCAGTGATGTCCTGGAACTGAGATGATTGACCTCCAATAATCACAACCATCTTCCTTTGTGCTAGGTATGACTTCAACCAGAGGAGAATTTTCCCCCTGATTCACATTGATTCCAGTTTTGCTAGGGCTCTTTGATGCGTCACTTGGTCAAAGACGTCCTTAATGTCAAGGGCAGTCACTCTAACCTCGCCTCTCAAGTTCAACTCTTTTTTCCTTGTTTGAACCAAAGTTGTAATGAGGTCAGAAGCTGAGTGACTCTGGTGGAACCCAAACTGAGCCTCAGTGAGCAGGTTATTGCTAAGCAAGTGCTGCTTGAAAGCACTCTTGATGACCCCTTCCATCACTTTACTGATGAGGGAGAGTAGACTGATGGGGCGGTAATTTGCTTGCTTTTTGTGTACAGGACATAACTGGGCAATTTTCAACATTGATGGGTAGACGCCACTGCCCCTTTTACCACCATTTTACTATTTTCAAGTCTATACAAGACTTCTGGGTTTCGTTTTATGAAAGTTACCAGTCTCTTATATTCTCTTTGATTCTTTTATCTTTCTTCACTTACGCCCATTATTATATGTTCAGTTTTGTTCTCAATTGTATTATCCAATTCACATGTGTCATAGGCACCCTTTTACTAATTCATCTTACTCTCTCTCACTTTAATCATTCAGGGAGCTCTAGATTTGTTTGCGCCACCTTTTCCCCTCATGGGAATGTACCTAGACTGTACTCAAAACTAACCCCTCTTAAATGCAGCCCATTGTTCAGTTACTGGTTTTCTTGCCAACCTTTGATTACAATTTAATTGGACCAGATCCATTCTCACCTCATCATTGAATTTGACTCTCCCCCAGTTAATTATTTTACTCTAGATTGTCCCTTGTCTTTTTCCATAGCTAATCTAAACCTTATAATACTATGATCACTATCCCTAAATGTTCCCCGAAATGACATTGAGTCGCTTGATTCACTTCATCTTCCAGAACCAGGACCAGTAATGCCTCCTCCCTTGTTGGAATGGGGAGGCGGTGTTGTAGTGGTATTGTCACTGGACCAGTGACCCAGGGTAATGCTCTGGGGACCTGGGTTTGAATCAATGGCAGATGGTGGAATTTGAATCCAATAAAAATCTGGATTAGAAGTTTAATGATGACCATGAAACATTGTCGAATGTTGTAAAAAAAAATCATCTGGTTCACTGATGTCCTTTAGGGAAGGAAATCTGACGTCCTTACCCGGTCTGGCCTACATGTGACTCCAGACCCACAGCCATGTGGTGGCCTCTGAAATCACCTTCTCAAGGGCAATTAGGAATGGGCAACAAATGCTAGCCTCGCCAGCAACACCCACATCCCATGAATGAATAAGGAAATACTGACGGGAAATTTTTCTGCACTACCTACTTGGTCCTCCTTGACTGCTTGGCGGTCATCCATTTTCCCTCTGCCTGTAAGCCCTTAAGCTGCTGGGTGACCAGGCTGATGAACGTGCTATCTGCAGAACAGTCAGTCTCGTGGATGCTCTGCAGTGATGCCAGATGTTGCTCAAGCTCCAAAACCCGGAGCTCGAGCTGCTGCAAGCTGACAACATTTCCTGCACATGTGGTTGTCACGCTGGAGTTCTCTCACGGAAAAGGATGTGCAGCCCATGGGTCCAAGCTGCCCTGCCAGGCCTATGTTTATTAGACTACTACAACTTAACCAAATATTCACCAGCTACTCACATTTCTCCTGTGCTATCAGCTTCTTTTGTGCTGACATCATTTTTTTTTTGTAAGGAGGTTGATATGTTTTTACTTAACTCTTATTATCTTAAGATGCTACATTTTAATTTACTGAAAAATTCAGACTTCTTTATAGAATCATAGCATGGTTACAACACAGAATTCGGTTTGATGTGTCCGCACTGGCTCTCTGCAAGAGCAATTTTCCTAGTGCCAAGTCCCTGCCTTTCCCATGAAGCCCTGCACATTTTTCCTTTTCAGATAATAATCCAATTCCTTCTGGAACACCATCATTGAATCTGCCTCCACCTCACTCTCAGGCAGTGTATTCCCAATTCTATCTAACTATATTTTTATATTTGTTCAGAGGATGTGGGTGTCACTGGCTAGGCCAGTATTTATTGCCCATCCCTAATTTAAGGGTCAACCACGTTGCTGTGGGTTTGGAGTCCCATGTACCAGGTGAGGGCAGTAGATTTCCTTCCCTAAAGGACGTTAGTGAACCAGATGGATTTTTACAACAATCAGCAATGGTTTCATGATTATAATTCCATATTTTTTTAAAGTTCAAATTTCACCATCTGCCATGGTGGGATTCAAACCCGGGTCCCCAGAGGATTACCCTGGGTCTCTAGAATACTGGTCAGTGACAATACCACTACACCACCACCTCCCCCTATTCCTTATTATTTAATTTTAACGTCATCATCTAGATCTGATTGAGCAGAAACCTCATCCCATGTGACCTCGTGTCCTGTAACTTCACTTTGCATTTTATTCCTTCCCTGCCATTCAATACAGACTCACAGATAATAGCCTGACTCATTCCTGGCCTGCTTCACGCTGTTCCGCCCATTAATCTGGAGGCCGAGCTGCAGACACTGCAACACTTCAGGGATGGGGAAAGTTACCTGAACACTTTGTTTCAGGAAGTGATCACATCCCTTAGGATAGGGATTTGGTCCATGGTCAGGGACAGGAAGTGTGATTGTGAGTTAGGCAGGTATGGTGACAGAGAAGGTAGAAGTGGAGGAGACTCAGCCCTTACAATTGTCCTGCAGGTTGGAGGCTCTTCCAGCCTTTGTGGGTGAAAGTGGGAGACCCAAGGTGTATGAGTGAACTGACCATGGCACTGTGGTACAGGAAACCATTCAAGCAGGGGTAGTTAATAGGTATTTGGTGGTAGTAGGTGACAATATAGTCAGGGGACTAGACACAGCTCTCTGCAGCCAAAAGCGTGAGTCCAGAAGGCTGTGTTGCCTGCCTGGTGCCAGGGTTCAGGTTATCCAGGTTGGAGAGGAACTTGCAGTGGGGCAAGGAGGATCCAGTTCTTGTGATCCATGTAGGTACCAATGACATAGGTAGCACTAGGAAAGAGGTTATGCTTAGAGAGTATGAGCAGCTAGGGTCTAAATTAAAAAGCAGAACATCAAAGGTAATAATCTCTGTATTATTACCTGAGCCATGAGCAAATTGGAGTAGAGTATGTCAGATTAGCGAGTTAAATGCATGGCTCAAAGACTGATGGGGGAGAAATGGGTTTCAATTCATGGGACACTGGCATCAGTTTTGGGGAAATTGGGAGCTATACTGTTGGATGATCTTCACTTGAATCATGTTGGGGCAAGTGTTCTGGTGAATTGCGTAACTAGGTTGGCAGAGTGGGCTTAAAACTAAATAGTGGGGGCAAGGGATCAAGTGAGGGAAGATGTGATAAATTAAAGAGAGGACAAGACAAGAGACCAAGGTAGCAATAAGGGAATTGATAATCTGAGTGTGGCAGGAAGGGACAGAATGTACAAATTTAATGATACATCAGCAGATAAGGCTAGAGGTTGGGAAAATAGTAGAAGGACAGAACATAGGCACTATTTGAATGCACACAGCATTCACAACAAGGTTGATGAATTAATGGCACAAATGGAAATGAACAGGTATGATCTAATTGCCAGTATGGAGACATGACTGCAGGGTGACCAAGGCTGGGAAATTAATGTTCAAGGGTATTTGACATTTAGAAAGGATAGGCAAAAAGAAAAAGGAGGTGGGGTAGCACTGTTAGTAAAAGTTTAGATCAGCATATGAGTGAAAGAGGATCTTAGATCGGAAGATCAAGATGTAGAATCAGTTTGGGTGGAGCTAAGAAATTGCATGGGGCAGCAAAGTTTGGTGGGAGTTGTTAATAGGTCACCAAACAATAGTGGTAATGTAGGGCACAGTTTCAATCAGGAAATTAGAGATGCATTAAACAACAGGGTAATACAGTAAATCATGGGAGACTTCAATCTACATATAGACTGGGCAAACCTAATTAGCACTAATGCTGTGGAGGATGAATTCCTGAAATGTATACCAGATGTTTCTCTAGAACAGTATGTTGAGGAACCAACTGGAGAATGGGCTATTTTAGATCTAGTATTCTGCAACGAGAAAGGGCTAATTAATAATCTCATTGTAAAGGAACCTCTAAAAAACAGTGACCATAACATGATGGAATTTTACATTAAGTTTGAAATTGATGTAGTTCAGATCTAAAACTAGGGTCTTAAATCTAAATAAAGGAAACTACAAAGGTATGAGGGGCAATTGGCTGCGGTAGATTGGGAAACTACACTAAAAGGTATGATGGTAGACAGGCAAGAGCTAGCAGTTAAAGAATTAATACATGGTTTACAAGAAATTTACATTCCTTTGAGGCACAAAAACCCAACAGGAAAGGTGATCCAAAAATGGCTAACAAGAGAGGTTAAAGAGTGTAAAGAGTAAAGAAAGAGGCATATGAAGTTGTCAAAAAAATGCTGTAAGCCTGACGTTTTGGAGCATTATAGAATTCAGCAAAGGAGGACCGAGAAACTGACAAAGAAAGAGAAAATAGAATATTCACGTAAACTTGTGAGAAACATAAACATGGTCTGTAAAATCTTCTATAGGTATGTAAAAAGGAAAAGATTAGCAAAAGCAAAATATGGCCCCATTACAGGCAGAGACAGCAGAATTTATAATGCAGAATAAGAAACGGCAGAGAAACTAAACAAATACTTTGGGCGGAATTTTCCGTGCCCACTGGCGGTGGGCGTGATAGGTGGCATAAGCGGACAGTATGGCGTGATCGGTTTCACAGTGGCGGGTAGGCACGTCGCCATTGTCTGTTCATCCCGCCGACGGCGGGCCGCGTTTCCCGCTGTCGGTCATCGGGAATCTCATTGTAATACATCAACAGGCCATCCCGCCAGGCTCTTGCACCCCCGCTGGATCGTCCATCCACATCGGTGGGAAAGCACATCGATGTGTTTCACAACAGCACAGAGGCAACGTGCACTTGGTGGCCTTCACTTTGAGTGAACTGGAGGCGTGTGCGCAGTACTGTTCTGCAGAGCTCTCCAGGGTCGACTGTTGCTTTGCAGTCTTCAGAGGAGCTAGGGGGGTTGGGGTTAAGTGCCGCTGTGCCTTGGAGGTGACTTTTGAGGGGGAGGGAGAGCAGGGGCCAAGTGCAGCCTTGCCCCTGAAGTGACTTGTGAGGGGGAGCCGGGGGCAAGTGCTGCCCTGCCTTTGAGGAGGCTTATGAGGGTGAGGGGGAGCAGGGGCAAGTTCAGCCTTGCTGTTGAGGTGACTGGTGGTGGGGGACGGGAGTGCAAGGGCAGCCCTGCCGCTGAATATAGCGCACAAGCATTTGGGGTGGGGGGTTAGGATGGTCAAGGGAAGTGGCCATGCATTTGGGAAACCTGCAGAAAGTGACCATTCCTCTGCAACTGAGACAGTTCAGGCGCAGCCACATTGATATGATTGGGGTCGGGCTTCTAGCTTATCTGCCCACTTAAGCAATGCAGAGGCACCAAAGTGCCACCAAGTGCTCCAGAGCTCCCATCACCTCACCACCCCTGTCCCCAGCACAGACTGCAAATTCATTAGCACTTTAGTGGACTGCAGAGCAGTTGGCCTGCACACGTTGTACAATCTGATCGCTAAAGCTGGCCATGTACCAGTCACTGCTGGAGGCGCTCACAACCCCTGGCGCTATCAGCATCCCGGTTTGGACCAGTCTCCGCCATGGTTCAAGCTAACAGGGCAGCCATGCAGCGCACTAATCTCTGGACATCCAAGTGGTGGTCAGCACTCTCTGGGAAGCATTAAGGAGCCATCACGCTTAACCAGGACAGGTTCTTAGTACACCCAAGCTAACCACATGTCTCTCTCTCTTTCATCCTGCAGGAGAAATACATCAGGATCATGGAGCCTGGTGAACTAGCTGCATGCCTGATGGCCTACAGAACGTGAAGACGACAGAGGAGAGAACGACTGAGGCTCCTGGCTGCGCAGAAGCAGGAGCAGCAACCTCAGGAAGAAGGGGCAGCTGGGGCTCCCGCACACGCTGCCCAAAAGCCACAGTGAGCCGCCGCAGGCCAGCGCCTAGTGACACCCAGGGTCTGTGGACGCCACCTTTCATTCCTGCAGATGACCAAGAACCAGCATTGCCAAAGACTGCACATGTCTAGGGAACTGGTCGATCACACCTGCCAGTTACTGCAGGATTTGGCACCACGGGGATATGGAGGGAATCCACTGCCAGTGGCTGTGAAAATGACCGTGCTGCTCAATTTCTACGCCAGTGGCTCCTTTCAGGGCTCCACAGGTGACCTCTGTGGGATCTCTCAAACCTCCACCCACAAATGCATCCATGAGGTCACGGATGCCATCTTTGCGAGGGCACACAACTTTATGCATTTCATCCGGGACCAGGACAGCCAGGATGCAAGAGCGATGGGATTTGTCCAGATCTTGGGCTTCCCGCAGGTGCAAGGTGAGATTGACTGCACTCATGTGGCACTCAGATCTTCATCGCTGCACACGGTGGACTACATCAACCGCAAGCTGAATGTGCAGCTGGTATGCGACCACCAGAAACGGATCCTACAGGTGTGCGCACGGTTTCCAGGGAGTGTGCATGACTCCTACATCCTGAGTCGCTCGCAGATCCCTGCAGTCTTCCAGGGTCCACAGATGCCGCAGGGTTGTCTCCTTGGGGACAAGGACTACCTGTAGAGGCTGTGACTGATGACATCCGTGCGGTGTCCTCAGGCTGCAGCAGAGCGATGCTATAATGAGGCTCATGCTGCAACTCGCAACTTGGTGGAGCAGACCATCAGGATGCTGAAAATGAGGTTCCGGTGCCTGGACTGGCCTGGTGGATCCCTGCAAAACAGTCCGTAGAGGATGTCACGCATCATCCTTGTCTGTTGCGCCCTTTATAACCAAAGGCTGCAGCGGGGTGAGGAGTTGGCTGAGGAGGAGATGGAGGAGCTCCATGTTTCCTCCGATGAGGAGGACGCCGACGGGTATGAGGCTGAGGAGGTCCTCGGGGGGAAGATGACGGGGATGAGTCTCTCGCACTGGCTAGATGAGACAGGCACAATCAGAAGGCCCTCATAGCTGCTAGATTTGTGGAGGATGATGATGACATGCAGTGAGGTGTCCCCATAGATCCTCACATCACAGTTGTGAACGTTTGAATTTAGCCTGGCTTATGGCAGCACACATTCCCTCTGTGAGAATGCTCCTGTCATCGAGACATGGTGGAGGCCCTAATAGTCGCTCAGTTGCAGGAGGATGATGACGACATGCAGTGAGGACACCCCATAGATCTTCACACAGCCTGTAAGAACGTCTGACTCTTGTCTGGCCGAGGGCAGCTAGTGTGTGCTCTGTGATCAGGGTCATATCATAGAGACGCAGTCATGAAACTTTAGAAGCATCTGATCCTTTGTCAGCCTTCAACACCTGAGCCCTTCAGGAGCACAGTATCACTGGTCACAGAAGCTGATGAGATGAGGGCCAGCCCCTCCTCAAAGGTGCTGAGAGCACACAGAGAGAATGAGAGAACTCAGTGGCACCAGCCCACTACATTCTGGCAGCAATGGGGAGCACCATCAAGGTGCAGGCATCAGTAATGTCTCCAGGGGGTGTGAGGTCAGACTATCACTCTGTTCTGAAGGCTGCACAAAGCACAGGGAAGAGGCCCTGAACTGAGACACCTGCCTTTTATCTTGTGCAGAAAGGTTTCACATCTGAGTGACAAGAAAACTGCTCATCAGAACAAGGAGCCATAAGCAGGGAGACCCTCCAAGCCCTCCAAGCCTGCGCCGATCATATTGCCCGTCAACTAAAACAGTTTGCACTTCTGGGGCCTGTATCCCTCTATTCCCATCCTATTCATTTATTTGTCAAGCTGCCTCTTAAACACCACTATCGTACCTGCTTCCACCACCTCCTCTGGCAGCAAATTCCAGACACTCACTACCCTCTGTGTAAAAAACTTGCCCTGCACATCTCCCCTATAGTTTTCTCCTCTCACCTTAAATCTATGTCCCCTAGTAATTGTCTCTTTCACCCTGGGAAAAAGCTTCTGACCATTTACTCTGTCCATACCACTCATAATTTTGTAAACTTCTATCAAGTCGCCCCTCAATCCCTGTTGCTCTAGTGAGAACAATCCGAGTTTCTCCAACCTCTCCTCATAGCTAATAACCTCCAGACCAGGCAGCATCCTGGTAAACCTCCTCTGCACCCTCTCCAACGCCTCCATATCCTTCTGGTAATGTGGCGACCAGAATTGCACGCAATATTCCAAGTGTGGCCTAACCAAGGTTCTATACAGCTGCAGCATGACTTCCCAGCTTTTATCCCTGCCAATGAAGGCAAGCATGCCATATGCCTTCCTGACCATCTTCTCCACCTGCGTTGCCACTTTCAGTGACCTGTGGACCTGTACACCCAGACCCCTCTGCCCGTCAATGCACTTAAGGATTCTGCCATTTACTGTATAATTCCTGCCTGTATTAGACCTTCCAAAATGCATTACCTCGCATTTGTCCGGATTAAACTCCATCTGCCATTTCTCCGTCCAAGTCTCCAACCGATTTATATCCCGTTGTATCCTTTGACAATCCTCTTCACTATCTGCAACTACTCCAACCTTAGTGTCATCTGCAAACTTACTAATTAGCCCAGTTACATTTTCCTCCAAATCATTTATGTATACCACAAACAGCAAAGGTCCCAGCACTGATCCCTGTGGAACTCCACTAGTCACAGCTCTCCATTCAGAAAAGCACCCTTCCACTGCTACCCTCTGTCTTCTATGACCAAGCCAATTCTGTATCAATCTTGCCAGCTCACCTCTGATCCCGTGCGACTTTACCTTCTGTACCAGTCTGCCATGAGGGACCTTGTCAAAGGCCTTACTGAAATCCATGTATATAACATCCACCTGGAGGGCCCCGGCCAGTTTTCAGGGTCCTGCTGTCTGGCAGTGGCACTCTCTTCGGCCTGTGGAGCTGGAGTTGCTGAGGTCACAGGAAGAGGGGAGTTGGATGGGCCGGACACTCTCGGAGTCACCTGGATGGATGGGCCCGGAGTGTGCATCTGTGGATCCTCCTCCCTATGGGTGCCCGGGGCCCCTAGCTGTCTCCTTGAGGAGCAGGGGTAGCTGGAGTGAGGTCGAGCTGCCCCACGCCCTTCTCGCGTACACACTGTTGGAGGCTAACTATGACATCAGTGATGGAGTTCAGCCCAAGCAGCAGTGCAGGAGCGAAGTCCTAGACCAAGGTCTCCATGTAGGCTCCCATCCTACCAGTGTTGACCTCAGTGCATCGGCATGCCGGCGCTATCACCTCAGACTGAAGGCAGATAGACTCCTCCATCATGCCTTGCAATCTGAGAGCGCAGCGCACATCCCTTCCTGTTGTTCCCCAGCTTGTCTTTGCAGCTCCAGCATCTGTGACATGGCTGAGTCCAGAGGCTCATTATTTGACTTGGACTCAACAGATTTCTGGCCTCCAGCAGTCCTCCGAGTGCCAGAAACCTGGGAAGTCCCTGTCGCCACCTGAAGTGGATCAGGCAGAGCGATGTGCTCACTAGATTGTGATCCCGAGGCGCCTCTAAAAGTAGGTCCCACCGATGTCAGTGTCTCTGCGCTGGTGGAGGGTGCGGGTGAGCGCTGTGATGGGACTTCAGGGAAGGTGCCTCCAGATTCCTCTTCAGAGGTTTCTTCAGAGCTTGATTGGAGGCCCTGGGTCATGGACTCTGTCAGCTGTTTGGTAGATGTGTCTGCGAAAGCAAGGGGAGATAATTAGTGCCTGGCAGTGGCCTGTGAAACAGGACACATCACTCAGCATGGTCGTCTGATGGATGTTGCACTGCTGGATCCTCACTTGGCAGAGCAGTGCCGACCTCACCATCAGCACAGGAACAGTCCAGATCATCGCCGGCCAGCTAATGGCTCTGTTTTCAAAGTTGGTGAGGGCCTTGATTTCGCGCATTCAGCCACTGATCTGCGACCTCTCTCTCTTGTTGTGAGCCAGCTTGTCCTGCATGAATAGAGATGGAGAAAGTGTAAGTAGGATGCCTACCCAGATGATAAGTATGCCTGGCCTGTGTGGGTGGTGAGTGGTCCCATGGACGGGATGAGGACAATGACAGTGAGTATGAGAGAGTGAATGGTGATGTCCCTTGCTCTGCAGTGAGTGAAGGCCCTGTTGATGTGTGATGCATTTGTGAGTGTGTGAGCTGAGAGTGATGAGAAGAGTGACTTACCCTGGCAGAACAGAGGAGATTATTCATCCTCTTGCAGCACTGGGTGGCTGTCCTCTTCTGAAGGGTATTGGTGCTGACCACCAATGCCACTGCCTCCCAAGCCAGAGTGGTCATGTTGCTGCCTATCCTGCAGCCATAGTGGGGGTACAGGACATCCCGACGGGCCTGCATGGCATCCAAAAGTCGCTTGAGAGACCCGACATTAAACTGTGGGGGCTGCAGTCTTCTTCAGTTTCAGGGCCATGTCTTCCATGCAGCAGTGGTGAGCTGGAAGCACTGAGATGTGTGCATGCGGCTGGATTTTAAGCATGACGCCCGGCGTGATGCAGTGGTGGGCTGATGGTGGGCAGACGAATGAGAGCCCGCCCACCATGGGAATGGCGTGTTTCCTGTGAATACATAAATAATGAGGCGGGTTTGGGTCGATACAGCGTGAAAATCCGCCATTGTGGCCGGTGGGTAAAACATTGTTTTACCCGCCCACTACCGCTTTTAATGCAAATTTGGGAAAATTGTGTCTGTCTTCACGGAGGGAGATAAAAAAAGCCTCCCAGAAATAATAGAGAACTAAGGTACAGACAAGAATGAGAAGCTGAAAGAAGTTAGTATTAGTAAAAAAGTAGGACTGGAGAAATTAATGAGGCTTAAAATTGATAAACCACTGGATCTGATGATCTACATCCCAGTGTGTTGAAAAAGGTGGCTGTAGAGATATGGAGGCATTGGTGATCAGTGTACAGTTTTGTTCTCCTTCCCTAAGATGGATATATTTGCCATTGAGGGAGTGCAGCCAAGGTTCATCAGACTGATTCCTGGGATGGCAGGATTATCCTGTCATGAAAATATAATAATTTTCATAATGTTATTGGGATTTATTGTAAAGTAGGAATAGTGGGGTGTCGATAGCATGTGTGTGTGTGTGTGTCTGTCTGTCGGGGGGGACTTAATTGAATTAAAGACAGCTGGTCTGAAGGTTTTGATGTATCAGAAGAGAAGCTATGTTTGAAATGCTAAATAATTAAACATGGCTGAGGTTTTAGAATGTGAGGTGTAAAGGAAAATTTGCATTTTTAGATAAACCAGAGTAGTTTGAATTTCAAAAGAGAGGGTGAAATGTTACACTCAGCCAGAAGAAGCCAAACAGTGTGTTTATTTTTCCCAAAGCTTACTGATAAAATTGGTATTTGAAAAATTTTTATTATTAGAAAGGTAAAGTGCAAAGACATATTGAAACAATGAAATTTGCATTCAACGGGGAAAATACATATAAAGGAGAGAAGGCTATGTGTAAGAGGAAGGAATTCTAAGATCTAACAAGTGTCAAAAGCCTCCAGCATCTATGCACCAAGCTGTTGCCTATAGAAGCCGAAGCTAAGAGAATTCGCAATGAATATCCCTGTCCAGGGTATTGTGTGCTTTGCCTGGGTCTGTTAAAATCTGTTTTGTTTTTACTGTTGCCTTAACGGGGGTGTAACTGGGAGTAAGAATAATTAGGGGAGCTAGGAGTTATCATAGTAGTGATTTGTAGACTTTTGTATGTGCTTAAAATTATCTATTTTATTAATAAATATTTAATTTAATTTTGTAAATAAAAATCTAAGACTCATTACTACTGAATTCAAGGCACGCATTCGAAAATAAAAACTACAAATTGCAAAATATTGTTTCAAGTTTCCCTTTGGGATTTGAGCAGCTTAGCATTTACCATCTGCTGTGCCTTGACAGCCCTATGAGGAGACTGGGCCTGTAGTCTCTAGAGTTTAGAAGAATGAGAAACGTACACAATTCTTACAGGGCTCAACAGGGTGGATACGGAAAGAATGTTTCTCCTGGCTGGGAGATCTAGAGCCAGGGCACACAGGCTCAGAATAAGGGGCAGGCCATTTAGGACTGAGATGAGGAGGAATTGCTTCACTCAGAGGGTGGTGAATCTTTGGAATTCTCCACACCAGAGGGCTGTGAAGGCTCAGTCACTGAGTATATTTAAGATGGAGGTTGATAGATTTCCAGATATTAAAGATATCGAGTGATATGGATATAGTGTGGCCAAATGATGCTAAGGTAGAAGATCAGCCACAATCTAGTTGAATAGTGAAACAGGCTCAAGGGGCCAGATGGCCGACTCTTGCTCCTATTTCCTAAGTCCCTATGCCCTCTGAATTGGCCTAGAAGGCCACTCAGCATAGTTTGCTCAAGGGCAGTTAGGGATGAGAAATAAATGCTAACATTGCCCCCAAAGCTCACTTCAAATATATATTTTTTAAAATTTCTGTATTTGTTCATTTTAAATTATCTATATACCTGGACCACAACTCCCTTTGGATCTCCTCTGTTTCTAGCTTTTCACCATTTAGAAAATACCCTGATCTATCCATTTTAAGTCCAAATTGGATGATCTCACATTTACCTATATTGAAATCCATTTGCAACAGTTTTCCCCCATTCAGTTTAATCTATCAATATCTCTTTGTAATTTTATGCTGCCATCTAGAATACCGTCTATCTTTGTGTCACGAGGAAATTTGTATGTGGCTTTCTAACCCATCATCTAATTCATTCATAAATACAGTGAATAGTTGAAGCTCCGATACACTTCCTTGTGGAACACCACATCCTGCCAGTTAGAGGACTTGCCATTATCTCTCTATCTCCTTCCACTCAGCCAATTCCCTAACCAGTTCAATAATTTGCCATCAATTCCATGAACTTCAACTTTAGCTATTGAGGAACTTTATTAAATCCTGTCTGGAAGCCTGTATAAATAACATCCATAGACCATTCCTCTGTCCACTGCCTTCGTTACACCTTGAAAAAATTCAGTTCGGTTCATTAGGCATGACAAGCCCTTTACAAATCCATGCTGGCTTTCTGATCAGCTGAAGAATTTTCAAGCTGTTCAGTCACCATATCCTTAATTACTGACTCTGGTAAATTCCCAACAACAGATGTTAGACTAACTGGCCTATAATTCCCTGGCTTCTCTCTGTCACCTTTCTTAAATAGTGGAGTGACGTGCAATTTTCCAATCTCAAGGAACACTCCCTGAATTGAGAGAGCTTTGGAAGATTAAGCTGGGGCATCTGGAATGCCCTCACTACCTCCTTTAAAACCCTGGGATGGAAACCATCTGGTCCTGGGATTTTGACGCTCTTCAGTATCATTAATTTCTCCATTTCTGTATCTTGCTTACATTAATTTCATTGTGTCCCTGTCCCTGATTCAATAATAATTTCCCTCGGATGTCTGGCACGCCGACATCTTCTACTGTAAATACAAAGTAATTGTTCAGCATGGCTACCATTTCCTTATCTTCATTGACAATGTCACCATGAGCAGCTTTCTTTTGACCACCCTCTTTTTGTCTAATGTAATTGTTAAAGGTATTGCATTGCATGTTCCTTTTCAGATTACCTTTTTGTAGCTCTGGAAATAGACAGCAGGTTAACCAGCACCTGTGGAGAGAGAAACAGAGTTAACGTTTCGGGCCTGTGATCTTTCATCAGAATAGACAGGAATGACTTGAGAAGGCAGGGATGGGGTTTGGTTGGGCGGGGGGTGGGAGCGGGGTGGATGAGAATTAGAGTGGATGAATTCAATGTCAAATCAGATGCAGAAAAAAATTGAGTTGGAAAGAAAGATTGGATTTTAAAAAGAGGGAAAGAAAGGAAAGTAAGAAAAATGTGGATAAGATTAAAATTGGTTATTTTGAAAATTTCCAACAATAACTCACTACCTGAAGAAATGAGGCTCCACAATTTAATTCTAGGCCAGAGAAATTAATTAGTTGTCATCAACAATTATCAAGTGTTATAAGACCATAGGAGCAGAAGTAGGCCATTCAGCCCATCGAGTCTGCTTCACCATTCAATGAGATCATGGCTGATCTGATATTCCTTAACTCCACTTTCCTGTCTTTTCCCCATAACCCTTGATTCCCTGACTGATTAAAAATCTGTCTATCTCAGCCTTGAATATACTTAACGACCCAGCCTCTACAGCCCTCTGCAGTAAAGAATTCCACAGATTGATTATGCTCTGAGAGAAGTAATTCCTCCTCATCTCTGTTTTAAATAGTGGCTCCTTACTCTGAGATTATGCCCTCTGGTCCTAGACTCTCCCACAAGGGGAAACAACCTGTCAGAATCTACCCTGTCAAGCCCCCTAAGAATCTTATATGTTTCAATAAGGTCACCTCTCATTTTTCTAAACTCCAATGAGTACAACCCCAACCTACTCAACCTCTCCTCATAAGAAAATCCCTCCATACCCGGGATCAACCTCATGAACCTCCTCTGGACTGCTTCCAATGCCAGTATACCTTTCCTTAGAAAAGGGGACCAAAACTGTTCACAGTATTCTAGGTGTGGTCTAACTAGTGCCTTGTATAGTTTTAGCAAGACTTCCCTATTTTGATACTCCATTCCCTTTGAAATAAAGGCCAACATACCATTTGCCTTCCCTGTTGAACTTGTATGTTAGCTTTTTGGAATTCATGCACAAGGACTCCCAAATCTCTCTGTGCTGCAGCCTACTGCAATCTTTCTCAATTTAAATAATATTCAGCTCCTCTATTCTTCCTGCCAAAGTGCATAACCTCACATTTTCCCACATTATATTCCATCTGCCAAGTTTTTGCCCACTTACTTAACCTGTCTACATCCCTCTGTAGACTCCTTATGTCAACCTCACCACTTGCGTTCCCACCTATTTTTGTATCATCTGCAAACTTGATGATAGTACATTCACTTTCCTCATCTAAGTCATTCATATATATTGTAAATAATTGAGGCCCCAGCACTGATCCCTGTGGCACTCCACTAGTTACAGGTTACGATCCTGAAAAAGCCCCCCATATCCCAACCCCCTGTCTTCTATTAGTTAGCCAATCCTCTATCCATGCTAATATACTAGCCCCAACACCATGGGCTCTTATTTTATTTAAGTGGCCTTATGTGCGGTACCTTATTGAACGCCTTTTGGAAATCCAAATATATTACATCTACTGGTTCCCCTTTATCTATCCAGCTTGTTATCTTCCCAAAGAATTCTAATAAATTTGTTAGGCATGGTTTTTCCTTCATGAAGCCATGCTGACTCTGCTTGATTAGATTATGTATTTCTAAATGCTCTTCTATTATATTCTTTATAATAGATACCAACATTTTCCCAATGACAGATGTTAAGCTAACTGGCCTATAGTTTTTTGTCTCCCTCCCTTTTTGAATAAGGGTGTTACACTGGCAGTTCTCCAACCCTCTGAGAATCTGAGGATTCTTGGAAGATTACTATCATTGCATCCACTATCCCTATAGCTACTTCCTTTAATATCCTAGGATGCAACCCATCAGGTCCAGGGGACTTATCAGCCTTTAGCCCCATTAGTTTCCCTAGTACTTTTCCTCTAGTAATAATTATTGTATCTATTTCCTCCCCCGCACCCCCCACCCCTCTTTTTGCCCCTTGATTATTTAGTATTTTTGGAACGCTATTAGTATTTTCTACCTGAAAACTGAAGCAACGTATTTATTAAACTTCTCTGCCATTTCCTGGTTCACCATTATTATTTCCCCAGCCTCATTCTCTAAGGGCCCTATGTACACTTTGGCTTCTCTCTTCCTTTTTATATATTTAAAGAAGTTCTTACTGTCTGTTTTTATATTACTTGCTAGTTTACCCTCAAAGTTTATTTTCTCCCTATTTTTTTAGTCATCTTTTGTTGGTTTTTAAAACTTTCCTAATCCTCTAGTTTACCACTAATCTTTGTCACATTGTATGTTTTTTCTTTCAATTTGATACTGTCCTTAACTTCCTTGATTAGCCATGGTCAGTTTATCCCCTTCCTTGAATCCTTCTTCCTCGCTGGGATATATCTTTGTTGAGAGTCGTGAATTATTTTCTTAAACATCTGCCATTGTTCATCAACTGTCTTTTCTGCTAAACTGTGTTCCCAGTCCACTCCAGCTAACTCTGCCCTCCTTCCATTGTGATTACCCTTATTTAAGTTTAGCACAGTTGTTTCTGACCCAAGTTCCTCACATCAAACTGAATGCTAAATTCTATCACATTGTGGTCACTATTTCCTAGGGGATCCTTTACTCTGAGATCATTTTTTAAACCTGCCTCACTACACATTACCAGGCCAAAAATAGTCTGATCCCTGGTTGGATTCACAACATATTGTTCTGAAAAACTGTCCCGAATACACTCTATGAATTCTTGCTTGTGTCCACCTCTGCCAATTTAATTTTCCCAATCTACATGAAGATTAAAGTCACCCATGATTAATGTATTGCCTTTTTTACATGCCTTTATTATCTCCTGATTTATTCTCTGTCCTACAGTATAGCTACTGTTAGGGGGCCTATAGATTACTCCCACCAGTGCCTTCTTCCCCTTGTTATTTCTTACCTCCACCCATGTGGATTCTACATCTTCTGATCCAAAATCCTTTCTTGCTATTGTACTTATTCCATCTCGTACTAGCAAAGCTACCCCACCACCCTTTCCTTCCTGAGTGTCCTTTCGAAAAGTGACATACCCCTGAACATTTAGTTCCCAGCTTTGATCTCCTTGTAACCACGTCTCCGTAATGGCTATAAGATCATACCCATTAACCTCTATTTGTGCCATTTATTTTGTTTAGTTTCGAAAACTACATGCATTTAAGTAAAAGGCCATTAATTTTGACTTTTTACCATTTTTTCCTCTTTGACCCTATTTGCTGCTTTTTTTTAATGTTTGTACACTCTGTCCCTTCCTGTCACACTCTGGGTATCATTACCTAAATAGCTGCCCTGCGATACTGCCATATCCTTTTGCTATGTAAGCCTACGTATCCCCTTTCCAGAACCTCCCTAAAAGGGTACTTGCGCTATTACTGACTAGAATTAAATTTCTGTAATGAACTTAATGGGCCAAATGTGAAAATCTAGCAAGTATTTAAAAGTGACAGGGAAGCTAAGGATCTGATGTTTGTGGGAATCATGTGGCGAAATGGACCAAAATGTTCTGGAAAATCACATCTCAAAGCTTATCTCATACTGAACTTGCTGGCTTATTTGCACCTTAATGTCCACTGGTATTGTAACATGTCTTTTTTTTTTGGCAAATTCTGCTCAAATCTTCAATAACAGCCAATCCATTCCAGGTTTGGTCATTTAACATTCTGCTATGTTCTACCTGGTATAATTGTGTGCTGTCCTCAGGATATGGCAGCATTGACACAGCTTCGTTTATTGTCCATCTCCTGTTGTCCTGAGAACATTGAGTCAATCACAAGCTGTGGACTGGAGTCATGTTGTGAGGTGTTTCCTGGTCTCCTGCCAAAACCATGCTGGACTGAACTCAGTCTGGGCAAACTAAAATCATTGCTTTATAAGTGAGCATTTCTTACAGCAATGGAATTCCTATGGTGCTGTTCCTGACATTCCAAAGCCTTGATGTTTCAAAGGCCCGAGGATTTTGAGGGATAATAATACTCTCCTACGATCTCTTTCGATTTATAATGTTATATAAAATCCTGGATTGAACTTGATCTCAGGTTCTATGGAATTTGAACCCATTCCAACTTAACCTGCCTTGGTTTAGTTCAAGTAAACTTAATGAATAACCCTTTATCCTGCCTGCACATGTTAATTTGACTAGTTCATATATATCTTTTATTATTTTATTTTATTAGTTGTTTGGTTTATTGTGGAGGATTAATTTCATTATTATTAAAAAAATTTTGATTGCATCTAATGCAATCTGGCAGGGGTACTGAAGAAATCTTAATCAAATTTGAAACACACGATTTGTTCAACTCAAATAGGCCTCCTGTCCAGCATTGACTCATGATCAGCACTGGTGTGGGGCAGTACCTACTCTATAAACACTAACACGTAGTGAAAGGATATCTTTCAGACAGTCAAATTAAAACTGCAGAGAAATAAAAGTTAAATACTGAAACAAAAACAGAGACTTAATGTTTTCGGTCCAATATGACTCTTTATTTCATTCTCCTCAGGTGTTGCCAGACCTGCTGAGTTTTCTCAGCACTTTCAGTTTTTATTTTAAAATTGCAAGGAACTTTTGTCCTGTTAGTCATGTTCTGCTACCTTCGATGTACTTAGCTGAAGATCTTAGAAATAGCCCTCAGTTATTCGAGTTGGCCATGTAATCATCCACTGATGGCAACACCCTGTTTAGAGATCAAATGGAGATAGTCTTCACCAAACTGACCATGAAGGTTAATCCAAGCCTCAATCCCGAGGACATTTCTGCCAGACGGAAAAGACACAGCCTAAGTCATAAAACAAAGACACTAGATGCAAAAGTATGTTCTCAATAGCATTGCTAAGCCAATATCCTAGCCAAACCTTCAAGGGCATTGTAAGAACGACTAAATAACTAATGTCTGCTCCACCCTGGTCAGAACGGTGTGGTTTGAGGAAACGACGACCTTTTAAGGTGCCCAATCCAAGAACACCAAGTGTTGTCTCTTCTCCGTGTTAGAGGCTGGCTGATAAATTGTAAATGATGCATAAACATCACATAGAATTTACAAAACAGAAGCGTGCTTTTGGCCCAACCGGTCCATGCAGCTGTTTATGCTCCACCTGAGTAGTCTCCTCGCACCCTTCATCTAACACTCTCAGTATTACCCTCTATTTCTTTCTCCCCTTTGTTGACCGAGTATCCCCTTTCAATCCCCTTAGAATGTATGTATTCGATTCACCTCAATGACTCCATGTGGCAGTGAGTTCCACATTCTAAGTACCATATCCTGGGTAAGAACTACCAATTTTGTTTCAAGGGCCTTTTGCTTACCAATATAAATACCAGTATGTTTGTGTTTATCGGCCAAAGATGTAAGCATTATGTTCAGAGGATAGAAGTGTATTAACCAGTCAGGAAGATAATAGACTTCAAGTCTAGACCAGGTTGGAGATATGGGCTGACAGCATGACAGGTCAGATTGAACACAATGAAAGTGAGGTGATACATTTTGGCAGGAAGAATGAGGAGAGGCAATACAAGCAAAATGGTATAACTTTAAAGGGGGGCAGGAATAGAGAAGTGGGCTAGTTATTCAGAACTCTTTGAAGCTAGCAGGGTAGGTTAACAAAGCAGTTAATGAAGAATATGAGTTCCAGGACTTTTAAATGGAGGCATAGGATACAAAAGTTAGGATTTTATGCTAAACCTATGTAAGGCATTAGTCTGGCTGAAGGAGGGACACCAGGCCTACCTAAAAATGAGGTGCCAACCTGGTGAAGCTACAACACACAACAATATATACATGCAAAACATTGGAAACGGCAAGCTAAGTGATACAGCAACTAATGGATCAGGTCTAAGCTCTGCAGTCCTGCCACATCCAATCATAAGTGATGGACAATTAAATGACTAGCTGGAGGGGGAGGTTCCACAAATATCCACATCCTAAATGATGGGGGAGCCCAGCACATCAGTGCAAAAGACAAGGCTAAAGAATTTGCAACTTTCTTCAGCCAGAAGTCCCCAGTGGCTGATCCATCTCAGCCTCCTCCTGAGGTCTGCAGCGTCACAGATGCCAGTCTTCAGCCAATTGGATTCACTTTTTTTTATTCATTCGTGGGGTATGAGCTTTGCTGGCTGGGCCAGCATTTATGGCCCATCCCTGGTTGTCCTTGAGAAGGTAGTGATGAGCTGCTTTCTTGAACTGTTGGAGTCCATGTGGTGTAGGTGCACCCACAGTGCTGTTAGGAAGGGAGTTCCAGGATTTTGACCCAGCGACAGTGAATGAACAGCGATATATTTCCAAGTCAGGATGGTGAGGGGAACCTCCAGGTGGTGGTGTTCCCATCTATCTGCTGCCCTTGTCCTTTTAGGTGGTAGTGGTCATGGGTTTGGAAGGTGCTGTCTAAGGAGCCTTGGTGAATTCCTGCAGTGCATCTTGTAGATGGTACACTTTGCTGCTATTGTGCGTCGGTAGTGGAGGGAGTGAATGTTTGTGGATGTGGTGCCAATCAAGCAGGCTACTTTGTCCTGGAAGGTGTCAAGCTTCTTCAGTGTTGTGGGAGCTGCACTCATCCAGGCAACTCCTGACTTGTGCCTTGTAGATGGTGGACAGGGTTTGGGAAGTCAGGAGGTGAGTTACCCATCGCAGGATTCCTAGCCTCTGGCCTGCTTTTGCAGCCACAGTATTTATATGGCTAGTCCAGTTCAGTTTCTGGTCAATGGTAACCCCCAGAATGATGACAGTGGGGGATTCAGAGATGTCATTGAACTTCAAGGGGTGATGGTTGGATTCTCTCTTGTTGGAGATGGCCATTGCCTGACACTTGTGTGGTTCAAATGTTACTTGCCACTTGTCAGTCCAAGCCTGGATATTGTCCAGGTCTTGCTGCATTTGAACATGAAATGCTTCAGTATCTGAAGAGTCACGAATGGTGCTTAACATTGTGCAATCATCAGTGAACATCCCCACTTCTGACCTTATGATGGAAGGAAGGTCATTGATGAAGAAGCTGAAGATGGTTGGGCCCGAGGACACTACCCTGAGGAACTCCTGCAGTGATGTCCTGGAATGAGATGACTGACCTCCAACAACCACAACCATCTTCCTTTGTGCTCTCCAACCAGTGGAGAGTTTTCCCCCTGATTTCCATTGACTCCAGTTTTGCTAGGGCTCCTTTTTGCCACACTCGGCCAAATGCAGCCTTGATGTCAAAGGCAGTCATTCTCACCTCACTTCGGGAGTTCAGCTCCTTTGTCCATATTTGAATCAAGACTGTAATGATGTCAGGAGCTGAGTGGCCCTGGCAGAACCCAAACTGGGCATCACTGAACAGGTTATTGCTAAGCAAGTGCTGTTTTAACAAGTGCTGCACTGTTGATGACCCCTTCCATTACTTTACTGATGATTAAGAGTAGACTGATGGGGCAGTAATTGGCCGGGTTGGATTTGTCCTGCTTTTTGTATACAGGACATACCTGGGCAATTTTCCACATAGCCAGGTAGATGCCAGTGTTGTAGCTGTACTGGAACAGCTTGGCTAGGGCGCAGCAAGTTCTGGAGCACAAATCTTCAGTACTATTGCCGGAATATTGTCAGGGCTCATAGCCTTTGTAGTATCCAGTGCCTTCAGCTGTTTCTTGATATCATGTGGAGTGAATTGAATTGGCTGAAGACGAGCATCTGTGATGCTGGTGACATCCAGAGGAGGCCGAGATGGATCATCCACTTGGCACCTCTGGCTGAGGATTGTAGCAAATGCTTCAGCTTTATCTTTCACACTGCTGTGCTGGGCTCCTTCATTATTGAGGATGGGGATATTTGTGGAGCCTCCTCCTCCAGTGAGTTGTTTAATTGTCCACCTCCATTCACCGCTGGAAGTGGCAGGTCTGCAGGTCTTAGATCTGATCCGTTGGTTGTGGGATCGCTTAGATCTATCTATCACTTGCTGCTTATGCTGTTTGGCATGCAAGTCGTCCTGTGTTGTAGCTTCACCAGGTTGATACCTCATTTTTAGGTATGCCTGGTGCTGCTCCTGGCATGCCCTCCTGCACTCTTCATTGAACCAGGGTTGATCCTCTGGCTTGATGGTAATGATAGAGTGGGGGATATGCCAAGTCATGAGGTTACGGGTTGTGTTTGAGTACAATTCTGCTGCTGATGGCCCACAGCACCTCATGGATGCCCAGTCTTGAGTTGCTAGATCTGTTCGAAATCTATCCCATTTAACATGATGGTAGTGCCACACAACACGATGGATGGTATCCTCTTTGTGAAGGTGGGACTTTGTCTCCACAATGACTGTGCGGTGGTCACTCCTACATGGACAGATGCATCTGCAGCAGGCAGGTTGGTGAGGATGAGGTCAAGCATGTTTTTCCCCCTTGTTGGTTCCCTCACCACCTGCCGCAGACACAGTCTAGCAGCTATGTCATTTAGGACTCGGCCAGCTCGGTCAGTAGTGGTGCTACCGACCTACTCTTGGTGATGGACATTGAAGTCCCTCACCCAGAGTATATTCTGCACCCCTGTCACCCTCAGTGCTTCCTCCAAGTGATGTTCAACATGGAGGAGCACTGATTCATCAGCTGAGGGAGGGTGGTATGTGGTAATCAGCAGGAGGTTTCCTTGCCCATGTTTGACCTGTTGCCATGAGACTTCATGAGGTCCGGAGTCAATGTTGAGGACTCCCAGGGCATCTCCCTCCCGACTGTGCCGCCACCTCTGCTTGGCCTATCCTGACGGTGGGACAGGACATACCCAGGGATGGTGATGGTGATAATAAGAATCCATGTGATAATAAGAAATAGCTTAAGCGAATGGACAAATTAAAGTCTATGGACCCTGACAGTATCCCAGCTAGACTTGTGTTCCAGAATTAGTCATCCCCTAGTCAAATTGGTATCACTGGCATCTACCCGACAATAAAGTAAATTGCCCAGGTTTGTCCTGTCCACAAAAAATCCAATCCCACTCATTCTCAAAGGATATAAAGGAGATGGTACAGAATGACTTACTTCAAAGGCTGAAAGGTTGCTAATTGGAGGGTAGAGATTTAAGGTGTTTGGCGAAAGGACCAGTGATGATGAGGAAAATCTTTTTTACACAATGAATGGTTAGGATTTAGAATGCACTGCCAGATAAAGTGGTGGATATACATGCAAACGCAGCTTTCAAAAAGGGAATCAGATAAATGCTTGGAGAAAAAACATGTAAGGACCTGAGAAAGATAAGGGAAACAGTAGTAACTAGATTGCCGTCTGAAAGATCCAGCTCAGACTTGATGGGTTGAATGGCCTCCATCTGTACTGTATTATTCTATGATTCTATGTCTAATGTACTGCTGTTTTGTGATGCCAAAAAGAACGATGTATTCTAGGCTCATGGTCAATCTCAGGAAACTAAGCATATGAAATAGGCCTTACAGCACCTTGATCCCACTCCGCCAATCAATAAGATCATGGCTGATCTTCTAACTTAGCTCAATTTTCCTGCTTCAAACACCATATCCCTCGATTCCCAATGCCCAAATATCTAGCAATCTCAGCCTTGAATGTATTCAACAACTGAGTATCCGCAGCCATTTGGGATAGAGAATGCCAAAGATTCACAACACTCTGAGTGAAGAAATTTCTCCTTGTCTCAGTGCTAAATGGTTGATCACTTATCCTGAGACAGTGATCCTTAGTTATAGGTCCTTCACAATAAACTGTGATGAAGGATTCATGGTTATTGCCTAAATCTCACTTCAGACTGTTTATCTAGGGACTTGCTGAACCAAGCTATAAGTGAAAGTACAGACTCTAATGCTACATTGCCATTAACGGTTTACAACCCTTTCGCCTTGTTAATTGTACGACAAAGGATTAGGCATTGTTGTAGGTGACTTTTGCAACTTGTATGTCTAGCCGGAGGATGTATTTCCTGACAAAGACATTATTCTCATCAGAAAATCTACAGAGATGTAAGCATCTCGAGATAGACTTATACCAGAGGTAAGAACAGCTAGGTGACTAGCCTGTACTAAGAGTTGGGTGGAAAGCCTGATCCATAGGTCTGTCCATATTTCAAGGGGGTTAATGGTTGCCTGACCATATCAGCATGCTGCAGGTAGCAAGAAGGGCCATTTGGTCCAAACAGCCTGCCCCTTTCCAACTAATATTCTTAACATATCAGTCAATCGTTTCCCATATCAGAAACGTACCTGAGTCATTTAGCTATTTACAGTGTTTGATTCAATGGCATCACTGTACCTTATTCTTTAACATTACTATCATTCTGTGTAAAAATAAAGTTGTGCCTGGTTTCTCTTTTTGCAGCTAATGTAGTTTTTAATTCGTGTCCCTAGTTATTTCAACCCTTCACAACAGTGAAGAAATCTCCTGCATCATAATAATAAAAACTTGACTTGGGTCACCTTGAATCTTTTCCAAAGAGGAAATACTTGACTTTCTTGAGCTTGGCATGTAACTTAGGTTCCTGGTAACCTGGAATTGACTTGATTGCCTGCCTATGTACATTCTCAAAGTCAATAATATCCTGAGGTGTGAATATGTGACCAGAACACAACACACTATTCAAGACAGAATCTAACCAGCATCCTATACAGAAAGAGTATAATGGGATAGATTTTTGTTTTTTCTGGCAGTGTTTGTGAAAATTGTGCCCAAAACTGCTCAAATTTGTACTGGTTAGATTACAGCTCATAGCCAGAATATTGCCATTGGCGTGCGGGGGCAGGTCCGTCACGCTGACGGATGATGACGTTGGCCGTGCGTCCCGGCGTCACCGCCCATCATTTAGATATTGCATTCAGCAGGCATGCACCGGAGGCGGCTGCGCGCCTGCCGCTCTGTCAACGGCTTATTACGGCCATTAAGAAAGTCATTAACGTCGTTAACACCACTGCCCGTCCAAGTGGCCTTCGCGTTTTCCACGAAACCTCATCCATGGGCGGGATGAGGTTTCCCGAAGGTTTTATAAAATTAATAAATAAGTTTGGCGAACTTGACAAACATGCCCCAGCTCACGTGACACTGTCACACGAGGGGACATGTTTAAATAATTTTTTACTTGAATTTTTAAATGCGTGAAAGAGCGCAGGCCCCGACTCTCCCTCCTCCCCCCACCCGCACAGGTAGCGCTGAGCGCTATGGAACGCATATTGCACTGGGCAAGCCTTAATTGGCTCGCCCATGTAGAATGGCAGCATGCAGCCGATCGCAGGCGGCGATTGGCTCCGCGCCCGCCCCCGCCCAGCCCACCCGACACAGGTAAGATTCAGCCCCATGTTTTCGATACAAACATTTGCATAATCAGACGCTGAATCTCCTGTGAGCCAGCGAACTCAGGCAGCATGCTGGAATGCGTTTTTTTTCTTTCCATTATGAAGTATTGCTTGCAAAGAGGTAACCTGGTCCACCTTTATTTATGCAACTGAAACTGCCTTATCACAAAAGTAAGGATTTTTCATTAAAAGTGTCTGGTAAACATAGGGATATAGAAGCACAAGTAGGTCATTGGCCCTTTGACCCTGCTCTGCCATATTATAAGATAATGGCTAATATGGTCTCATCTCCACTTTCCTGTCTGTCCCCTATATCCCTTGGCTCCTTTGTCTAACCATGCCTTGAATAAATTATCCAGCCTCCACTGCTGTCTGAGAAAGAGAATTCTACTGAATAACGACCCTCTGAGAGAAATAAATATTACTCATCTCAGTCTCAAAGGGAGACCTCTTATTTTTAAATTGTGTCCCATAGTTCTAGTCTCCCCCACAAGTGGAAACGTCCTCCCAGAATCCACCCTGTCAAGTCCCCTCAGGATCTTATATGTTTCAATAAGATTACCTAAACTCCAATGGGTATGGGCCCAACCTGTTTAACCTTTCTTCATAAGACAAGCCCTTCATCCCAGGAATGAGTCGAGTGAACCTCCTCTGAACTGCTTCGAATGCAATTATATCTTTTTTTAAATAAGGAGACCAAAACTGTACACAGTACTCTGGATGTGGTCTCATCAAAGCCCTGTACAGATGCAGTAAAACATCCCTACTTTTACATTCCATTCCCCTTGCAAGAGACAGCAACATTCCATTTGCCTCGCTGTACCTGAATACTAACTTATTGTGATTCACATACCAGGACACCCAGATCCCCCTGTACCACCAAGGTTTGCAATCTCTCTCCATTTAAATAGTATATTGCTTTTCCATTCTTTCTGCCAAAGTAAACTGATTTTGAACCACTGAAAATGATTTAAAAAGAAAACTATATTGAACCATTTCCTCCTCTCATTAATGTACGCTGGCCATTTTGTTAGTAAATTAAATATTTTTGATATGAAAACTCTTTTAAAACATGTCTACTGGTACCTGTGTGCCTATGAAAATGAGTGCAATTTGAAGAACCTTCAAGAACCTCAACAATCATCTGAATCTCACAATATCGATCTGGGGCCATGGCCATCTTCCTGGGCGGGAACTAATTTCAGGTGAATTTAATCTTAAAGCAGCGGAAAAGATCATGTGGGACACAGAGGTTAAATGGTTTTGGGTGGAACTTGCATATAAATTCCCCGATCTTTACCGCTCACTCAGTTGATTCCACCCGGAATCAACTGTCAAAAACTCTACCCCAACCTCTCTAGATGTGCAGTCTATTGTGCTACTGAAGCAGTGTGTTACCTTATTTTACTTAGCTTTCTGCAGACAAGCACACATGGTTTCATAACGGTTCTCATTTCTCCCTGTGACAATGTCACCAGATAAAGAACAGCTGGGATGGTTTAAAATGCTCCCTGTTGGCCATTCACCTTAATTCTCAATCATCTTGTTCCTGAGTCATTGAACATTGGGCCTGCACATGTGAGTCAGATCTCCTGAAAGGATGGGAGCTTCAACTTCCTGCATCAGATGTGGCCAAACTTTCTCAACCTTAGAGCCGCATATGATAATCTTCAGACATTCAAGGGCTGCAAGATACGGACAACCTTTACAGACACGTTTTTATTACTGTTGCACACACTTTTGTGAGGAGCTATATTTAACAAAAATGTAAGTACAAATTGTATAAAAAATATATGTATGCCAGAATGTTTACTAATGTATATATTCATTTATCTTTAAGTTTTCTCTTAACTTCAATGACCACAAGGCACCTATACCACAGCTTCTAAATTTGAATTAATTGTTATATTTTAGTATTGCTGAATAAAGAGACAAGTCATCAATGCTTCTCATCTTGCACTCAACAGGACAGAATCGCAAGACTGTCAAATCTCAAAGGGAACAGCAATTTATGCTGTATGAGAAGAGGGTGCTGATTGGTTGGCAAGTGGACTCTGATTGGTACAGGTGTTGTCATGGAGAATGCACTAGGGAACAGTTATTTCCCAAGCTTTTCACAGAATCACAGAATCATTACAGTGTAGAAGGAGGTCATTTGGCCAATTGTGTCTGCACTGGCTCTCTGGGAATTTTATTTTAGTACCAATCTCCTGACTTTTCCCCTGAACATTGCTTCTATTTTGATAATCATCCAATGTCCTCTTGAATGCCTCAATTGAACCTGCCTCCACCACACTTCCAGGCAGTGAATTCCAAGCCCTAACTACTCGCTGTGTGAAAAGGGATCAGTGTGTCCTGATGAGTGCAAGATGAAAATCTTCGGCAACATGTCTAGTTTTTCAGTGGTACTCAAGTCCTGTACTACCAAGTGATTATTTGGTTGTTTTTTTACACGTATTCAATTAATATCTTTGCTTAAATTAAATACCACCTTATAAAACTCCACGCGCCTCCTCCCATCTTAATTTCACCCATTGCCAACATGTGCTTCATTACCACATAGAAAAGATGTCTGCAGAACTATTTAATGTCATATTGCTTTGGCTTGGGGAGCAATTTGTATTGGGTGCAGCTGGGGTAGATAAGTTTGCAGGTTTACAGGATTTCAAGAATAATTTGAGCGACTCGTCTACCTCAATCACTTCTGCTCAGAGCCATGGTGGTGAAGCGGTCACCTGAGTAGCCAGGAATAAAATGCCCTCATTTCCTGTTTATTCCTGCCAGCACAAACTCAGAATCTGCGTACCCAGCAGGTGAGATTTCGCCTCTCGAATGTGCTATCCGAAAATGTCCCCTTTGTTGTCATTTTTTAATCACACACACACGTGATTGTCAAACTGTTAGAATAGCACAATCCATGCAACAGTTGACTGATTGGTATAATACCAGGAACTTTCACTGAATAGGGCTAAAGAGCTGAATGGATTTAGTTACTGTGGATAGAAGAGTTTTTAATCATCGCCTGGGTCATTGTACAGAGCCAATTTGTGAGTTTGAACAAGCTGCAGCTGGCTGTTTACCTCCCTCCAATGTGCACAAGGAATTAGCCGCACTCTATGTCTAAAAGAGATGCATGTGGCTCGTGAGCCGCAGTTTGGCCACCCCTGCCCTACATTGTCAAAGCTTTGGTCAGTGACCTCATTCACTGAAAGGCAGGCTTAGCTCACAATCCAATTACTCACTGCGGAAAATGCATAATATGAAGGCCTGTGTCACATAAACCAGGCAGCATTCATAAGACCATAAGATGCAGGAGCAGAAGTAGGCCATTCAGCCCATCGAATCTGCTCTGCCATTCAATGAAAGTATGGCTGACCTGATAATCCTCAACTCCACTTTCCTGCCTTTTCCCCATAAGCTTTGATTCCCTTACTAACTAAAAATCTAGCTTTCTCAGCCTTAAAGATACTTAATGACCCAACATCTACAGCCCTCTGTGGTAAAGAATTCCACAGATTAACTACCCTCTGAGAGAAGAAATTTCTCCTGTCTTAAACGGGCAACCCCTTACTCTGAGATTATGCCTTCCAGTCCCAGACTCTCCCACAAGGGAAAACAATCTCTCAGCATCGACCCTGTCAAGCCCCCTAAGAATCTTATACATTTCAATAAGGTCGCCTCTCATTCTTCTAGGCTCCAATGAGTACAGGCCCAACCTACTCAACCTCTCCTCATGTTAGATTCATATTAGATTGTTGCTTGATGTGCTGCCAAAGCCTGTCTTCCTCACTCAGGTTGGGTAAAGTGTCTCAGAGTTCATGGTCCAGGGAGGGGGAGATGGCCAGTGTTCCTTCTCATCAACATTCAGTGACTCCTAGTGTGTGTCGTGTTCAATGGTTTAATTTTTCTGTGTTTGGTTATGTTAGTTAGTAACTGAACTATGCTGACTGTGCTTGTTTGGTTAAGCCTGGATGTTGACTCACAGCTAGAGTAAACAGGGAAGCTGCTAGAAGCTGAGCTGGGATAAACGAGTGCAGACATTTTGTGATTGCAGAGATATTTTTAAGTGCTATAAATAAACCTGTTGCACACTTAGAAACTAGTATCATCTCAGCATTGCTCTGAGGCAAATCATATATGGAAGATATACAACAAACTAGTGAATACACAACAGTGTGTGTGGACTGGGGTGTGATGTCACCCTACAGTTGAATAGACTGCCATCATTTCTTGTGCTGGCTGCCACAAAGACTGACGTCAAAACAGAAAATGCTGTGGAGGGGAACAGAGTTAACAGGCTGTATTTATGGGGCTCATGGTTCCCGGGCACCCCGCTAAAACATCTGGGGGGAGACCACGCACGATCCCAATGTCTTCCCCACAACAATGGGATCCTGAGCTTTATATTAGAGGCATAGAGTACAAAAGCAGGGAACTTCTGATGAACCTGTATAAAATACTGGTTCAGCCTCAACTGTCGTATTTGTCCAATTCTGGGCACCACACTTTAGGAAGGATGGTGAAGGCTTAAGGGAGGATGCAGAAAGGTATGGTTCCAGGGATGAAGGACTTTTGTTACATTGAGAGTTTGGAGAAGCTGGGGCTGTTCTCCTTGGAGAAGAGAGGTTGAGAGGAGATTTGATAAAGGTATTCAAAATCATGAGGGGTCTAGACAGAGAAGATGGAGAGGAGCTGTTCCTATTGGCAAATGGGTCGAGCACCAGAGGACACCAATTTAAGGCGCTTAGCAAAAGCACCGAAGGCAAAAAAGAGGAAAAACTTCTTACACATACTGCCTGAGAGTGTGGTGGAGAAGAATTAATTGTGGCTTTCAAAACAGAATTGGAAGAGAAGAAAAAAATGCAGGGCAATGGGGAAGGAGTGGGGGAGTGAGACTAGCTGAGTTGCAGAGAGCCGACTTGATGGGCTGAATGGCCTCCTTAGTGCTGTACCTATTTTCTATGATTCTACGATAAGTGACAGGGCCCACTCAGGTCTCTAGGTAACCAACAGAAAGTTGGAAAACATAAAGCAGGAAAGAAAAAAAAATGTTCATTTCATGTGAAAACAGGGAAGGAGAGCTCACCAGTTATCAACTTGATGATGTTCTGTTCTACCGAGGAGAATGTTATAACAAAAATTTGCATTTATATTGTGTCTTTAACATAGAAAATCACTGTGAGTCCTTTCACAGAGGCATAATCAGACAAAAATGGATCTTGAGACAAAGGTCTTCAAATAGGGTTTCCGAAATCTTGGGCAAAATAGCTACAGATTAAGGCAAGTCTGAGAGGACATGAATTAAATGGAGAAACAAAGGGATTTAGGGATGGAATTCCTGAGTGTGGAGCCTAGACAACCAATTCCTTTGCTCCCTCATTGCTTCCAGTTTCTCACAATTTAGAAAATATTCTGATTGGTGTTTTTTGGATTCAAAGTGGATGACACTTCCCCACATTGAACTCCATCTGTCGTAGCTCTGTCTGCTTACTCTGTCTGTTTGTGTTTCTATGTACATTGTGCTATTATCCACACAGCTTACTGTATCTCCTAACTTGTTGTCATTTGCAAACTTGGATATACAGCTCTCTATTTATCTATCATTGGTATATGTAGTGAAAAGATGATGACTCCAGCAGAGAACCATAGGCAATCCCACTGGTCACATCCTGCCAATCAGACGACATTCCCTTTATCCCCACTCTGGGTCTCCTAACTCCTAACCAATTATTAATCCATGTCATGAGGCTATCACCAAATTTGTACACTTTTATTTTCATTAATAGTGCCTTGTGCAGGACCTTATCAAGTTCACTCTGGAAGTCCATATAGACATCAGCCATAGGTGCTCTCCTGTTTATTAGTACCCTCTTAAAAAAAACCCATCTAGATTAGTTTGACATGACCTGCCCTTAACTGATGATAAGGGCTCTGTCAGCCTGCCTCTGGTGATTGATCCCAGTGACTTCCTCACAAGTGACAAATTCATTTTAATATTTGTGCAATTTCTTCCAATTCCTGGATTGCACTGCCTATTTTAGAGGTGGATGAAACTTCCATAAAGAATATTTAGGTTTTTATTGTTTGAAAACCAGATTCTCCAGCCAATTAAAATGACTGGCCTGGTTTTTTGCTGTGCACAGTGAAGGAACACCTTTTGCCTTTCGCCTCATGTACAGCTGGCCACAGACGTTTAGCAGTGTTTTTAGTGCACAGATCCAATCTTCTGTTGTCAGTTTGAATTTGGTGCCCTCTACATGGGGCCTGTGGCATCTGTGAGCAGAGCAAGCAGCACAGAAGCTGCTGAACCAGTCAGATTGATATATCCTCACAGACAGCAAAGCAGGATGTTAAAAACTAGGAAATATAAATTACATTTAACTCATTGTACAGGAAGCAAAATAGAAATTAGAGCAAAACATGGGATTACATGAAAGACATAAAATAACTAAACACAAAATCTATATAAAACAGCTTCTGAAAAATTTGCACCATTAATTATCTTCTGAAGGAATGAGACTCCACATTTATAAAATTAATTTTTAAGGGCCAGAGAGAGGTTCCATCATGAACAGCTACAACTGCATACCCACGGGAGAGCAGCAAATAGTCGACAGCGATGTCTGGACTTCGGTGATGTATAGATGCCAGACATTACTGTCAATTTTACCCAGTAATAATGCTGAGGGCTGACAGCCTCACTGTTGTTAATACAATAAAACCTGGGCCATTAACTTGTAGATGCAACTAACTCAACATTTAATAAGTGCTAACAGGTAAATGTAGAGGCAGGTAGAAAAGGCTCTGCCAAACGGACATATTGGTCCAAAGCACAGTAAGGATTAATCTCTTTCAATGGCAAACATAGTGTTGGCCGTTACACTCAATCTTTGGAATTCTGTAGCCCCGAGGGCTGTGGATGCTCAATTGAAGGGTATATTTAAGACTGAGATTGATAGGATTTTGGGTACTAAGGGAATCAAATGGATATGGGGTATAGGGTGGTAAAGTGGCAATGATATAAAAGTTCAACCATGATTTCAAATAGGCTTGATGGGCCTTATGGCCTACTCCTGCTCCTATTTCTTATGTTCTTATGGTGAAATGTTGTTCTTGAAAAGTTGCTCGCGCTTCCTGTGTAACATGACTTGAGTTCCTGTTTCAGACTTTTATCAACTGTTTCCCTAATTTACTTTCCTGTCACCTTGGTAATGGGTTTAGTTATTTTAACTTATTCCTCTGATTGCACAACCTGATCTCCTGGATCCCAGAAATCACAGAAAATCCTTCCTGAATTTTTTTTCCCACCTGCCATTCCTCCTCCTGAAATTTCCAATTCCATAATAAAGCTTGAAAAAATGTTAAAAATCCAAATAATTGCATAATCATGGAAAGTGGTTACATTTATCTGCAGAATTGTCTTTAGTGAATTTTAATGTCTTTGCTAAATGTGTTGAGGGTAATATATTAGCATGGATAGAGGATTGGCAAACCTAAAGTTGCGGTAAATGGGTCATGTGCAGATTGGCAAACTGTAACTAGTGAGGTGCTACAGGAGTCAGTGCTGGGGCCTCAAACCTTTATGACCTAAATTAATGATTTTGATGAAGGGGCAGAGCCAATTTGTTGACAATACAAAAGTAGGTGGAAAGCAAGTTTTTAAATTCTTTAATGGGATGTGGACATCACTGGCAAGGTTTGTTGCCCATCCATAATTTTCTTGAACTGAGTGGCTTGCTCAGTCATTTCAGAGGACAGCTAGGATTGCTCTGGATCTGGAGTCAGATGTAGGCCAGACCAGGTAAGGACAGCGAATTTCCTTTCCTAAAGGGCATTAGTGAACCAGGTGGGTTTTTACAACAATTGATATTTCACGGTGAGGCTAGTTTATAATCCCAGGATTACTAATTATTAATTAACCAGTTACCATGGTGGGATATGAACCTACCCCTCCAGAGCATTAGCCTGGCCCTCTGGATTGCTCGTCCAGTGACCTTACCACTATGTCAACTGTTAAGATGTGGCAGGTGATAAGTGCCAGGCAGACCAAATCCACAAGGCAAACTTGGCCATGCAAGCACAATGGTTTTGCAATTTGTATTTATTATGAGAAGATTTGTGTACTGAACTCTGAAGTAATGAGTTCACTAACACTCTAAGTGATTTTAAAAGTAAAATTAAAACATTTATTAACAAAAAAGGAATTTAAACACAGACATAATATTACAGTTACTTGATGTTGCAACAAACCCCAAAATCCCTAATTAACCTGACTCCCAACTATACACCCCCTTTAAGGCAACAGTCCAAAATAGATTTTAAATTTAAATAGGCAATCCAGCAAGATTGGCACAGCACCCACTCGACAGTGGAATTCCAAAGGTTTTTAACACAGCTTTAGTTACTGGAGCAGCACTTCTTCAGAGTGGGTAGGGCTTATTCCAGGTCTGTGTCACATGGTCTACCTTTCAAATTTTACATGGCCACCCCCACATAGCCTTCCATCCTTCTTTATATATGTTTCTCTCACTTTAATGTGTAAAATCCCATTGTTCTACATGTCTTCAGGAATTTACTTTTCCCAGAATAAAAAATCTTTCATGTCATCCTTATGGTCTTTTCCTTTTGGCCCTATTTATCTCGTTAGTTGTAAACATTACACCAACCCTTTGACCAACCCCTTAACTTACCTAAAAATGCAGATTTCCTTCACATCCTATCTGTGGAACCCTCATCCTAGGTTATCCATCTCCATTTCAAAAGTCTGTTTTACACCTACTCTTTTGATAATTTCAACCTTGCAGTCTATCTGACTCTAATTCAAATAAATCAGTCACCCATGTTAGCTTACCTTACAATATCCCTATTATGAAAGATATGAAAGTTTTGTGACACAGCATCTCCCTCCAAGTAGTGAGGAAGACACAAAAAGTCTGCAAAGGAATAGAGATAGGCTAAGTGAACAGGCAAAAATTTGACAGATGAAGTATAATGTAAGAAAATGTAAAGTTGCTCACTTTGGCTGAAAGAATAGAAAGACAGAATACAGAATATTATTTAAATCGAGAGAAACTGCAGAATGCTGTGGTCCAGAGGGATCTGGGTGTCCTTGCACATGAATTGCAAAAAGCCAGCATGCAGGTACATGTAATTAGGTAGGAAATGAAATTTTGGACTTTATCCTCCTTACTAACATCTGGGGGCTAGTGCCAAAATTGAGAGAGCTGTCTCACAGACTAGTCAAGCAACAGCCCCTGACATAGTCACCCTCATGGAATCATATCTTACAGAAAATGTCCCAGACACCACCATCACCATTTCTGGGTATGTCCTGTACCACTGGCAGGATAGGTCCAACAGAGGTGGCAGCACAGTGGTATAGAGTTGGGAGAGAGATGCCCTGGGAGTCTTCAACATTGACTCCGGACCTCATGAAGTCTCATGGCATCAGGTCAAACATGGGCAAGGAAACCTCCTGCTGATTACTACATACTGCTCTCCCTCAGCTGATGAATCAGTGCTCCTCCATGTTGAACATCACTTGGAGGAAGCACTGAGGGTGGCAAGGGCGCAGAATGTACTCTGGGTGGGGGACTTCAATGTTCATCACCAAGAGCTGCTCGGTAGCACCACTACTGACCGAGCTGGCCGAGTCCTAAATGACAAAGCTGCTAGACTGGGTCTGCGGCAGGTGGTGAGGGAACCAACAAGAGGGAAAAACATACTTGACCTCATCCTCACCAACCTGCCTGCTGCAGATGGATCTGTTCATGACAGTATTGGTAGGAGTGACAACAGCACAGTTGTTGTGGAGATGAAGTCCCGCCTTCACTCTGAGGACACCCTTCATCGTGTTGTGTGGTACTACCACCGTGCAAAATGGGATAGATTTTCAATGGTTCTAGTAACTCAAGACTGGGAATCCATGAAGCATTGTGGGCCATTGGCAGCAGCAGAATTGTACTTTAACACATTCTGTAACTTGAGGGCCTGGCATATCCCCCACTCTACCATTACCAACAAGTCAGGGGATCAACCCTGGTTCAATGAAGAGTGCAGGAGGGCATGCCAGGAGCAGCACTAGGTATAGCTAAAGGTGAGGTGTCAACCTGGTGAAGCTTCAACACAGGACTACTTGCATGTCAATCAGCATAAGCAGCAAGTGATAAAGAGAACTAAATAATCCCACAACCAATGGATCAGATCTAAGCTCTGCAGTCCTGCCACATCCAGTAGTGAATGGTCGTGGACAATTAAACAACTCATTGGAGGAGGAGGCTCCACAAATATCCCCATCCTCAATCTTGGACGAGCAAATTAGTGCAAAAAATAAGGCTGAAGCATTTGCTACAATCCTCAGCCAGAAGTGCCAAGTGGATGATCCAACTCAGCTTCCTCTGGAGGTCCCCAGCATCACAGATGCCAGTCTTCAGCCAATTCGATTCACTCCACATGACATCAAGAAACGGCTGAAGACACCGGATACTGTAAAGGCTATGGGCTCTGACAATATTCCGGCAATAATGCTGAAGACTTGTGCTCCAGAACTTGCTGCACCCCTAGCCAAGCTGTTCCAGTATAGCAACAATACTGACATTTACCTGGCTATGTGGAAAATTGCCCAGGTACACAAAAAGCAGGACAAATCCACTCCGGCCAATTACCGCCCCATCAGTCTACTTTCGATCATTAGTAAAGTGATGGAAGGCGTCATCAGCAGTGCTAGCAAGCAGCACTTGCTAGCAATAACCTGTTCACTGACACCCAATTAGGCTTCTGCCAGGGCCACTCAGCTCCTGACCTCATTACAGTCTTGATTCAAACATGGACAAAGGAGCTGAACTCCCAAAGTGAGGTGAGAGTGACTGCCCTTGACTTCAAGGCTGCATTTGACCGAGTGTGGCATCAAGGAGCCTTAGCAAAACTAGAGTCAATGGGAATCATGGGGAAAACTCTCCACTGGTTGGAGTCATACTTAGCACAAAGGAAGATGGTTGTGGTTGTTGGAAGTCAGTCATCTCAGCTCCAGGACATCACTGCAAGAGTTCCTCAGGGTATTGTCCTCAGGCCAGCCATCTTCAGCTGCTTCATCAATGACCTTCCTTCCATCATAGTGGGGATGTTCGCTGATGATTGCACAATGTTCAGCACCATTTGTGACTCCTCAGGTACTGAAGCAGTCCATGTCCAAATGCAGCAAGACTTGGACAATATCAGCTTGGACTGACAAGTGGCAAGTAACATTCGCACCACACAAGTGTCAGGCAATGACCATCTCCAACAAGAGAGAATCCAAACATCGCCCCTTGATGTTCAATGGCATTACTATCGCTGAATCCCCCACTATCAACATCTTGAGGGTTACCATTGACCAGGACCTGAACTGGACTAGCCATATAAATACCGTGGCTACAAGAGCAGGTCAGAGGCTAGGAATCGCGCGACGAGTAACTCACTTCCCGACTCTCCAAAGCCTGTCCACCATCTACAAGGCACAAGTTAGGAGTATGATGGAATACTCAAGAAGCTTGACACCATCCAGGACAAAGCAGACCACTTGATTGGCACCACATCTGCAAACATTCGTTCCCTCTGCCATTGATGCACAGTAGCAGCAGTGTGCACCATTCACAAGATGCGCTGCAGGAATTCACCAAGGCTCCTTCGACAGCACTTTCCAAACCCACGTCCACTACCATCTAGAAGGACAAGGGCAGCAGATAGATGGGAACTTCATCACCTGGAAGTTCCCCTCCAAGTCACTCACCATCCTGACTTGGAAATATATCACTGTTCCTTCACTGTCACTGGGTCAGAATTTTGGAACTCCTTTCCTAACAGCACTGTGAGTGTACCTACACCTCATGGACTGCAGCAGTTCAAGAAGGCAGCTCACCACCACCTTCTCAAGGGCAACTAGGGATGGGCAATAAATGCTGGCCCAACTAGCAAAGCCCACATCCTGTGAATGAATAAAAAAGGATGGAGTATTAAAGAAGGGAAGCCTTGTCACAAGTGTATAGGGCATTGTGAGGCCACACCTAGAGCACTGTGTATAGTTTTCATCTCCTAACTTATATAGAGATATACTTGCAATGGAGGCAGTTCAGAGAAGGTGTATTAGGTTGATTTCTGGAATGAAGGGTTTGTCTTATGAGGAAAGGTTGAGCAGGTTGGGCCTATGCTCATTGGAGTTTAGGAGAATGACAGGTGATTTTATTGGAACATATTCTGAGGGGACTCGAAATGGTGGATGGTGAGAGGATGTTTCCCCTCGTGGGAGAGCCTCGAACTATGGGACACAGTTTCAGAATAAGGAGTCTTCCATTTAAGAGAGATGAGGAATTTCTCCTCTTGGAGATCCACTCTATCTATGCCCCTCGTATTCTTATACACCTCTATCAGGTCTCCTTAATAAAAATAAAAGGTCGTTCATTTAAGGCAGAGATTAGGGGAATTTTTTCTCTCAGGGTTTTGTGTCTTTGGAACTCTCTTCCTCAAAAGGCAGTGGAAGCAGAGTCTTTGAATATTTTTAAGGCAGAGCTAGATAGATTCTTGATTAACAAGGGAGGTGAAAGGTTATCAGGGTTGGCAGGAATGTGGGTTACATTCAGATCAGCCATGATCTTATTGAATGGCGGAATATTCTTGAGGGGCCGAGTGGCCTACTGCAGATCCTAATTCTTATGTTCGTATGTTTGTATATTCAAGGGTGAGTTTTTGATCTACAGGAAAGTCAAGGGTTATGAGGCCAGGCAGGAAAATGGAGTTAAGGCCACAATCAGATCAGCCATTCAATGGCGGAGCAGGCTCAAGGATCAAATGGTCTACTGCTCCTATTTCCTGTGTGTTGCTTGGTGGTGTCAGCCTCTTCCAAAAGCCGGGGCTAGGATCTAATACTGTTTCCCACCGTTATGTATTTCTGAGCTGTGATTGTGTACTCTGAGCAATTTGCGGAGCGACTAAGCTCGCTGTTGATTTGTACCATGGAAAGACCACTTAAAAATCTTCTTCAAATAATTTCCAGACAAAATTAGCACATTGAGGTAAACTGAGGTCAGGTTTCATCTGAGAACTCTCGGCTGAGAGCATCTTGGACATTTTACCATGTTAAAGGTGCTACACAAATACAAGTTGTTGCTGAAGTAAAACATATACTTTTTAAAAAAAAGTAGTCAAATAGTCATTTGGTGGTACAGAACTTGAGTATTGCTGATAAAAGAGACATGTCTAAGCTTTTCATCTTGCACTCATCAGTACATTCGCATGAATACCAATATAAATGGGAAAACGTCAATTTATACTGTAAACATAGAACATAAAAACATAGGAAAATAGGAGCAGGAGTAGGTCATTCAGCCCTTCGAGCCTGCTCTGCTATTCAGGATGATCATGGCTGTTCCTCTATTTCAATGCTGTACTCTCACTCTCTCCCCATACCCCTTTATGCCTTTAATATCTAGAAATCTATCTACTTTCTTCTTAATTATATTCAGTGGCTTGGCCTCCACAGCCCTCTGTGGTAGAGAATTCCATAGGTTCACCACCCTCTGAGTGAAGAGGTTTCTCCTCATCTCAGCCCTAAATGGCCTACACCATATCCTGAGATTTTGTCTTATTCATTCATGGGATGTGGGCTTCGCTGACTGGGCCAGCATTTATTGCCCATCCCTGATTGTGACCACTTGATGTAGACCTCCCACCCAGCCAGAGGAAACATCACCCCTGCATCCAGTCTGTCCAGCCCTGTCAGAGCTTTATACGTTTCAATGAGATCCCCTCTCATTCTTCTAAACTCCAGTGAATACAGACCTAGTCAGCCCAATCTCTCCTCATATGACAATCCTGCCACCCCAGGGACCAGTCTGGTGAACCTTCACTGCACTCCCTCTATGGCAAGTATATCTTTTCTTAGGGAAGGAGACTAAAACTGCGCACAATACTCCAGGTGTGGTTTCACCAAAGCCCTGTACAGCTTCAGTAAGACATCCTTGCAGCTGTATTAAAGTCCTCTTGCAATGAAGGCCAACATGCCATTTGCCTTCTTAACTGCTTGCTGCACCTGCATGCTTGCTTTCAGTGATTGGTGTACAAGGACACCCAGGTCCCTTTGTACTTCAACATTTCCCACTCTATCACCATTTAAATAATACTCTACCATTCTGTTTTTCCCACCAAAGTGGATAACTTCATACTTATCCATGTTATACTGCATCTGCATTGTATTTGCCCACTCACTCAACCTGTCTAAATCACCTTGAAACCTCTAAACATCCTCCTCACTGGTCATATTCCAACCTAGTTTTCTGTCATCAGCAAACTTGGAAATATTACAATTGGTTCCCTCATCCAAATTATTGATGTGTATTGTGAATAGCTGGGGCCCAAGTACTGATCCCTATGGTACCTCACTAGTCACCACCTGCCATTCTGAAAAAGACCCATTCATTTCTACTCTGTTTTTGTCTGCTAACTAATTCTCAATTGATGCCAATATATTACCCCCAATCTCATGTGATTTAACTTTGCACACTAACCTCTTATGTGGGACTTTACCAAAAGCTTTCTGGAAATCCAAACACACCACATCCACTGGTTCTCCCTTATCTATTCTGCTAGTTACATCCTCAAAAAACTCCAGTAGGTATGTCAAACATGATTTTCCTTTCATAAATCCACATTGACATTGTCTAATCCCATTGATATTTTCTAAGTGTCCTGTTATCACATCCTTTATAATAGGATTTATAATGCATTTTCCATACCACTGATGCTAGGCTAACTGGTCTGTGATTCGCTGTTTTCTTCCTCCCTCCTTTTTTAAATAGTGGTGTTACATTTGCCACTATCCAATCTGCCAGGACTGTTCCAGAATCTACAGAAATTTGAAAGATGACAACCAACGCATCCACCATTTCCATAGCCACCTCCTTTATGACTTTAGGATCTAGGTTATCAGGCCCTGGGGATTTATCAGCTTTCAATCCCATTAATTTCTCCAGCACTGTTTTTTCAATAATCCTAATTTCCTTCAATTCCTCCTCCTCACTAGGCCATCAGTTCCCTAGCATTTCTGGGAAGTTATTTGTGTTTCCTCCATTAAGACAGAACTAAAGTAGTTGTTTAATTGCTCTGCCATTTCCTTGTTCTCTATTATAAATCCTCCCATTTTGGACTGTAAGGTACCTACATTTGTCTTCACTAATCCTTTTCTTCTTACATACTTGTAGAAGCTTTTACAGTCTGCTTTTATGTTCCTTGCAAGTTTACTCTCATACTCTATTTTTCCCCTCTTAATCAATCTCTTGGTCCTCCTTTGTTGAATTCTAAAATGCTCCCAATCCTCAGGCTTGCTACTTTTTCTAGCAACTTTATATGACTCCTCTCTGGATCTAATACTATCCTTAATTTCTTGTGAAGAGTGCTGATTGATTGGAAAGTGGCATTGCCATGGAGAATGCACCACTGATGGTGACTGACAGTTAACTGCCAAGCATTTGTTGAAATTTAAACCAGGCATCTTGACCCTGATTGGTTCCATGAGAAATGTGTCTTCAATGGAATGACACCTCCTACCCTCGCATATTTCCGATATGTGGATAATATATTTGCTATATTTAAACCCGCAGTTGCATGTACAATTTCCTTACATGTCTTAATGGGCTCCATCCTGCGCTTAAATTCACCTCTGAAATGGAGCAGTCAACTGAACCCCCCTTTCCTCGATGTACCAGTTGAGAAATATGCCAGGGGTTTCTCGACCACGGTCTACCGCAAGCCTACCTTCACTGGTCAATATATGTGTTGGGATTCTTACAGTTCCACACGCTATAAGATTGGTCCTATCAGCAACCTTGTAAATAGGGCCTGAGCCATTTCCTCACCAGGCAAACTTGATGCTGGAATAGGGCACATCAAAGGCATCCTGTGGGATAATGGCTACCCTGATCAGATCATTTCCCACAGTATATCACACAAACTCATGAACGGGCCTAAGGCTGTCACTTCTGGCTCTGAAAAGTGCCCAGTCTGCCTCAGATTACCCTGGAAGGGCAAGGTATCTCAAAAATTTGAGCAACAGGTGAAGCTAGCTGTTTCACACTGCTGCTATGCAGTAGCAACACGAGTGGTATTGGTCACTAACAGGATGCTGCTGTCAAGCCAAAAAGACGTTCTGCCTATCACACAAATGAATAATGTGGTATATGAATTTCAGTGCCAGTGTGATGCTAGATATGTAGGCCCTACATCCAAAGACTGGCAGATCAAATTAAACAACATGTCCCAGCTGCCACAATGGACAGGGTACAGACTGTCCCCAACCAACCCTTGCTTGCAAAATTCAAAACACAATGTCCGACATTAGATGTGATTCCGCAATTGGACAGCGTTTGCTAAATAATCCTCAATGTGCTAAGAATTATGCTGACAACCAATTAAAGATTGTCAGTCGGACTCGCAATGTGGCACATTTGTGTGTACTGGAAGCTACATATATTAATACACAGGGCCCTGTTCTTTGCAGACAGAAGGAACATATACATACATTAATCCTGTTTCAGCTAAACAAAACAAGTGACAGCCATTCACTCATTCCATGGGGAAATGTCTTGACAAATCAGGGTCAAGCTGCCTGCCGGTTTAAATTTCAAATAATGCTCGGCAGTTAACTGTCAGTCACCACCAGTGGTGCATTCTCCATGGCAATGCCACTTGCCAACCAATCAGCACTCTTTTCACATACAGTATAAATTGTTGCTTTCCCCTTATATTGGGATTCTTCTGAGTGTCCTGATGAGTGCAAGACAAAAAGCTTAGACAAAATGCAAGATGAGTGTAAGAAGTAAAGTTTAGTTCAGCAATACAACAGAGGTAGTGAGGTTGGAGGGTTAAGATTGTAGTGAGTGTCAGTAGAGCAAGGAGGAAGAGGCAGGTGTAAAGTGTTGGGGTGGCACAAGGAGAAGCACAAGTGATTGGGGGAGGGGCCTGGGGAGGAATTACCGAGGGGCGAATTTTCTCCATGAAGTCCATTCAAAGTACAGCATGATGGCTCCTTTTCCAAACCACACCACATTATGCCCCTTCATCAACTCCCTCAGAAAAGAAAACTAAAGCAGAATCAAAAGGTGAAGAAGATTAATGAAAGAAAAGAGTTTGGGAGAGAAAGCCACAAACAGAAAAATACCCAGGAGGAGTAAAAGTGTGACCACATTCCACAAGTTACTGCATGCAAAGCCACTGGAGATCAATTAATATGACATAAAATGCAACCCTTCTGGCTTCTGGCATTGTCTTAGGTCTCTGGATCAGCTTGTAACTCTACAGCTCTCACCCTAGTGTTCAGGATGATTTTAAGTGGAGTTGCTTCTGCCTCCTTTTCCGATTGGCAAAGTCAGCACAGGTTTTTGAAGCTGACCCTGCAGCAAATACAGTTCCCTTTGAAAAACTGAAGGAATATAGAACAGGAATCGGCCATTTAATCTCTCGAACCTGTACCATCAATCAATGAGATCATGGTGGATGGGTGCTCCAACATATCACACCACTTAGGCTTCTCAAGGTCCTTCACTTAGCGAATTGTTTCCAAAGTGCAGTGTAAAAAACATGCCCACTTCATTTACAGCAAAGAGCTACAAAAGAAAACAGCTTGTGCAATAGTTTTACCCTTCTTGATGGTACAGTACTTCAGTACCTCTGAGTGCTTTTACCTGAGGTACAGAGGATATCACACTTGATCAGGGAACCTGCCTCTCAACTCCAGAAATCTGGCTTAACTGACTAGGTGATACAACTCCTGCTAGTCAAGGCAAACAATTTACCAAAACAGACCCAGCATGCTACCACAACAACAACTTGCATTTAGATAGCACTGAGAGCTGTCTGTGCAGACGGTCAAGTTTCTCAATGGCGCCAAACGCTGAACTCTGATCCACTGGAATGGAAAGGGTTTAGTCTTCACCACCACTGACTCGCAATAAATTACCCAGAACAAAAATTGGGCACTTGAGGTCGTTGACAATTTTTTGAACCCTTGTGTATAGTTCTATTTAGGTAACGATAACGAAAAACCTCAACGGGCAGACTTTTCTGCTTGTCAGGCAGGGACGTGCCTGAACAAACATAAAATGACCTGTAATGTCGACAGGCAGGCGTCCCAACGTCATTGCGCACTCCCGTGATATTTCAGTCAGCAGAGCGCCCGCCGACAATGAAAAGGCCTATTAAGGCCATTAACAATCCAACTGAATCCGAGCGGCCTTTGCCTTTTTTGCAAAACAAATTAAAAATGAATAAAAAAACGTTCATGCTAACTTCCAACATGTCCCTGCACATGAGGTGACATTTTGTTAACATCTTAAAATGCTTTATTTTTAGTATTTTACATCTTCATCTCCCTGAGGCAGCTCTGTGCATGCGCAAAATCCCCCTGCTTGCCCTCCTCCCCCACCCCCACAGGCAGCGCAGAGTGCTGCAGCCCGCGTTTCACGGTGGGTGGGCCTTAATCGGCCCGCAAGAGCGAAACCGCCATCCGGCCCCCCCATTGCGGGCAGCAGTCAGGTTCCCGCCCACCCCCCGCCAAGCCCGCCCGATGAGGTAAAAAATTCTGGCCAAAGGATTTGTTAGGACAGAGATGAGGAGACATTTCTTCACTCAAAGAATGTTTGACCTTTGGAATCCTCTACCCCAGGGGGGGGGTTGTGGACGCTCCATCATTGAATAGGTTTAAGGCTGGGCTAGACAGATTTTTGGTCTCTCGAGGAATTAAGGGATGTGGGGAGTGAGCAGGAAATAGAGGTGAAGCCCAAGATCAGCAGTGATTGCGTTGAATGTTGGAGCAGGCTCAGTGGGCTGTCTGGTCTACCCCTGCTCCTATTTCTTGTGTTCTTGTGTTCTTTAATGTTGTAAAACACCCCAAGGCCCTTAAGGTACAAGCAGGTCCAGCACTCAAGGACACCAAGCATTCTGAAATTTTGAAGTATGCTGACTGCAAAAGGAACTCACGATTTTGGAGATTTTATATGTATATATATTAGTCTATGGGCTAAGCATGTTTAAACCCAGACTGTGCAGTCAAATTGTTCAAGCTGTTTTTTTTTTAAAACACACAATTATGTTCCCTTATACAATTTTGCACTCTTTAATCCTCCTTTGTTCGAAGAATTGAACACGGGCCATTTGGGGGATTATATAAAGGCTTGAAAAAGGGAAAGTCATGTGGTACAGAATGAAAGTATCTAACAATGTCATGTTGCAAGTGATTTCCCCATGGATTGCCTGACGTGTCACAGTTGTATGGAGAATAACCTAATTCACAGAATGGAGAGACCATGCCTGAAGGTAGGACAGCTATAAGTAGATACTGACCATTAACGTGTGCTACCTTTTCTGCCATTTTAGATATGATTGCAGTCTAATTACTCTCTTCATTTCTTTGCCTCGCTCTCCACATTCTTCAATTGTTTGGAATACTGTGTGCGAACACTGCCCCACAGTGGCTATTCAAAGCAATTGTCTCTTTTTCATTCATCGCCCCAATTGCTAGAATGATGATTAAACAGATATTATTTATTAACCCACTGACATTCAGTCAGCTTTAATTGCCCTCGCCCGTGGACAGAGCACAAATGCTAACTTTTTATCTATTTGTTGGTTCTTGCTAAGATAACTAGTTGTTGCCATGGAAACGTTTAAGTCTATAATTATAAAATATTTATAATCCTCGCATTTCTAGATGTAAGTGGAGTGCAATCCATTCAAAATGATGTGATGCCAATAAGGAGAATCTGTTTTCAGGGGCAGGAGGTTGGTAACTAGGGGGACTCAGGTTTAAAATAATTGCCAAAAAATGCCTTGTTTGTGCAGACGGTCAAGTTTCTCAATGGCGTCAAATGCTGAACCCTGATCCACTGGAATGGAAAGGGTTTAGTCTTCACCATCACTGACTCACAATAAATTACCCAGAACAAAAATTGGGCACTTTAAGCCGTTGACAATGTTTTGAACCCTTGTGTAGTGCTATTTAGGTCAGAATAAAGAAAAATCTCAATGACTTGTTATTTGCACAAATTCTTCTGGATAAGAATGCTGTTAGCTTTGGAAGAAAATTAAAACAGGCGCTGCGAGGAAAAGGAAATGTTTTTAGGACAGCTTTTGGTGAAGTAATAGTCTGCCACCTTGTGGCCAATTATGACATAACATCCAAATATTCCCAAACTGTTTTATTTTTATAATTCACGCCTCATTTAGACACAACCTTTGTTTCTTTATTATATCCATTACCACTCTCTTTGGCTGTTGCATTATGAAACCTTTTGTAATTTAAACTCTCCTGGCCTCCACCCTATCACAGACCTTCTCCTTTGTTTTAACTACCGCTCTAGGGCCAGAGGGCATAATCTCAGAGTAAGGGGTCGCCCATTTAAAACAGAGATGAGGAGGAATTTCTTCTCTCAGAGGGTAGTCAACCTGTGGAATTCTTTACCACGGAGGGCTGGGTCATTAAGTATATTCAAGGCCCAGCTAGACAGATTTTTAATCTGTAAGGGAACCAAGCGTTATGGGGAAAAGGCAGGAAAGTGGAATTGAGGATTTTCAGATCAGTCATGATCTCATTGAGTGGAGAAGCAGCCTTGATGGGCCGAATGGCCTACTTCTGCTCCTATGTCTTATGGTCTTATGGCCTCTCCCCTTCCACTGGCTGTGTAGTGTCTGTTACATAATAAAATGCCCCAAGACACTCTACAGGAGTGTTATAAAGAGAAATTAGACACCGACTCACATAAGGTGATATTAAGGTAGCTGGTCAAAAGCCTAGTCAAAAAGGTAGATGTTAAGGAGCGTCTTAAAGGAAGAAAGTGAGGGAAAGAAGGTGTAGGGACCAAATTCCAGAGCTTAGGGCCTAGGCAACTTAAGGCATGGCCACCAATGGCAAAACGATTAAAATCATGCTCAGGAGTCCAGAATTAGATGAGTGTGGATATGTTGGGAGGTTGTAAGGCTGGAGGAGATTACAGGGATAAGGAGGGGCAAGGCTATGGAAGGATTTGAAAACAGGAAATGAGAATTTTAAAATCAAGGCCTTGATTGACTGGGAACCGATGTAGGGTCAGCGAGAACATGGGTGATAGGGAAATGGGACTTGCTGCGAGTTAGGACATGGGCAGCAGAGTTTTGGATGACCTCAAGCTGACAGAAGATAGAATGTGGTAGGTCAGCCAGGAGGGTGTTGGAATAGTCAGGTCCAGAGTTAACGGAAGCATGAATGAGGATTTCAGCAGCAGATAAGCTGATTCAGGGGTGAAGTCAGGAGAGGTTATTGAAGTGGAAACAGGTGGTCTTCATGATGGCACAAGTACATGGTTGGAAGTTCATCTCGGGGTTAAATATAACACCAAGGTTATAAAGAGTCCAGTTTAGTCTTAGACAGTTGCCAGGGAGTGGGATGGAGTCAGTAGCTAAGGAATGGAGTTTGGAGTGGGGACTGTAAACGATGTTTTCAGTCTCCCCAACATTTAGTTGGAGGAAATTTCTGCTCATCGAGTACTGAGTGTCTGATAAGCAGTTATGACAATTTAGAGGCAGGGAAGGAGCTGAGGGAAGTGGTGGTGAGGTAGAGCTGGGTGTCATCAGTGCACATGTTGTGCTCTGCTTTTGGATAGTATCATCGGGAGGCAGCGTGTAGATAAGAAAAAGGAGGGAATCAAGGAACGAGCACATGGTGTGGGAGCAGGAAGGGAACTCATTGCAAGTGATACACTTGTTATGATTTGATAGATAAGAATGGAACCAGACAAGTGCCATCCCACCCAGAATGCAGAGGTGTTAAAAAATAATTTGCAATTCTAATGTGCCTTTATAATGTCCCATCACCCTTGTTCCCCCTGACCTACACTGGCAATACCTCCATTTCTCCAGATTCTCATTCTTGTGTTCAAATTACTCAACGGCCTCACCCTGCCCATCTCTCTGATCTCTGCCAACTCTCCAACCCCCTGAGATATCTGCGATCCTCCAATTCCAGCCTCTTCCTGCATCCACGATTTGCATTGCTTCCCTGAGCTCTGGGGTTCCCTCCATAAAGCTGTCTACCTCTCTACCCCTAACTCCGTCTTTAAAATGCTGCTTAAAACCTATCTCTTTCACCACACTTTACGTCACCTGCCCAAAAATCTCCTTGGCCTGAATTTTTTGGGGAGGCTTACAGGTTGCCCCAATGGAAGAGAATTGAGTCGCAAATCAACCAACTCCAAAGTAGGTCCCATTAGGGACCAAGGGGGCAATCTATGGGTGGAGCCAGAGGACATTGGTAGAGTGTTGAATGAATACTTCACATCCGTCTTCACCCAAGGGAATGAGGATGAAGGTATGGAACTCAGGGAGAAAGACTGCAAGGGTCTTGAGCAAATTGATATAAGGAGTGACAAGGTATTGGAGGTGTTGGCAGGCTTAAAAGTGGACAAATCTCCAGGTCTGGATGATTTGTGTCCCAGACTGCTGAGGGAGGCAAGGGAGGAGATCGCAGGGGCTCTGACCCAAATTTTTAATTCCTCTCTGGCCAGGGGGATGTGCCAGAGGATTGGAGAACAGCTAATGTGGTTCGGCAATTTAAGAAGGGTTGTAGAGATAAGCCATGGAACTACAGACCAGTGAATCTCACATCAGTGGTAGGGAAACTATTCGAGAAAATTCTGAAGGAGAGAATCTATCTCCACTTGGAGAGGCAAGGTTTGATCAGGGATAGTCAGCATGGCTCTGTCAGAGGGAGGTCATGCCTAACAAATTTGAGTGAATTTTTTGAGGAGGTGACCAGATGAGGGTAGTGCAGTTGATGTAGTTTGTATGGATTTCAGCAAAGCCTTTGACAAGGTCCCACATGGGAGACTTATAAAGGCAGCAAATGCACATGGGATACAGGGTAATTTGATAAGGTTGATTCAAAGTTGGCTTAGTTGTAGGAGGCAGAGGGTGATGACAGAAGGATGCTTTAGTGACTGGAAGCCAGTGTCCAGTGGCGTACCACAGGGATCTGTGCTGGGTCCCCTATTATTCGTCATTTATATAAACGACATAGGTGACTATGTGGGGGGTAGGATTAGTAAGTTTGCGGATGACACAAAGATTGGCCGAGTGGTTAACAGTGAAGTTGAGTGTCTGGGCTACAGGAAGATATAGACAGGATGGTCAAATGGGCAGATAAGTGGCAGATGGAATTTAACACTGAAAAGTGTGAGGTGATACACTTTGGAAGGAATAATTTGACAGGAAGTATTCAATGAACGGCATGACACTAGGAAGTTCTGAGGAACAAAGGGACCTTGGCGTGTGTGTCCATAGATCTCTGAAGGCGGAGGGGCATGTTAGTGAGGTGGTGAAAAATGCATATGGGACGCTTGCCTTTATCAATCAAGGCATAAATTACAGAAGTAGGGAGGTCATGTTGGAGTTGTATAGAACCTTGGTGAGGCCACAGCTGGAGTACTGTGTGCAGTTCTGGTCGCCACATTATAGGAAGGATGTGATTGCACTGGAGGGGGTGCAGAGGAGATTCACCAGGATGTTGCCTGGGATGAAACATTTAATTATGAAGAGAGGTTGGATGGACTTGGGTTGTTTTCGTTGGAGCAGGGAAGACTGAGGGGCGACCTGATCGAGGTGTACAAGATTATGAGGGGTATGGACAGGGTGGATAGGGAGCAGCTGTTCCCCTTAGTTGAAGGGTCAGTCACGAGGGGACATAAGTTCAAGGTGAGGGGCAGGAGGTTTAGGGGGGATGTGAGGAAAAAGTTTCTTCCCCAGAGGGTGGTGACAGTCTGGAATGCGCTGCCTGGGAGGGTGGTGGAGGCGAGTTGCCTCACATCCTTTAAAAAGTACCTGGAGGAGCACTTGACACGTCATAACATTAAAGGCTATGGACGAAGTGCTGGTAAATGGGATTAGGTAGGTGGGTCAGGTGCTTTTCACGTGTCGGTGCAGACTCGATGGGCTGAAGGGCCTCTTCTGCACTGTGTGATTCTGTGATTCTGTGAAATATGGCCGCCCACATGATAATGTGCTGCTAGAACCCTGAACAAGCTGAGGGTCGGAATTCTGACCCACAGTTGAAGGAAGTTCCGCCCTTGAGAGCTACCAATCAATCTGATTGGTTGGCAGCTCTTGCAGTCCCAGTAGTGCCAGGACAGGGCAGTGGGCACTGCTGGGACTACAGGGAGGCACATGAAGAAGTGTCATGGACACTGGACAAGAGAGAGTCTGGGTTTCTTTGGTGGAGAGGGATCAGGCATTCAAGGGAGAGGTGTGGGGGGAGTGGGGTATGAGATTTGGAGGCCAGGTAGGGAGGCAAAACTCAGGGTATGATCTTGGGAGTGTGCCAAGATGTGCACAGGTCACTCCTCCTGAAGAAGGTACACCCCCTTCTTTCACACCCTTTCACCAACTTTGGTGAAAAAATGGCCTTCCAACTCTCGTCCACCTTCCATAGCCCATTGTATCATGGCCTAAGGACTGGCAGCCTTGTGGGCACCTTACCCCCCCACCCCCCCACCATATAATGGGGACCGGGTCAGGACTGGGCGGGAAGGCAGTGGGCTACCCGCCTGGCTTATTTTGCGTGCCCACTGTTATGACCACAGTCGATGTTAATTTCTGCACAAACCAAACCCCAGAGGGAAACATGGCTTGTGGGCCATACCTTTATTTTTGTATTCTGAAAACAAGAAAGGGACGAACTGATCCCAGCAGCAAGAGGTCCAGTAACACTTTTGGGATTTTTAAAATTAAAAGTAAAATTTTATTAACAGGAATAAAACAAAACATAAGCACACATGATTATAGATACACAATTAAACTTAGTCTTATAAAATATTTCTCCAAAAAGACTCCCTGGTTGGTCAGACCCACAAGTAAACACCTTCCAGGCAACACTCCCTTATAGATGTTTAGCTTTAAAAAATCCAGTAATATTACCCAAGGCAAATGGCTGTAACTTCAATAAAGGAATACCAAATGACCTGTAACTTTTTCCACTCTGCTGTGAAAATCCACACTTCAGAATAAAACTGCTTTTTGCAGCCCAAGGCTTTCCTAGCTTGGATGGGTGGTTGATTCAAACTGCATCCTCTCTCAGCCATAGCTCCAGTTGCTACATCTCACATCTCACAGCCCAACAGCTCAAATGGCTACAGCCCACCTAAGCTCTCCACAGTAACTCTAATATGCCTTTCCCCCCCAACACTTTCATCCCAGGTTCCATTGTTTTCACGCCTCTTTGAAACTCCTTCCAATCCTTCCAATTATAAGATCTTTCATGTTTCTATCTTATATTTGCTTTCGGGTCAATAAAATATAATATCCCCCATCTATGGAACTCCTGAAAGATGCAAACATATCTCCTGTCACCTCTGATTCCCTTTTTATATTCAAACAAACTCTCCAGTTATCTAAAAAATAACTTATTATATCTAACCTATTCACTTGTACCTCAAACCTAACACCTCTATCCTTGTCATGTTTTACACCCCCCAGACAGCCTGTCTCCTATTAATCTCTGCCCAGCTTAATTAAAACACAGACACACACACACACACACACATGCACAGCCTTTTCACAGAATAACACAATATTCCCCAAAAATATAAAAACATTCATTTCTCAATGGGGTGGAGGGCAGGAGAGATTAAATGACAAAATGGTTGGTGGTGCAAGGCCAAAGGGAGTGGGAATGTACCTAGAGGAGGTGTGAATGACAGGGTGATGAACAGCTGCTGTCTGAAAGCAAAAACAAGAGTGAAACAAAAGATTAAAAATAAAGTCAGCAAACGATATCGCTGTTCCTTCACTGTCGCTGGGTCAAAATCCTGGAACTCCCTCCCAAACAGCACTGTGGGTGTTCATGGAGGCAGCTCACCACCACCTTCTGAAAGGGAATTAGGGATGGGCAATAAATGCTGGCCTAGCCAGCGACGCCCACATTCCATGGACAAACCTAAAAAAAACAAAGGCGGGGCCGAGGTTATGACCTGAAATTGTTGAACTCAATGTTGAGTCCAGAATGCTTTAAAGTGCCTAATTGAAAGATGAGGTGCTTATTTTGATCAAGCTTATTTTGATCTTCATATGAGGCCAAGGCTAGGGTGAAGTGGAAATTGAGTTGACTCTCATCATCTAGAACAAAAACAAAAGTACCTGGAAAAACTCAGCAGGTCTGTCAGCATCCGCGGAGAGGAACACAGTTAACGTTTCGAGTCCAAATGACTCTTCATCAGAACTAAGGAAAAATAGAAAAGAGGTGAATTATAAGCTGGTTTAAGGGGGGTTGGGACAGGTAGAGCTGGATAGAGGGCAAGTGATAGGTGGAGATTGCCAAAAGATGTCATAGACAAAAGGTCAAAGAGGTGTTGACAATGGTAATATTAGCTAAGAAATGTGCTAATGGGGACATTAAGGGTGGAAAGCAGGACAAGCAAGGTACAGATAGCCCTAGTGGGGGGTGGGGGGAATCGAAATAGGCTAAAAGGTAGAGATAAAACAATGGCTGGAAATACATTTAAAAATAATGGAAATAGGTGGGAAAAGAAAAATATGTATAAATTATAGGAAAAAGGGGGGTCGGAAAGGGGGTGGGGAAGGAGGAGAGAGCTCATGATCTAAAGTTGTTGAACTCAATATTCAGTCCGGAAGGCTGTAAAGTGCCTAGTTGGAAGATGAGGTGCTGTTCCTCCAGTTTGCGTTGAGCTTCACTGGAACATTACAGCAGGCCAAGGATGGACATGTGGGCATGAGAGCAGGGTGGAGTGTTGAAATGGCAAGTGACAGGGAGGTCTGGGTCATGCTTGCGGACAGACCGAAGGTGTTCTGCAAAGTGGTCGCCCAGTCTGCATTTGGTCTCTCCAATGTAGAGGAAACCGCATTGGGAGCAGCGAATGCAGTAGACTAAATTGAGGGAAGTGCAAGTGAAGCACTGCTTCACTTGAAAGGAGTGTTTGGTCATCCTTAGTTTGCGGCACTAACTTTTTGGAAAGGGACACTCCTATCAGCATTAGGATGACTTGTTAAATTGAAAATAACTTTGCTGGTGTGTTCTGGGGCATGTCATTGGGTCATTGTGAACAGGTAATCTGCTTACTCTGTCAGTCAGATAATAAGGCAAGGAAAATAATAGTTTTGGATGTATACAGCAGCTTTGGGAGTCTCAGGGCATTGCAAAGTGCTTTGCAGCCAATGATGTACTTTTGAAGTGTAGTCACCAATGATCCATATAAATTTTCATTGATGTGCGTGGCCTGTTTATTTCGATGCATGTTATCTTTAGTTTTCTTGCTGGACCGTGCACAGGCTGTATCCTATAGGATACAACTTGTGAGTGGTCTACATGGTACCTTCACAATTGCTGTGCAGTTGTGCACACATGCACACACCTTAGGGGGAACATGGGCAGTCACTATGGTAATGTAGAAAACAAAGCAGCCAATTTGCACACTGCAAGGTCTCATAAACAGCAATGTGATAGTGACCCAATCATCTACCTTTTCTGTGATGTTGATTGAGGGATAGTAATTAGCCACAAAGCCATAGATAAATCTTCTGGTCTTTAATGCAAGCATACAAATTAAGAACAGGAGGAGGCCATTCAGCCTCTCGAGCCTGCTCCACCATTTGATAAGATCATGGCTGATCTGATTTTGTCCTCTACTTTCCTGCTTAACCCCTATATCCTTTGACTCCCTTGTCAAAGAATCTATCTAACTCAGCCTTAAAAGTATTCAATGCCCCCGCCTCCACTGCTTTCTGGGGCAGAGAATTCCACAGACTAATGGCCCTCTGAGAGAAAAAATTCTCCTAATCTTCGTCTTAAATGGGGGACTCCTTTTTGTTAAACTGTGTCCCCTAGTTCTAGTCTCTGCCATCAGAGGAAATATCATTTCATCATCCACCCTGATAAGTCCCCTAGGGATCTTATATGTTTCAATAAGATCACCTCTCATTTTTCTGAACTCCAATGGATACAGGCCCAACCTGTTCAACCTTCCCTCGTAGGATAACCCCCTCATCCCAAGAATCAGCCGAGTGAACCTTCTCTGAACTGCTTCTAATGCTTTTATATCCTTTCTTAAATAAGGAGACCAATACTGTACACAGTACTCCAGATGTGGTCTCACCAATTCCCTGCACAACTGTAGCAAAACATCCCTACTTTTATATTCCATTCCCCTTGCAATAAACACCAACGTTCCATTTGCCTTCCCAATCACTTGCTGCACCTTCATACCAACGTTTTGCAATTCAGGTACTAGGACACCCAGCGCCCTCTGTACCTTGGAGATCTACATTTAAGTAATATGCCACTTTTTTATTCTTCTTGCCAAAGTGGACAAGTTCACATTTTCCCACATTATACTCCATCAGCCAAATTTTTGCCCATTCACTTAAGCATTCGCTTAATATCCCTTTACAGACTTCTTATGTCCTCTTCACAACTAATTGTCCTGCCTATCTTTGTGTCATCAGCAAATTTAGTAGCCATACATTCAGTCTTTTCATCAAACTCATTGATATAGATTGTAAATAATTGAGGCCCCAGCATTGGTCCTTGTGGCACTCCACTGGTTACATCTTGCCAACTCAAAAATGACCCTTTTATGCCTACTTTATGTTTCTTGTTAGCTAATTAATCCTCTATCCATGCTAATATGTTACCCTCTGTACCATGAGCTCTTACTTTTATGTGGGAGCCTTTGATCTGGCACCTTATCAAATGCCTTTTGGAAATCCAAGTACACCACATCTACAGGTTCCTCTTTATCCATGTTGCTTGTTACTTCCTCAAAAAATAATAAATTAGTCAAACATGATTTCCCTTTCACAAAACCATGTTGACTCTGCCTGATTGCATTGATATTTTCTAAGTGCCCCGTCATAATCTCCCTAATAATAGATACCAGCTTTTTCCCTCTGACCAGGATTTTCCGGTGGTCGGGCGGGCTTGACGGGTGGGCCCGGGAGCGGGTGGGGGTGGGTGGAGCCCGTGCGCTGAAGTTCTGTCACATGAGCAGGCACACGTTACAAATTAGTTTGAAAAATTTTTATTATTTCTTAAATCACTGAACAAAACCTCATCCTGCCCGTGGATGAGGTTTCACACAAAACCAAAAGGCCGCTTGGCCTTTTTGCCTGCCCGCCAACCGTAAGGTTGGACGGGCAGTGAAAAATTTAATTCAATTAGAACTTTAATGGCCTCAATAGGCGTTAATTGTTGGTGGGCGTGCTGCCGACTCCTGCACGCGTCCGACAACCGAAATATCGCACGAGTGCACGACGCCGCCGGGACAGTCACCCAACATCATTGCGCATCATTTTACGCTTGTTAGGGTCGGGCATGCGCCCGCTTGACGAGCACAATATTCTATCCTATGACTGATGTTAAACTAACTGACCTGTAGTTTCCTACTGTCTGTCTCCCTCCTTTCTTGAATAGAAGAGCTACATTCGCTACTTTCCAATGTGACAGGACCTTCCTGAATCAAGGGAATTTTGGAAAATTAAAACCAATGCATCTACTGTCTGCACAGCCATTTCTTTTAAGACTCTAGGATGAAGTCCATCAGGACCTAAGGATTTGTCAGCCTTTTGTTCTAATAATTTTCTCAGTACCCTCAGTATCAACATCCTGGGGGTTACCATTGACCAGAGACTTAACTGGACCTGCCATATAAATACTGTGGCTACAAGAGCAGGTCAGGTCCTGTGACGAGTAACTCACCTCCTGACTCCCCAAAACCCATCCACTATCTACAAGGCACAAGTCAGGAGTGTGATGGAATACTCTCGACTTGCCTGGATGAGTGCAGCTCCCACAACACTCAAGAAGCTTGACACTGTCCAGGACAAAGCAACCCACAAATATTCACTCCCTCCACCACCGACTCATAGTGGCAGCAGTGTGCCATCTACAAGATGCACTGCAAGAACTCACCAAGGCTCCTCAGACAGCACCTTCCAAACCCACGACCACTACCATCTAGAAGGACAAGGGCAGCAGATAGATGGGGACACCACCACTTAGAAGTTCCCCTCAAAGCCGCTCACCATTCTGAGTGGAAATATATTGCTGTTCCTTCAATGTCGGTGGGTTAAAATCCTGGAACTTCCTTCCTAACAGCACTGTAGGTGTTCCTACACCACATGGACTGCAGCTGTTCAAGAAGGAAGCTCACCGTCACCTTCTCAAGAGCAATTAGGGATGGGCAATAAATGCTGGCCCAGCCAGCGACACCCACATCCCATGAATAAATTTTTAAAAATCCTTTCCCTAGTGATTGTAATTTATTTTGAGTTCATCCATGCTTTTAATCTTTTAATGTACAATTCCTTTTGGGATGTTATTTGTGTCTCCTACAATGAAAACAGTGTTAGGATCTAGATATAGATTTAAGTTCATTATATCGGTGGGTGTTAAGAATAAGATTTAGCTTTGAGTTTAATTTATACATTTTTTTATTTGTGTGTTAAGAAAGGTGAAACCTGTGTTTGGTTTCATTATAGAGATTTTTTGAGATGGAGCCAGGAAGTCTCCAGACCCTGTTTGTATACAAGCATTTTTAATGAGGTTTTATGACTCTTGGAGTGAAGAGATGGGTTATCAAGGGGTTAGTAGTTTAGGGAAGCTAAAACAAACACAAAAAGTAGGAAAAAATTGTGCTGTTTCCTAGCCACAGGGGATCACAGAGAGACCCACAGAGACAGGGACAGACAGAAAGGCAGCTTTTAGTTCAGTTGGTATGTGTATATCAAAGAGTGAAGACAGAAAAGGTCTAAGACTCTCTCGCTAGCTGGAAATGATGCCAGACTGCTGAGTAAATGAGTTTAAGGAGCTCATATATATTGCTGTAAAGTTAGAGTAATAGTGACTTCAGCATGAGTTTTCTGGATATCTCAAGGGAGACACCAATTGTGGAAGGAGTGCTAATGTTCAGAAGTCTATTGGAAAAGAAACCTCTTTGCAACTGAACCAGCTTTAGCCTTGGTGTGGAAAAGGCTGGGAGTCCAGACGGGCTTCTGAAAAAACATGAAACCTCATCCACAGGCGAGATGAGGTTTCATGAGGGTATTTAAATTTTTATTACATGTTTAAATAAAAGTTATGGATATGTCCCAACTCATGTGATAGTATCACATGAGGGGACATGGCAGGGAAAATATTTAATCACCTTTATTGAAAGCTTTAAATCGGAGCTGATCTCCCTGAGGCAGCACTTTGCCTCAGGGAGATGAGTGCGCTCTTTCGCGCGCAAGTGCAAAAGAGTGCACTCCCGGCTCAGGGAATCCCCCCCTGCCCGCACAGGGAGCACATAGCACTTCCTGGCAGACGTCACGCTGGGCGGGCCTTAATTGGCCCGCCCACGTAAAATGGCAGCGCGCCCCCGACTGGGGGCGCCGATCGGAAGCCCACCCGCCTGCGCCTGCTCCTGCACTTCCCTCCCGACATGGGGAAAATGTTGCCCTTTCTTTCTTACTGGAATGTATTTTGCTGAGTGTTATGAAATATCTCATTAAATGTTTTCCACTGCATCTCTATTGATCTACACCTTACCTCTAATTTCCCAGTTCATTTTAGCCAGCTTTGTCCTCATACCCTTAATTGCCTTTAATTAAGTTTAAAACACTTGTCTTAGACTGACTCTTTTCTCCCTCAAAATGAAGGTGAAACTCAATCATGTTATGATCACTGCTACCTAGAGGCTTCTTTGCTATAAGGTCCTTAATTAATCCTGTTTCTTTGCACATTACCAACAGAGGTCATCTCTCACTATTGTACTAATGCCAGGTGTGGACAGGTGCAAGGACTTCCCCTTTTTCTTCAATTCCCCTATTGATCGTTACATGGTTTTTGAAGTTTTTAAGGATGAATGTACCAATTCAGTGTATGTACTTAAGTGTTTATGTGCTGATTACAAAGAACTCAGTCAAACAGTCTTTCTTGAGTTTAACACGGAAGTGGTCAGATTTTATTGAGTTAAAAACCCACCCAGATAAAGATATAAAAAATATTAAGAAAAAGCTAAACACACATCCCAATTGTCACAACACAGACACACACAGACGCAGGCACAAAAACTACAAGCTACAAAGTATAGGAGGTTAACTTTTGGACAAATTAATATTCGACGATAAAAGGCAAAGCCTCATGAAGAGTTCACTGATTATGAGTCCTTTGCCGTTGTTCATGGCTGAGCCAATTCTTAAAGTGGTAGTCCTTGTTTTTTCCTGGAAATGCTACTTTGGAATTTGAAGCCTTCTTCAGAATTTCTCTGCCTGCTGTCCACAGGATGATATAAGCAGGCAGGCCACAGCTCAGTTGAAAGAAGGAGAGGGCTAAGCAGCCTTTTGCTGCCTTCAGATGTTCTTTCTCTAGACTTCCTCAAAGCCAGTAGTGTTTTATAACAAAAGGCAGCCAAAACTCAAAGAGTTGCACTTATGTAGTGACTGGTCATTGATGTGCAATGGAAAATAATCAATTGTCTATTCATAGAAACAAAGAAATATGAGCAGGAGTAGATCATTTGGCCCTTCGAGCCTGCTCCGCCATTCAATATGATCATGGCTGATCCTCCATCTCAACACCAAAGTCCCACACACTCTCCATACCCCTTGACACCTCTAGAGTCCAGAAATCTATCTATTTCTTTCTATGATATATTCAGTGTCTTGCCCCCCATAGCCCTCTTGGTAGAGAATTCCCCAAGTTCACCACCCTCTGAGTGAAGAAGTTTCTCCTCATCTCAGTCCTAACTGGTATACTCCACATCCTGAGACTATGACCCCTTGTGAACCCCCAGCCAGAGGAAACATCGTTCCTGCATCCAATCTATCCATCCCTGTCAGAATTTTATACGTTTCAATGAGATCCCCTCTCATTCTTCTAAACTCCGGTGAATACAGACCTAGTCGGCCCAATTTTTCCTCATATCACAATCCTGCCATCCCAGGAATCAGTCTGGTGAACATTCGCTGCGCTCCCTCTATGGCAAGTATATCCTGTCTTAGGCAAGGAGACCAAAACTGCACACAATACTCCAGGTGTGGTCTCACCAAGGCCCAGTACAGCTGCAGTAAGACATCCTTGTTCCTGTACTCAAGCCCTCTCACAATGAAGGCCACCATACCATTTGCCTTCTTAACTGCTTGCTGCACTTGCAAGTATGCTTTCAGTGATTGGTGTATTGGTGTATAAGGACAACCAGGTCCCCTTTTAAATCAACATTTCCAAATCTATCACCATTTAAATAAAATTCTGCCATTTTGTTTTTTCCTACCAAAGTGGATAGCTCCACACTTATCCATGTTATACTGCACCTGCCATGTATTTGCCCACTCACTCAACCTGTCTAAATCACCTTGAAGCCTGCCTGCTAACCAATTCTCAATCCATGCCAATATATTATCCCCAATCCCATGTGCTTTAATTTTGCACACTAACCTCTTATGTGGGACTTTATCAAAAGCTTTCTGAATAAATCCAAATACTGCACACCCACTGGTTCTCCCTTATCTATTCTGCTAGTTGCATCCTCAAAAAACTCCAGTAGATTTGTTAAACATGATTTCCCTTTCAAAAATCCATGTTAACTTTCTCTAATTCCGTTGATATTTTCTAAGTGTCCTGTTATCACATCCTTTATAATAGACTCTAGCATTTTCTCTGGCACTGAGGTTAGGCTAACCAGTTTCACTGTTTTCTCCCTCCCTCCTTTTCTAAAAAGTGGGGTTACGTTTGCCACCCTCCAATCTGCTGGGACAATTCCAGAATCTATGGAATTTTGGAAGATGACAACCAATCCATGGTCACCTCCTTTAGTACCCTGGGATGTAGATTATTGGCCCTTGGGGATTTATCAGCTTTCAGTCCCATTAACTTCCCCTGCACTATTGTTTTAGTAATACTAATTTCCTTCAATCTCTCTCTCACTAGATCCTTGGTTCCCTAGTATTGCTGGGAAGTTAATTGTTCCTCTGTGAAGACAAATAGTGAAGACAGAATTAAGGACGTTCTGTCTTCATGTTAACAAAGGCGTTTCCACCTCCCCTGGTCAAAACCATCAACACGCAAAAGAGGCAAATAGGGACCTTTAGCACTTTCCTCGTCCATATCAGTTTTGTGAGCTCTCCTTTGTTAGCTGGTAGTCCTGGAGACAGAAAGTCTGAGGCCCTATTGCCCTTGCTGTTTTGGGATAAGTTCTGACCAAGGCAGGTGTGACATTCTATTGTCAACCCCCTTTGAGAAGCTTCCAGAAGCTTGACCAATATGCAGTTCAAATGTCAGTGTATTTGCTTTAACAGTTTAAATTCCCTTTGAAAAAAGTTCCATATGTGAGTCCAGCAGACAAAATTGAAATTTAATTTTAAAAATTATTTACGGGATGTGGGTATCGCTGACTGGGCCAGCATTTGTTGCCCATCCCTAGTTGCCCTTGAGAAGGTAATGGTGCGCTGCCTTCCAGAACCACTGCAGTCCCTGTGGTGTAGGTACACCCGCAATGCAGTTAGGGAGGGAGTTCCAGGATTTTTACATCAACACCCTTCTTGTTATAGAGTTGATCTTCAGACAACTTTTCCTAGTGGACATATTTAACTTTATTTACAAGACAGCAGCAGCAACTACACACGTGCATCAAACTCCATAACTAAAGAAGAACTCTGACCTAGAGGTTCCCGGTGCTGCTAACACATTGGTTTATACAGATCCCATGTGATTTTACAACGCAGGGTTATTCTTAAAGCTACAGTCCTACGTTTATCAAAACTATAATTACTACATTCCTCTCCCTTTAACTTTTCTGTACATTTTGTATTTACAAGGATATTTATCTCATGACATTACAATATTTACACAGATCATGAAATTACAAGTTCAGTCTTCCAGGTGGTTTCTTGATCTGTGTGGAACATCGTAGCTTTATGACTTCCGATTCTTTTACAGGAAATAAATTCTCTGGAGTTGCATTAACATCAGGTACCTCATTAGCACATGCAGTTCAGTGTCTTCCATTTAGACAGAGACATCGGGCATGTCTATCCTTGTTTGAGCAACTTCAACAGGAACCACAGGCTCAGCATTGGTTACAGATGGAACATCATTTTGTTGGGATATCTCCCTTCTTCCTAAATGATCCACCTGCTTATGGGTGATCCAGCCCTCCACTTCCACGTGTTACAACAATGGTCTGGTCACAGAGCTTACTTAACCAGGTAACCACTTCGGTCCTCCACTGAAATTCTTTACATACGCTGCTTCTCCAGCAGTAAATTGTCATTCACGACTATGCAAATCATGAGTCGCTTTTTGGTTCCCTTGACTTTTCTCCACCTTCTCCTCCAAATTGGGAAGTTCAGACTTAGTCTTGTTCGAAGATGGTGTAGCTGTTGACATTGCACATGGTGTTTTACCACTTTGTCAATATTGCTGTTCATTCCCAGCCACCAAAGATAACTTCGCGCTATTGTCTTCATCAGTAGTTCTGCAGGTGTTGCTCCTGACGTAGTGTGGGGGGTTGTTCTGTAGTGAAATAGGAAACAAGCAAGTCTAGTTTCCAATGATTCACTTGTTAACTTCATCATTCCCGCCTTAAAAGTTTGTACCGTTCTTTCTGCCAGTCTGTTTGATGACAGATGATACGGTGCAGTCTTCACGTGGTTGATACCATTGAGACTGATAATCGTTGAAACTCAGCGTTCGTAAACACAGTGCCATTAACTGAGCTGATTACCTCTGGCAATCCAAGAAAGGCGAAGCTTTGGTGTAGTTCTTTTTTAGTAGCGTCTGACGTTGGCGACTTTACCTCATAAACGTCTAAATACTTGGAATGAGCATCTATAATCAGTAGAAACATGGTTCCAAGGAAAGGACTGCCGTAATCTATGTGCCGTCATACTCAGGGTCTACCAGGCCACTCCCATGGGTGTAATGGAGCTGCCACTGGCAACTTTTGTGGCTGTTGACATTGCACACAGTGTTTTACCACCTTTCCAGTATTGCCGTCCATTCCCAGCCACCAAAAATAACATCATGCTATCGTCTTCGTCCGTGAGATTCCTGGATGGGCACTGTGTAACACTACTAAAAGTGGTTCCCTTCCTTGTGAAGGAACTACTACCCATGTACCCCATAATAGAATACCATCTTGACTGCTCATCTCCTGTCTTTGGTTGAAAAATGGCTTCAATTCATCAGAGGCTGGTTCCTGGGACCAACCATGTAACACTTGGTCTCTCACTCAAGACAGGACTGGATCATGACTTGTCCAGTTTCTTATCTGCCTGTCACAGTCTGGTGAGGAATCCAGGAAATTCATCACTAATATGAGCTCTTGGGCAATTGGGACAAGGTCATTGTTCTCTTGCAAGGGAAGGCGACTTAGGGCATTAGCATTTGCTATATGAATTGCTGGTCTATGTACAAATGTGTATTCATATGCTGCCAAAATTAGGGCTTATCTTTGTATTCATGCTGAAGCCCTGGGAGGCATAGCCTTTGCCTCATTAAACAGAAGCAAAAGTGGTTTATGGTCTGATACTATCGTGAAATGTCACCCGTGCATGTATTGGTGGAATTTTATTTTCCGTTTCGACCTGAGCATACCCTTTTACAGCTGTGCTCTGTGTCCTGGATACATAGCCTTTCAGCCTCTCTGTACTGTTGTCCATCTTGTGAGATAGTACCGCTCCCATTCCATAGGGGGACACATTGCAGGTTAATTCCTTCATCTGGTCATAATGCACTAACGAATTTGAAGAGTGCAAGAGCTGTTTTACTTTCATGAAGGCTTCTTCTTGGGGTGACTCCCAAACCCAATGCTGGTTTTCCTTTAGCAGTGAGTGTAGAGGGGCTAGAACCGTTGGTAAATTTGTTAGAAATCGGTCATAATAATTTACTACCCCTAAAAGTGACTTAAGTTCAGAGATGTTCTTAAGTGCAGGTGCCTCTCTTTAGCCTTCTCTTCAACAGGGTGTAACACTTGGTCATCCACCCGGTGGCCCAAATCAATGACTTCCTTTGCCTGAAAAGTACATTTTTCCTTCTTTAGGCGCACTCCTGCTTCCAAAAATCATTTCAGGACTTCCTCTGGTTTAGCCAAATATTCCTTTTCAGTGAATTCAGTAATCAGTGCATCATCCAGGTAGACCACAACCTGAGATAGTCCCTGTAGTAAGTTCTCCATTGTCCTCTGAAAAATGGCACAGGCTGAGGAAACACCAAAGGGCAGGCATTTATTTTGGTGTTACCCTTTGTGGGTATTTATGGTTACGAATTCCCGGGAGGCATCATCCAGCTCCAGTTGATGATATACGTGACTAATGTCAAGCTTTGATACGTTGTCCCTCCTGCGAGATTGGCATATAGGACTTCAATCTTGGGAATAGGGTATCTGTCCAGTTTGGTGCTTTGTTGACCGTTAGTTTACAGTCCCCACATATCCGGATGGTCCGGTCTGGTTTAGGGACAGGGACTGTGGGTGCTGCCCACTCAGAACTGAACCGCCTTTATGGCACACAGCCTCTCTAGCCGGTTCAACTCAGTGTCAAGCTTCTCTCTCATGGTGTATGGCACTGGTCTTGCTTTCAAGAAGTGAGGGGTTGCTTCTGAGTCCACATAAATCTTGGCCTGTAGGCTTTGTTTTTTTCCCAGTTCACCCTTGAAGACGGTGTCATTTTTTTTAGCAGATCTAGCAGTCCCCTGCTCCCAACTGCAAGATTTCAGACCGGTTTAATTTAATTTCTTTCAAGCAATCACGCCCTAGAAAGCTTGGCCCTTCACCTTCTACCACCATCACTGGTAGCTGTGCCGATTGGTGTCGATAATGAACAGCTGCTCTGGTGATACCTTTTATTGGATTTCTTCACCAGTGTACATTTTCAACTTGGCAGATGTTTGTTCCAAATTTAATTGTTGATCACCTTTATTTAAATATCTGGAAGTGTGTTCTTCTATTACAGTGATAGAATCACCCGTGTCTACTTCCATTTTTAATGGTTTACCATTCACTTGCACTGTGACAATAATTGGCTCTGTCTTCCCAGCTTTCATGTTGAATAATGGGCTGTAACTTCCTTGGGGTGGCAATCAGTGTCGGATTGCCACTCTGTGCCCACTTACCTGTGCCAAATTCCTTCCATGCCTATCTTGCCTGACCTTCCAACTCAGGCCAGGCGAGATTCAGACAGCGCAGCTGTCTCCGAAGCCCACCGTCAAAGTCCAGCCCCGTCGAATTGAAGGAGAACACGCCCCTTTTTTACAGCACTAGCTGCCGTAAAGCAGATCAGTGTAAAGGTCCCATTGAAATTGACAGGCCAGGGTGAAGGTAAGTGCCTCAGGTAAGTGAAATGGATTTGGGGAGCGGGGGTGTTTGGAGGTCGGGTGGGGATAGGGGGAGGGAATTCGGGCATCGTGGGAGGCTGGGGGGAGGGGGGTCGGAAGTCGGGTGGGGATGGGGGAGGGGGGTCGGATGTTGGAAGGGAATGAGGATGGGGTCCCGAGGTCGGTGGGGGGTGGAGTTCGGGGGACGTTCCGAGGTTGGTGGGGGGGGACGGTTTCTGCTGTTGGTGGTACGATCTCGGAGGGCTGTTGCGGTACGAGGTCATTGGGGGGGGTCTGAGGTCCGGGGTGGGGTTCCGAGGTCGGTGGGGGGGGGGCCGAGTTCAGCGGGGGGCCGGGGGTTTCAAGGTTGGTGTGGGGTGGGGAGGGGGTCCTGAGGTCAGGGCAGGTGAGGGGTCAAAGGTCAGGGGTCTGAGGTTGGGGGTTGTCAGGATTCTGTGGTTGGCGGGGTCTGAGGTCAGGGGCGGATGCGGGGCTACTGTGGGAGGGGGTGTTTGGGGGTGTGGGGGAGTCCCATGGGGCCGGTCTGGGCATTCAATAGTTACCCAGAAGTTAGAAGAGGTTTTAATTCTTCTAATTTTTTCTGGGTAACTTTTGGTGTAACCCCGGCGGAACCATCCGAAGTTTGCGATTGAAATTGCGTTTTCGGCTGGTTCCCAGTGCAGTGCAATTGTCCAGAGGAGGTGTGCAACTCTGAGCAATTGCTGTGCAAACCTTACCTGCGAACTTGCCAGAGGGATTCCCCAGTGCATCTTTGGGATACCCTTCAAATCTGAAGCTGGGGAACGCGGAAGTAATGGGCCAATGATAAATGTCAGAATTGGATCTTTCTGCCTCTTCTATGCTGTATACTTCATTGGACTTCGATTGTTGTCTGGAAACCTGCTTTAATCTCGCTTTGCAATGTTTCAATACGTGTCCACTTCTGTGACAAAAATAACACTCCACCTTTTTAAATTGCCAATCATTAGGAGTAACATTGTTTCGACATTGATTAAAAATTAGTTTTCGTCTTTGCTGCTAAGCTGTTTCCTCTCAGTTTTCGGTTAGTGGGGGCTGTGTCCTGCTTTGCGGCGGAGTCCCGGCTTTTTGCCCCACTTTCGGCTGACTGTTCCCGCCTGACTAGGAAAACGGCACCATTATGCGCCCCTTGAATCGCTTATGAATCCCTTACAGTGCTTTCCATTGCAAGCACTATTTCTAATGTGTTCTTAAAATCAAGATCCACTTCAGCCAGCAAACTTCGCTGAATAATGTCTTTCTGTACACTAAACAATCCCTGACCATGTCATTCAGGGTTTCACCAATATCACAATATTTTGTAAGTTGTTTTAATTTCACCACAAAGGTAGCAATGGTCTCTCCTGGGGCTCTATTCTGTGAATTAAACCTGAACCTCTGCATTGTGACTGAGGGCTTGGGTTGAAAATGTCCCTTAACAAGGTCTACTAATTCACTGAAAGTCTTCAAATCTGGGGCACTGGGGCTGTTAAGCTTCGAATCAAACTGTAGGTTTGATACCCAGAAGAATTGCTCTCCTCTTTTCCTCCCCTGTGATTTCATTGGCTTGAAAGAAGAATGTGAGACGTTCTATATCTTAAGACCAGTCGTCTGTGGCTGGTTCAAAGGGATCGATTCTGCCAAACTGTGGCATCTCGGATGAGTATCTCTTCCTTTTTAAGGAAGTGTCATAGATACTCACAATCCCTGGGTGAGATACAGCACTGGATCTGATTTACCCTCGTTGTCAGTTTGCTATAGAATTGATCTCCCAGACAACTTTTCTTAGTGGACACATTTAACTTTATCTACAAGACAGCAGCAACAACTACATGCATCAAACTCCATAACTAAAGAACTCTGTCCTGGAGGTTCCCTGCGCTGCTAACACATTGGTTTATACAAATCTTGCAACACAGGATTATTCTTAAAGCTACAGTCCTACGTTTATCAAAACTATAATTACTACACCTCTGTAAAAAGACAGCAAGAGAAAAAGCCTGGGAGGAGGAATGCTCAACTAGACAGGTTGGTGACAGGCGGTCTGCATAGCACAGAAGGAGGCCCTTTGACCCATCATGTCAATGCTGGCTCTTTGAAAAAGCTTATCCAATTAGTCCCACACCCCTGCTTTATCCCCATAGTACCTGCAAATGTTTCCTTTACAGGCATTTATCCAATTCCCATTTGAAACTTAGTGTCAAATCAGCTTCCACCAGCCTTCCAGACAGTGCATTCCAGATCCTAACAAATCCCTGCTTAAAAAGAATACATTCTCATCTCCCTTCTGACGCTCTTAGCAATTATCGTAAAGCTGTTTCCTTTTGCTACCATCTCTTCTGCCAGTGGAACCAGTTTCTTCCTGTCTACTCTATCAAAACCCCTCAATTTTGAACATCTCTATTAATCTGTTTGTTTTCCTTAGAGCAGAGAAAGCTTATCATTCATTAATCTCTCCCCATGACTGCAGTGACCTATTACATCAATAATGTGGCAAGCCAAGAACAAGGTAAGTCTGCAGAGAGTAAAATCCTCTCAAAAGATCAACATTACCATAGTGGCAATGTCACTGGACTAGTAAGCCAGAGGCCCATTCTCCAGAGGTAGAAGTTCAAATCCCACCACACCAGCTGGTGGAATTCAGTTTCAATTAATAAATAAATGGAATTGAAAGCTTGACTCAGTAATAGTGACTATGAAACTATCATCAATTGTCATTAAAAACCCATCTGCTTCACTCATGCCCTTTAGGGAAAGAAATCTGCTGTCCTTCTCTGGTCTGGCCTACATGTGACTCCAGACCTAAGTGGCTGACTCTTAACTGCCCTCTGAAATTGCCCAGCTAGCTAACTCAGTTGTACTAAACCACGACAGAAAGGACTGCAACAGCTCATCATCACTTTTTCAAGGGCAATTAGGAATGGGCAACAAATACTGGCTTTGCTAGTCATGCCCACATCCAATGATTTTCTTTTAAAAGCAGCATGAAAGGGACCAGGGGAATGTAATTCCAGGAAGTCTAGAGAGAGTTGAAGCATTAAGTGGGGTGGAGGCCAATGGGAACAAGGGGAGAAAGAGTGAGGGAGAACATTCGAGTGGCTGAGGGACACAACTTGCCAGGGATACAACAAGGAAAAATACCAGGGAAGACCCTGCAAGCCGGGAAGAGAGCAAGATGGGGATCCGTGACTGCCTGAACACTTGAGTATAACAAATGTCTTTGCATGTGCAAATAAGGGAACAATCATCTTTTTGAGATACCTTTTGGAAAATTGGCCAGTCAGGGAAACTCTTTGTAGCATTTTAGCTAATTGTTTGAAGGGATACACGAGTGAGGATTGTTTTTGCACCATCTTTTTTATTCACATGCTCTTAATTGTTATGAAACACTCTTCATGAAGGTAGAAAGTTTAATCTTGTCACGAGCATTGAATCCACTTTATATTGGTAGACTGTAGATGTTGTTGAAGCTATGTCTCACGGAAGACTGCCTCTGTCTGTGCATATGGTATCGCCTGGGTGAAGTGCTTAGAAGGAAATTGAATTGCGGGAGGGGGGTGCAGGGGAGTGGATTAGAATGAGGAGGCAATTCAGCCTCTTGAGCTTATTCTGCCATTCAATTAGTTCATGGCTGATTTATATCTTAACTCTACCCACCTCTCTTGGTTCTGTAACATTTAACACCTATGCCTAACAAACATCTAACAATCTCAAATTGAAATTTTGGATTTTCAAGGAGCTCAAATCAATTTTATACCCTCTAATTTAATTATATCAAAAATCAGGTGGAGCTGTATCAGGTAGATGGCATTGTTCTGATGGATCGATCCAACTAATGAGCAAAAGAAGGGGCAGGGGAGAGAATGGGAATGATCTCCCTCATCCATATTTATGTTCTACATGTCTGCATTTGCCATTATCTCAGAGCAGCTCCTGATGTCTCCCACAACACATTGCTTACACTTCTGCCCAAGTGTGCTTGGTTACCTGAAATAGAAGTGGTCGACTCTTAACTTCCCTCTGAAGTGGCCAAGCAAGCCACTCCATTCAAGGGCAATTAGGGGTGGGCAACAAATGCTGGCCTTGCCAGCAACACCCATATCCCATGAAAGATTAAAAAATTTACTAAAAAGTAAGTACATGTAAAGTCTACTTATCAACAAAAACCCTACAAACTTCATACTTTCAAATGGATGGCCAATAAGAGGCAACAGATAACAACCTCAACCCTTCACACCAACAGGAATCACTTCTGCCTCTGCAGGACACTACACCTTCCTAAGATCCATGCTGACAGGAACTCTCCACTACCCCTATCTCACAATCACAAATCACCACACCAACAGGAACCCTCAACTATCCCCAAAGATCTAAACAGTTCCTCTTCATCATGGTTAGCAGAGCAAGATGGTCTCCATAACCCTCTTTTATATCTGAATGGTCTTGTCACACCGTCTGAGCCACTGTTGCTGGAAATGGCTAATTAGTCAATAATGTTGTAACTCTTTCGAGTTATCAACAGTCACAGAATGTAACTCTTTCGAGTACATTCACAGTTCTTGGTTTCCGGGAGTAGGACATGAACCCACAACCTTCTGACTCAAAGGCGAGGGTGCTATGAACTGAGCCACAGCTGACACCTCGTTAAGAAGATGTAACTCTTTCGAGTACATTCACAGTTCTTGGTTTCCGGGAGTGGGACATGAACCCACAACCTTCTGATTCAAAGGCGAGGGTGCTATGAACTGAGCCACAGCTGACACCTATGACTAGCTTCAGGATGTACTCCTTATCTCAATGCCTTTACAAGCATCCCACTCATCAGACTAAGCCTGAGCCAGTCATAGCCAGTGTGTTCTTGATATGAAAGGGTCCAATGGTGGCAGGAAGGAAATTTAAATATGCAAAGGTCCTATTCGGGGCAATTTTATTAGCATGTTGGCATGTGGCAGTTTGTTGAATGTTCAGGCTCTTTGTTTCTCACTCTCAGTAACAGCACTTTTAATCCTTATCTCGGGGTGTTAATGGAAAAATACAGAAACGCAGAAATTGAACTTATTTGATAATTGATTACTCATCCTTCAATTACAGGGTAATTCAAGTACTTCCTTCTAACAAAATCATCTGTTGTTTGTTGGTGATGACTTCATAGTGCTATATGGAGTTAGCTTGTTGAGAGAGGTAAGCAACAACAACATGGCTTCTTTTCCTATTCATGCATTGGTACAAAATGGCCAAGGTAAGCAAACACACTTAATCCTACATAACTAAAATCTAACACCTAGGCTGTGAATCATTCACCATTGGCAAAATGCCAACACATGGGTAAAATGGCCCTTAATAGGGCCTTTGCACATTTAAATTCCCTGCCTGCCCCCTGTCCCACTGTCAGTAAAATTCCCTGACCATGGGATATGGTCAGGGAGCCGATCCGTCATGACTTCCCAACATTTTACTGGCCTCTCCCACCTCCACTCTCGCCTCCTGGGGACTGGTAAAATTCGGCCCAAAATTTCAACCCAATGGCCTTTTGCCAGAACCGAGAATGCTTTGAGATATAACAGTTTTTGAACAAGGCAAGGAAATGGGGGAGGAGTGGATAGGACAAAAGGGAAAGTCTGTGATAGGGTGGAGAGATTAAATGACAAAAGGGTTAATGGTGCAAGACAAAGAGGGAATGGTAATGGGACAAGTAAAGAAACAGGGTCGAGAGGGGGTGTAAATTGGAAAAAGCAGAATCATCGCCAACAGCTGCTATCAAGAAAGAGAAAAGCAAAAAAAAAACCGGACGGTGAGGTTACAATCTGAAATTGTTGAAGTCAACATTGAGTCTAGAAAGCTGCAAAATGACAGATGAGGTGCAGTTCCTCGAGCTTCATTGCAGCAGTATAGGAGGTTGGGAACAGATAGGGCAGAGAGTTAAAATGGCAGGTGACAGGGTCATGCTGTGGAGTGAGCTGAGGTGTTCTGCAAAGCAGTTACCCAGTCTTCACTTGGTTTCCCCAATGTAGAGGAGACTGCACTGTGAGCAGCAAATACAGTAAACTCAACTGAAAGAAGTACAAGCAAGTTGCTGTTTAGGGCCTTGGACGGTGAGAAGGAAGGAGATAAGAGGACAGGTGTTGCATCTCCTGTACTCACGTGGGAAGGCACTGTGGGAAGGGAAGAGAGTCTTGGGAGTGATAGAGAAGTGGAGGGAATGGTCCTTTCGGAATGTGACGGGGAGGGGAAGAGAAGATATGTATGGTGGTAGCATCACACTGGAGATGGTGGGAATGGCGGAGGATGATCCATTGAATATGGAGGCTAGTGGGGTGGAAAGTGAGGACAAGATGAACCCTATCATAGTTCTGGGAGGGAGGGGAAGGGGTGAGGGCAGGAGTGCAGGAAATTTGGTTGAGGGCCCCAATGGAGGGGAATTCTGGGTTGAGGAAAAAGGAAAATATGTTGGAAGGTTGCATCATCAGAACAGATGTGACAGAGATTGAGAAACTGGGAACTCTGAACCGGCCATATAACTGTTACATCTCTAAGTACACTGGACCGGCCATATAACTATTACATCTGTAAGCACTCTAGACAGGCCATATAACTGTTACTTCGCTAAGCACTCCCAGTTCTAATGAAAGTCATCAACTTGAAAGATTAACTCTTTCTCTCTTTTCACAGAGGTCTTCCAGACCTGCTAAGTATTTCCAGCATTTTTGGGTTTTATTTCAGATTTCCAGCATCCAAAGTATTTGCTCATACATCAATTTAACATCGTATCTGAAAGGCAGACCCACTGGTAGTGCAGCACTCCCTGTGTACTGCACTGAAATGTTAGTTTACATCATGTACTTAAGTCTTTGGAGTAGAGTTTGAACCCGTAATCTAACTGGCTCAGAGACAAGTGTGCTGTCAGGGATCCAAGGCTGACACTTAAAATAAGATGACATACTGACATGGAGAAGCATAGTGTACTCATTATTTTGTATCATTACATGAAGATAAGTTGTACTGACTGAATTGAACCAAAACTGTTGCATTGTATGTTTACTTGCTGTAATGTAAAGCAGATTAATAATTTGTGTCTGGCCTCCTGTTAGCAGGTGGTTTCTCGGTTTGACTTTGAAGAGATTGAAAACTCAAGGGGAGTCAGCATGTGCAAATGGCATGATACCCAGTTCATATATCAAGATTCCTGCATGTTACATCCCCTGGGTTATGTGATTCTAGTAGTAGAAGTTATATCTTGGAAAGCCAGTTGGTGAAGGATAGCACTGGAGTTAATCTTTACTCAGTCTTAAATGTATTTGCAGAGTTAAGCATTACAAGCATACACCTCTGAACTCAAACACACTACAGATTCATTTAGTGTTTCTTTATATGTGCTCAAGTGAAACCTCAGTTAATGCCCGTCACCTACATACAATTAAACACAATTAATATTTAATTAACAGTAGATATTAGCCACTGAGCCAGTCCTGGCACATGTGAGGTGTGGGATCATATTATGCAAGTGACTGATGTCACTGAATGTGAGAATTCTTTTATTCTTGGGATGTGGGCATTGCTGGCAAAGCCAGTATTTGTTGCCCATCCCTAATTGCCCTTGAGTGGTGGTGAGCTGCCTTCATGAACCGCTGCAGTCCACCTGGTGTAGGTACACCCACAGTGTTGTTAAGGAGGGATTCCAGGGTTTTGACCCAGCAACAATGAAGGAATGGCGATATATTTCCAAGTTGGGATGGTGTGTGGCTTGGAGAGGAACTTGCAGTCGGCGGTGTTCCCATACGTCTGCTGCCCTCTTCCTTCTAGGTGGCAGAGGTCGAAGGTTTAGAAGACACTGTGAAAGGAGCCTTGGTGAATTGCTGCAGTGCATATTGTAGATGGTACACACTGCTGCCACTGTGCATCAGTGGTGGAGGGAATGGATATTTAAGCTGGTGGATGGTGTGACGATCAAGTGGACGGCTTTGTCTTGGATGATATTATCACGACTCACTGGGAATAGTGCGCTGTAGTATCAAGCCCTACTGCTCCTCGAGCTGTGACAAATGTGAGAAATTTAATCAGACCACCAGATTGCCCCAATTCTACCTAACTGTTCAATTTAGGTTAAAAGAATATGAGAACCAGGTTTGTAAACTTAACAAGTAAATAACTGTTTATTGAACAAATTGTCTGTAACCAGTGGCAAAAGAAAGAAAGATGAACTGCTAATTTTTAAGTCTATAACTTAAACTCTACCCCTTCTTAAACCCCTATACACACAAACACACACACACACTTAAGACACACAAAACATGGATTTTAAGGGTGAGATAAAACAGTTCAATAGCACCAATCCTCAGTTCAGGATTAGATGGGTTGAGTTTGATTGCTTTCTTCCAAATTCCTTGCAGGTTGTTGTGGCTGACACGAGGTGCTCTCCCAGCACTTGCAGTCTGGTTCTTTGGATGAAACTTGCTTTTAATGTCTCTACTGGTGATTTTTTCCCCTTTTCCTCCTGACAGGGGTTTCTCAAAGAAAGTAGGATACAGCGAGGTGAGGAATAGCCAGTTAGCTACTATGGCAGGATTACTGGAGTCTTAAAAAAACACAGGACAGAGAGATTTCAGGTCTTTCCTCTTTTCAGGCTAGGAGCTGATCTACTGCGCTATCCTCACGCAGAACCTGGCCGCTTGGTCAGGAGCCAATCAAAATGCCGTTGCTAGGCAGCTCCCCGTTAAACCAAGTCTCTGTTCCAGTACTGTTCTGTCCAACCAGGCACACACTCCTGTTCCAGGAGATAGCAACCATGTAGATTTTCTTCTCCCTGCTTTAGTGAGTATCTCTTTTAAACTGCAGCCGTGGTAGCTTTTAAAGCCACAGTCCAATCTTAAAGCCACAGTCCAACCTTAAAGCCTCAGTCCAAGAAAAAATAAAAATAGGTTCTTTACAGTATCGAGCTTCTTGAGTATTATTGGAACTGCACTCATCCAGGCTTGTAGATGATCAACAGGCTTTGGGAATCAGGATGTGAGTTACTCGCCACAGGATTCCCAGTCTCTGACCTGTTCTTGTAGCCACAGTATTTAAATGGCTCATTCAGTTCAGTTTCTGGTCAATAGCCGCCACCAGGATGTTGATAGCGAGGCATTCAGTGATGGTTATACCATTGAAAGTCAAGGGAGATGTTTAGATTCTTTTTTGTTGGAAATGGTTATTGCCTGGCACTTGTGTGGCATGGATGTTCTTATGGCTCAAATGACCAATGTTACAGGGGAACACAAAGGAAAAGCTTCAAAGACACTCTGAAGCTCCCCTCGAAGCATTGTGGCATTGCCATTAATGACTGGGAGGAGCTTGCTAACAATCATTCAAAATGGTGGCAACTTGTCCATCAAGCTATATTACGCTTTGAGTCCAAACCTGCTCTTGTAGCCACAGTATTTAAATGGCTAGTCCAGTTCAGTTTCTGGTCAATAGTAGCCACCAGAATTTTGAGGCAGAGCGGCAGCAGAGGAGGAAAGAAAAGGAAGCAAATCCTGCATTCTGTACCTCACTACCTTGTTCTTTTTTTTGTTTCCTCATATTCTCTATCCCCTTCTTCACCGACCTGGTTTTGGTTCCCATAACTTTCACTCTTGTGCCATGTGCCTAGCCTGCACCTGAAATATATCTACCTTAAAGGTCACTCGTTATTCCGTTACAGTTTTTCCTTTCAATCTTTATTTCTATTTTACCCTGGCTGGACTCCTTCTCATTCAATTGAAGTGAGCCCTCTCCCAATTTGGAAGTTATACTTTAGATTGTTCCTTGCTTTTCTCCATTACTAACCTAACCTTATGATACAATGATCACTCTTACCTAAATGTTCCCCCAAGACAACTTGTGCACTTGGTCCACCTCATTCCCAGCACTAGATCTAGGAATGCCTACTTGCAAGTTGGACCCAGAACATACTAGTCAAGGAAGTCTTCTTGAACACATTTCAGAAATTCCTCACCCCTCCTTACCCTTTACTCTAACATTATCCCAATCTGTATTTGGGTGATTAAAGTCCCCTAACATCACCACTCAATAGGTCTTGTGCATGTCTTTGATTTCCCTGCAGATTTGCTCCTCCATCAATATCTAGAAATCTATAGGATAGCCCAAACATGATAATACCCTTTTCGCCCCCTCCAGGACATCCTCTCCTTCCAACATAACAATGTCTTTCCTAATCAGAACTGCCAGTCCAGATCCCTTATTTCCTTCTCTATCTTTTCTGTACATGTTGTATCCTTGAGCATTAAGCGCCCAGTCCTCACCATTTTTAAGCCACATTTCCTTATCGCCACTACTCATCATATTCTCACATGGCTATTTGTGCTTGTAGCTCAACAACCTTATTCACCACCTTTTCTGTGTTAACATACATCTGTCTTTATATTCCTCATTGTCCTTCTTATTCCACTCCTGTCTAATATGGTACCACTCCCTTCTCTGATATTATCCAAAACTCTCACTCCTTTATGTACCTTATCCCTCTGTTCTACTTCTATATGCTGGTGCCCACCTCTCCTGTCAATTTAGTTTAAACCCTCCCCAACTACAGTCGTGAATCTCCCTGTGAGGACTTTGGTCCCAGCCTTGCTGAGGTACAACCTGTTTCTTTTACATAGCTGCCTTCTTCTCCTGAACAGGTCCCAGTGCCCCAGGAATCTGAAGCTCTCCTCCCTGCACCAGGCCTCAAACCACGCATTGATCCTCCCTATCTTCCAACTTCAACTCTTACTAGCGTCTGGTATTTGGAGTGATCCAGTGATTACTACCTTCAAGGTCCTACTTTTAAACATCCTCCCTAGGTCTTGAAAGCCTGGCCGTTAGGGCCTCAATATCTACTCTCTCTAAGTCATCGGTACTGACGTGTACCACAGCTTCTGGTTCACTCCTTTCCCCCTGCAGAAGATTCTGCACTCTCTCCATGATATAACTTATCCTGGCACCAGGGAGGCAACACGCCATGCGGGATTCACAATGATGTTTCTAGAAATTTATTTCCGTCCCCCTAACTATAAAATCTCTTATAACAACTGCAGTTGCAGCTCCCTCCCGTATAGTCCCTAGCCCATTGATTCCATGATCTCGACTCCACTCCGTCAAGGTGTCGTCACTCCCAGCAGTCCCCAAAATCGAGTACCAGCTTGAGAGTGGCACGCACACCAAAGACTCCTGCCTCTTCGGATAGCCGCCCATCTACTATCCTGAACTCTCACTACCCGTGGGGCGAGCACCTCCTGGATTGTCCAATCCAGGAAATTCTAATCCTCCCTGATAATCTGTAGCGACCCCTGTTGCCCCTCAAGTTTGGAAATCCCGAGCTCAAGCTGAAGCAGCTGGAGACGCTCCCAAGACACAAGAAGGGCAGGATTTTCCACACCTGCCCGCCGCCGGGATTGTCTGGTCCCGCCACAAGTCAGTGGACATCTGGCTGGGGCGTCGCCTTGCCCGCGGCAGGTCCCACCCGTGATGGGGCTGGAAAATCACGGCCGAAGTGTCCTGAAGTTCCCACATGGTGCAGGAATTGTAAGCGACAGGTCTCAGCTGGCCAACCTTGGTCTTTCCCTCTTTTAGAATCTAGTTAGTAAACTATTAAATTAGTTAATTCCTTTAGGCCTGATCTGTGCTTATACTCCTAATGCTAATTCCCTCATTCTTATACTGATCCCGATTGAAATTTTATTAATTAGTTTAACTAGCTAAACAATAAATTAAATATAGCACTTTGTAGTTTCTCAGTTCCAGTTATTTAAAAAAAAATTTAATATTCACCAGCCATTCACCAATTGGAAATAAAAATAGAAAATGGAAGTACTCAGCTGGCCTGGCAGCGTCTGCAGAGAGAAACAGAGTTACCATTTCAGGTCAGTGACCTCTCATCAGAATCATTTTCTTTTTTATTCCTTTGATAGAGTGCCCCTTTCATCAATTGAATGCACCATTTAAGTTTAAGGGCACCTTGCCCAAGGTGCACCATTGATGTGAAGACCTGAGATATGATCACACTTGAAGCAACTGCAATTTTTAAAAAAATGTTAGTCACATTATTATTTTGCAATCTGATAAGACAAATCGGGAAAGCTTGCCTGTTTGGCGTATCAATAACAGGCACTTGTATCAAATGAAAAAACAAATCAAAACTCTATTAAAAGCACTTTCTAAATTATACTGGGAAAACAATAGCTGCTATTTTAAAGAAAAACATTGATTTCTATGTGAATGCACCAGGGATGAATTCTATCCATGTTAGCCTTAAATCACCAGAGCTAAACAGGCAAAATTAACAGAGGATCTGACAAATGCAGCAATTCATTTCTTGACAACCCATTTATATCAGAGGTTGCTTGAAACGGGAGAGGTTCATCATCACAACACACCTGTCAATGTTCAAAATTCACGAAATTTGCACTCGGAGATCAGCACTGCCGTAGGGCAGTTGTGAACCGGCAGTATTTTTAAGTGGCATTCCCTACCTTACATTCATTTACATTGTGCTTTTCATGACCCCAGGATATCCCAAAAGCACCTTACAGCCAACAAAGTGTAGTCCCTGTTGTAACGTTGGAAATCCAATGGCCAATTTGCACACAGCAAGATCCCTCAAGCAGCAATTTGATAATAATCAGATAGTCTGTTTTTTTTTATCAGGTGTTGGTTTAGGGGTAAAATTTAGCCAGATCTCCTCCTCCTTTGAAATAGTGCTATGGGATCCTTCACGTCCACCAGAGGTGGGAAAGACGGGAACTCAGTTAAACATCTCATCTGAAAGATGGCATCTCTGACAATGCAGCACTTCCTTTGTACTGAACACTGGAGCTGTCAATCTACTTTTTAGGCTAGGCATTAACACTTATGGTATTGTAGGGGCACCCACACAGGCCAGTAATATGAGGGTTGTTTTTGCTAGCTACATGGGTGTGTTGTGAGCTCAGTTTCCATCCGTCCCTCTTCCTCCCTTTCTCTCTCCCTTGTTCACCTCACCCCACTCCTCAAACCACATTCTCTGGTGTGCAGAGTACAGTGGGATTGATGGCAAGCACATCTGGCAGTGGTGGTTTAGGTTTTCCCACGGTGATGCTTCATTTCCTGCCTCGCCAACCCTATTTGACCTCCAACCCCCACCATTTCTTTTTTTTTATTCATTCACTGGATGTGGGCTTCACTGGCTGGGCCAGCACTTATTGCCCGTCCCTAGTTGCTTTCGTTCAGGGGCATTTAAGGGTCAACCACATTGCTGAAGATGATGGTTGTAAAGTGATGTTCCCTGCCTCTGGAGGTACCCAATCTGCTTCATTTATATCAACGTTGTTCCTCTGGAGGACATAGTCTGAGAGAGAGAGGGAAAGAGAGAAACAGCCTGATCCCGTTCCTCTAATAGGTTCTGAACAAGCGATGCTGTGAATAGCGATATGACAGGCACAAAAATAGAAACCCAATGGAATAACATGATAAAGCTTTCACTGCACTGTCACTGCTTGTCTCTTCAATCTTTGTCTCCTTGCAGTTAAATTGGATGCCATTAAGCCTGAAATTGCCTATATTTCAGCAACATGGATTCAGTTGTCGCCCTGCCTGTGAAAACATTCATACTCTGTTTCAGTCAGCTCAATTACAAGTTAGTAGTCTGCTTACTTGACTAAATTGCATTCGGACCTCGACAGCATTCATCTTGGGCAGTTTCTGTTTACCACATTGATTCATGCGTTCTATAGAGAAATCTCCAACATCTGCCATAATGGAGAATTCCACAGGTTGGAGGCCGGCAGATGATTGAGAATTTAGCCTTACATGTCTGGCACCTCAGGCATAGCGGTGGTGTCAAATATAACAGGATAATATTTCCTACATTACAACAGTGAATACATTTCAAAGGCGTACTTCAGTGGCTGTAAAGCACTGAATGTTCTAAGGCCTTGAAAGGCGCTATATAAATGCAAGACTTTCTTTCTTCATATCTTAACCAATTTAGCCTCGAACTGTGAGTGTGATTTATATCATAACAGTGTTAATGGGCTGAGCAATGGGACAATACCTTCACAGAATCACAGTGCAGAAGAGGCCCTTGGGCCCATCGAGTCTGCACCGACGCGTGAGAAACACCTGACCTACCTACCTAATCCCATTTACCAGCACTTGGCCCATAGCCTTGAATGTTATGGCGTGCCAAGTGCTCATCCAGGCACTTTTTAAAGGATGTGAGGCAACCCACCTCCACCACCCTCCCAGGCAGCGCATTCCAGACCGTCACCACCCTCTGGGTAAAAAAGTGTTTCCTCACATGCCCCCTAAACCTCCTGCCCCTCACCTTGAACTTATACCCCCTTGTGACTGACCCTTCAACTAAGGGAAACAGTTGCTCCCTATCCACCCTGTCCATGCCCCTCATAATACCTTGCTCAGGACACTGCACTGTGGAAATTTTGATGGAGAAATTGGGAAGGAGGATAACTGGAGAATGGGTAAAGGCAGTTTCCCTTTAGTTCCTTTTCTGTGGTGTATAGGCATCGAATCTTACTGGTGCATTAGTGTGTGTGTACTGGCTCCCCACATATCTAAGTTCCACATCACTTTGCTGCCACTTCACCCAGACTGCCAGTACAACAACAATGCCATACACTTATCCATTGCCTTTAATGTAATAAAATATACCACACACAACACATAACAGCACGAAACAAACCTTCTAAAAATTAATTTATGGGATATGGGCATCGCTGACTAGGCCAGCATTTATTGTCCATCCTTAATTGCCCTTGAGAACGTGGTGGTGAGCTGCCTTCTTGAACCACTGCAGTCCATGTGGTCTACGTACACCCACAGCTGTTAGGAAGGGAGTTCCAGGATTTTGAGCCAGCAAGTATTTTAGTCTACATTATTTAGACTTGACTTTCAAGGTAGAATAAATGATACTCACAATGTAGCTTATCTCCCATCACCTGTGACTGATTCTTTATATCAAAGGCATTCAAAACTCAGTAATGGGTACAAGAATAATCATACCAGAATAAGGAGGATATGCATCATGTTATATATTTTAAATGTAGTCATTTGCTGTTTTTCTATAATCCTGTAGCATAGCCCATAGGGGTTGAGTGAGGGATCTGGTCTAGTTGCCGCATTTAAAAGTCCTGTTGAGAATAGGAATATAAGAAAGGATAAACAATGAATAGATAATTAGGTGAGATATTATTTGTTGGAATTACTGTCCAAATAGAGAATCACGCAGAAGATTAATTAACAGATTGAAACACTGAGGAAATAGAGGGAGTAACAAATAATGAATTAGCAAAGGAATGTGGTATTCAAAGGAACAAAGGACCAGGAGTCAACCATTCAGTCCTTCGAGACAATTCCATGATTAAATTTGATTCTGGCTGATGAATACCTCAATACCTTTGACCCATCAGAAATCTATCTAAATGCCAGCATCCACAGTTCTAGATTTCCCCTGCCCTTTGTGCAGTGAAATGCGTACTGCTATGGTATGACCCTTGTGCTTTGGGAAAAGGCTGTATTTTGTTTTGAGAATGTCCCTTTAATTTCAAAGTGAAACTTGAGAGTATTCTGAAATGGGAGCAATAGGGCTTCCTAGTAAACATTTTAGTTCCCAGAAATGCCCATGTGACCTGAGATTGCTATGGGATGAAAAATAAAAGGCAAAGGGTAAATAGAAGACTAATTGGGAGGCTGAATTACAGCTGGTCTCAGAACTTGCAGTTCAGAGCACAGAATGCGTTTGAGGGGAAGCAAGCAAAGCTCTATGAATTGATCAGTTTTCTGTTTGGCAGTAAGAAGAAAATACAACTCCAGACCTTCTTGGTGAAGCCACATGAGCTGAAAGGGTCAAAGGATATGGAACAAAGGCAGGTAAGAGCATTAAGGTATTCATCAGCCAGAATCCAATACAATCATGGAGTAGTCTCAAAAGGCTGAATGGTCGACTCCTGGTCCTATGTTCCTTTGAATACCACATTCCTTTGCTAATTCATTATTTGGATAATGCAAAGGCTATGGGCCCTGACAATATTCTGGCAATAGTACTGAAGACTTGTGCTCCAGAACTTGCCGCGCCCCTAGCCAAGCTGTTTCAGCACAGCTACAACACTGGCATCTATCCGGCTATGTGGAAAATTGCCCAGGTATGTCCTGTACACAAAATGCAGGACAAATCCAACCTGGCCAATTACTGCCCCATCAGTCTACTCTTGACCATCAGCAAAGTGTAAGAGGTCATCAACAGTGTTATCAAGCGGTACTTGCTTAGCAATGACCTGCTCACTGAAGCCCAGTTTGGGTTCTGCCAGGGCCGCTCAGCTCCTGATATTATTACAGCCTTGGTTCAAACATGGACAAAAGAGCTGAACTCCTGAGGTGAGGTGAGAGTGACTGCATTTGACATCAAGGCCACATTTGACAGAGTGTGGCATCAAGGAGCCCTAGCAAAACTGGAGTCAATGGGACTCAGGGGGCAAACTCTCCATTGATTGGAGTCATACCTAGCACAAAGGAAGATGGTTGTGGTTGTTGGAAGCCAATCATCTCAGTTCTGGGACATCACTGCAGGAGTTCCTCAGGGTAGTGTCCTCAGCCCAACCATTTTCAGCTGCTTCATCAATGACCTTCCTTCCTTCACAAGGTCAGAAGTGGGTTGTTCACTGGTGATTGCACAGTATTCAGCATAACTCGCGACTCCTCAGATACTGAAGCAGTCCATGCCCAAATGCAGGAAGACCTGGACAATATCCAGCCTTGAGCTTATAAGTAAGTAAGATTCATGCCACACTGCCATCCAGAAGGACAAGGACAACAGATAGATGGGAACACCACCACCTGGAAGTTCCCCTCCAAGCCACTCACCATCCTGACTTGGAAATATATCGCCGCTCCTTTACTGTCTCTGGGTCAAAATCCTGGAACTCCCTTCCTAACAGCGCTGTGGGCGTACCTACACCACATGGACTGCAGCAGTTCAAGAAGGTAGCTCACCACCACCTTCTCAAGGGCAACTCAGGATAGGCAATAAAATGCTGGCCCTGCCAGTGAAGACCACATCATGAATAAAAGAAAAAGCCTGAAAGTGGTGTGAATGTGTCATGCCATTAGGGATGGGGGGAATTGGTCAGATAAGATTTCCCCTTTTCCCTCACCTTTCGACTGTTCGCAACAAGGTGTGTATTTTTTGAGGGAATTTTTTAAGCACCATTTGGGTGTCATGACTTTTAATAATGACACAAAACAGGCTTTCTGATAAGTTTACATCAGAAGAAAAGATAAATGTTCATTCACACACCACCCCAAAATGGAAACACAATGAAAACACTCACTCTTTCAAACACACGGACATACACATACACGCAAATGCAGATGAATTCTAGAGACACACCAAATAAATTAGGTATTTAACAGAATAACAAGAAGCAAATTATCTGTTTAAATTAGTCCTTCAAGAAGCAACCATTAGTCAGATTCATAGTCATAGGGGTCTACAGCACAGAAAAAGGAACTTCAGCCCATCGAGACTGCGCCAGTCAAACAAGTACCTAACTATTCTAATCCTTTTTTCCAGCACTAGGCCCATAGCCTTGTATGCCATGGCATCACAAGTGCACATCCAAATACTTCTTAAATGTTATGAAGGTTTCTGCCTCTACTACCCTTTCAGGCAGTGAGTTCCAGATTCCCACCACCCTCTGGGTGAAAAATTTCTTCCTCACATCCCCTCTAAACCTCCTGCTCCGTACCTTAAATCTATGCCCCCTAGTTATTGATCCCTCCGCCAAGGGGAAAAGTTCCTTCCTGTCAATCCTATCTATGCCCCTCATAATTTTATACACCTCAATCTCCTCTGCTCCAGGGAAAATAACCCCAGTCTATCCAATCTCTTCTCATAACTAAAACTCTCCAGCCCAGGAAACATCCTGGTAAATCTCCTCTGCACTCTCTCTAGTGTAATCACACCCTTCCAATAATGCGGATTTCAGAACTGCACGCAATAGTCTAGCTGTGGCCTAACCAGCGTTTTATACAGTTCCAGCATAACCTCCCTGCTCTTATCACAGAATCACAGAATTACACAATGCAGAAGAGGCCCTTCGGCCCATCCAGTCTGCACCGACACATGAGAAACACCTGACCTATCTACCTAATCCCATTTACCAGCACTTGGCCCATAGCCTTGAATGTTATGACGTGCCAAGTGCTCATCCAGGTACTTTTTCACGGATGTGAAGCAACCCGCCTCCACCACCCTCCCAGGCAGCGCATTCCAGACCGTCACCACCCTCTGGGTAAATAAGTTTTTCCTCACATCCCCCCTAAACCCCCTGCCCCTCACCTTGAACTTATGTCCCCTTGCGACTGACCCTTCAACTAAGGGGAACAGCTGCTCCCTATCCACCCTGTCCATGCCCCTCATAATCTTGTACACCTCCATCAGGTCGCCCCTCAGTTTTTTCTGCTCCAACGAAAACAAACCAAGTCTATCCAACCTCTCTTCATAACTTCAATTTTTCATCCCAGGCAACATCCTGGTGAATCTCCTCTGCACCCCGTCCAGTACAATCACATCCTTCCTATAATGTGGTGACCAGAACTGCACACAGTACTCCAGCTCTGGCCTCACCAAGGTTCTATACAACTCCAACATGACCTCCCTACCTTTGTAACCTATGCCTCGATTGACAAAGGCAAGTGTCCCACATGCCTTTTTCACCACCCCACTAACATGCCCCTCCGCCTTCAGAGATCTATGGACACACACGCCAAGGTCCCTTTGTTCCTCAGAACTTCCTAGTGTCATGCCGTTCATTGAATACTTCCTTGTCAAATTACTCCTTCCGAAGTGTGTCACCTCACACTTTTCAGGGTTATTATCTGCCCATTATCTGCCCATTTGACCATCCCATCTATAACTTCCTGTAGCCCAAGACACTCAACTTCACTGTTAACCACCTGGCCAATCTTTGTGTCATCCACAAACTTCCTAATCCTACCCCCCACATAGTCATCTGTGTCGTTTATATAAATGACAAATAATAATAGGGGATCCAGCACAGATCCCTGTGGTTCGCCACTGGACACTGGCTTCCAGTCACTAAAGCATCCTTCTTCATCATCCTCTGCCTCCTACAACTAAGCCAATTTTGAAACCACCTTATTAAATTACCCTGTATCCCATGTGCATTTGCTTTCTTTATAAGTCTCCCATGTGGGACCTTGTCAAAGGCTTTGCTGAAATCCATATAAACTACATCAATTGCACCACCCTCATCTACACACCTGGTCACCTTCTCAAAAAATTCAATCAAATTCAATCAAATTTGTTATATTCTATGCCTCGGCTAATAAAGGCAAATGTCCCATATGTCTTCTTATCTACCTGTCCCGCTACCTCAAGGGATTGGTGGACATGCACACCAAGGTCCCTCTGATCCTCGGTACTTCCCAGGCTCTTACTATTCATCATGTATTCCTGTGCCTTGTTTTTCCTGCCCAAGTGCATCACCTCACACTTATCCGGATTAAATTCCATTTGCCACTGATCAGCCCATCTGTCCATCTATATCCTCCTGTAATCTAAGGCTATCCTCCTCACTATTTACCACCCCACCAATTTTCGTGTCATCTGTGAACTTACTGATCAATTCTCCTACATTCAAGTCTAAATCGTTTAATGATACCACAAACAGCAAGGGACCCAACACAGATCCCTGTGGAACCCTACTGGACATAAGCATCCAGTCACAGAAACATCCCTTGATCATCACCCTCTGCTCCTGCCACTCAGCCAGTTCTGGATCCAATCTGCCAAATTGCCTTGGATCCCATGGGGCTCTTACCTTCGTCATCAGTCTCCCATGCGGGACCTTATCAAAGGCCTTGCTGAAGTCCAAGTAGACTGCATCAAATGCATTTCCCTCATCTACACACCTGGTCACCTCTTCGAAAAATTCAATCAAATTGGTCAGACATGATCTCCCCTTTACAAAACCATGCTGACTGTCCTTGATTAATCCCTGCCTCTCCAAGTGTAGATTAATTCTGTCCCTCAGAATTGCTTCCAATAGCTTCTCCACCACTGAGGTTAGACTGACTGGCCTGTAGTTCCCTGGTTTATCCTTTCCTCCCTTCTTGAATAACGATACCACAATGGCTGTCCTCCAGTCCTCTGGCACTTCTGCTGTGGCCAGAGGGGTATTGAAAATTATTGCCAGCACCCCTGCTATCGCTTCCCTTGCCTCACTCAACAGCCTGGGATACATTTCATCTGGGCCTGGAGGTTTATCTACTTTTAAGCCTGCCAGACCACTTAGAACCTCCTCCCTTTCTATGCTAATTTATTTAATTTTATCACAGTCCTTCTGCCTGATTTCCATACCCATGTCGTCCTTCTCACTTGTGAACACCGACACAAAGTATTCATTTAGAACCCTACCTACGTCTTCTGGTTCCACACACAAATTACCACTATGGTCCGTAATGGGCCCTACTCTTTCCCTCTTACTCTTAATGTACTTGTAAAATAACTTTGGATTTTTCTTTATTTTACCAGCCAATGTTTCTTCATGCCCCCTTTTTGCTCTCCTAATTTCCTTTTTATGTTCCCCTTACACATTCTATACTCCTCTGGGGCTTCCACTGTTCTGAGCCCTCTATACCTGCCATGAGCCTCCCTTCTCTTTACCCAATCCTATATGTCCCTCGACATCCAGGGTTCCCTGGTTTTGTTGGTCCCACCCTTTATCTTTACTGGAATATGTTGGCCCTGTACTCTCCCTATTTCCTTCTTGAATAAGTCCCACTGCTCTGATGCAGATTTACCTAAAAGTAGTTGCTCCCAGTCCACTTTGGCCAAATCATATCTGATCTTATTAAAATTGGCCTTCCCCTAATTTAGAACTCTGATTTCTGGCCCATCCTTGCCTTTTTCCATAACAACCTTGAATCTAACCGCGTTATGATCACTATCTGTAAAATGCTCCTCCACTGACACCTCTACCACTTGCCTGACTTCATTCCCTAAAATTAAGTCCAGGACCGCTCGCCCCCTCTCTTGTAGGACCTTCTATGTACTGGCTTAAAAAGCTCTCCTGGAGCAATTCCGCTCCCTTTAAACCTATCACACTATGACTAACCCAGTTAATGTTGGGGAAGTTGAAATTCCCCACTATTACCACCCTATTATTTTTACATTTCTCTGAAATTTGCCCACATATCTGCTCTTCTATTTCTCTCTGACTGTTTCGGAGCCAATAGTGCACTCCCAGCAATGTGATTGCTCCTTTTTTGTTTTTAAGTTCTACCTATATGGCTTCATTTGAGGACCCTTCTAAGATGTCATCCCTCCTTACTGCTGTAATTGATTACTTGATCAATATTGCGATACCTCCTCCTCTTTTACCTCCTTCCCTGTCTCGCCTGAAGACCCTATATCCTGGAATATTAAGCTGCCAATCCTGCCACTCTCTCAACCATGTCTCTGTGTCAGCAATGACATCATATTTCTATGTGTTCATTTGTGCCCTCAACTCATCTTATTCATCAGACTCCTTGCATTAAAATAAATACCATCCAACCTTGCCAAACTCCCTTGTGCCTTAACTGGTCTATAATTTCTATGCCTTCCAGACTCACTTGCTCTCTCTTATAATTTTGGCTGTGTATCTCCCCACTGCTGAACCTCCTCTTAGGATCCCACCCCCCTGCCAAGTTAGTTTAAACCTTCCCCAACAGCACCAGCAAACCTTCCCACAAGGATGTTTGTCCCATTCCGGTCCAGGTGCAACTTGTCCGTCTTGTTCAGGTTCCACTACCCCCAGAAATGGTCCCAATGTCCCAGAAATCTAATGCCCCCCCTCCTGCACCACCTCTCCAGCCACGCATTCATCTGGACTTACCTCCTATACTCACTAGCGGGTGGCACTAGGAGTAATCCGGAGATTGCTACCTTTGAGGTCCTGTTTTTTAATCTGCTTCCTAGCTCCCTAAATTCTGCTTGCAGGACCTCATCCCTCTTTCTACCTATGTCGTTGGTACCAATATGTACCATGATCTCTGTATGTTTGCCCTCCCCCTTTAGAATGCCCTGTAGCCGTTCAGTGACATCCTTGACCCTGGCACCAGGGATGCAACATACCATCCTGGAGTCACATCTACGGCTGCAGAAATGCCTGACTGTTCACCTCACTATCGAGTCTCCTACCACTATTGATCTTCCCCTCTTTTTTCTCCGCCCACTGTGCAGCTGAGCACTCCCCAGAGGAACTGTCACTCTCACCATTTTCCAACACAGAAAAATGGTTCTCAAGCGAGGTGCACCCTAGGGATTTCCTGACTACCTGCCTGACACCTTTTTTCCAACTGATGGTCACCCATTCCCTCCCTGCACTTCCGTAAGCTGTGGGGTAACCACGTCTAAAAACGTGCTATCCACAAAACTCTCAGCCTTGTGGATGCAACTCAGTGCCTCCAGCTGCTGCTCAAGCTCCGAAACTCAGAGCTCAAGTAGCTGCAGCTGGTGGCGCTTCCTGCACACATGGTCGGTCAGAGCACAAGGAGCATCAAGGACTTCCCACATGTTGCAGGCGGTACATAACATGGGACTGAGCTGCCCTGCCATGCCTCTAGTTGAAAAAAAAACCCTTACTTTAAGTTAAATACAGCAAAAAAAGTTAAATTATTTATGTACTTTAAATAAAAACTAGAACTCTTTCCTTTCCTTAGCTTAATCTGTTTTAAACTGGAGAAAAACTGAAGAAAAAAACTGGAGAAAAACACTTCCCCACTACTCATCAATCGGCTTGCACCTTTGTGCTGACATCACTTCTTAAGCTTCCCTGCATTCGTGCTGGCTCTGATCTCTCCGCCGCTCTCTCATGCTGTCTTGTGATGTCACTCTTGTTATTTTCAACAAGAACTGACTGCAGGACACTCTTCCCAGACTGCTTCACCATGATGCTGACTGCAGGACACTCTTCCCGTTGCAGATGGGTTTCCTATCATGGTTCTTTGAAGATTAAAATGGAGGTTGAAAACTCCTGGGTTCCACAGAGAGTTGTGGCTGAGCTTCTGTAGTGATGAGCGTAGTAGCCTGATGTGTAATATACCTTTAAGACAAGTGTTGTAATTTAAGGTCACATGATCTTAATACCCATTAGCGGAGTAGCGCGAGCTACCTCTGTGAGAGAGTCTTGAGTTAGACACTGAAGAGTGAAGACAGAGCTTTGAGTTGTGAGCACACAAATGTTTATTCTAACAACGATCTACTGATATTCTCTGTACCAACAAGTCACCCCGAAGCAAGCATGCAACTCGGACCCTTTAGCCCCAACAAACCAAGGGCATTGGATTCAACAAACTGGTGACGAGAGTAAAAGCAGGAAAGACCACACAAAAAATCAGGTAAAAAGCTTGAAAGAGCGAAGGAAGTAGGAAGAGCCGAAATCGATAGTTGTTAGTGAAGAAAAATTTCCATCCGATCGTTGAAGTAATTCCCTCAGAGCATGCCACAATTTGGAAGAGTGGAGCCTTTCGATCCAGCCTCGGATGACTGGTCTCACTATGTTGAATGCTTCGCGTTCTTTTTCCAGGCGAACAACATTGAGGGGGAGGAGGAGAGGCACTCGATTCTTCTGTCCATGTGTGGGAGTAAGATATACAGATTAATTCAAAATCTGTTGATGCCCAATGCCCCAGACTCAAAAGGTTTTGATGATTTAGTGAACCTCATAAAGAATCATTACCAGCCCAAGCTGTCGGTGACGATACAATGGTTTAAATTTAACTCAAGAATTAGAGCTGCGGGGAAGACAGTTGCTTGTTATGTGGCCAATCTGAAGCAATTAACTGAATATTGCGAGTTTGGTATATCTATCAATGATATGCTTAGAGATCGTTTGGTGTACGGTATAAACAAAAATGCGATTCAAGGGCGTACACAGTGTACTGTAAGGATTCAAAAGTCACAGTACACTGCAGAGGTCAAACAGTGAAATTAGCCTTGATAGTAGTAGCAGGCGAGGGACCTAGTCTCCTTGGCCGAAACAAATTTGATTTTTAGAAGGCATTGGAAATCTCTCTGGCAATGGAAGGTGCAGTGTGAGACTCAGAAGCCATACAAGGAGCGCAAAATGGTGCCGTCCTCCACGCTGGGCGGGGAGCTTCAACCAAAAAGAGCGCAAAAGTGGAGAGCCTTACTCAGAAGCGGTAAGCAGCCATCGCTAGCAGACAAATTAAAAAGGATAACTTAACAGCAAAAACATTGCATAATAGTAACAGAAGTGGAAGCAGGCAACCTTGTAATGAATCACAGTTTAAAAAGATCGAATGTTTCTTCTACCATTGAAATGGACACCACATGAGACATTGTAAAGATAGAATCAGGCAGACTTTCAGACAAAAGCAAAAACCCAATGAGGTTAACAGCATTGAAATGCCTGAAGTAATAGATTCTGATATCTATTCGCTATATAATTTAAAGGTAAGAAGAAAGGAACCTATCATGTAACCATGAGAGTGAATGAGAAGCTTATCAGAATGGAGGTGGATACTGGTGCAGACACTACGTTGACTGGTGATCATACTTCAATACCTGAATCATGGAGAACGTAAGCTAAATTTGGAAGGAACTGCTACCAAATGAAGAACTTACATGGGAGAAGACATACAATTCAAGGGTTTATGAAAAGTCACAGTGCACTACGGAGGTCAAACAGTGAAATTGCCCTTAATGGTAGTAGCAGGTGAGGGACCTAGTCTCCTTGGATGAAACTGGCTGACCGAAATTAAATTGGAATGGGCTGAAATCTTCCAACTGAGAACTAATGGGCTATCAGATCTACTACAAAAACATGCCTCAGTTTTCAAGGAAGAACTTGGAAAAATTGAGGGGCTACAAGAAAAATTCATGTAGATCCAGAGGCAACATCAAGATTCATGAAGGCAAGACCAGTACCTTATGTAATGCTGGATAAGGTAGACACCGAACTGGACAGATTAGAAAAACTGGGAGTGATACAATATGAAAATTTTCAGAGTGGGCAGCCCCAAGTGTACCTGTTCTCAAACCTGCCCGAAGCATTAGAATATGTGGGGACTATAAATTAGCAGTCAATCAAGTGGCAAATTGGATGGACACCCCATAACTAAAATTGAAAATTTATACACTAAACTGGCAGGTGGAAAGGCTTACACGAAGTTAGATTTGAGTCACACCTATCAGCAATTGGAATTAGAGAAGGCACCCCGGAAGTTTGTTGCCATAAATACACATATGGGATTGTACCAGCATACCCGTTTGTCTTTTGGTATATCTTCTGCTAGCACCATATTCCAAAGGGCCACGGAAAGTTTACTACAGGAATTGCCCCATGTCGTAGTTTGTTTTGATGACGTTCTCGTGACTGGACTCACTGAAAAGGAACATTTGATGAACTTGGAAGAAGTTTTGAAATGTTTTTCACAGGTTGGAGTGGGGTTGAGAAAGGATAAGTGCACATTCCAGGCGTAAGAGGTAACTTACCTAGGTCACAAGGTCGATTCACAGGCCTACATCCAATTGAAGGAAAAGTGAAAGCCATTAATGAAGCACCAGCACCAAAGATTACATCCGAACTGAAATCATTCTTGGGGAAGATCAATTACTATCGATTCTTCTTGCCTAATTTGTCAATAGAACTGGCACCACTGTATTACTTGCTCAGAGATGATCACGGCAAACACCACAAGAATAAGCTTTCACTAAAGTGAAACAGTTGTTACAATCATCTACGCTTCTAGTACACTTTGACTAAAAAAAAGAGCTGGTATTAACGTGTGACACATCACCTTATGGAGTGGGAGCAGTGCTTTCCCATCAAATGGATGGTGGATCAGGACAACCGATAGGATATGTGACGAGAACACTCAGTACTGTAGAGAAAAAGCACTCTGTTAATGAAAAAGGTCTGGCCACCATTTTCGGTGTTAAGACGTTTCATCAATATGTGCACGGTCGTTATTTTACTAACATAACGGACCACAAGCTATTATTAGGATTATTCGGTGAAGACCAGGTTATACCTCCTTTAGCCTCAGCAAGCGTACAAAGATGGGCATTGATCTTGGCAGCATATGAGTATACTTTTATTCATAGACCCAGAAGTCAAATTGCAAACGCAGATGCACTCAGTCGTTTACCCTTGCAGGTAAAAGATGAGGATGTTCCAATTCCTCAGGAATACATTTTGTTATTGAACTTCCTGGACTCATCACTGATATCTGATATAACAAATTAAAGATTGGACAAATCAAGACCAAGTCTTATCCAAAGTGAGAAATCAAGTTCTTCATGGTTGGTCACAAAAACAAGAATCTGATTAAATGAAACCATATTTCCAGAGAAGATACAAGATAACCAACCAAGAAGGTATTTTGTTGTGGGGAGCTTGTGAGATTGTTCCTCCAAAAGGACGAAAGCCACTGTTATCTGAACTTCACAGTGCACATCCCGGAATTTCCAAAATGAAGGCAATAGCACGTAGCGATATGTGGTGGCTGGGAATGGATGGAGAAATAAAAAACTTAGTGAGAAGTTGTATGCAGTGTCAACAAGTACAAAAATTACCTACAACAGCCCCATTACACCCCTGGGAGTGGCCAGGAAGGCCATGGGTACAAGTATGCATCGACTATGTGGGACCTTTTACGGTAACAATGTTTCTACTTATCGTAGATGCTCATTCAAAATGGAGAAATAGAATCTGATTAAATGAAACCATATTTCCAGAGAAGATACAAAATAACCAACCAAGAAGGTATTTATTATACAAAGTGAAGTTGTCCACATCTTCTGCTACAATAGGCAAACTATGACAAAGTTTCGCAATCAATGGACTATCTGAAGTGATAGTATCAGACAATGGAACGGTATTCACAAGTGCTGAATTTAACCTATTTACAAGCCTCAACGGTACTGTCCATGTCAAAACATCACCATACCACCCTTCTTCAAATGGACTCACCAAGAGAGCAGTTTAGACCTTCAAATCTGGTATGAAGAAGTTATCTGGAGATTTTATAGCGACTAAATTAGCATGTTTTCTTTTTCATTATAGAACCACCCTTCATACGGCAACAGGTGTCACACCTGCAGCATTGTTGATGAAGCGCCGTCTCCAATTGAGACTAAGCCTAATTATGCCAAACTTGGAGGGAAGGTAAAAAGAAGGCAGTGAAGTCAGGAAATTGGACATGACTGTCACAGCCGGGACAGAATGTTTCATGTAGGAGAGAAAGTGTTTGTGAAAAATGTTAGGGAAGGACCGGCATGGTTGTTTGGTGAAATAAGTGCAGTAACAGAACCCCTTTCCTACCACGTGAAAGTCGAAGATCGAGTAATATGGAGACATGTGGATCACATAAGAAGAGGAGAAACCTCAGAAATACTCAGAAATGGTTCCACCAGTGTTTGAGACTGAATCAACATCTCCTGGTGAAAGAACTCAACCGAGAACAAATGTGTTTGAAGGGCCGACTGTACCTGAAAGAGTCAATGAAACAGATTTACAGGCACCTACTGATGAACCAGATGCTCAGACGGCTCCAATAAAGGAGGTTTCAAATCAAGCTTCAGAAGCTGTAGAACTGAGATGTTCTACACGCATAAGGAAACTCCCAGAGACGGTGACTTTGTAAATTATTGATCTGTGTAAATAATTTGATATATTGAAAAAATTTGTAAAAAGTATTTTTCAGTGGAGGGGGAGGGATGTAGTAACCTGATGTGTAACATACCTTTAAGACAAATGTTGTAATGTAAGATCACATAATCTTAATACCCAATAGCACGGGCTACCTCTGTGGGAGAGTCTTGAGTTAGACACTGAAGAGTGAAGACAGAGTTTTGAGTTGTGAGCACACAAGTGTAGCTGCTGAGTTTCATTTGTAAATAAACAGCATATGTTTATTCTAACAACAATCTACTGATGTTCTCAGTCTCTGTACCAACTTGGCCACCCCGAAACAAGCATGCAACCCGGATCCTTTTGCCTCAAAAAACCAAGGGCACTGGATCCAACAATGAGCCTCTGCAGATGAAGACAAATTAGCCCCTTTCTGACAGCTTGGGTTGACTGGTTGTATTAGGCAGGGTTCCTTTCTTCTTGCTGGAGGATATTCTCTTTTGTGTGCTGTTGGTCTCCAGACTGTCTTGTCCCTGGCTGGCCCTTGGAATAATAAGGTTTGTTATCTGAAGTTAGTTTCAATCATGTGACCACATGATCAATACTCGTATTGTCTGCAAGATTGATTTGAACATTGTTACGCAATGAGGGGTGAATGGTGGCTGTTCATATCTGCTTGTGATAAACTGCTTTTTTTCACAGCTCTTTATTATGTTTTGAATTCACTGACACTGAGTCTGGGATGGCTGAAATAAAAACAAAAAGTGGTGAAAAAACTCAACAGGTCTCGCAGCATTTGTGGAGAGAGAAATAGACCTAACATTTTGAGTCCATTATGACTCATTCAAACTTTGGAGTCTGGCATGGGGGAGGGGGAAGGGGCTATTGTATTTGAGTTCCTGTACATACCCAGCCAATGGGGACTGTAAATCCCACAAGTGATCTCATATTTTGAATGACTTTTTAAGGGAGAGTCCTCCACCCATGAGCTTTTACGTTTTAATGACTTGCCAGTAGCGTTTTCAGACAGGAGTTAATCCATAACAAAAACCGAAAATATTGGAAACACTCTTCAGGACTAACAGCATCTGTGGAGAGAAAAACAGTTTCGAGTCCGTATGACTCTTCTTCAGAGCCTGATCTGACAATGGCTTCCCATGGGCCTTTCCCCTCTTGAAGCCTATCTCAATGACAATATGAATCACATGGGGCTTGTGTCCAGGTAGAAATGCTAATTAGTTATCCTTTAGCCCCCCAGCTTCATTCTATCTTGAAGCTAAATAGACAGTTTAAAGTATAACCGTTTACAAAACCTGACATTCCTAAAACCTTCCTGGGACTTTGGAGACTAACAATCTATCCATCGTCAGTTCACACTTGGATTGAAGAGACCAGGATTATGAGGATTTAAACAAAGCTAGAAGATTCAGCTAACTTTGCCTAGAGAGAGAGTTCTTGGCAAACACTTTGGACGGTGTGATGGCACCTATGTTTTCCACAAGATTGACGATGTGAAACATGTGTTTACTGCTCTTCAGCAATGGGCAGTAAATGCTGGCCCAGCCAGCGAAGCCCACATCCCATGAATGAGTTAAAAAAAAATCTAATTGTGGACATCATTTGGTTTGTCAATCACCTCATGTATATGTTTCTGACGGGGATACCGGATGGTCGGTCATGTTGCTTGATGGTAGCTGTTGTGCATGGTCTGTTTGGATCAGTACACAGCTCTTTGTAGCTGCATCAAGCTTTTCTCCAGTACGTTGTCACTGCCAATATCCATTTCTGCCACATGCCTTGCAGAATTGATGAAAAGCTGGGCACTTCCTTAGTGCCTGCAGAAGTCCACAACTTCCACATGTCTTGCTAGGTTCAGGTGTTCCAGTGAGTGGGAAAAAACACAAAGTAGAAAAACTGGGCTGTTGCTTAGCAACAGTAGTCAAGTGACACAGAGACAGAGAAAAACGAGGTACCGTTTGGTCAGTGTGTGTCAGAGAGCGAAGACGGGTCTCTGAAAAGTACAATTACAAGCTAGCGGAGCAGCAGTTAACTGAATAGTCAGTTAGTTTAGTAGTGTTGCTACTGAAACAGTAGGTGGAATTTTCCCAGAATTGCACTCGATGTGGTAGCGGGCGCATAAAATGGAGTCCTACCCGCCGATGAAAATGGCGGGTTTTCACGCTGTATCGTCCCGAGCCTGCCTTATTATTTATTCATTCCTGCGAAACACGCTGTTTCCATGGTGAGCGGGCTCTCATTTGCCTGCCCAGCATCACCCTGCTGTTGCAACATGTTGGCTGCCATCTTTAAAAGGCAGTCACCAGCAAAGCGCTCATCGCCACCAGCTCACCACTGCTGCCCAGGAGACATGGCCAGCAAAGGAAAAAAGACTGCAGTTCCCCCGCTTCTATGCCAGGTCCCTCGAGCAACTGCTGGATGCCGTGGAGGCCCGCCGAGATGTGCTCTACCCCCGCTCTGGCCACAGGATGGGCAGCAAAGTCACCAACCCGGCTTGGGAGATGGTGGCAGCGGTGGTCAACGCAAATGCCCTGCAGAGGAGGACAGCCACCCAGTGCCGCAAAAGGATGAATGATCTCCTCCGTTCTGCCAGGGTAAGTCACTCTTTTCATCACTCTCAACTCACACACTCACAAACCCAGCACACACCCACAGGGCCCTCACTCTCTGCCAGTGCAAGGGACATCACCATTCGCACAGTCATGGCCCTTATCCCGTCTATGGGACCATTCACCATCCACACAGGCATAATTATCATCTAGCCCGGTAGGAATCCTGATACACTCTCCCAATCTCTATCCATGCAGAACAAAATGGCACACAACAGGAGGGAAAGGTCATAGACAGGTGAAGGGATGCTGGAGATAAAAGTTCTGAGAGAATTCAAAAACAGAGCCATCCAGGTGGCCGGCGATGACCGGGACCGGTCTTATGCTGACGGTGAGGTCGGCGCTGCTCTACCAAGAGAGGATCCAGCAGTGCAATATCCATCAGACAACCATGCTGTGAGTGATGTGTCCTGTTTCACAGGCCACTGCCATGCACTAACTATCTCCCCTTGCTTTCACAGGCACATCTGCAAAACAGCCAACAGAGTCCATGAGCCAGGGTCTCCAATCAAGCCCCAAAGAAATCTCTGAAGAGGAATTTGAAGGCACCCATCACAGCGCTCACCCAGACCCTCCACCAGCACAGAGACACACACCTTTGGTGGGACCTAGCTTTTGAGTAGCCTCAGGATCACAACCTGGTGAGCACATCGCACTGTCTGATCCATAGCAGGTGGAGACAGGCACTTCCCAGGTTGCTGGCAATTGGAGGACTGCTGGAGGCCAGAACGTTGCTGAGCCTGAGTCAGGTGATGAGCCTCTGGACTTGGTCATGTCACAGTTACTGGAGCTGCAAAGGCAAGCTCGGGAACATCAGGAAGGGATGTCTGCTGCACTCCTCAGATTGCAAGGCACGATGAAGGAGTCCGTCTGCCTTTAAGCTGAGGTGATAGCATCGGCATTGCAATGCACCAAGGTCAACACAGGTAGGATGGCGGCCGTCATGGAGACCTTGGTCCAGCATGTCACTCCTGCAGTGCTGCAAGGACTTAACTCCATCACTGATGCCATAGCTGGCCTCCAACAGTGTGTATGCGAGGGGTGCTGGGCAGCTCGATCTCACTCTTACTACCCCTCACGGCTCATGAAATCAGCCAGGGGTCTGCGGGCACCCATAAGGAGGAGGATCAGCAGAGGCACACTCTGGGGCCATCCACCCAGGTGACAGGAGAGTAACCAGCCCATCCGAATCCCCTCTTCCTGTGACCTCTGCAGCTCCAGCTTCACAGGCTGAGGAGGGTGCCAGTGCCACACAGCAGGACCCCGAAAGCAGGCCAGGGCCCACCAAGTCTCCAGAGGATGCCTGGCAAAGTCATCACCACAGGGTGTCAGAGTCAGCAGGCTGCCCCCACCTCTGTTGTGGATGTCCGGGGAGCACCAAGACTTAGCAGCAGGGTTAGGAAAGTTAGGTAAAAGTGACTCTTTTGATTCAAAACAATTAACAAAATCAGGGACAAAGTAAAAGCAGCCTCTTAAAAGGAAAACTGCAAAAACAAAAGACAAAATACAAAGGAAACTTACGAACATCAAATCAAAATGTGATTAAAGGTATCTATAAAACACCCCAGTCCCCGCGGTGCCCACCGAGCATGGAAGGCCTCGACGGTGCCGGCAGACACCACGTGCTCCCTCTCCAGGGACACCCGGCCGCGAACATAGCCGCGGAAGAGGGGCAGACAGTCGGGCCGGACAAACCCGTCGATCACTGCCTGGACCTGTTAATGGCTAATTTGGCCAGGCCCAGGAGCAGGTTCATGAGGAGGTCCTCCTCCCTCCCTGCCCCCCTCCGCACCGGGTGCCCATAGATCAGGAGCGTGGGACTGAAGTACAAACAAAACAACAGTAAAAGGTTTTTCAAGAAAAAGGAGGTGCAGCCTACAACAATTAACATATACACAGTCCACAGGTGCCGCAAGGCTGCAAAAGATGCAGGTATCTTGGGAGTCCTTGAACTCCCTACGGGTGTATGGGATGCTGTGTGCAACACCCTCCGCCCCAGGTCCGCGATGGAAAGCAGGAGGACACCTCCGTAGAGGAGCCCCCCACTGGGGACCTCTGCCGCCGGACAGCAACAAGGCACGCCAGGGCATGTCCGGGCAGCGGGCGAAGGCAAGGAAGTGCAGGGTGTGCAGCAGCAGCCCGTACAGGGAACCCCTCCGCACCGTGCTAAAGGACACGGAGGGCATTTCCGCGAGACAGCTCGGGTTGCTAGGCACCTGCTCCCAAGGGATGGTTGGGGGCTTGGGGCCAATGTGGAAATCCATCCGAACAGGGGTACGCTCGGACGGAAGACCACTGTGCACCTGCGCCAGCTCGAGACCCAGAATGATGTCAGGGCTGAGCACAACCATCCTAAGGTCTTGAATGGCATTGGCTGCTGGCCGGACGTCCACAGATGTGCGATGCGCCAACTGCTGTGGTAGAATCCAGCCCACTCCTCCCCACCGCCACCCAGCACGTCCCCGACCCTGGTCACTCCATCAGCCACTGAACCATAGAACCATAGATAAGTTACAGCACAGAATGAGGCCATTCGGCCCATCTTGTCCATACCAGCCCGAGGACACCCAGGTGCCCTTTCTAATCCCACCTTCCTGCACCTGGCCCATAGGGTGGAGGGGCGGATTCCTGAGCAGCAGCTCTCTGACGATCGCCGCAATTCCTGACGGGGGAGAGCTGCATCGTGAGGCGATCATGTTCCATACTTTGACCAGGTTCTGGTAAAAGACGGGCAACGCCTGCAAGGAACCACGAAGGCCCCTCAGGTCTATGAACAGGAGCTGCATGTCATAATTCAGGCCGTGCACCTGGCGGAAGAAATACGTTGTCAGGGCAACCATCTCAGAGGAGGCTCAACATAAAGGTATCGCTGCAGGGCCTGAAGGCGGAAGGTCGTCACCTGGGTGCGTAGACACACCAGCACCTACCCACCCTCCCTACGCGGGAGATTCAGAGCCTCAGCAGCGACCCAGTGTAGCCTTTTGTCCCAGAAGAAGTCGACGAGCATTCTCTGGATTTTTGTGACAAAGTCTGGGGGAGGGGTCAAAGTGACCAGCCGGTACCACAACATGGCGGCAATCAGCTGGTTTATAACCAGAACTCGACCCCGGTAAGACGGCACTCGGAGCAGTCCTGCCCAGCACCGCAGGTGAGAGGTGACTTTGGCCTCCAGCTCCTGCTAGTTCGGCGGCTAGGATTCCTCAGCAGGGCAGAGATGGACTCCCAGGTAGAGGAGGCTGGTCCTGCTCCAGGTGAAAGGCTTGAGCTCCTTGGGTAGGGGATCCATCTACCACGGACCGACCATGAGTCCAGAACACTTGCCCCAGTTGATCCTGGCAGAAGACACGGCAGAGTAGACCTCCTGGCACTCGTGCATCCTCTGCTAGTCAGCTGGGTCGGTGAACATGAGGAGCACGTCATCGGTGTAGACTGAGAGGACCACCCCAATACCCGACCACGCAGAACCTTTCCCAACAACCTCCTCCGCAAGTGGCGCAGGAAAGGATCCACGCAGATAGAATATAATTGGCCAGACAGGGGGCAGCCCTGATGCACTCCTTTCCCAAAGTGAAGGGTGCCGACAGGGACCTGTTCACCTTAACTAGACACTCTGCGGCAGTGTACAGATGTCGGATCTGGGCGACGAAATGCGCCCTGAACCTGAATGATGCTCGCAGAGTCCCGAATAAATATTCGTGGTCCACCCTGTCGAACGCCTTCTCCTGGTCAAGAGACAGGAAGGTGCTTGACTGACCAGCCCTCTGGGAAAAATGGCTGATGTCCCGGGACAGATGGAAATGATTGAAGATGGTACAGCCTGGGACCGTGTAGGACTGGTCACGGTGGATCATGTGGTCTGGCATGGTGCCAAGGCAAGAAGACATTGCCCTGGCAAAGATCTTGTAATCCGTGCTGAGGAGGGAGACTGAGCCAGTTCTTAAGGTGGCGGAGATCCCCCTTCTTTGGCAACAGGGCAATCACGGCCCTGCGCCATGAGAGGGGCATCTCCCCGGTAGCGATACTCTCCCCCAGGACCCCCGCGTAGTCATTCCCCAGGACGTCCCAGAATGCCCTAAAGAACTCCACGGTCAGCCCGTCTAGTCCCGGGGATTTGCCCCTTGAGAGACCGTCGAGGGCACCAGTCAGTTCCCCCAGACTTGTAGGGGAGTCAAGCTTTCCGGCGCCCTCCGGGCCAACCTGCAGCAGGTCCTCCCACAAAACTCTGCGAGCATCCTCGCTGGACAGATTCGGAGAGAACAGGGCAGTGTAGTAGGATTTGGCAATGGCCCTGATGCCTTCTGGATCTGAGACAAGGGACCCATCGTCGGCCAGCAGTGTAAGGAGATGCTGACAGACCCCGTGCCTTTTTTCCAGCGAGTAGAAGGGGGGAGTCACAATCCAGGTCCCAGAGGAACTGGATCCGCGACCTTACGAATGCGCTGCGGGACCTGATGAGTTGCAGGTCCTGCAGCGTGCCCCTCTTCTCATCTTACACCAGCCACAGGGCCAGGTCAGCGTCGGGCTGATGGAGATGTGCCTCCACGTCAAGCACCTCCTTCTCCAACTCCTCGACCCTGGATTTCCACCTTTGTCGATCCCCTCGCGTACTCCTGACAGAAAACTCGGACATGAGTCTTGCCCACATCCCACCATAGCCTCAAGGAGGGGAAGCCTCCCCGCTTCCTTCTCCAGCCGGCCCAGAAATGACGAAATGAGTCCAGGAACTGCTTGTCTTCCAGCAGCAGGTTGTTAAAGTGCCAATATGCGGACCCAGTCCAAGCGCAGAACGGAGTGAACTCCACCCACACCAGACGGTGGTCCGTGCATGGTACCCACTACACAGAAGCTGGCAGAATATAGGACACTAACACCGTAAAGACGGTTGAGTCTGGACGCTCTGACTCCAGGTGACACAAAAGTGAAAATGTTGGAGTCAGGATGGAGATGTTGCCAGGTGTCCATCAAGTCAAAGGACCTGACCAGGTCCTGTAACTTACTCACACCTAGCGAGTGGGGCTGGGCACCATGACGGACCTGGGCCTCGAGGGTACAGTTGAAACCCCCACCCATGGACGATGCAGTCACCTGCGTCGATGGAGCCGAGATGAGTGGACATTTCCTCAAAGAAGCTTGCTTACTGCTGCGCACCTAGGGGAGCATACACATTCACAGAGTGAAACGCCGTGGCCCCCAGGTGCACAATAAGGTGCAGCAACCGGCCTGGCACCGGCTCCTTGACCCCCAAGATCTCCGGCTGAAAATGCGGGGCCAACACGATAGCCACCCCACTAGAATTGGAGGCTAGGTGACTCACATAGACCCCACCTCGCCACTCCAGGAGCCACATAGCTTTGTCTCCTGGAACGGTATGGGTTTCCTGCAGGAAACACACTGCATACTTCCCGTCCCTGAGGACCAAGATGTTCTGGAACCTGCGCTGGAGACCCTACAGATGAGGGAACAGCCACAGGAAATCCCACGGCAGCAGGAATGGACACAGGAAAACAGCAACAGGAACAGCGACATGAAAGCCCACAGCAGCAGGAACAGCCACAGGAAATCGCACAGCAGCAGGAACAGACACCGAAAAACAGCAGCAGGAAAAGACACAGGAAATCCCACAGTAGCAGGAACAGCCACTGGAAAACAGTAGCAGGGATAGCTAAAGGAAATCACACAGCAGCAGAAATGGACACAGTAATATATCAGCAGAAACAGCCATAGGAAAACCCACAGCGGCAGGAAGAGGAAAGGGAAATCCCACATCAGCAGAAACAGCCAAAGGAAATCCCACAGCAGCAGGAACAGCCAGTGGAAAACCCACAGCAGCAGGAACAGCCAGTGGAAAACCCACAGCAGCAGGAACAGCCAGTGGAAAACCCACAGCAGCAGGAAATTCCACAGGCAATCCCACTGCAGCAGTAACTGCCACAGGAACACAGCAGCAGGAACAGCCACAGGAAAAGAGCAGCAGGAACAGCCACAGGGTATCCCACAGCAGCAGGAATAGGCAATGGAAAGCCAGCAGCAGCAGAAACAGCCACAGGAAATCCCACAGCAGCAGGAACAGACAGAGGAAAATGCACAGCAGCAGGAGGAGACATAGGAACTGCCACAGCAGCTCGAACATCCACAGGAGATAGCCCAGCAGCAGGAACAGACAAATGAATTCCCACAGCAGCAGGAAATGCCACAGGAAATCCCACAGCAGCAGGGAAAGACACAGGAAATCCAACAGCAGCAGGAATAGCCACAGGAAATCCATAGTAGCGGGAACAGCCACCGGAAATCCCACAGCAGCTGGAACAGGCACAGGAAATCCCACAGCAGCTGGAACAGACACAGGATATCCCACATCAGCAGGAACGGAGTCGGCAAATCCCACAGAAGCAGTATTAGCCACAGAAAATCCCACAGCAGCAGGAACAGGCACAGGAAAACCCAGAGCAGCAGGAACAGCAACAGGAAAGTCTCACAGCAGCAGGAACAGCCATAGGAAATCCAACAGCAGCAGGAACATCAACAGGAAATCACACAGCAGCAGGAAAGGACACAGAAAATGCCACAGCAAGAGGAACATCCACAGGAAATCTCACAGCAGCAGGAGAAAACATAGGAAAACATCAGCAGGAACAGTCACAGGAAAACAGCAGCAACAGGAACAGCAACAGGAAATCCCACCGCAGCAGGAGCAGCCAGTGGAAATCCCACATCAGCAGGAATAGCCACAGGAAATCCCACAGCAACAGCCACAGGAAATCCCACAGCAGCAGCCACAGGAAGTACCACAGCAACAGCAACAGCCAATTGAAATGCCACAGCAGCAGGAACAGCCACATGAAATCCCACAGCAGTTGGAACAGCCACTGGAAATCCCAAAGCAGCAGGAACAGCCACAGGAAGTACCACAGCAACAGCAACAGCCAATTGAAATGCAACAGCAGCAGGAAAAGCCACAGGAAAACAGCAGCAGGAACAGCCGCAGGAGATCCCACCGCAGAAGGAACAGCCAATGGAAATCCCACATCAGCAGGAATAGCCAGAGGAAATCCCACAGCAACAGCAACAGCCAGTTGAAATGTCACAGCAGCAGGAACAGCCACAGGAAAACCCAGAACAGCAGGAACAGCAACAGGAAATCCCACAGTAGCAGGAACAGCAACAGGAAATCACACAGCAGCAGGAACGGAGACAGGAAATGCCACAGCACCAGGAAAATCCACAGCAAATCCCACAGCAAAACCAACAGCAGCACGACAAAACACAGGAAAACATCAGCTGGAACAGCCAAATGAAAACAGCAGCAGCAGGAACAGCAACAGGAAATCCCACAGCAGCAGGAACAGCCAATGGAAATCCCAGAGCAGCAGGAACAGATACAGGAATTCCCACAGCAGCAGGAACAGCCACAGGAAATCACACAGCAGCAGGAATAGCCACAGGAATACAGCAGCAGAAACAGCCTCTGGAAATCCCACAACAGCAGAAACAGCCACTGGAAATACTACAGCAGCAGGAACAGACACAGGAAAACAACAGCAGGAACATCAACGTGAAAGCCCACAGCAGCAGGAATAGCCAAAGGAAAACCGCAGCAGAAATAGCCACAGGAAATCCCACAGCAGCAGGAGCAGCCACTGGAAGACAGCAGCAGGAACAGACACAGGAAATCCCACTGTAACCGGAACAGCCACTGGAAAACAGCAGCAGGGACAGAAAAAGGAAATCGCACAGCAGCAGGAATGGACACAGTAATATAGCAGCAGAAACAGTCACAGGAAATCCCACAGCAGCAGGAAGATCCAAGGGAAATCCCACGTCAGCAGGAACAGCCAATGGAAATCCCACAGCAGCAACAGACACAGGAAATCCCACAGCAGCAGAAAGAGCCACAGAACATCCCACAGCAGCAGGAACAGCCACAGGATATCCCACCGAAGAAGGAACATCCAATGGAAATCCCACAGCAGCAGGAACAGCCACAGGAAAACTGCAGCAGGGAGAGCCAATGTAAATCCCACAGCAGCAGCAATGGACAAAGGAAAACATCAGCAGGATTAGCCACAGGAAAACAGCAGCAGGAACAGCCAATGGAAATCTCACAACAGAAGGAACAGCCACAGGAGATCTCACATCAGCTGGAACAGCCATGGGAAAGCAATAGCAGGAACAGCCACAGCAAATCCCACAGCAGCAGGAACAGCCACAGGAAATCCCAAAGCAGCAGGAACAGCCACAGGAAAACAGCAGCAGAAACAGCCAGTGGATTTCCCACAACAGCAGGAACAGCCACAGGAAAACAGCAGCAGAAACAGTCAGTGGATTTCCCACAACAGCAGGAACAGCCACAGGAAAACAGCAGCAGAAACAGCCAGTGGATTTCCCACAACAGCAGGAACAGCCACAGGAAAGCAGCAGCAGAAACAGCCACTGGAAATCCCACAACCTTGGGAACAGGAAATACCACAACAGCAGGAACGGACACAGGAAAACAGCAGCAGGAACGGCCACAGTAAAACAGCAGCAGAAACAGCCGCAGGAAATCACACAGCAGCCGGAACAGCCACAGGAAATCCCACAGCAGCTGGAAATGGCACAGGAAATCCCACAGCAGAAGGAAATGACACTGGAAATCCCACAGCAGTAGGAAAAGCCACAGAAAATCCATAGTAGCGGGAACAGCTGCAGAAAATCCCACAGCAGCTGGAACAGGCACAGGAAATCCCACAGCAGCAGGAACAGCCATAGAAAATCCCACAGCAGCAGAAACAGCCACTGGAAATCCCAAAGCAGCTCTAGCAAACACAGGAAAACAGCAGCAGGAACAGCCAATGGAAATCCCACAGCAGCAGGATCAAACAATGGAAATCTCTCAGCAGTAGCAACAGATGCAGGAAATCCCAAAGCTGCAGGAACAGCCACAGGCAATCCCACAGCAGCAGGAACGGATGCAGGAAATCCCTCAGCAGCAGGAATAGGCACAGGAAATACAACAGCAGCAGGGACAGCCACAGGAAATCCCACAGCAACAGGAACAGCCACAAGAAAACAGTAGCAGGAACAGCCACAGTAAATCCCACAGCAGCAGGGCCAACCACAGGAAATCCCACAGAAGCAGGAAAAGCCACAGGAAATCCCAAACCAGCAGGAACAGCCACAGTAAATTCACGCAGCAGCAGGAACAGCCACAGGAAATCCCACAGAAGCAAGAAATGCCACAGGAAATTCCACAGAAGCAGGAAATGCCACAGGAAATCCCACAGCAGCAGGAAAAGACACATGAAATCCAACAGCCGCAGGAACAGCCACAGGAAATCCCACAACAGCTGGAACAGCCAAACGAAATCCCACAGCAGCTGGAACAGACGCAGGAAATCCCACAGCACAGGGACAGCCACAGAAAACTCAACAGCAGCAGAAACAGCCACTGGAAATCCCAAAGGAGCAGGAACAGCAACAGAAAATCAAACAGCAGCATGAACAGCCAAAGGGAAACAGCAGCAGAATCAGACACAGGAAATCCCACATCAGCAGGAATGGAGAGAGTATATCCCACAGAAGCAGTATTAGCCACAGAAAATCCCACAACAGCAGGAACAGTAACAGGAAAAGCCACAGCAGCAGTAACAGGCACAGGAAAACCCAGAGCAGCAGGAACAGCAACAGTAAATCCCACAGCAGCAGGAACAACCACAGGAAATCACACAGCAGCAGGAACAAACACAGGAAATGCCACAGCAGCAGGAACATCCAGAAGAAATCTCACAACAGCAGGAGCAAACACAGGAAAAGATCAGCAGGAACAGCCACAGGAAAACAGCAGCAGCAGGAACAGCCAATGGAAATCTCACAGCAGTAGAAACAAACACAGGAAATCCCACAGATGCAGGTACAGCCACAGGAAACCCCACAGCAGCAGGACCAGCCACAGGAAAACAGCAGCAGGATCAGCCACAGGGGATCCCAAATAAGCAAAAAGAGCCAATGGAAATCCCACAGCAGTAGGAACGGGCACAGGCAAACAGCAGCAGGAATAGTAACTGTAAATAGCACAGCAACAGGAAGAGCCACATGAATACAGGAGCAGGAATAGCCACAGGAAAACAGCAGCAGGAACAGCTAATGGGAATACCACAGCAGCAGGAACAGCCAATGGAAAGCCCAGAGCAGCAGGAATAGATACAGGAAATCCCACAGCAGCAGGAACAGAGAACTGAAATTTCACAGAAGCAAGGTCAAGCACAGGATTCCCGCCGCAGCAGGAGCAGCCACAAGGAAATCCACAGCAACAGGAACAGCCATAAGAAATCCCACAGCAGCAGGAACATGCACAGGAAAACAGCAGCAGGAACAGCTATAGGAAATCCCACAGCAGCAGGAACAACCACAGGCAATCCCACAGCAGATGGAACAGCAAATGGAAATCTCACAGTAGTAGCAACAGAATCATAGAATCACAAAATCACAGAATCACAGTGCAGAAGAGGTCCTTTGGCACATTGAGTCAGCACCGACACATGGGAAACACCTGACCTACCTAGCTAATCCTATTTACCAGCACTTGGCCCATAGCCTTGAATGTTATGACGTGTCAAGTGCTAATTCAAGTACTTTTTAAAGGATGTGAGGCAACCCGCCTCCACCACCCTCCCAGGCTGTGCATTCCAGACCATCACCACCCTATGGGTAAAAACGTTTTACCTCACATTCCCGCTAAACCTCGTGCCCCACACCTTGAAATTATGCCCCCTTGCGACTGACCATTCAACTAAGAGGAACAGCTGCTCCCTATCCAACTTGTCCATGCCCCACAAAATCTTGTACACATCGATCAGGTCGCCCCTCAGTCTTCTCTGCTCCAATGAAAACAACCCAAGTCTATCCAACCTCTCTTCATAACTTAAATGTTTCATCCCAGGCAACATCCTGGTGAATCTCCTCTGCACCCCCTCCAGTGCAATCACATCCTTCCTATTATGTGACGACCAGAACTGCACACAGTACTCCAGCTGTAGCCTCACCAAGGTACCGTACAACTCCAACATGACCTCCCTACTTTTGTAATCTATGCCTCGATTGATAAAGGCAAGTGTCCCATATGCCTTTTTCACCACCCCACTAACATGCCCCTCTGCCTTCAGAGATCTATGGACACACACGCCAAGATCCCTTTGTTCCTCAGAACTTCCTAATGCCATGCTGTTCATTGAATACTTCCTTGTCAAATTACTCCTTCCGAAGTGCATCGCCTCACACTTTTCAGGGTTAAATTCCATCTGCCACTTATCTGCCCATTTGACCAACCCGTCTATATCTTCCTGTAGCCCAAGACATTCAACCTCACTGTTAACCACCCGGCCAATCTTTGTGTCATCTGCAAACTTACTAATCCTACCCCCCACTTAGTCATCTATGTCGTTTATATAAATGACAAATAATAGGGGACCAAGCACAGAACCATGTGGCATGCCACTGGACGGGCTTCCAGTCACTAAAGCATCCTTCTGTCATCACACTCTACCTCCTACAACTGAGTCAATTTTGAATCAACCTTATCAAATTACCCTGTATCACATGTGCCTTTGCCTTCTTTATAAGTCTCCCATGTGGGACATTGTCAAAGGCTTTGCTGAAATCCATATAAACTACATCAACTGCACGACCCTCATGTACACACCTAGTCTCCTCCTCAAAAAATATCAATCAAATTTATTAGGCATGACCTCCCTCTGACAAAGCCATGCTGACTATCCCTGATCAAACCTTGCCTCTCCAAGTGGAGATAGATACTCTCCTTCAGAAATTTCTCCAATAGTTTCCCTACCAATGACATGAGACTCACTGGCCTGTAGTTCCCTGACTTATCTCTACAACCCTTCTTATATAGCGGAACCACAGGAGGAGCCAAAGGAACTGTCACAGCAGCAGGAATATCCACAGGAGATACACCAGCAGCAGGAAGAGACACAGGAAACCCCACCACAGCAGCAACAGCCACAGGAAAACAGCAGCAGAAACAGCCACTGGAAATTCAACAGCAGCAGGAACACCCTCAGGAAATCCCACAGCAGCAGGAAAAGCCACAGGAAATCCCAAAGCAGCAGGAAATGCTATGGGAAATGACACAGCAGCAGGAAATGCCACCTGAAATCCCACAGCCTCAGGAAAAGACACAGGAAATCACACAGCAGCAGGAACAGCCACATGAAATCTCATGGCAGCAGGAAATGCCACAGCAGCAGGTAAAGCCACAGAAAATCCATAGTAGCAGGAACAGCCACAGGAATTCCCACAGCAGCTGGAACAGCCAGAGGAAATCCCACAGCAGCTGGAACAGAAACTGGAAATCCCACAGCACAGGAACAGCCACAGAAAATCCCACAGCAACAGGAACAGCCAAAGGGAAACAGCAGCAGGAACAGACGCAGGAAATCCCACATCAGCAGGAACGGAGACAGTAAATCCCACAGAAGCAGGAACAGTCACAGGAAATCCCACAGCAGGAGAAACAGCCACTGGAAATTCAACAGCAGCAGGAACAGCAACAGGAAAACAGCAGCAGAAACAGCGACTGTAAAACAGCCACAGGAACAGCCACTGGAAATCCCACAGCAGGAGGAACAGCCTCAGGAAATCCCACAGCAGCAGGAACAGCCACAGCAAAGAGCGGGAACATCCACAGGAAAACCCAGAGCAGCAGGAACATCCACAGGAAATCCCACCGAAGCAGGAACAGCCAATGGAAATCACACAGCAGCAGGAATGGCCACAGATAAACAGCAGCAGGAATAGTAACCATAAATAGCACAGTAACAGGAAGAGCCACATGAATACAGGAGCAGGAATAGCCACAGGAAAACAGCAGCAGGAACAGCCAATGGGAATACCACAGCAGCAGGAACAGCCAACTGAAATTTCACAGAAGCAAGGTTAAGCACAGGATTCCCGCCGCAGCAGGAGCAGCCAGAAGAAACTCCACAGCAACAGCAACATGCACAGGAAAACAGCAGCAGGAACAGCTATAGGAAATCCCACAGCAGCAGGAACAACCACAGGCAATCCCACAGCAGATGGAACAGCAAATGGAAATCTCACAGTAGTAGCAACAGAATCACAGAATCACAAAATCACAGAATCACAGTGCAGAAGAGGTCCTTTGGCACATTGAGTCAGCACCGACACATGGGAAACACCTGACCTACCTAGCTAATCCTATTTACCAGCACTTGGCCCATAGCCTTGAATGTTATGACGTGTCAAGTGCTAATTCAAGTACTTTTTAAAGGATGTGAGGCAACCCGCCTCCACCACCCTCCCAGGCTGTGCATTCCAGACCATCACCACCCTATGGGTAAAAACGTTTTTCCTCACTTTCCCCTAAACCTCGTGCCCCTCACCTTGAAATTATGCCCCCTTGCGACTGACCATTCAACTAAGGGGAACAGCTGCTCCCTATCCAACTTGTCCATGCCCCACAAAATCTTGTACACCTCGATCAGGTCGCCCCTCAGTCTTCTCTGCTCCAATGAAAACAACCCAAGTCTATCCAACCTCTCTTCATAACTTAAATGTTTCATCCCAGGCAACATCCTGGTGAATCTCCTCTGCACCCCCTCCAGTGCAATCACATCCTTCCTATTATGTGGTGACTAGAACTGCACACAGTACTCCAACTGTGGCCTCACCAAGGTTCTGTACAACTCCAACATGACCTCCCTACTTTTGTAATCTATGCCTCGATTGATAAAGGCAAGTGTCCCATATGCCTTTTTCACCACCCCACTAACATGCCCCTCTGCCTTCAGAGATCTATGGACACACATGCCAAGATTCCTTTGTTCCTCAGAACTTCCTAATGCCATGCCGTTCATTGAATACTTCCTTGTCAAATTACTCCTTCCGAAGTGCATCGCCTCACACTTTTCAGGGTTAAATTCCATCTGCCACTTATCTGCCCATTTGACCATCCCATCTATATCTTCCTGTAGCCCAAGACACTCAACCTCACTGTTAACCACCCGGCCAATCTTTGTGTCATCTGCAAACTTACTAATCCTACCCCCCACTTAGTCATCTATGTCGTTTATATAAATGACAAATAATAGGGGACCAAGCACAGAACCATGTGGCACGCCACTGGATGGGCTTCCAGTCACTAAAGCATCCTTCTGTCATCACCCTCTGCCTCCTACAACTGAACCAATTTTAAATCAACCTTATCAAATTACCCTGTATCACATGTGCCTTTGCCTTCTTTATAAGTCTCCCATGTGGGACATTGTCAAAGGCTTTGCTGAAATCCATATAAACTACATCAACTGCATGACCCTCATCTACACACCTGGTCAACTCCTCAAAAAATTCAATCAAATTTGTTAGGCATGACCTCTCTCTGACAAAGCCATGCTGACTATCCCTGATCAAACCTTGCCTCTCCAAGTGGAGATAGATACTCTCCTTCAGAAATTTCTCCAATAGTTTCCCTACCACTGACGTGAGACTCACTGGCCTGTAGTTCCCTGACTTATCTCTACAACCCTTCTTATATAGCGGAACCACAGGAGAAGCCAAAGGAACTGTCACAGCAGCAGGAACATCCACAGGAGATACAGCAGCAGCAGGAAGAGTCACAGGAAACCCCACCACAGCAGGAACAGCCACAGGAAAACAGCAGCAGGAACAGCCACTGGAAATTCAACAGCAGCAGGAACAGCAACAGGAAAACAGCAGCAGAAACAGCGACTGTAAAACAGCAGCAGGAACAGCCGCAGGAAATCCCACAGCAGCAGGAAATGCCACAGGAAATCCCAAAGCAGCAGGAAATGCCACAGGAAATGACACAGCAGCAGGAAATGCCACAGGAAATCCCACAGCCTCAGGAAAAGACACAGGAAATCACACAGCAGCAGGAACAGCCACATGAAATCTCACGGCAGCAGGAAATGCCACAGCAGCAGGTAAAGCCACAGAAAATCCATAGTAGCAGGAACAGCCACAGGAATTCCCACAGCAGCTGGAACAGCCAGAGGAAATCCCACAGCAGCTGGAACAGAAACTGGAAATCCCACAGCACAGGAACAGCCACAGAAAACCCAACAGCAGCAGGAACAGCCAAAGGGAAACAGCAGCAGGAACAGACAAACTGGAAATCCCACATCAGCAGGAACGGAGACAGTAAATCCCACAGAAGCAGGAACAATCACAGGAAATCCCACAGCAGGAGAAACAGCCACTGGAAATTCAACAGCAGCAGGAACAGCAACAGGAAAACAGCAGCAGAAACAGCGACTGTAAAACAGCCACAGGAACAGCCATTGGAAATCCCACAGCAGCAGGAACAACCTCAGGAAATCCCAAAGCAGCAGGAAAAGCCACAGGAAATTCCAAAGCAGCAGGAAATGCCACAGGAAATTCCAAAGCAGCAGGAAATGCCACAGGAAATCCCACAGCCTCAGGAAAAGACACAGGAAATCTCACGGCAGCAGGAAAAGCCACAGCAGCAGGTAAAGCCACAGAAAATCCATAGTAGCAGGAACAGACACAGGAAATCCCACAGCAGCTGGAACAGAAACTGGAAATCCCACAGCACAGGAACAGAAACTGGAAATCCCACAGCACAGGAACAGCCACAGAAAATCCCAAAGCAACTGAAACAGGCACTGGAACTTCCAAAGCAGCAGGAACAGCCACAGAAAACCCAACAGCAGCAGGAACAGCCAAAGGGAAACAGCAGCAGGAACAGACACAGGAAATCCCACATCAGCAGGAACGGAGACAGTAAATCCCACATCAGCAGGAATAGCCACAGGAAATCCCACAGCAACAGGAACAGCCAATGGAAATCCCACAGCAGAAGGAACAGCAACAGGAAATCACACAGCAGCAGGAACAGCCACAGACATCCCATAGCAGCAGAAACAGCCACAGGAACCTGAAGCAGGAACAGCCACAGGAAAGCCCACAGCAGCAGTGACAGAGACAGAAAATCCCACAGCAGCAGGAATAGCCAATGGAAATCCCAAAGCACCAGGAAATGCCACGGGAAATCACACAGCATCAGGAAAAGACACAGGAAATCAAACAGCAGCAGGAACAGCCACATGAAATCCCATGGCAGCAGGAAAAGTCACAGCAGCAGGTAAAGCCGCAGAAAATCCATAGTAGCAGGAACAGCCACAGGAAATCCCACAGCAGCTGGAAGAGCCACAGGAAATCCCACAGCAGCTGGAAGAGCCACAGGAAATCCCACAGCACAGGAACAGCCACAGAAAATCTCACAGCAGCAGAAGCAGGCACTGGAACTTCCAAAGCAGCAGGAACAGCCACAGAAAACCCAACAGCCGAAGGAACAGCCAAAGGCAAACTGCAGCAGCAAAAGCCACAGGAAATCCCACATCAGCAGGAACGGAGACAGTAAATCCCACAGAAGCAGCATTAGCCAAATCCCACAGCAGCAGGAACAGTCACAGGAAATCCCACAGCAGCAGGAACAGGCACAGGAAATCCCAGAGTAGCAGTAACAGCAACAGAAAATCCAACAGCAGCAGGAACAGCCACAGGAAATGCCACAGCAGCAGGAACATCCACAGGAAATCCTACAGCAGCAGGAGCAAACACAAGAAAACATCAGCAGGAAAAACCACAGGAAAACAGCAGCAGCAGGAATAGGCAATGGAAATCTCACAGCAGTAGAAACAGACACAGGAATTCCCACAGCAGCAGGAGCAGCCACAGGAAAACAGCAGCAGGAACAGCCACAAGGGATCCCACTGTAGCAGGAACAGTTAACGGAAATCCCACAGCAGCAGGAATAGCCACAGGAAATCCCACAGCAACAGGAACAGACAATGGGAATCCCACAGCAGCAGAAACAGCCACAGGAAAACTCACAGCAGCAGGAAGAGACACAAGAAGTCCCACAGCAGCAGGAAGAGCCACAGGAAAAGCCAGAGCAGCAGGAACAGCAACAGGAAAACCCAAAGCAGCAGGAACAGAAACAGGAAATCCAACAGAAGCAGGAGCAAACACAGGAAAACATCAGCAGAAAAAGCCACAGGAAAACAGCAGCAGCAGAAACAGGCAATGGAAATCTCACAGCAGTAGAAACAGAAACAGGAATTCCCACAGTTGCAGGAACAGCCGTAGGAAATCCCACAGCAGCAGGAACAGCCTCTGGAAAACAGCAGCAGGAAGAGGTGCAGGATATCCCAGAGCAGCAGAAACAGCGACAGGAAATCGCACAGCAGCAGAAACAGGCAGAGGAAAGCTTACAGCAGCAGGAAGAGCCACAAGAACAGTCAGATCAGCAGGAACGCCCACAGGAGATAATCCAGCAGCAGGAACAGTCACAGGAAATCCCACCGCAGCAGGAACAGCAACAGGAAAAGAGCAGCAGCAGGGACAGTCAATGGAAATCTCACAGCAGTAGAAAGAGACACAGGAAATCCTACAGAAGCAGGAGCAAACACATGAAAACATCAGCAGGAAAAGCTACAGGAAAACAGCAGCAGCTGGAACAGGCAATGGTAATCTCACAGCAGTAGAAACAACCAATGGAAATCTCACAGCAACAGGAATGGCCACAGGAAATTCCATGGCAGCAGTAATGATCACAGGAGATACGCCAACAGCAGGAACAGCCAGTGGAAATCCCACAGCCTTGGGAACAGGTACAGGAAATACTACAGCAGCAAGAATGGACACAGGAAAACAGCAGCAGGAACGGCCACAGTAAAACAGCCACAGAAACAGCCATTGGAAATCCCACAGCAGCAGGAATAGCCTGAGGAAATCCCACAGCAGCAGGAAAAGCCACAGGAAATCCAAAAGCAGCAGGAAATGCCACGGGAAATGACACATCAGCAGGAACATCCACAGGAAATCCCACAGCAGCACGAGCAAACACAGGAAAACATCAGCAGGAAAAGCCACAGGAAAACAGCAGCAGCAGGAACAGGCAATTGAAATCTCACAGCAGTAGAAACAGACACAGGAATTCCCACAGCAGCAGGAACAGTCACAGGAAAAGAGCAGCTGGAGCAGCCACAGGGGATCCCACTGCAGAAGGAACAGCCAATGGAAATCCACATCAGCAAGAATAGCCACAGGAAATCCTACAGCAACAGGAACAGCCAATGAAAATCCCACAGCAACAGGAACAGCAACAGGAAATCCCACAGCAGCAGAAACAGCAACAGGAAATCTCACAGCAGCAGGAAGAGACAGAAGAAATCCCACAGCAGCAGGAACAGCCACAGGATAAGCCAGAGCAGCAGGAACAGCAACAGGAAAACCTAGAGCAGCAGGAACAGAAACAGGAAATCCAACAGAAGCAGGAACGGCCACAGTAAATGCAACAGCAGCAGGAACATCCACAGGAAATCCTACAGCAGCAGGAGCAAACACAGGAAAACATCAGCAGAGAAAGCAACAGGAAACCACAGCAGCAGGAACAGGCAATGGAAATCTCACAGCAGTAGAAACAGACACAGGGATTCCCACAGCTGCAGGAATAGCCATAGGAAATCCCACAGCAGCAGGAACAGCCTCAGGGAAACAGCAGCAGGAAGAGGCGCAGGAAACCCCACAGCAGCAGGAACAGCCACAGGAAATCACACAGCAGCAGAAACAGCCACGGGAAATCGCACAGCAGCAGGAACATGCAGAGGAAAGCTCACGGCAGCATGAGGAGCCACAGGAACAGTCGGAGCAGCAGGAACGCCCACAGGAGATAATCCAACAGCAGGAACAGTCACAGGAAATCCCACAGCAGCAGAAACAGCTACAGGAAATCTCACAGCAGCAGGAAGAGACACAAGAAATACCACAGCAGCAGGAACAGCCACAGGAAAAGCCAGAGCAGCAGCAACAGAAACAGGAAAACCCAGAGCAGCAGGAACAGCAACAGGAAATCCAACAGAAGCAGAAATAACCACAGGAAATATCACAGCCGTGGGAACATTCACAGGATATCCCACAGCAGCAGGAGCAAACACAGGAAAACATCAGCAGGAAAAGCCACAGGAAAACGGCAGCTGCAGGCATAGGCAATGGAAATATCACAGCAGTAGAAACAGACACAGGAATTCCCACAGCTGCAGGAACAGCTATAGGAAATCACACAGCAGCAGGAACAGCCACAGGAAAGCAGCAGCAGAAACAGCCAATGGAAATCCCACAGCAGCAGGAACAGATGCAGGAAAACAGCAGCAGGAACATTCACGTGAAATCCCACAGCAGCAGGAGCAGCCAGCAGAAAACAGCAGCAGGAAAAGACACAGGAAATCCCACAACAGCGGGAACAGCCACTGGAAAACAGCACCAGGGACAGCCAAAGGAAATCCCACAGCAGCAGGTACGGACACAGTAATATAGCAGCAGAAACAGCGACAGGAAATCCCACAGCAGCAGGAATTACCAATGGAAACCCCACAGCAGCAGGAACAGACACAGGAATTCCCACCGAAGCAGAAACAGCCAATGGAAATCCCAGAGCGGCAGCAGTAGACACTGGAAATCCCACAGCAGCAGGAACAGCTACAGGAAATCAACAGCAGGAAGAGCTGAAGTAAATCCCACAGCAGCAGGAATAGCCACCGGAAAACAGCAGCAGAAATAGCCACTGTAGATAGCACAGCAGCAGGACCAGCCACATGAATACGGCAGCAGGAACAGCCAATGGAAATCTGACAGCAGCAGGAACAGCCAATAGAAATCCCAGAGCAGCAGGAACAACTACAGGAAATCCCACAGCAGCAGGAACAGCCAATTAAAATCTCACAGAAGCAGGAACAAACACAGGATTCCCACAGCAGCAGGAACAGACATAGGAAACCTCACATCAGCTGGAGCAGCCATGGGAAAACAGCAGCAGGAACAGCCACACAAAATCCCAGAGCAGCAGGAACAGCCACAGGAAATCCCACAGCAGCAGAAACAGCCTCTGGAAATCCCACAACAGCAGGAACTGTCACAGGAAAGCAGCAGCAGAAACTGCCACTAGAAATCCCACAGCCTTGGGAACAGGAACAGGAAATACCAAAGCAGCAGGAATGGACACAGGAAAAAAGCAGCAGGAATGGCTTCAGTAAAACAGCAGCTGAAACAGCCAAAGGATTGCCCACAGCAGCAGGAACAGCCACAGGAAACCGCACAGCAGCAGGAATAGGCACAGGAAAACAGCAGCAGGAAGAGCCAAAGGAAATCCCACAGTAGCCGGAACAGACAGAGGAAATCTCACAGCAGCAGGAGGAGCCACAGGAACTGTCACAGCAGCAGGAACAGCCACAGGAAAACAGCAGCAGGAACAGCCACATGAAATCCCACCGCAGCAGGAACAGCCACAGGAAAACAGCAGCAGGAACAGCCACATGAAATCCCACAGCCTTGGGAACAGGAACACGAAATCCCACAGCAGCAGGAACAGCCACAGGAAATCCCACAGCATCAGAAAAAGCCATAGGAAGTCCCAAAGCAGCAGGAACGGAGACAGTAATTCCCACAGTGACAGCACAAGCAACAGAAAATCCAACAGCAGTAGGAACAGGCACAGGAAATCCCACAGCAGCAGGAACAGCAACAGGAAATCCCACAACAGCAGGAACAGCCACAGGAAAGCCCACAACAGCAGAAACAGCCATAGGAAATCCAACAGAAGCAGGAATAGCCACAGGCAATCCCACAGCAGATGGAACAGCCAATGGAAATCTCACAGCAGTAACAACAGAATCACAGAATCACAAATTCACAGAATCACAGTGCAGAAGAGGCCCTTTGGCCCATCGGGTCTGCACCGACACATGAGAAACACCTGACCTACCTACCTAATCCCATTTACCAGCACTTGGCCCATAGCCTTGAATGTTAAGACGTGTCAAGTGCTCATCCAAGTACTTTTTAAAGGATGTGAGGCAACCCGCCTCCACCACCCTCCCTGGCAGTGCATTCCAGACCGTCACCACCCTATGGGTAAAAAAGTTTTTCCTCACATCCCCCCTAAACCTCCTGCCCCACACCTTGAAATTATGCCTCCTTGCGACTGACCCTTCAACTAAGGGGAACAGCTGCTCCCTATCCAACTTGTCCATGCCCCTCATAATCTTGTGCACCTCGATCAGGCTGCCCCTCAGACTTCTTTGCTCCAATGAAAACAATCCAAGTCTATCCAACCTCTCTTCATAACCTAAATGTTTCATCCCAGGCAACATGCTGGTGAATCTCCTCTGCACCCCCTCCAGTGCAATCACATGCCTCCTATAATGTGGCGACCAGAACTGCACACAACACTCCAGCTATAACTTCCTGTAGCCCATGACACTCAACCTCACTGTTAACCACCCAGCCAATCTTTGTGTCATCTGCAAACTTACTAAAGCTACCCCCCTCATAGTCATCTATGTCGTTTATATTATTGACAAATAATAGAGGACCCAGGACAGATCCCTGTGATACGCCACTGGACACGGGCTTCCAGTCACTAAAGCATCCTTCTGTCATCACCCTCTGCCTCCTACAACTAAGTCAATTTTGAATCAACCTTATCAAATTACCCTGTATCCCATGTGCCTTTGTCTTCTTTATAAGTCTCCCATGTGGGACATTGTCAAAGGCTGTGCTGAAATCCATATAAACTACATCAACTGCACTACCCTCATCTACACACCTGGTCAACTCCTCAAACAATTCAATCAAATTTGTTAGGCATGACCTCTCTCTGACAAAGCCATGCTGACTATCCCTGATCAAACCTTGCCTCTCCAAGTGGAGATTGATACTCTCCTTCAGAAATTTCTCCAATAGTTTCCCTACCACTGACGTGAGACTCACTGGCCTGTAGTTCCCTGACTTATCTCTACAACCCTTCTTATATAGCGGAACCACAGGAGAAGCCAAAGGAACTGTCACAGCAGCAGGAACATCCACAGGAGATACAGCAGCAGCAGGAAGAGCCACAGGAAACCCCACCACAGCAGGAACAGCCACAGGAAAACAGCAGCAGGAACAGCCACTGGAAATTCAACAGCAGCAGGAACAGCAACAGGAAAATAGCAGCAGAAACAGCGACTGTAAAACAGCAGCAGGAACAGCCGCAGGAAATCCCACAGCAGCAGGAAATGCCACAGGAAATCCCAAAGCAGCAGGAAATGCCACAGGAAATGACACAGCAGCAGGAAATGCCACAGGAAATCCCACAGCCTCAGGAAAAGACACAGGAAATTCAACAGCAGCAGGAACAGCCAGATGAAATCCCATGGCAGCAGGAAAAGCCACAGCAGAAGGTATAGCCACAGAAAATCCATAGTAGCAGGAACAGACACAGGAAGTCCCACAGCAACTGGAACAGCCAGAGGAAATCCCACAGCAGCTGGAACAGAAACAGGGAAGCTCACAGCACAGGAACAGCCACAGAAAACCCCACAGCAGCAGAAACAGGAAATGGAAATTCCAAAGAAGCAGGAACATCCACAGAAAATCGAACAGCAGCAGGAACAGCCAAAGGGAAACAGCAGCAGGAACAGCCACAGAATATCCCACAGCAGTAGAAACAGGCACTGGAAACTCCAATGAAGCAGGAACAGCCACAGAAAATCCAACAGCAGCAGGAACAGCCAAGGGGAAACAGCACCAGGAACAGACACAGGAAATCCCACAGAAGCAGCATTAGCCACAGAAAATCACACAGCATCAGTAACAGTCACAGGAAATCCCACAGCAGCAGGAACAGGCACATGAAAACCCAGAGCAGCAGGATCAGCAACACGAAATCCAACAGCAGCATGAGCAGCCACAGGAAATCCCACAGCAGCAGGAAAAGCAACCGGAAATCACACAGCAGCAGGAACAGCCACAGGAAATGCCACAGCAGCAGGAACATCCACAGGAAATCCCACAGCAGCAGGAGCAAACACAGGAAAACATCAGCAGGAAAAGCCATAGGAAAACAGCAGCAGCAAGAACAGGCAATGGAAATCTCACAGTCGTAGAAACAGACACAGGAATTCGCACAGCAGCAGGAACAGCCAATGGAAATCCCACAACAGCAGGAACAGCCACAGGAAAACAGCAGCAGGAAGAGGCGATGTAAATCCCACAGCAGCAGGAATAGCCACCAGATAACAGCAGCAGAAATAGCCACTGTAAATAGCTCAGCAGCAGGACCAGCCACATCAATACAGCAGCAGGAATAGCCACAGGAAAATAGCAGCAGGAACAGCCAGAAGAAAACAGCAGCAGGAAAAGCCAATGGAAATCTGCCAGCAGCAGGAACAGCCAATTGAAATCTCACAGAAGCAAGAACAAACACAGGATTCCCACAGCAGCAGGAACAGCCACAGGAAATCTTAGATCAGCTGGAACAGCCATGGGAAAACAGCAGCAGGAACAGCCACATGAAATCCCACAGCAGCAGGAACAACCACAGGATATCCCACAGCAGCAGAAACAGCCACAGGAAATACCACAGCAGCACGAAGAGACGGAGGAAATCACACAGCAGCAGGAACAGCCACAGGAAAAGTCAGAGCAGCAGGAACTGCAACAGGAAATCACACAGCAGCTGGAATAGACACAGGAAATGCCACAGCCGCAGGAACATCCACAGGAAATCCCACACAGCAACAGGAGCAAACGTAGGAAAACATCACCGGAAACAGCCAGAGGAAAAGAGAAGTGGCAGGAACAGCAACAGGAAATGCCACAGCAACATGAAGAGCCAATTGAAATCTCACATCAGCAGGAACGGCCATGGCAAAACAGCAGCAGGAACAGATACAGGAAACCCCACAGCAGCGGGAACAGCCACTGGGAAACAGCAGCAGGGACAGCCAAAGGGAATCCCACAGCAGCAGGTGCAGACACAGTAATATAGCAGCAGAAACAGTCACAGGAAATCCCACAGCAGCAGGAAGAGCCAAGGGGAATCCCACATCAGCAGGATCAGCCATTGCAAAACCACAGCAGCTGCAACAGACACAGGAAATCCCACAGAAGCAGGAAGAGACACAAAACATACCACAGCAGGAGGAACAGCCACAGGAATTCCCACTGAAGCAGGAACAGCCAATGGAAAACCCAGAGTGGCAGCAATTGACACGGGAAATCCCACAGCAGCAGGAACAGCCACAGGAAAACAGCAGCAGGAACAAACACAGGAAAACAGCAGCAGGAAGAGCTGATGTAAATCCCACAGCAGCAGGAATAGCCACCAGATAACTGCAGCAGAAAAAGCCACTGTAAATAGCTCAGCAGCAGGACCAGCCACATCAATACAGCAGCAGGAACAGTCACAGGAAAACAGCAGCAGGAAGAGCCAATGTAAATCCCACAGCAGCAGGAATAGCCACCAGATAACAGCAGCAGAAAAAGCCACTGTAAATAGCTCAGCAGCAGGACCAGCCACATCAATACAGCAGCAGGAATAGCCACAGCAAAATGGCAGCAGGTACAGCCAGTGAAAATCTGACAGCAGCAGGAACAGCCAATTGAAATCTCACAGAAGCAGGAACAAACACAGGATTCCCACAGCAGCAAGAACAGCCACAGGAAATCTCAGATCAGCTGGAACAGCCATGGGAAAACAGCAGCAGGAACAGCCACATGAAATCCCACAGCAGCAGGAACAGACACAGGAAATCCCACAGCAGCAGAAACAGCCTCTGGAAATCCCACAACAGCAGGAACAGACAGAGGAAAGTTCACAGCAGCAGGGGGAGCCACACAAACCGTCACAGCAGCAGGAACATCCACAGAAGATACCCCAGCAGCAGGAACAGCCACTGGAAAACCCAGAGCCACAGGAACAGCCAATGGAAATCTGACAGCAGCAGGAAATTCCACAGCAGCAGAAACAGCCACAAGAAATCCCACAGCATCAGGAAGGGACACAAGAAAGCCCACAGCAGCAGGAACAGCCATAGCAAAAGCCAGAGCAGCAGGAACAGCAAATGGAAATCCCCCAGCAGCAGGAACAGCCAGAAGAAATCCCACAGTAGGAGGAACAGCAAAACGAAATCACAAGGCAGCAGGAACGGACACAGGAAATGCCACAGCCGCAGGAACATCCACAGGAATTCCCCCACAGCAGCAGGAGCAAACACAGGAAAACATCACCGGGAACAGTGACAGGAAAACATCAGCAACAGGAACAGCAACAGGAAATCCCACAGCAACAGGAACAGCAACAGGAAATCCCACAGCAGCAGAAAAAGCCACAGGAAATACCACAGCAGCACGAAGAGACAGCAGAAATCCCACAGCAGCAGGAACAGCTGCAGGAAAAGCCAGAGCAGCAGGAACTGCAACAGGAAATCACACAGCAGCAGAAAAAGCCACAGGAAATACCACAGCAGCACGAAGAGACAGAAGAAATCCCACAGCAGCAGGAACAGCCGCAGGAAAAGCCAGAGCAGCAGGAACTGCAATAGGAAATCACACAGCAGCAGGAATGGACACAGGAAATGCCACAGCTGCAGGAACATCCACAGGAAATCCCACAATGCAACAGGAGCAAACACAGGAAAACATCACCGGAAACAGCCACAGGAAAAGAGAAGTAGCAGGAACAGCAACAGGAAATCCCACAGCAACATGAACAGCCAATGGAAAACTGACAGCAGCAGGAACAGCCAATGGAAATCCAAGAGCAGCAGGAACAGATCCAGAAAATCCCACAGCAGCAGGAACAGCTAATTGAAATCTCACAGTAGCAAGGAAAAAATTTGGGTTCCCGCAGCAGCAGGAACAGCCACAGAAATCTCACATCAGCAGGAACAGTCATGGGGAAACAGCAGTAGGAGCAACTACAGGGGATCCCACAGCAGCAGGACCAGCCACAGGAAATCACACAGCAGCAGGAATAGTCATTGGAAAACAGCAGCAGAAACAGCCTTTGGAAATCGCACAACAGCAGGTGCAGCCACAGGAAAGCAGCAGCAGAAACAGCCACTGGAAATCCCATGGTAGCAGGAATGGAGACAGGAAAACAGCAGCAGGAACATCCACGTGAAAGCCCACAGCAGCAGGAACAGCTACAGGAAATCCCACAGCATCAGGAGCAGCCACCAGAAAACAGCAGCAGGAACAGATACAGGAAATCCCACAGCAGCAGGAACAGCTACTGGGAAACAGCAGCAGGGAAAGCCAAAGGGAATCCCACAGCAGCAGGTACAGGCACAGTAATATAGCAGCAGAAACAGTCACAGGAAATCCCACAGCAGCAGGAAGAGCCAAGGGGAATCCCACATCAGCAGGATCAGCCAATGCAAAACCACAGCAGCTGCAACAGACACAGGAAATCCCACAGAAGCAGGAAGAGACACAAAACATACCACAGCAGCAGGAACAGCCACAGGAATTCCCACCGAAGCAGGAACAGCCAATGGAAAACCCAGAGCGGCAGCAATTGACACTGGAAATCCCACAGCAGCAGGAACAGCCACAGGAAAAGAGCAGCAGGAAGAGGCGATGTAAATCCCACAGCAGCAGGAATAGCCACCAGATAACAGCAGCAGAAAAAGCCACTGTAAACAGCTCAGCAGCAGGACCAGCCACATCAATACAGCAGCAGGAATAGCCACAGGAAAATAGCAGCAGGAACAGCCACAGGAAAACAGCAGCGGGAAAAGCCAAAGGAAATCTCACAGAAGCAGGAACAAACACAGGATTCCCACAGAAGCAGGAACAACCACAGGAAATCTCAGATCAGCTGGAACAGCCATGGGAAAACAGCAGCAGGAACAGCCACATGAAATCCCACAGCAGCAGGAACAGCCACAGGAAATCCCACAGCAGCAGAAACAGCCTCTGGAAATCCCACAACAGCAGGAACAGACAGAGGAAAGGTCACAGCAGCAGGGGAAGCCACACAAACCGTCACAGCAGCAGGAACATCCACAGAAGATACCCCAGCAGCAGGAACAGCCTCTGGAAAATCCAGAGCCACAGGAACAGCCAATGGAAATGTGACAGCAGCAGGAAAAGCAACAGGAAATTCCACAGCAGCAGAAACAGCCACAAGAAATCCCACAGCAGCAGGAACAGCCAATTGAAATCTCAAAGAAGCAGGAAAAAAAATTGGATTCCTGCAGTAGCAGGAACAGCCACAGAAAATCTCACATCAGCAGGAACGGCCATGGCAAAACAACAGCAGGAACAGATACAGGAAATCCCACAGCAGCGGGAACAGTCACTGGGAAACAGCAGCAGGGACAGCCAAAGTGAATCCCACAGCAGCAGGTACAGACACAGTAATATAGCAGTAGAAACAGTCACAGGAAATCCCACAGCAGCAGGAAGAGCCAAGGGGAATCCCACAGCAGCAGGAAGAGCCAAGGGGAATCCCACATCAGCAGGATCAGCCAATGCAAAACCACAGCAGCTTCAACAGACACAGGAAATCCCACAGAAGCAGGAAGAGACACAAAACATACCACAGCAGCAGGAACAGCCACAGGAAAAGAGCAGCAGGAAGAGGCGATGTAAATCCCACAGCAGCAGGAATAGCCACCAGATAACAGCAGCAGAAAAAGCCACTGTAAACAGCTCAGCAGCAGGACCAGCCACATCAATACAGCAGCAGGAACAGCCACAGGAAAACAGCAGCAGGAAAAGCCAATGGAAATCTCACAGAAGCAGGAACAAACACAGGATTCCCACAGCAGCAGGAACAGCCACAGGAAATCTCAGATCAGCTGGAACAGCCATGGGAAAACAGCAGCAGGAACAGCCACATGAAATCCCACAGCCGCAGGAACAGCCACAGGAAATCCCACAGCAGCAGAAACAGCCTCTGGAAATCCCACAACAGCAGGAACAGACAGAGGAAAGGTCACAGCAGCAGGGGAAGCCACACAAACTGTCACAGCAGCAGGAACATCCACAGAAGATACCCCAGCAGCAGGAACAGCCACTGGAAAACCCAGAGCCACAGGAACAGCCAATGGAAATCTGACAGCAGCAGGAAAAGCAACAGGAAATTCCACAACAGCAGAAACAGCCACAGGAAATCCCACAGCATCAGGAAGAGACACAAGAAAGCCCACAGCAGCAGGAACAGCCACAGCAAAAGCCATGGCAGCAGGAACAGCAAATGGCAATCCCCCAGCAGCAGGAACAGCCATAAGAAATCCCACAGTGGCAGGAACAGCAAAACGAAATCACAAGGCAGCAGGAACGGACACAGGAAATGCCACAGCTGCAGGAACATCCACAGGAATTCCCCCATAGCAGCAGGAGCAAACACAGGAAATACCACAGCAGCACGAAGAGACAGAAGAAATCCCACAGCAGCAGGAACAGCCGCAGGAAAAGCCAGAGCAGCAGGAACTGCCATAGGGAATCACACAGCAGCAGGAATGGACACAGGAAATGCCACAGCCGCAGGAACATCCACAGGAAATCCCCCAATGCAACAGGAGCAAACACAGGAAAACATCACTCGAAACAGCCACAGGAAAAGAGAAGTAGCAGGAACAGCAACAGGAAATCCCACAGCAACATGAACAGCCAATGGAAAACTGACAGCAGCAGGAACAGCCAATGGAAATCCAAGAGCAGCAGGAACAGATCCAGGAAATCCCACAGCAGCAGGAACAGCTAATTGAAATCTCACAGTAGCAGGAAAAAAATTTGGGTTCCCGCAGCAGCAGGAACAGCCACAGAAATCTCACATCAGCAGGAACAGCCATGGGGAAACAGCAGTAGGAGCAACTACAGGGGATCCCACAGCAGCAGGACCAGCCACAGGAAATCACACAGCAGCAGGAATAGCCACTGGAAAACTGCAGCAGAAACAGCCTTTGGAAATAGCACAACAGCAGATGCAGCCACAGGAAAGCAGCAGCAGAAACAGCCACTGGAAATCCAATGGAAGCAGGAATGGACACAAGAAAGCAGCAGCAGAAACAGGCACTGGAAATCCCACGGCAGCAGGAACGGACACAGGAAACAGCAGCAAGAACCTCCACGTGAAAGACCACAGCAGCGGGAACAGTCAAAGGAAAACAACAGCAGAAACTGCCAATGGAAATCCCACAGCAGTAGGAGCAGCCACCAGAAAACAGCAGCTGGAGCAGATACAGGAAATCCCACAGCAGCAGGAACAGCCACTGGGAAACAGCGGCAGGGACAGCCAAAGGGAATCCCACAGCAGCAGGTACAGGCACAGTAATATAGCGGCAGAAACAGTCACAGGAAATCCCACAGCAGCAGGAAGAGCCAAGGGGAATCCCACATCAGCAGGATCAGCCATTGCAAAACCACAACAGCTGCAATAGACACAGGAAATCCCACAGAAGCAGGAAGAGACACAAAACATACCACAGCAGCAGGAACAGCCACAGGAATTCCCACCGAAGCAGGAACAGCCAATGGAAAACCCAGAGTGGCAACAATTGACACTGGAAATCCCACAGCAGCAGGAACAGCCACAGGAAAACAGCAGCAGGAAGAGCCGATGTAAATCCCACAGCAGTAGAAACAGCCACTGTAAATAGCTCAGCAGCAGGAACAGCCACATCAATACAGCAGCAGGAATAGCCATAGGAAATACCACAGCAGCACGAAGAGACAGAAGAAATCCCACAGCAGCAGGAACAGCCGCAGGAAAAGCCAGAGCAGCAGGAACTGCAACAGGAAATCACACAGCAGCAGAAAAAGCCACAGGAAATACCACAGCAACACGAAGAGACAGAAGAAATCCCACAGCAGCAGGAACAGCCGCAGGAAAAGCCAGAGCAGCAGGAACTGCCATAGGGAATCACACAGCAGCAGGAATGGACACAGGAAATGCCACAGCCGCAGGAACATCCACAGGAAATCCCCCAATGCAACAGGAGCAAACACAGGAAAACATCACTCGAAACAGCCACAGGAAAAGAGAAGTAGCAGGAACAGCAACAGGAAATCCCACAGCAACATGAACAGCCAATGGAAAACTGACAGCAGCAGGAACAGCCAATGGAAATCCAAGAGCAGCAGGAACAGATCCAGGAAATCCCACAGCAGCAGGAACAGCTAATTGAAATCTCACAGTAGCAGGAAAAAAATTTGGGTTCCCGCAGCAGCAGGAACAGCCACAGAAATCTCACATCAGCAGGAACAGCCATGGGGAAACAGCAGTAGGAGCAACTACAGGGGATCCCACAGCAGCAGGACCAGCCACAGGAAATCACACAGCAGCAGGAATAGCCACTGGAAAACTGCAGCAGAAACAGCCTTTGGAAATAGCACAACAGCAGATGCAGCCACAGGAAAGCAGCAGCAGAAACAGCCACTGGAAATCCAATGGAAGCAGGAATGGACACAAGAAAGCAGCAGCAGAAACAGGCACTGGAAATCCCACGGCAGCAGGAACGGACACAGGAAACAGCAGCAAGAACCTCCACGTGAAAGACCACAGCAGCGGGAACAGCCAAAGGAAAACAACAGCAGAAACTGCCAATGGAAATCCCACAGCAGTAGGAGCAGCCACCAGAAAACAGCAGCTGGAGCAGATACAGGAAATCCCACAGCAGCAGGAACAGCCACTGGGAAACAGCGGCAGGGACAGCCAAAGGGAATCCCACAGCAGCAGGTACAGGCACAGTAATATAGCAGCAGAAACAGTCACAGGAAATCCCACAGCAGCAGGAAGAGCCAAGGGGAATCCCACATCAGCAGGATCAGCCATTGCAAAACCACAACAGCTGCAATAGACACAGGAAATCCCACAGAAGCAGGAAGAGACACAAAACATACCACAGCAGCAGGAACAGCCACAGGAATTCCCACCGAAGCAGGAACAGCCAATGGAAAACCCAGAGTGGCAACAATTGACACTGGAAATCCCACAGCAGCAGGAACAGCCACAGGAAAACAGCAGCAGGAAGAGCCGATGTAAATCCCACAGCAGTAGAAACAGCCACTGTAAATAGCTCAGCAGCAGGAACAGCCACATCAATACAGCAGCAGGAATAGCCATAGGAAATACCACAGCAGCACGAAGAGACAGAAGAAATCCCACAGCAGCAGGAACAGCCGCAGGAAAAGCCAGAGCAGCAGGAACTGCAACAGGAAATCACACAGCAGCAGAAAAAGCCACAGGAAATACCACAGCAACACGAAGAGACAGAAGAAATCCCACAGCAGCAGGAACAGCCGCAGGAAAAGCCAGAGCAGCAGGAACTGCAATAGGAAATCACACAGCAGCAGGAATGGACACAGGAAATGCCACAGCTGCAGGAACATCCACAGGAAATCCCCCAATGCAACAGGAGTAAACACAGGAAAACATCACTCGAAACAGCCACAGGAAAAGAGAAGTAGCAGAAACAGCAACAGGAAATCCCACAATGCAACAGGAGCAAACACAGGAAAACATCACCGGAAACAGCCACAGGAAAAGAGAAGTAGCAGGAACAGCAACAGGAAATCCCACAGCAACATGAACAGCCAATGGAAAACTAACAGCAGCAGGAACAGCCAATGGAAATCCAAGAGCAGCAGGAACAGATCCAGAAAATCCCACAGCAGCAGGAACAGCTAATTGAAATCTCACAGTAGCAAGGAAAAAATTTGGGTTCCCGCAGCAGCAGGAATAGCCACAGAAATCTCACATCAGCAGGAACAGTCATGGGGAAACAGCAGTAGGAGCAACTACAGGGGATCCCACAGCAGCAGGACCAGCCATAGGAAATCACACAGCAGCAGGAATAGTCACTGGAAAACAGCAGCAGAAACAGCCTTTGGAAATCGCACAACAGCAGGTGCAGCCACAGGAAAGCAGCAGCAGAAACAGCCACTGGAAATCCCATGGTAGCAGGAATGGAGACAGGAAAACAGCAGCAGGAACATCCACGTGAAAGCCCACAGCAGCAGGAACAGCTACAGGAAATCCCACAGCATCAGGAGCAGCCACCAGAAAACAGCAGCAGGAACAGATACAGGAAATCCCACAGCAGCAGGAACAGCTACTGGGAAACAGCAGCAGGGAAAGCCAAAGGGAATCCCACAGCAGCAGGTACAGGCACAGTAATATAGCAGCAGAAACAGTCACAGGAAATCCCACAGCAGCAGGAAGAGCCAAGGGGAATCCCACATCAGCAGGATCAGCCATTGCAAAACCACAACAGCTGCAATAGACACAGGAAATCCCACAGAAGCAGGAATGGACACAGGAAATGCCACAGCTGCAGGAACATCCACAGGAAATCCCCCAATGCAACAGGAGTAAACACAGGAAAACATCACTCGAAACAGCCACAGGAAAAGAGAAGTAGCAGGAACAGCAACAGGAAATCCCACAGCAACATGAACAGCCAATGGAAAACTGACAGCAGCAGGAACAGCCAATGGAAATCCAAGAGCAGCAGGAACAGATCCAGGAAATCCCACAGCAGCAGGAACAGCTAATTGAAATCTCACAGTAGCAGGAAAAAAATTTGGGTTCCCGCAGCAGCAGGAACAGCCACAGAAATCTCACATCAGCAGGAACAGCCATGGGGAAACAGCAGTAGGAGCAACTACAGGGGATCCCACAGCAGCAGGACCAGCCACAGGAAATCACACAGCAGCAGGAATAGCCACTGGAAAACTGCAGCAGAAACAGCCTTTGGAAATAGCACAACAGCAGATGCAGCCACAGGAAAGCAGCAGCAGAAACAGCCGCTGGAAATCCAACGGAAGCAGGAATGGACACAAGAAAGCAGCAGCAGAAACAGGCACTGGAAATCCCATGGCAGCAGGAACGGACACAGGAAACAGCAGCAAGAACCTCCACGTGAAAGACCACAGCAGCAGGAACAGCCAAAGGAAAACAACAGCAGAAACCGTCACAGGAAATCCCACAGCAGTAGGAGCAGCCACCAGAAAACAGCAGCTGGAGCAGATACAGGAAATCCCACAGCAGCGGGAACAGCCACTGGGAAACAGCGGCAGGGACAGCCAAAGGGAATCCCACAGCAGCAGGAACGGACTCAGTAATGTAGCAGCAGAAACAGTCACAGGAAATCCCACAGCAGCAGGAAGAGCCAAGGGGAATCCCACATCAGCAGGATCAGCCATTGCAAAACCACAACAGCTGCAATAGACACAGGAAATCCCACAGAAGCAGGAAGAGACACAAAACATACCACAGCAGCAGGAACAGCCACAGGAATTCCCACCGAAGCAGGAACAGCCAATGGAACAGCCAGGGCAGCAGGAACAGCAACAGAAAATCCCCCAGCAGCAGGAACAGCCAGAGAAAATCCCACAGTAGGAGGAACAGCGAAAGAAAATCACACAGCAGCAGGAACAGACACAGGAAATGCCACAGCCACAAGAACATCCACAGGAATTCCCCCACAGCAGCAGGAGCAAACACAGGAAAACATCAACGGGAACAGCCACAGGAAAACAGCAGCTGCAGGTACAGCAACAGGAAATCTCACAGCAGCAGGAACAGCCACAGGACATCCTCCAGCAGCAGAAACAGCCAATGGAAATCCCAGAGCATCAGGAAAAGGTACAGGAAGTCCCACAGCAGCAGGAACAGCCAATTGAAATCTCACAGAAGCAGGAAAAAAATTTAGGTTCCTGCAGTAGCAGGAACAGCCACAGGAAATCTCACAGAAGCAGGAACAAACACAGGATTCCCACAGCAGCAGGAACAGACACAGGAAATCTCACATCAGCTGGAACAGCCATGGGAAAACAGCAGCATGAAATCCTCCAGCAGCAGAAACAGCATCTGGAAATCCCACATCAGCAGGAACAGACAGAGAAAAGGTCACAGCAGCAGGAGGAGGCACATGAAATGTCACAGCAGCAGGGGCAGCCACAGGAAATCCCACAGCAGCAGGAACAAACACAGGAAAACATCAGCAGGAAAAGCCAGAGGAAAACAGTAGCAGCAGGAACAGGCAATGGAAATCTCTCAGCAGTAGAAACAGACACAGGAAATCCCACAGCAGTGGAAACAGCCACAGGAAATCCCACAGCAGCAGGAAGAGACACAAGAATTCCAACAGCAGCAGGAACATCCACAGCAAAAGCCAGAGCAGCAGGAACAGCAACAGGAATTCCCACAGCAGCAGGAACAGCCAGAGGAAATCCCACAGTAGCTGGAACAGCAAAAGGAAATCACACAGCTGCAGGAACGGACACAGAAAATACCACAGCTACAGGAACATCCACAGGAATTCCCCCACAGCAGCAGGAGCAAACACAGCAAAACAACAATGGAAACAGCCACAGGAAAACAGCAGCAACAGGAACAGGCACAGGAAATCCCACAGATCAGGAACAGCCACAGAAAATCCAACAGCAGCAGGAACAGCCAAAGGGAAATGGCAGCAGGAACAGACACAGGAAATCCCACAGCAGCAAGAACTGCAACAGGAAATCACACAGCAGCAGGAGCAGCCAGAGGAAAACAGCAGCAGCAGGAATTCCCAATGGAAATCTCACAGCAGCAGGAACAGCAACAGGAAATCCCACAGCAGCAGGAACAGCAACAGGAAATCATACAGCAGCAGGAACAGCCAGAGGAAAACAGCAGCAGCAGGAATTCCCAATGGAAATCTCACAGCAGCAGGAACAGCAACAGGAAATCCCACAGCAGTAGAAACAGACACAGGAAATCCCACAGCTGCAGGAACAGCCACAGGAAATCCCACAGCAGCAGGAACAGCCACGGGAAAAGAGCAGCTGGAACAGCCACAGGGGATCCCACCACAGAAGGAACAGCCAATGGAAATCCCACATCAGCAGGAATAGCCACAGGGAATCCGACAGCAACAGGAATAGCCAATGGGTTACCCACAGCAGCAGGGAGAGCAACAGGAAATCCCACGGCAGCAGAAACAGCCAATGGAAATCCCACAGCATCAGGTAGAGACACAAGAAATCCCACAGCAACAGGAATTCCCACAGCAGCAGGAACAGCCACAGGAAATCCCACAGTAGCTGGAACAGCAAAAGGAAATCACACAGCAGCAGGACCAGACACAGGAAATCACACAGCAGCAGGAACAGACACAGGAAATCACCCAGCATCAGGAACAGCCACTGGAAATCACACAGTAGCTGGAACAGCAAAAGGAAATCACACAGCAGCAGGACCAGACACAGGAAATGCCACAGCAGCAGGAAAATCCACAGGAATTCCCACATCAGCTGTTGAAAACCATAGGAGAACATCAACGGAAACAGCCACAGGAACACAGCAGCAGCAGGAACAGCAACAGGAAAGCACACAGATGCAGGAACAGTCTATGGAAATGTCACAGAAGCAGGAACAGCCGATGGAAATCCCAGAGCAGCAGGAACAGATACTGGAAATCCCACAGCAGCAGGAACAGCCAATTGAAATCTCACAGCAGATGGAAAAAAATTAGGATTCCTGCAGCAGCAGGAACAGCCACAGGAAATCACACAGCAGCAGGAACAGCCACAGGAAACCCCACAGCATCAGGAACAGTCACAGGAAAACAGCAACAGGGAAAACAGTCACAGGAAAACAGCAGCAGGAACTGACAGGAAATCCCACAGCGGCAGGAAAAGCCACAGGAAATCCCACGAGAGCAGGAACCGCATCAGGAAATCCCATAGCAGCAGGAGCAGCCACATGACATCCCACAGCACAAGGAACAGCCACAGGGAAACAGCAGCAGGAACAACTACAGAAAATCCCACAGCACCAGGAGGAGCTACACGAAAGCACACAGCAGCAGTAAAAGAGACAGAAAATCCCACAGCAGCAGTAATAGCCAATGGAAATCCCACAGCAGCGCAACAGACAGCGGAAATCCCACAGCAGCAGGAATAGCCATTGGAAATCCCACAGCAGCGCAACAGACAGGAAATTCCAGAGCAGCAGGAATGGACACAGGAAATCCCAGCAAAGCAGGAACAGCCAATGGAAATCCCACAGCAGCAGGAACAGTCACATGAAAACAGCAGCAGAAATAGCCACTGTAAATACCACAGCAGCAGGAACAGCCACCTAAGTACGGCAGCAGGAATAACCACAGTAAAACATCAGCAGAAATAGCCACAGGAAAACAGCAGCAGGAACAGACAATGGGAATCCCACAGCAGCAGGAACAGCCAATGGATATCCCAGAGCAGCAGGAATAGATACCGGAAATCCCACAACAGCAGGAACAGCCAATTGAAATTTCACAGAAGCAAGAACAGGCACAGGATTCCCGCAGCAGCAGGAACAGGCACAGGAAACCCCAGAGCAGCAAGAACAGCAACAGGAAAACAGCAGCAGGAACAGCCACAAGAAATCCCACAACAGCAGGAACAGGCACAGGAAAACAGCAGCAGGAACAGCTACAGGAAATTACCAGCAGCAGCAACAGCCACAGACAATCCCACAGCAGCAGGAACAGCCACAGAAAATCCCACAGCAGCAGGAAAAACAACAGGAAGTCACACAGCAGCAGGAACATCCACAGGACATCCCACAGCAGCAGGAGCAAACACAGGAAAATATCAGCAGGAACAGCCAGAGGTAAACAGCAGCAGCAGGTAAAGCCAATGGAAATCTCACAGCAGTAGAAACAGAAACAGGGAATCCGACAGCTGCAGGAACAGCCACAGTAAATCCCACAGCAGCAGGAACAGCCACAGGAAAACAGCAGCAGGATCAGCCTCGGGGATACCACCGCAGCAAAAACAGCCAATGGAAATCCCAAATCATCAGTAATAGCCACCAGAAATCCCACAGCAACAGCAAAAGTCAATGGAAATCCTACAGCAGCAGGAACAGCAACAGGAAATCTCACAGCAGCAGGAACATCCACAGGAAATCCTACAGCAGCAGGAATTGGCACAGGAAAACAGCAGCAGGAACAGCCAGAGGAAATTCCACAGCTGCAGGAATAGCCACAGGAAAACAAACAGCAGCAGGAAGAGCCACAGGAAATCCCACAGCAGCCGAAACAGCTACAGGATATCCCACAGCTGCAGGAACAACCACAGGAAATCCCATAGCAGCAGAAACAGCCACAGGAAATCAGCAGCCGGAACAACTACAGAAAATCCCACAGCAGCAGGAGGAGCCACAGGAAAGCCCACAGCAGCAGAAACAGAGACAGAAAATCTCACAGCAGCAGGAATGACCAATGGAAACCCCGCAGCAGTGCAATAGACACAAGAAATCCCACAGGAGCAGGAACAGCCACAGGAAAACAGCAGCAGAAATAGCCACTATACATAGCACAGCAGCAGGAACATCCACATGAATACAGCAGAAGGATAGCCACAGGAAAACAGCAGCAGGAACAACCACAGGAAATCCCACAGCTGCAGAAACAGCCACAGGAAATCCCACAGCAGCAGGAGCAGACAGAGGAAAACTCACAACAGCAGGAGGAACCACAGGAACTGTCACAGCAGCAGGAACGTCCACAGGAGATAGCCCAGAATTAGGAACAGCCACAGGAAATACCACCACAGCAGGTACAGCCACAGGAAAGCAGCAGCAGAAACAGAAACTGGAAATCCCAAAGCAGCAGGGACGGACACAGGAATAAAGCAGCAGGAACATCCATGTGAAAGCCCACAGCGACAGGAACATCCAAAGGAAAACAGCAGCAGAAAGAGCCACAGGCAATCCCCCAGCAGCAGGAGCAGCCACAAGAAAACAGCAGCAGGAACAGACACAGGAAATCCCACAGCAGCGGGAACAGCCACTGGAAAACAGCAGCAGGATCAGCCGTAGGAAATCCCGCAGCAGCAGGAAAAGCCACAGAAAATCCAAAGTAGCAGGAACAGCCACAGGAAATGCCGCAGCAGCTGGAACAGACACAGGAAATCCTACAGCAGCTGGAACAGACAGAGGAAATCCTACAGCACTGGAACAGCCACAGAGAATCCCACAGCAAAAGAAACAGCCACTGGAAATTCCAAAGCAGCAGGAACAGACAGAGAAAATCCAACAGCAGCCAGAACAGCCAAAGGGAAACAGCAGCAGGAACAGACACAGGAAATCCAACAGAAGCAGTTTGAACCACAGAAGATCCCACAGCAGCAGATAAAGTCACAGGAAATCCTACAGCAGCAGCAGCTGGCACAGGAAAACCCAGAGCAGCAGGAACAGCAACAGGAAATCCCACAGCAGCAGGAATAGACACAGCAAATCCCACAGCAGCAGGAACAGCAGCAACAGGAAATCACACAGCAGCAGGAACAGACAAAGGAAATGCCACAGCAGCAGGAGCAAAACCAGGAAAACATCAGCAGGAACAGCTACAGGAAAACAGCAGCTGGAACAGCCACAGGGGATCCCACCGCAGAGGAAACAGCCAATGGAAATCCCACATCAGCAGGAATAGCCACAGGAATCTCACAGCAACAGGAATAGCCAATGGAATACCCACAGCAGCAGGGAGAGCAACAGTAAATCCCACGGCAGCAGAAACAGCCAATGAAAATCCCACAGCATTAGGAAGAGACACAAGAAATCCCACAGCAGCAGGAACAGCCACAGGAAAAGCCAGAATACCAGAAACAACAACAGGAATTCCCACAGCAGCAGGAACAGCCACAGGAAATCCCACAGTAGCTGGAACAGCAAAAGAAAATCACACAGCAGAAGGACCGGACACAGGAAATGCCACAGCAGCAGGAAAATTCACAGGAATTCCCACATCAGCTGTTGAAAACTTAGGAAAACATCAACGGGAACAGCCACACGAACACAGCAGCAGCATCAGGAACAGCAACAGGAAATCCCACATAGGCAGGAACAATCAGTAGAAATCTCACAGAAACAGGAACAGCCAATGGAAATTCCAGAGCAGCAGCAACAGATACAGGAAATCCCACAGCCGCAGGAACAGCCAATTGAAATCTCACAGCAGCTGGAAAAAAATGAGGATTCCCGCAGCAGCACAAACAGCCACAGGAAATCCCACATCACGAGGAACAGCCATGGGAAAACAGCAGCAGGTGCAACAACAGGGGATCCCAAAGCAGCAGGAACAGCCAGTGGAAATCAGACAGCAGCAGGAAAAGCCATTGGAAATCACACAGCAGCAGGAACAGACACAGGAATTCACACAGCAGCAGGAATAGTCACAGGGAAACAGCAGCAGAAACAGCCTTTGGAAATCGCACAACAGCAGGTACAGCTATAGGAAGGCAGATGCAGAAACCACCACTGTAAATCCCATGGCAGCAGGAACAGATACAGGAAATCCCACAGCAGCAGGAACAGCCAATTGAAATCTCACAGCAGCTGCAAAAAAAATGAGGATTCCCGCAGCAGCAGGCACAGCCACAGGAAATCTCACATCAGCAGGAACAACCATGGGAAAACAGCAGCAGGAGCAACAACAGTGGATCCCAAAGCAGCAGGAACAGCCACTGGAAATCACACAGCAGCAGAAACAGCCACAGGAAATCACACAGCAGCAGGAACAGACACAGGCAATCTCCCAGCAGCAGGAGCAGCCACCAGGAAACAGCAGCAGGAACAGACACAGAAAATCCCACAGCAGCAGGAACAGCCATTGGAAAACAGCAGCAGGATCAGCCGTAGGAAACCCACAGCAGCAGGGAAAGCCACAGAACATCCAAAGTAGCAGGAACAGCCACAGGAAATCCCGCAGCAGCTGGAACAGACACAGGAAATCCTACAGCAGCTGGAACAGACAGAGGAAATCCCACAGCACTGGAACAGCCACAGAGAATCCCACTGCAACAGAAACAGCCACTGCAAATTCCAAAGCAGCAGGAAAGACAGAGAAAGTCCAACAGCAGCCGGAACAGCCAAAGGGAAACAGCAGCAGGAACAGACACAGGAAATCCAACAGAAGCAGTTTTAGCCACAGAAGATCCCACAGCAGCACGTATAGTCACAGGAAATCCCACAGCAGCAGGAGCTGGCACAGGGAAACCCAGAGCAGCAGTAACAGCAACAGGAAATCCCACAGCAGCAGGAACAGACACAGCAAATCCCACAGCAGCAGGAACAGACACAGCAAATCCCACAGCAGCAGGAACAGCAACAGGAAATCACACAGCAGCAGGGACAGACACAGAAAATGCCACAGCAGCAGGAACATCCACAGGAAATCCCACAGTAGCAGGAGCAAAACCAGGAAAACATCAGCAGGAACAGCTACAGGAAAACAGCAGCAGCAGGAAGAGTCAGAGGAAATCCCACAGAACAGGAACAGCCACAGAAAATCCAACAGCAGCAGGAACAGCCAAAGGGAAAGGGCAGCAGGAACAGACACAAGTAATCCGACAGCAGCAGGAAAAACACAGGAAATGCCACAGAGGCAGGAACATGCACAGGAAAACCCAGAGCAGCAAGAACTGCAACAGGAAATCACACAGCCACAGGAACAGCCAGAGGAAAACAGCAGCAGCAGGAATTCCCAATGGAAATCTCTCAGTGGTAGAAACTGACACAGGGAATCCCACAGCTGCAGGAACAGCCACAGTAAATCCCACAGCAGCAGGTACAGTCACAGGAAATCCCACAGCAGCAGGAACAGCAACAGGAAAACAGCAGCAGCAGGAATAGGCACAGGAAGTCCCACAGAACAGGAACAGCCACAGAAAATCCAACAGCAGAAGGAACAGCCAAAGGGAAACGGCAGCAGGAACAGACACAAGAAATCCGACAGCAGCAGGAAAAACTGCCACAAAGGCAGGAACACGCACAGGAAAACCCAGAGCAGCAAGAACTGCAACAGGAAATCACACAGCAGCAGGAAGAGCTAGAGGAAAACAGCAGCAGCAGGAATTCCCAATGGCAATCTCACAGCAGTAGAAACAGACACAGGAAATCCCACAGCTGCAGGAACAGCCACAGGAATTCCCACAGCAGCTGGAACAGCAACAGGAAAACAACAGCTGGAACAGCCACAGGGGATCCCACCGCAGAGGAAAGAGCCAATGGTAATCCCACATCAGCAGGAATAGCCACAGGGAATCCCACGGCAACAGGAATAGACAATGGAATACCCACAGCAACAGGGAGAGCAACAGGAAATCCCAAGGCAGCAGAAACAGCCAATGGAAATCCCACAGCCTCAGGAAGAGACACAAGAAATCCCACAGCAGCAGGAACAGCAAAAGGAAAAGCCAGAGCAGCAGAAACAGCAACAGGAATTCCCACAGCAGCAGGAACAGCCACAGGAAATCCCACAGTAGCTGGAACAGCAAAAGGAAATCACACAGCAGCAGGACCGGACACAGGAAATGCCACAGCAGCAGGAAAATCCACAGGAATTCCCACATCAGCTGTTGAAAACATAGGAAAACATCAACGGGAACAGCCACAGGAACACAGCAGCAGCAGCAGGAACAGCAACAGGAAATCCCACATTGGCAGGAACAATCAGTAGAAATCTCACAGAAACAGAACAGCCAATGGAAATCCCAGAGCAGCAGGAACAGATACAGGAAATGCCACAGCAGCAGGAACAGCCAATTGAAGTCTCACAGCAGCTGGACGAAAATTAGGATTCCCGCAGCAGCAGGAACAGCCACAGGAAATCGCACATCACGAGGAACAGCCATGGGATAACAGCAGCAGGTGCAACAACAGGGGATCCCAAAGCAGCAGGAACAGCCACTGGAAATCACACAGCAGCAGAAACAGCTACAGGAAATCACACAGCAGCAGGAACAGACACAGGAAATCACACAGCAGCAGGAACAGCCACAGGCAATACCCCAGCAGCAGGAGCAGCCACCAGGAAACAGCAGCAGGAACAGACACAGGAAATGCCACAGCACCAGGAACAGCCACTGGAAAACAGCAGCAGGATCAGCCGTAGGAAATCACGCAGCAGCAGGAAAAGCTACAGAACATCCAATGTTGCAGGAACAGCCACAGGAAATCCCGCATCAGCTGGAACAGACACAGGAAATCCCACAGCAGATGGAACAGACAGAGGAAATCCGACAGCACTGGCGCAGCCAGAGAATCTCACTGCAACAGAAACAGCCACTGGAAATTCCAAAGCAGCAGGAAAGACAGAGAAAGTCCAACAGCAGCGTTAACAGCCAAAGGGAAACAGCAGCAGGAACATCCACAGGAAATCCCACAGTAGCAGCAGCAAAAAGAGGATAACATCAGCAGGAACAGCTAGAGGTAAACAGCAGCAGCAGGAACAGGCACAGGAAATCCCACAGAACAGGAACAGCCACAGAAAATCCCACAGCAGCAGGAACAGCCAAAGGGAATCGGCAGCATGAACCGACACAGGAAATCCCACAGCAGCAGGAAAAACACTGGAAATCCCACAGCAGCAGGAACACGCACAGGATAACCCAGAGCAGCAAGAACTGCAACAGGAAATCACACAGCAGCAGGAAGAGCTAGAGGAAAACAGCAGCAGCAGGAATTCCCAATGGCAATCTCACAGCAGTAGAAACAGACACAGGAAACCCCACAGCTGCAGGAATAGCCACAGGAATTGCCACAGCAGCAGGAGGAGCCACAGGAAAAGAGCAGCTGGAACAGCCACAGGGGAACCCACCGCAGAAGGAACAGCCAATGGAAATCTCACATCAGCAGGAATAGCCACAGGGAATCCCACAGCAACAGGAATAGACAATGGAATACCCACAGCAGCAGGGAAAGCAACAGGAAATCCCAAGGCAGCAGAAACAACCAATGGAAATCCCACAGCATCAGGAAGAGACACAAGAAATCCCACAGCAGCAGGAACAGCCACAGGAAAAGCCAAAGCAGCAGAAACAGCAACAGGAATTCCCACAGCAGCAGGAACAGCCACAGGAAATCCCACAGTAGCTGGAACAGCAAAAGGAAATCACACAGCAGCAGGACCGGACACAGGAAATGCCACAGCAGCAGGAAAATCCACAGGAATTCCCACATCAGCTGTTGAAAACTTAGGAAAACATCTATGGGAACAGCAACACGAACACAGCAGCAGCAGCAGCAGCAGGAACAGCAACAGGACATCGCACATAGGCAGGAACAATCAGTAGAAATCTCACAGAAAGAGGAACAGCCAATGTAAATCCCAGAGCAGCAGGAACAGATACAGGAAATCCCACAGCAGCAGGAACAGCCAATTGAAATCTCAAAGCAGCTGGAATAAAATGAGGATTCTTGCAGCAGCAGGAACAGCCACAAGAAATCTCACATCATGAGGAACAGCCATGGGACAACAGCAGCAGGTGCAACAACAGGGGATCCCAAAGCAGCAGGAACAGCCAGTGGAAATCACACAGCAGCAGAAACAGCCACAGGCAATCCCCCAGCAGCAGGAGCAGCCACCAGGAAACAGCAGCAAGAACAGACACAGGAAATCCCACAGCACCAGGAACAGCCATTGGAAAACAGCAGCAGGATCAGCCGTAGGAAATCCCTCAGCAGCAGGAAAAGCCGCAGAACATCCAAAGTAGCAGGAACAGCCACAGGAAATCCCGCAGCAGCTGGAACAGACACAGGAAATCCTACAGCAGCTGGAACAGACACAGGAAATCCTACAGCAGCTGGAACAGCCACAGAGAATCCCACTGCAACAGAAACAGCCACTGCAAATTCCAAAGCAGCAGGAAAGACAGAGAAAGTCCAACAGCAGCCGGAACAGCCAAAGGAAAACAGCAGCAGGAACAGACACAGGAAATCCAACAGAAGCAGTTTTAGCCACAGAAGATCCCACAGCAGCACGTATAGTTACAGAAAATCCCACAGCAGCAGGAGCTGGCACAGGGAAACACAGAGCAGCAGGAACAGACACAGCAAATCCCACAGCAGCAGGAACAGACACAACAAATCCCACAGCAGCAGGAACAGACACAGCAAATCCCACAGCAGCAGGAACAGACACAACAAATCCCACAGCAGCAGGAGCACACACAGCAAATCCCACAGCAGCAGGAACAGACACAACAAATCCCACAGCAGCAGGAACAGACACAACAAATCCCACAGCAGCAGGAACAGACACAGCAAATCCCACAGCAGCAGGAACAGACACAGCAAATCCCACAGCAGCAGGAAAAGCAACAGGAAATCACACAGCAGCAGGGACAGACACAGAAAATGCCACAGCAGCAGGAACATCCACAGGAAATCCCACAGTAGCAGGAGCAAAACCAGGAAAACATCAGCAGGAACAGCTACAGGAAAACAGCAGCAGCAGGAATAGGCACAGGAAATCCCACAGAACAGGAACAGCCACAGAAAATCCAACAGCAGCAGGAACAGCCAAAGGGAAACGGCAGCAGGAACAGACACAAGAAATCCAACAGCAGCAGGAAAAACACAGGAAATGCCACAGAGGCAGGAACACGCACAGGAAAACCCAGAGCAGCAAGAACTGCAACAGGAAATCACACAGCCACAGAAACAGCCAGAGCAAAACAGCAGCAGCAGGAATTCCCAATGGAAATCTCTCAGTGGTAGAAACAGACACAGGAAATCCCACAGCTGCAGGAACAGCCACAGTAAATCCCACAGCAGCAGGAACAGCAACAGGAAAACAACAGCTGGAACAGCCACAGGGGATCCCACCGCAGAGGAAACAGCCATTGGAAATCCTACATCAGCAGGAATAGCCACAGGGAATCCCACGGCAACAGGAATCGCCAATGTAATAGCCACAGCAACAGGGAGAGTAACAGGAAATCCCACGGCAGCAGAAACAGCCAATGGAAATCCCACAGCATCTGGAAGAGACACAAGAAATCCCACAGCAGCAAGAACAGCCACAGGAAAAGCCAGAGCAGCAGAAACAGCAACAGGAATTCCCACAGCAGCAGGAACAGCCACAGGAAATCCCACAGTAGCTGGAACAGCAAAAGGAAATCACACAGCAGCAGGACCGGACACAGGAAATGCCACAGCAGCAGGAAAATCCACAGGAATTTTCAACAATCCCAGTTGAAAACTTAGGAAAACATCAACGGGAAAAGCGACACGAACACAGCAGCAGCAGCAGGAACAGATACAGGAAATCCCACAGCAGCAGGAACAGCCAATTGAAATCTTACAGCAGCTGGAAAAAAATTAGGATTCCCGCAGCAGCAGGAATAGACACAGGAAATCACACAGCAGCAGGAACAGCCAGAGGCAATCCCCCAGCAGCAGGAGCAGCCACCAGGAAACAGCAGCAGGAACAGACACAGGAAATGCCACAGCACCAGGAACAGCCATTGGAAAACCGCAGCAGGATCAGCCGTAGGAAATCCCGCAGCAGCAGGAAAAGCCACAGAACATCCAATGTTGCAGGAACAGCCACAGGAAATCCCGCATCAGCTGGAACAGACACAGGAAATCCCACAGCAGATGGAACAGACAGAGGAAATCCGACAGCACTGGCGCAGCCACAGAGAAGCTCACCGCAACAGAAACAGCCACTGGAAATTCCAAAGCAGCAGGAAAGACAGAGAAAGTCTAACAGCAGCGTTAACAGCCAAAGGGAAACAGCAGCAGGAACATCCACAGGAAATCCCACAGTAGCAGCAGCAAAAAGAGGATAACATCTGCAGGAACAGCTACAGGAAAACAGCAGCAGCAGGAGCTGGCACAGGAAATCCCAAAGCAGCAGGAACAGCCAAAGGGAAACGGCAGCACGAACCGACACAGGAAATCCCACAGCAGCAGGAAAAACACAGGAAATCCCACAGTAGCTGGAACAGCAAAACAAAATCACACAGCAGCAGGAACAGATACAGGAAATGCCACAGCAGCAGGAACAGCCAATTGAAATCTCACAGCAGCTGGAAAAAAATTAGGATTCCCGCAGCAACAGGAACAGCCACAAGAAATCTTACATCACGAGGAACAGCCATGGGAAAACAGCAGCAGGTGCAACAACAGGGGATCCCAAAGCAGCAGGAACAGCCACTGGAAATCACACAGCAGCAGAAACAGCCACAGGAAATCACACAGCAGGAGGAACTGAGACACAGGAAATCACACAGCAGCAGGAACAGCCACAGGCAATACCCCAGCAGCAGGAGCAGCCACCAGGAAACAGCAGCAGGAACAGACACAGGAAATGCCACAGCACCAGGAACAGCCATTGGAAAACAGCAGCAGGATCAGCCGTAGGAAATCACGCAGCAGCAGGAAAAGCCACAGAACATCCAATGTAGCAGGTACACAGGATCAGCCACAGGAAATCCCGCAGCAGCTGGAACAGACACAGGAAATCCTACAGCAGCTGGAACAGACAGAGGAAATCCCACAGCACTGGAACAGCCACAGAGAATCCCACTGCAACAGAAACAGCCACTGCAAATTCCAAAGCAGCAGGAAAGACAGAGAAAGTCCAACAGCAGCCAGTACAGCCAAAGGGAAACAGCAGCAGGAACAGGCACAGGAAATCCCACAGAACTGGAACAGGCACAGGAAATCCCACAGCAGCAGGAAAAACACTGGAAATCCCACAGCAGCAGGAACACGCACAGGATAACCCAGAGCAGCAAGAACTGCAACAGGAAATCACACAGCAGCATGAAGAGCTAGAGGAAAACAGCAGCAGCAGGAATTCCCAAAGGAAATTTCACAGCAGTAGAAACAGACACAGGAAATCCCACAGCTGCAGGAACAGCCACAGGAATTGCCACAGCTGCAGGAGGAGCCGCAGGAAAAGAGCAGCTGGAACAGCCACAGGGGATCCCACCGCAGAAGGCACAGCCAATGAAAGTCTCACATCAGCAGGAATAGCCACAGGGAATCACACAGCAACAGGAATAGACAATGGAATACCCACAGCAGCAGGGAGAGCAACAGGGAATCCCACGGCAGCAGAAACAGCCAATGGAAATCCCACAGCTTCAGGAAGAGACACAAGAAATCCCACAGCAGCAGGAACAGCCACAGGAAAAGCCAGAGCAGCAGAAACAGCAACAGGAATTCCCACAGCAGCAGGAACAGCCACAGGAAATCCCACAGTAGCTGGAACAGCAAAAGGAAATCACACAGCAGCTGGACCGGACACAGGAAATGCCACAGCAGCAGGAAAATCCACAGGAATTCCCACTTCAGCTGTTGAAAACTTAGGAAAACATCAAAGGTGAAAAGCGACATGAACACAGCAGCAGCATCAGGAACAGCAACAGGAAATCCCACATAGGCAGGAACAATCAGTAGAAATCTCACAGAAACAGGAACAGCCAATGGAAATCCCAGAGCAGCAGGAACAGATACAGGAAATCCCACAGCAGCAGGAACAGCCAATTGAAATCTCACAGCAGCTGGAAAAAAATTAGGATTTCCGCAGCAGCAGGAACAGACACAGGAAATCACACAGCAGCATGAACAGCCACAGGCAATACCCCAGCAGCAGGAGCAGCCACCAGGAAACAGCAGCAGGAACAGACACAGGAAATGCCACAGCACCAGGAACAGCCATTGGAAAACAGCAGCAGGATCAGCCGTAGGAAATCACACAGCAGCAGGGAAAGCCACAGAACATCCAATGTAGCAGGAACAGCCACAGGAAATCCCGCATCAGCTGGAACAGACACAGGAAATCCCACAGCAGATGGAACAGACAGAGGAAATCCGACAGCACTGGCGCAGCCACAGAGAATCTCACTGCAACAGAAACAGCCACTGGAAATTCCAAAGCAGCAGGAAAGACAGGGAAAGTCCAACAGCAGCGTTAACAGCCAAAGGGAAACAGCAGCAGGAACATCCACAGGAAATCCCACAGCAGCAGCAGCAAAAAGAGGATAACATCTGCAGGAACAGCTAGAGGTAAACAGCAGCAGCTGGAACAGGCACAGGAAATCCCACAGAACAGGAACAGCCACAGAAAATCCAACAGCAGCAGGAACAGCCAAAGGGAAACGGCAGCACGAACCGACACAGGAAATCCCACAGCAGCAGGAAAAACACTGGAAATCCCACAGCAGCAGGAACACGCACAGGAAAACCCAGAGCAGCAAGAACTGCAACAGGAAATCACACAGCAGCAGGAAGAGCTAGAGGAAAACAGCAGCAGCAGGAATTCCCAATGGCAATCTCACAGCAGTAGAAACAGACACAGGAAATCCGACAGCTGCAGGAACAGCCACAGGAATTGCCACAGCAGCAGGAGGAGCCACAGGAAAAGAGCAGCTGGAACAGCCACAGGGGATCCCACCGCAGAAGGAACAGCCAATGGAAATCTCACATCAGCAGGAATAGCCACCGGGAATCCCACAGCAACAGGAATAGACAATGGAATACCCACAGCAGCAGGGAGAGCAACAGGAAATCCCAAGGCAGCAGAAACAGCCAATGGAAATCCCACAGCATCAGGAAGAGACACAAGAAATCCCACAGCAGCAGGAACAGCCACAGGAAAAGCCAGAGCAGCAGAAACAGCAACAGGAATTCCCACAGCACTAGGAACAGCCACAGGAAATCCCACAGTAGCTGGAACAGCAAAAGGAAATCACACAGCAGCAGGACCAGACACAGGAAATGCCACATCAGCAGGAAAATCCACAGGAATTCCCACATCAGCTGTTGAAAACATAGGAAAACATCTATGGGAACAGCCACAGGAACACAGCAGCAGCAGCAGTAACAGCAACAGGAAATCACACAGCAGCAGGAACAATCAGTAGAAATCTGACAGAAACAGGAACAGCCAATGGATATCCCAGAGCAGCAGGAACAGATACAGGAAATCCCACAGCAGCAGGAACAGCCAACTGAAATCTCACAGCAGCTCGAAAAAAATTAGGATTCCCGCAGCAGCAGGAACAGCCACAGGAAGTCTTACATCACGAGGAACAGCCATTGGAAAACAGCAGCAGGTGCAACAACAGGGGATCCCAAAGCAGCAGGAAGAGCCACTGGTAATCACACAGCAGCAGAAACAGCCACAAGAATGAACACAGCAGGAGGAACAGACACAGGAAATCACACAGCAGCATGAACAGCCACAGGCAATACCCCAGCAGCAGGAGCAGCCACCAGGAAACAGCAGCAGGAACAGACACAGGAAATGCCACAGCACCAGGAACAGCCATTGGAAAACAGCAGCAGGATCAGCCGTAGGAAATCACACAGCAGCAGGGAAAGCCACAGAACATCCAATGTAGCAGGAACAGCCACAGGAAATCCCGCATCAGCTGGAACAGACACAGGAAATCCTACAGCAGCTGGAACAGACAGAGGAAATCCCACAGCACTGGAACAGCCACAGAGAATCCCACTGCAACAGAAACAGCCACTGCAAATTCCAAAGCAGCAGGAAAGAAAGAAAGTCCAACAGCAGCCGGAACAGCCAAAGGGAAACAGCAGCAGGAACAGACACAGGAAATCCAACAGAAGCAGTTTTAGCCACAGAAGATCCCACAGCAGCACGTATAGTTACAGAAAATCCCACAGCAGCAGGAGCTGGCACAGGGAAACCCAGAGCAGCAGTAACAACAACAGGAAATCCCACAGCAGCAGGAACAGACACAGCAAATCCCACAGCAGCAGGAACATCCACAGGAAATCCCACAGTAGCAGGAGCAAAAACAGGATAACATCAGCAGGAACAGCTCCAGGAAAACAGCAGCAGCAGGAACAGGCACAGGAAATCCCACAGAACAGGAACAGACACAGGAAATCCCACAGCAGCAGGAAAAACACTGGAAATCCCACAGCAGCAGGAACACGCACAGGAAAACCCAGAGCAGCAAGAACTGCAACAGGAAATCACACAGCAGCAGGAAGAGCTAGAGGAAAACAGCAGCAGCAGGAATTCCCAATGGAAATTTCACAGCAGTAGAAACAGACACAGGAAATCCCACAGCTGCAAGAACAGCCACAGGAATTGCCACAGCTGCAGGAGGAGCCACAGGAAAAGAGCAGCAGGAACAGCCACAGGGGATCCCACCGCAGAAGGAACAGCCAATGGAAATCTCACATCAGCAGGAATAGCCACAGGGAATCACACAGCAACAGTAATAGATAATGGAATACCCACAGCAGCAGGGAGAGCAACAGGAAATCCCACGGCAGCAGAAACAGCCAATGGAAATCCCACAGCTTCAGGAAGAGACACAAGAAATCCCACAGCAGCAGGAACAGCCACAGGAAAAGCCAGAGCAGCAGAAACAGCAACAGGAATTCCCACAGCAGCAGGAACAGCCTCAGGAAATCCCACAGTAGCTGGAACAGCAAAAGGAAATCACACAGCAGCAGGACCGGACACAGGAAATGCCACATCAGCAGGAAAATCCACAGGAATTCCCACATCAGCTGTTGAAAACAAAGGAAAACATCAACGTGAACAGCAACACGAACACAGCAGCAGCATCAGGAACAGCAACAGGAAATCCCACATAGGCAGGAACAATCAGTAGAAATCTCACAGAAACAGGAACAGCCAATGGAAATCCCAGAGCAGCAGGAACAGATACAGGAAATCCCACAGCAGCAGGAACAGCCAATTGAAATCTCACAGCTGCTGGAAAAAAATCAGGAATCCTGCAGCAACAGGAACAGCCACAAGAAATCTCACATCATGAGGAACAGCCATGGGACAACAGCAGCAGGTGCAACAGCAGGGGATCCCAAAGCAGCAGGAACAGCCACTGGAAATCACACAGCAGCAGAAACAGCCACAGGCAATACCCCAGCAGCAGGAGCAGCCACCAGGAAACAGCAGCAGGAACAGACACAGGAAATCCCACAGCACCAGGAACCGCCATTGGAAAACCGCAGCAGGATCAGCCGTAGGAAATCCCGCAGCAGCAGGAAAAGCCACAGAACATCCAAAGTAGCAGGAACAGCCACAGGAAATCCCGCATCAGCTGGAACAGAGACAGGAAATCCTACAGCAGCTGGAACAGACAGAGGAAATCCCACAGCACTGGAACAGCCACAGAGAATCCCACTGCAACAGAAACAGCCACTGCAAATTCCAAAGCAGCAGGAAAGACAGAGAAAGTCCAACAGCAGACGGAACAGCCAAAGGAAAACAGCAGCAGGAACAGACACAGGAAATCCAACAGAAGCAGTTTTAGCCACAGAAGATCCCACAGCAGCACGTATAGTTACAGGAAATCCCACAGCAGCAGGAGCTGGCACAGGGAAACACAGAGCAGCAGGAACAGCAACAGGAAATCCCACAGCAGCAGGAACAGACACAACAAATCCCACAGCAGCAGGAACAGCAACAGGAAATCACACAGAAGCAGGGACAGACACAGGAAATGCCACAGCAGCAGGAACATCCACAGGAAATCCCACAGTAGCAGGAGGAAAAAGAGGATAACATCAGCAGGAACAGCTACAGGAAAACAACAGCACCAGGAGCAGGCACAGGAAATCCCACAGAACAGGAACAGCCACAGAAAATCTAACAGCAGCAGGAACAGCCAAAGGGAAACGGCAGCAGGAACAGACACAAGAAATCCCACAGCAGTAGGAAAAACATAGGAAATCCCACAGCTGCAGGAAAAACACAGGAAATCTCACAGCAGCAGGAACACGCACAGGAAAACCCAGAGCAGCAAGAACTGCAACAGGAAATCACACAGCAGCAAGAAGAGCTAGAGGAAAACAGCAGCAGCAGGAATTCCGAATGGAAATTTCACAGCAGTAGAAACAGACACAGGAAATCCGACAGCTGCAGGAACAGCCACAGGAATTGCCACAGCAGCAGGAGGAGCCACAGGAAAAGAGCAGCTGGAACAGCCACAGGGGATCCCACCGCAGAAGGAAAAGCCAATGGAAATCTCACATCAGCAGGAATGGCCACAGGGAATCCCACAGCAACTGGAATAGACAATAGCGCACCCACAGCTGCAGGGAGAGCAACAGGAAATCCCATGGCAGCAGAAACAGCCAATGGAAATCCCACAGCATCAGGAAGAGACACAAGAAATCCCACAGCAGCAGGAACAGCCACAGGAAAAGCCAGAGCAGCAGGAACAGCAACAGGAATTCCCACAGCAGCAGGAACAGCCACAGGAAATCCCACAGTAGCTGGAACAGCAAAAGGAAATCACACAGCAGCAGGACCGGACACAGGAAATGCCACATCAGCAGGAAAATCCACAGGAATTCCCACATTAGCTGTTGAAAACAAAGGAAAACATCAACGGGAACAGCGACACGAACACAGCAGCAGCATCAGGAACAGCAACAGGAAATCTCACACAGGCAGGAACAATCAATAGAAATCTCACAGAAACAGGAGCAGCCAATGGAAATCCCAGAGCAGCAGGAACAGATACAGGAAATCCCACAGCAGCAGGAACAGCCAATTGAAATCTCACAGCAGCTGGAAAAAAATGAGGATTCCCGCAGCAGCACAAACAGCCACAGGAAATCCCACATCACGAGGAACAGCCATGGGAAAACAGCAGCAGGTGCAACAACAGGGGATCCCAAAGCAGCAGGAACAGCCACTGGAAAGCACACAGCAGCAGAAACAGCCACAGGCAATCCCCCAGCAGCAGGAGCAGACACCAGGAAACAACAGCAGGAACAGACACAGGAAATCCCACAGCACCAGGAACAGCCATTGGAAAACAGCAGCAGGATCAGCCGTAAGAAATCCCGCAGCAGCAGGAAAAGCCACAGAACATCCAAAGTATCAGGAACAGCCACAGGAAATCCCGCAGCAGCTGGAACAGACACAGGAAATCCTACAGCAGCTGGAACAGACAGAGGAAATCCCACAGCACTGGAACAGCCACTGAGAATCCCACTGCAACAGAAACAGCCACATGAAATTCCAAAACAGCAGGAAAGACAGAGAAAGTCCAACAGCAGCCGGAACAGCTAAAGGAAAACAGCAGCAGGAACAGACACAGGAAATCCAACAGAAGCAGTTTTAGCCACAGAAGATCTCACAGCAGCACGTATAGTCACAGGAAATCCCACAGCAGCAGGTGCTGGCACAGGGAAACCCAGAGCAGCAGGAACAGCAACAGGAAATCCCACAGCAGCAGGAACAGACACAGCAAATCCCACAGCAGCAGGAACATCCACAGCAAATCCCACAGCAGCAAGGACAGACACAGGAAATGCCACAGCAGCAGGAACATCCACAGGAAATCCCACAGTAGCAGGAGCAAAAACAGGATAACTTCAGCAGGAACAACGACAGGAAAACAGCAGCAGCAGGAACAGGCACAGGAAATCCCACAGAACAGGAACAGCCACAGAAAATCCAACAGCAGCAGGAACAGCCAAAGGGAAACGGCAGCAGGAACAGACACAGGAAATCCCACAGCAGCAGGAATAACACAGGAAATCCCACAGCAGCAGGAACACGCACAGGAAAACCCAGAGCAACAAGAACTGCAACAGGAATTCACACAGCAGCAGGAAGACCTAGAGGAAAACAGCAGCAGCAGGAATTCCCAATGGAAATTTCACAGCAGTAGAAACAGACACAGGAAATCCCACAGCTGCAGGAACAGCCACAGGAATTGCCACAGCAGCAGGAGGAGCCACAGGAAAAGAGCAGCTGGAACAGCCACAGGGGATCCCACCGCAGAAGGAACAGCCAATGGAAATCTCACATCAGCAGGAATGGCCACAGGGAATCCCACAGCAACAGGAATAGACAATGGCACACCCACAGCTGCAGGGAGAGCAACAGGAAATCCCACGGCTGCAGAAACAGCCAGTGGAAATCCCACAGCATCAGGAACAGCCACAGGAAAAGCCAGAGCAGCATAAACAGCAACAGGAAAAGCCACAGCAGCAGGAACAGCCACAGGAAATCCCACAGTAGCTGGAACAGCAAAAGGAAATCACACAGCAGCAGGACCGGACACAGGAAATGCCACAGCAGCAGGAAAATCCACAGGTATTCTCACATCAGCTGTTGAAAACATAGGAAAACATCAACGGAAACAGCGACATGAACACAGCAGCAGCAGCAGGAACAGCAACAGGAAATCACACATAGGCAGGAACAATCAGTAGAAATCTCACAGAAAGAGGAACAGCCAATGGAAATCCCAGAGCAGCAGGAACAGATACAGGAAATCCCACAGCAGCAGGAACAGCCAATTGAAATCTCACAGCAGCTGGAAAAAAAATTAGGATTCCCGCAGCACCAGGAACAGCCACAGGAAATCTTACATCATGAGGAACCGCCATGGGAAAACAGCAGCAGGAACAACAACAGGGGATCCCAAAGCAGCAGGAACAGCCACTGGTAATCACACAGCAACAGGAGCAGCCACCAGAAAACAGCAGCAGGAACAGACACAGGATATCCCACATCAGCGGGAACAGCCGTTGGAAAACAGCAGCAGGATCAGCCGTAGGAAATCCCGCATCAGCAGGATAAGCCACAGAAAATCCAAAGTAGCAGGTAGCAGGAACAGCCACAGGAAATCCCGCAGCAGCTGGAACAGACACTGGAAATCACACAGCAGCAGGAACAGCCACAGGCAATACCCCAGCAGCAGGAGCAGCCACCAGGAAACAGCAGCAGGAACAGACACAGGAAATCCCACAGCACCAGGAACAGCCATTGGAAAACAGCAGCAGGATCAGCCGTAGGAAATCCCGCAGCAGCAGGAAAAGCCATAGAATATCCAATGTAGCAGGAACAGCCACAGGAAATCCCGCAGCATCTGGAACAGACACAGGAAATCCTACAGCGGATGGAACAGACAGAGGAAATCCCACAGCACTGGAACAGCCGCAGAAAATCTCACTGCAACAGAAACAGCCACTGGTAATTCCAAAGCAGCAGGAAAGACAGAGAGTTCAACAGCAGCGTTAACAGCCAAAGCGAAACAGCTGCAGGAACAGACACAGGAAATCCAACAGAAGCAGTTTTAGCCACAGAAGATCCCACAGCAGCACGTATAGTCACAGGAAATCGCACAGCAGCAGGAGCTGGCACAGGGAAACCCAGAGCAGCAGGAACAGCAACAGGAAATCGCACAGCAGCAGGAGCTGGCACAGGGAAACACAGAGCAGCAGGAACAGCAACAGGAGATCCCACAGCAGCAGGAGCACACACAGCAAATCCCACAGCAGCAGGAACAGCAACAGGAAATCACACAGAAGCAGGGACAGACACAGGAAATGCCACAGCAGCAGGAACATCCACAGGAAATCCCACAGAACAGGAACAGCCACAGACAATCCAACAGCAGCAGGAACAGCCAAAGGGAAACAGCAGCAGGAACAGACACAGGAAATCCCACAGCAGCAGGAAAAACACTGGAAATCCCACAGCAGCAGGAACACGCACAGGAATACCCAGAGCAGCAAGAACTGCAACAGGAAATCACACAGCAGCAGGTAGAGCTAGAGGAAAACAGCAGCAGCAGGAATTCCCAATGGAAATCTCTCAGTGGTAAAAACAGACACAGGAAATCCCACAGCAGCAGGAACAGCCACAGGAAAAGAGCAGCTGGAACAGCCACAGGGGATCCCACCGCAGAAGGAACAGCCAATGGAAATCCCACATCAGCAGGAATAGCCACAGGGAATCCCACAGCAACAGGAATAGCCAATGGAATACCCACAGCAGCAGGGATAGCAACAGGAAATCCCACATAGGCAGGAACAATCAGTAGAAATCTCACAGAAACAGGAACAGCCAATGGAAATCCCAGAGCAGCAGGAACAGATACAGGAAATCTGACAGCAGCTGGAACAGCCAATTGAAATCTCACAGCAGCTGGAAAAAAATTAAGATTCCCACAGCAGCAGGAACAGCCACAGGAAATCTCACATCATGAGGAACAGCCATGGGAAAACAGCAGCAGGGGCAACCACAGGGGATCCCAAAGCAGCAGGAACAGCCACTTGAAATCACACAGCAGCAGAAACAGGCACGGGAAATCACACAGCAGCAGGAACAGACACAGGAAACCACACAGCAGCAGGAGCAGCCACCAGGAAACAGCAGCAGAAACAGCCACAGGCAATCCCCCAGCAGCAGGAGCAGCCACCAGGAAACAGCAGCAGGAACAGACACAGGAAATCCCACAGCACCAGGAACAGCCATTGGAAAACAGCAGCAGGATCAGCCGTAGGAAATCCCGCAGCAGCAGGAAAAGCCGCAGAACATCCAAAGTAGCAGGAACAGCCACAGGAAATCCTGCAGCAGCTGGTACAGCCGCTGGAAATCCCACAGCACTAGAACAGCCACAGAGAATCCCACAGCAACAGAAATAGCCACTGGAAATTCCAAAGCAGCAGGAACAGACAAAGTCCAACAGCAGCGTTAACAGCCAAAGGAAGACAGCAGCAGGAACAGACACAGGAAATCCAACAGAAGCAGTTTTAGCCACAGAAGATCCCACAGCAGCAGGTACAGTCACAGGAAATCCCATAGCATCAGGAGCTGGCATAGGAAAACCCAGAGCAGCAGGAACAGCAACAGGAAATCCCAGTGCAGCAGGAACAGACACAGCAAATCCCACAGCAGCAGGAACAGCAACAGGAAATCACACAGCAGCAGGAACAGCAACAGGAAATGCCACAGCAGCAGGAACATCCACAGGAAATCCCACAGTAGCAGGAGCAAAAACAGGATAACATCAGCAGAAACAGCTCCAGGAAAACAGCAGCAGCAGGAACAGGCACAGGAAATCCCACAGAACAGGAACAGCCACAGAAAATCCAACAGCAGCAGGAACAGCCAAAGAGAAACGGCAGCAGGAACAGACACAGGAAATCCCACAGCAGCAGGAAAAACACAGGAAATCCCACATCAGCAGGAAAAACACAGGAAATCCCACAGCAGCAGGATCACGCACAGGTAAACCCAGAGCAGCAAGAACTGCAACAGGAAATCACACAGCAGCAGGAAGAGCTAGAGGAAAACAGCAGCAGCACGATTTCCCAATGGAAATCTCACAGCAGTATAATCAGATACAGGAAATCCCACAGCTGCAGGAACAGCCACAGGTATTCCCACAGCAGCAGGAGGAGCCACAGGAAAAGAGCAGCTGGAACAGCCACAGGGGATCCCACCGCAGAAGGAACAGCCAATGGAAATCTCACATCAGCAGGAATAGCCACAGGGAATCCCACAGCAACAGCAATAACCAATGGAATACCCACAGCAGCAGGGAGAGCAACAGGAAATCCCACGGCAGCAGGAACAGCCAATGGAAATCCCACAGCATCAGGAAGAGACACAAGAAATCAACAGCAGCAGGAACAGCCACAGGAAAAGCCTGAGCAGCAGGAACAGCCACAGGAAATCCCACAGTAGTTGAAACAGCAAAAGGAAATCACACAGCAGCAGGACTGGACACAGGAAATGCCACAGCAGCAGGAAAATCCACAGGAAATCCCACATCAGCTGTTGAAAACATAGGAAAACATCAACGGGAACAGCCACAGGAACACAGCAGCAGCAGCAGGAACAGCAACAGGAAATCCCACATAGGCAGGAACAATCAGTAGAAATCTGACAGAAACAGGAACAGCCAATGGAAATCCCAGAGCAGCAGGAACAGATACAGGAAATCCCACAGCAGCAGGAACAGCCAATTGAAATCTCACAGCAGCTGGAAAAAAATTAGGATTCCCGCAGCAGCAGGAACAGCCTCAGGAAAACAGCAGCAGGAAGAGCCGATGTAAATCCCACAGCAGCAGGAATGGCCACAGGAAAACAGCAGCAGAAATAGCCACTGTAAATGGCACAGCAGTAGGAACAGCCACATGAATACAGCAGCAAGAATGGCCACAGGAAAATAGCAGCAGGAACAGCCATGGGAAAACAGCAGCAGGAACAGCAATGGAAATCTCACAGCAGCAGGAAACAGCCACTGGAAAACCCACAGCAGCATGAATAGTCACAGGAAAACAGTAGCGGGAACAGCCAGAGGAAATTATACAGCAGCAGGATTGGGCACAGGAAAGCCAATAGCAGCAGGAACAAACAGAGGAAATCCCAGAGCAGCCGAAACAGCCACAGGAAATCCCACAGCAGCAGGAACTGGCAGAGGAATGCTCACAACAGTAGGAGGAGCCACAGGAACTGTCACAGCAGCAAGAACGTACACAGGAGACACCCCGCATCAGGAAAAGCCACAGGAAATCCCACCACAGCAGGAACAGCCACAGGAAATCCCACAGCAGCAGGAACAGCCACAGGAAATCCCACAGCAGCAGGAAAAGACACAGGAATTCCCAAATGAGCAGGAAATGCCACAGGAAATCCCACAGCAGCAGGAAAAGTCTCAGGAAATCCAACACCAGCAGGAACAGCCACAGGAAATCCTGCGGCAACAGCAAAAGTCACAGCAGCAGGAAAAACACAGGAAATCCCACAGCAGCAGGAATAGGCACAGGAAAATCCAGAGCAGCAAGAACTGCAATAGGAAATCACACAGCAGCAGGAACAGCCAGAGCAAAACAGCAGCAGCAGGAATTCCCAATAGAAATCACACAGCAGCAGGAAAAGCAACAGGAAATCCCACAGCAGCAGGAACAGACACAGGAAATCACACAGCAGCAGGAACAGCCACTGGAAATCCCACAGTAGCTGGAACAGCAAAAGGAAATCCCACATCAGCAGGACCGGACACAGGAAATGCCAAAGCAGCAGAAAAATCCACAGGAATTCCCACATCAGCTGTTGAAAACATAGGAAAACACCAACAGGAACAGCCACAGAAACACAGCAGCAGCAGGAACAGCAACAGGAAATCCCACAGCAACAGGAACCATCAATAGAAATCTCACAGAAACAGGAACAGCCTATTGAAATCTCACAGCAGCTGGAAAAAAATTAGGATTCCCGTAGCAGCAGGAACAGCCACAGGAAATCTCACATCACGAGGAACAGCCATGGGAAAACAGCAGCAGGGGCAACAACAGGGGATCCCACAGCAGCAGGAACAGTCAAAGGAAAACAGCAGCAGAAACAGCCACAGGAAATCCCACAGAAGCAGGAGCAGCCACCAGAACACAGCAGCAGGAACGGACATAGGAAATCCCACAGCAGCGGGAACAGCCACAGGAAAACAGCAGCAGGGACAGCCAAAGGAAATCCCACAGCAGCAGAAACAGCCACAGGAAATCCCTCAGCAGCAGGAGCGGACACAGGAAATGCCACAGCAGCAGGAAAATCCACAGGAAATCCCACAGCAGCAGTTGAAAACACAGGAAAACATCAATGGGAACAGCCACAGGAACACAGCAGCAGCAGCAGGAACATCAACAGGAAGTCCCACAGATGCAGGAACAGTCTATGGAAATAGCCAATGGAAATCCCAGAGCAGCAGGAAGAGATACAGGAAATCCCAGAGCAGCAGGAACAGATTCAGGAAATCACACATCAGCAGGACCAACCATGGGAAAACAGCAGCAGGAGCAACAACAGAGGTTCCCACAGCAGCAGGAACAGCCACAGGAAATCACACAGCAGCAGGACAAGCCACATGAAATCACACAGCAGCATGAACAGCCACATGAAATCACACAGCAGCATTAACAGTCAGAGGAAAACAGCAGCAGAAACAGCCACAGGAAATCCCACAGAAACAGGAGCAGGCACCAGAACCCAGCAGCAGGAATGAACAATGGAAATCCCATAGCAGTGGGAACAGCCACTGGAAAACAGCAGCAAGGACAGCCACAGGAAATCCCACAGCAGCAGGAAGAGCCAAGGGAAATCCCACATAGGCAGGAACAGCCAATGGAAATCCTACAACAGCAGCTTAAAACACAGGAAAACATCAAAGAGAAAAGCCACAGGAAAACAACAGCAGCAGCAGGAACAGCAGCAGGAAATCCCACAGCAGCAGGAACAGCCAATTGAAATCTCACAGCAGCAGACACAGGAAATTCCACAGCAGCAGAAACAGCAACAGGAAATCCCACCGAAGCAGCAACAGCCAATGGAAATCCCACAGTAGCAACAATAGATACAGGAAATCCCACAGCAGTATGAACAACCACAGGAAAACAACAGCAGCAACAGCCGATGTAAATCCCACAGCAGCAGGAATGGCCACAGGAAAACAGCAGCAGAAATAGCCACTGTAAATGGCACAGCAGTAGGAACAGCCACATGAATACAGCAGCAGGAATGGCCAGAGGAAAATAACAGCAGGAAATGCCACGGGAAAACAGCAGCAGGAACAGCAATGGAAATCTCACAGCAGCAGGAACAGCTGCTGGAAACCCCACAGCAGCATGAATAGTCACAGGAAAACAGTAGCGGGAACAGCCAGAGGAAATTATACAGCAGCAGGAATGGGCACAGGAATGCCAATAGCAGCAGGAACAAGCAGAGGAAATCCCAGAGCAGCCGAAACAGCCACAGGAAATCCCACAGCAGCAGGAACTGGCAGAGGAAAACTCACAGCAGTAGGAGGAGCCACAGGGACTGTCACAGCAGCAGGAACGTCCACAGGAGACACACCAGCATCAGGAAAAGCCACAGGAAATCCCACCACAGCAGGAACAGCCACAGGAAATCCCACAGCAGCAGGAAAAGACACAGGAAATCCAACACCAGCAGGAACAGCCACAGGAAATCCCGCGGCAACAGGAAAAGTCGCAGCAGGAAAAGCCACAGAAAATCCATAGTAGCAGAAACAGCCACAGGAAATCCCACAGCAACTGGAACAGAGACAGTAAATCCCACAGAAGAAGTATTAGCAGCAGAAAGTCCCAGAGCAGCAGGAACAGCAACAGAAAATCCCACTGCAGCAGGAACAGCAACAGGAAATCCCACTGCAGCAGGAACAGCCACATGAAATCACACAGCAGCAGGAACAGAGGCAGGAAATGTCACAGAAGCAGGAGCAAAATCAGGAAAACATCAGCAGGAACAGCTACAGTAAAACAGCAGCAGCAGGAACAGCCAAAGGGAAACGGCAGCAGGAACAGACACAGAAACTCCCACAGTAGCAGGAAAAACACAGGAAATCCCACAGCAGCAGGAACACGCACAGGAAAACCCAGAGCAGCAAGAACTGCAACAGGAAATCACACAGCAGCAGGAACAGCCAGAGGAAAACAGCAGCAGCAGGAATTCCAAATAGAAATCCCACAGCAGCAGGAACAGACACAGGAAATCCCACAGCAGCAGAAACAGCAACAGGAAATCACACAGCAGCAGGAACAGCCAGAGGAAAACAGCAGCAGCAGGAATTCCCAATGGAAATCTCACAGCAGTAGAAACAGACACAAGAAAATCCACAGCTGCAGGAAGAGCCACAGGAAATCCCACAGCAGCTGGAACAGAGACAGTAAATCCCACAGAAGCAGTACTAGCCGCAGAAAGTCCCAGAGCAGAAGGAACAGCAACAGGAAATCCAACTGCAGCATGAACAGCCACAGGAAATCCCACTGCAGCAGGAACTGCTATAGGAAATCACACAGCAGCAGGAACAGACACGGCAAATCCCGCAGCAGCAGGAACAGACACAGGAAATGCCACAGCAGCACAAACAACCACAGGAAATCCCACAGCAGCAGGACCGGACACAGGAAATGCCACAGCAGCAGGAAAATCCACAGGAAATCCCACAGCAGCAGTTGAAAACACAGGAAAACATCAATGGGAACAGCCACAGGAACACAGCAGCAGCAGCAGGAACAACAACAGGAAATCCCACAGAGGCAGGAACAGTCTATGGAAATAGCCAATGGAAACACCAGTGCAGCAGGAAGAGATACAGGAAATCCCAGAGCAGCAGGAACAGATACAGGAAATCTCACATCAGCAGGACCAACCATGGGAAAACAGCAGCAGGAGCAACAACAGGGGTTCCCACAGCAGCAGGAACAGCCACAGGAAACCACACAGCAGCAGGACCAGCCACATGAAATCACACAGCAGCATGAACAGCCACAGGAAATCACACAGCAGCATTAACAGTCAGAGGAAAACAGCAGCAGAGACAGCCACAGGAAATCCCACAGAAACAGGAGCAGGCACCAGAACCCAGCAGCAGGAATGGACAATGGAAATCCCATAGCAGTGGGAACAGCCACTGGAAAACAGCAGCAGGGACAGCCACAGGAAATCCCACAGCAGCAGGAAGAGCCAAGGGAAATCCCACATAGGCAGGAACTTCCAATGGAAATCCTACAGCAGCAGCTGAAAACACAGGAAAACATCAGCGAGAAAAGCCACAGGAAAACAGCAGCAGCAACAGGAACAGCAGCAGGAAATCCCACAGCAGCAGGAACAGCCAACTGAAATCTCACAGCAGCAGACACAGGAAATCCCACAGCAGCAGGAAGAGCCAAGGGAAGTCCCACATAGGCAGGAACAGCCAATGGAAATCCAACAGCAGCAGCTGTAAACACAGGATAACAACAACGGGAACAGCCACAGGAACACAGCAGCAGCAGCAGGAACAGCAACAGGAAATCCCACAGCAGCAGGAAGAGCCAAGGGAAATCCCACATAGGCAGGAACAACCAGTGGAAATCCTACAGCAGCAGCAGAAAACACAGGAAAACATCAAAGAGAAAAGCCACAGGAAAACAACAGCAGCAGCAGGAACAGCAACAGGAAATCCCACAGCAGCAGGAACAGCCAATTGAAATCTCATAGCAGCAGCAGCAACAGACATAGGAAATCCCACAGCAGCAGAAACAGCAACAGGAAATCCCACCGAAGCAGCAACAGCCAATGGAAATCCCACAGTAGCAACAATAGATACAGGAAATTCCACAGCAGTAGGAACAGCCACAGGAAAACAACAGAAGCAACAGCCGATGTAAATCCCACAGCAGCAGGAATGGCCACAGGAAAACAGCAGCAGAAATAGCCACTGTAAATGGCACAGCAGTAGGAACAGCCACATGAATACAGCAGCAGGAATGGCCACAGGAAAATAACAGCAGGAACGGCCACGGGAAAACAGCAGCAGGAACAGCCAATGGAAATCTCACAGCAGCAGGAACAGCTGCTGGAAACCCCACAGCAGCATGAATAGTCACAGGAAAACAGTAGCGGGAACAGCCAGAGGAAATTATACAGCAGCAGGAATGGGCACAGGAATGCCAATAGCAGCAGGAACAAGCAGAGGAAATCCCAGAGCAGCCGAAACAGCCACAGGAAATCCCACAGAAGCAGGAAGAGACACAGGAAACCCCACAGCGGCAGGAAAAGACACAGGAATTCCCAAATGAGCAGGAAAAGTCACAGGAAATCCCACACCAGCAGGAACAGCCACAGGATATCCCGCGGCAACAGGAAAAGTCGCAGCAGGAAAAGCCATAGAAAATCCATAGTAGCAGAATAAGCCACAGGAAATCCCACAGCAGCTGGAACAGCTACAAGAAATCCCACAGCAACTGGAACAGAGACAGTAAATCCCACAGAAGCAGTACTAGCAGCAGAAAGTCCCAGAGCAGCAGGAACAGCCACAGGAAAACCCAGAGCAGCAGGAACAGCAACAGGAAATCCCACAGCAGCAGGAACAGCAACAGGAAATCCCACTGCAGCAGGAACAGAGGCAGGAAATGTCACAGACGCAGGAGCAAAATCAGGAAAACAAGCAGGAACAGCTACAGTAAAACAGCAGCAGCAGCAGGAACAGCCAAAGGGAAACGGCAGCAGGAACAGACACAGGAACTCCCACAGCAGCAGGAAAAACACAGGAAATCCCACAGCAGCAGGAATAGGCACAGGAAAACCCAGAGCAGCAAGAACTGCAACAGGAAATCACACAGCAGCAGGAACAGTCACAGGAAATCCCACAGCAGCAGGAACAGCTACAAGAAATCCCGCAGCAACTGGAACAGAGACAGTAAATCCCACAGAAGCAGTACTAGCCGCAGAAAGTCCCAGAGCAGCAGGAACAGTCACAGGAAATGCCACAGCAGCAGGAACAGTGACAGGAAAATGGAGAGCAGCAGGAACAGCAACAGGAAATCCCACTGCAGCAGGAACAGCCACTGGAAATCCCACTGCAGCAGGAACAGACACAGGAAATGCCACAGCAGCAGGAACAACCACAGGAAATCACACAGCAGCAGGAACAGTGACAGGAAAACGGAGAGCAGCAGGAACAGCCACTGGAAATCCCACAGCAGCAGGAACAGCCACAGGAAATCCCACTGCAGCATGAACAGCCACAGGAAATCCCACAGCAGCAGGAACAGACACAGGAAATCCCACAGTAGCAGGAGCAAAAACAGGAAAACATCAGCAGGAACAGCTACAGGAAAACATCAGCAGCAGGAACCGGCACAGGAAATCCCACAGAACAGGAACAGCCACAGAAAATCCAACAGCGGCAGGAACAACCAAAGGGAAATGGCAGCAGGAACAGACACAGGAAATCCCACAGCAGCAGGAAAAACACAGGAAATCCCACAGCAGCAGGAACACACACAGGAAAACCCAGAGCAGCAAGAACTGCAACAGGAAATCACACAGCAGCAGAAACAGCCAGAGGAAAACAGCAGCAGCAGGAATTCCCAATGGAAATCTCACAGCAGCAGGAACAGCAACAGGAAATCACACAGCAGCAGGAACAGCCAGAGGAAAACAGCAGCAGCAGGAATTCCCAATGGAAATCTCACAGCAGTAGAAACAGACACAGGAAATCCCACAGCTGCAGGAACAGCCACAGGAAACCCCACAGCAGCAGGAACAGCAACAGGAACACAGCGGCTGGATCAGCCACAGGGGATCCCACCGCAGAGGGAACAGCCAAAGGAAATCCCACATCAGCAGGAATAGCCACAGGGAATCCCACAGCAGCACAGAGAGCAACAGGAAATTCCACGTCAGCAGAAACAGCCAATGGAAATCCCACAGCATCAGCAAGAGACACAAGAAATCCCACAGCAGCAGGAACAGCCACAGGAAATCCCACAGTAGCTGGAACAGCAAAAGGAAATCACACAGCAGCAGGACTGGACACAGGAAATGCCACAGCAGCAGGAAAATCCACAGGGATTCCCACATCAGCTGTTGAAAACATCAACGGGAACAGCCACAGGAACACAGCAGCAGCAGCAGGAACAGCAACAGGAAATCCCACATAGGCAGGAACAATCAGTAGAAATCTGACAGAAACAGGAACAGCGAATGGAAATCCCACAGCAGCAGGAACAGCCACAGGAAATCTCACATCACGAGGAACAGCCATGGGAAAACAGCAGCAGGTGAAACAACAGGGGATCCCAAAGCAGCAGGAACAGCCACTGGTAATCACACAACAACAGGAGCAGCCACCAGAAAACAGCAGCAGGAACAGCCACGGGAAAACAGCAGCAGGAACAGCCAATGGAAATCTCACAGCAGCAGGAACAGCTGCTGGAAACCCCACAGCAGCATGAATAGTCACAGGAAAACAGTAGCGAGAACATCCAGTGGAAATTATACAACAGCAGGAATGGGCACAGGAAAGCCAATAGCAGCAGGAATAAACAGAGGAAATCCCAGAGCAGCCGAAACAGCCACAGGAAATCCCACAGCAGCAGGAACTGGCAGAGGAAACCTCACAGCAGTAGGAGGAGCCACAGGAACTGTCACAGCAGCAGGAACATCCACAGGAGACACCCCAGCAGCAGGAAAAGCCACAGGAAATCCCACCACAGCAGGAACAGCCACGGGAAAAGAGCAGCAGAAACAGCCACTAGAAATCCCACAGCCTTGGGAACAGGAACAGGAAATCCCACAGCAGCAGGAACAGAGACAGGAAATCCCACAGCAGCAGGAAAAGACACAGGAAATCCAACACCAGCAGGAACAGCCACAGGAAATCCCACGGCAACAGGAAAAGTCGCAGCAGCAGGAAACGCCACAGAAAATCCATAGTAGCAGAAACAGCCACAGGAAATCCCACAACAGCTGGAACAGCTACAAGAAATCCTACAGCAACTGGAACTGAGACAGTAAATCCCACAGAAGCAGTACTAGCAGGAGAAAGTCCCAGAGCAGCAGGAACAGTCACAGGAAATCCCACAGCAGCAGGAACAATCACAAGAAAACCCAGAGCAGCAGGATCAGCAACAGGAAATCCCACTGCAGCAGGAACAGAGTCAGGAAATGCCACAGCCGCAGGAAAAACACAGGAAATCCCACAGCAGCAGGAACACACACAGGAAAACCCAGAGCAGCAAGAACTGCAACAGGAAATCACACAGCAGCAGAAACAGCCAGAGGAAAACAGCAGCAGCAGGAATTCCCAATGGAAATCTCACAGCAGCAGGAACAGCAACAGGAAATCACACAGCAGCAGGAACAGCCAGAGGAAAACAGCAGCAGCAGGAATTCCCAATGGAAATCTCACAGCAGTAGAAACAGACACAGGAAATCCCACAGCTGCAGGAACAGCCACAGGAAACCCCACAGCAGCAGGAACAGCAACAGGAACACAGCGGCTGGATCAGCCACAGGGGATCCCACCGCAGAGGGAACAGCCAAAGGAAATCCCACATCAGCAGGAATAGCCACAGGGAATCCCACAGCAGCACAGAGAGCAACAGGAAATTCCACGTCAGCAGAAACAGCCAATGGAAATCCCACAGCATCAGCAAGAGACACAAGAAATCCCACAGCAGCAGGAACAGCCACAGGAAATCCCACAGTAGCTGGAACAGCAAAAGGAAATCACACAGCAGCAGGACTGGACACAGGAAATGCCACAGCAGCAGGAAAATCCACAGGGATTCCCACATCAGCTGTTGAAAACATAGGAAAACATCAACGGGAACAGCCACAGGAACACAGCAGCAGCAGCAGGAACAGCAACAGGAAATCCCACATAGGCAGGAACAATCAGTAGAAATCTGACAGAAACAGGAACAGCGAATGGAAATCCCACAGCAGCAGGAAAAGACACAGGAAATCCAACACCAGCAGGAACAACCACAGGAAATCCCATGGCAACAGGAAAAGTCACAGCAGCAGGAAAAGCCACAGAAAATCCATAGTAGCAGAAACAGCCACAGGAAATCCCACAACAGCTGGAACAGCTACAAGAAATCCCACTGCAGCAGGAACAGAGTCAGGAAATGCCACAGCAGCAGGAGCAAAAACAGGAAAACATCAGCAGGAACAGCTACAGTAAAACAGCAGCAGCAGGAACAGCCACAGGAAATCCCACAGCGGCAGGAAAAGACACAGGTATTCCCAAATGAGCAGGAAATGCCACAGGAAATCCCACAGCAGCAGGAAAAGACACAGGAAATCCAACACCAGCAGGAACAGACACAGGAAATCCCACGGCAACAGGAAAAGTCACAGCAGCAGGAAAAGCCACAGAAAATCCATAGTAGCAGAAACAGCCACAGGAAATCCCACAGCATCTGGAACAGCTACAAGAAATCCCACAGCAACTGGAACAGAGACAGTAAATCCCACAGAAGCAGTACTAGCAGCAGAAAGTCCCAGAGCAGCAGGAACAGCCACAGGAAAACCCAGGGCAGCAGGAACAGCAACAGGAAATCCCACTGCAGCAGGAACAGAGACAGGAAATGCCACAGCACCTGGAGCAAAAACAGGAAAACATCAGCAGGAACAGCTACAGTAAAACAGCAGCAGCAGGAACAGCCAATGGAAATGTCACAGCAGTAGAAACGGATACATGATATCCCACAGCAACTGGAACAGACACAGGAAAACCCACAGCACAGTTAAAGCCTCAGAAAATCCAATAGCAGTAAAAACAGCACTGGAAATCCCAAAGGAGCAAGAACAGCCACAGAAATTCCAAGAGCAGCAGGAATAACCAAAGGGGAACAGCAGCAGAAACAGACACAGGAAATCCCACATCTGCAGGAACAGAGACAGTAAATCCCACAGAAGCAGTATTAGCAACAGAAAGTCCCACAGCAGCAGGAACAGACACAGGAAATCCCACAGCAGCAGGAAGAGCGACAGGAAACGCCACAGCAGCAGGAAGAGCGACAGGAACTGCCATAGCAGCAGGAACAGCAACAGGAAATCACACAGCAGCAGGAGCAAACATAGGAAAACATCAGCAGGAACAGCCACATGAAAACAGCAGCAACAGGAACAGCAAATGGAAATCTCACAGCAGAACAAACAGACACAGGAAATCCCACAGCAGCAGGAACAGCCACAGGAAATCAGCGGCAGGCACAGCTACAGGAAAACTCACAGCAGCAGGAATAGCCTCAGGAAAATAGCAGTAGGAACAGTTAGTGGCAAACAGCAGCAGGAACAGCCAATAGAAAACCCACTGCAGCAGGAATGGCCACAGGAAAGCTGCAGCAGAAACATCCACTGTAAATGCTACAGCACCAGGAATAGCCACAGGAATACAGCAGCAGGAATACCCACTGGAAAACACCAGCAGGAACAGGTGCAGGGAAACAGCAGCGGGAACAGCGAATGGAAATCCCACAGCAGCAGGAACAGCCAATGGTAATCCCAAGAGCCGCAGGAACAGCCACAGTAAATGCCACAGCAGCATGAACAGCAACAGGAAATTCGACAGCAGCAGGAATAGCCACAGGCCATCCCACAGCAGCAGGAATTACATCAGGAAATCCAATAGCAGCAGGAACAGACACAGGCCAACCCACAGAGGCAGGAACTGCCACAGTAAATCCCACAGCAGCAGGAACGGACACAGGAAATCCCACAGCAGCTGGGACAGGTGCAGGAAATCCCACAGCAGCAGGAATGGCCACAGGAATACAGCAGCAGGAATAGCCACAGGGAAACAGCAGCAGGGACGGACACAGGAATACAGCAGTAAGAACAGCGAATGGAAACCCCACAGCAGCGGGAACAGCCACATGGAAATCCGAGAGCAGCAGGAAGAGTCAATGGAAATTCCACAGAGTCAGCCACAGGCACAGGAAATCCCACAGCAGCAGGAAGAGGCAATGGGAATTCCAAAGCAGCAAGAACAGCCACATGAATACAGCAGCAGCAGGAACAACCTTAGGAAAGCAGCAGCAGGAACAGCCAATGGAAATCCCACAGCAGCAGGAATGGCCACAGGAAAGATTCAGCAGAAACATCCACAGTAAATCCTACAGCACCAGGAATAGCCACAGGAATACAGCAGCAGGAATAGCCACAGGAAAACACCAGCAGGTACAGGTGCAGGAAAACAGCAGCAGAAACAGCCAATGGAAATCCCACAGCAGCAGGAACAGCTACAAGGAAATCCCAGAGCAGCAGGTAGAGCCAGTGGAAATTCCAGAGAGGCAGGAACAGGCACAGGAAATCCCACAGCAGTAGGAAGAGGCAATGGAAATTGCACAGCAGCAGGAACAGACACAGGAAATCACACAGCAGCAGGAACAGACACAGGAAATCACACAGCAGCAGGAATAGCCACAGGAAAACAGCAGCAGAAACAGCCTTTGGAAATCCCACAACAGCAGGTACAGCTATAGGAAGGCAGCAGCTGAAACCACCACTGGAAATCCCACGGCAGCAGGAACAGACACAGGAAAACAGCAGCAGGAACATCCACGTGAAATGCCACAGCAGCAGGACCAGTCAAAGGATAACAGCAGCAGAAACAGCCCAGGAAATCCCACAGAAGGAGGAGCAGCCACCAGAACACAGCAGCAGGAACGGACATAGGAAATCCCACAGCAGCGGGAACAGCCACAGGAAAACAGCAGCAGGGACAGCCAAAGGAAATCCCACAGCAGCAGAAACAGCCACAGGAAATCCCTCAGCAGCAGGAGCGGACACAGGAAATGCCACAGCAGCAGGAAAATCCACAGGAAATCCCACAGCAGCAGTTGAAAACACAGGAAAACATGAACAGGAACAGCTACAGGAACATAGCAGCAGCAGGAACACCAACAGGAAATCCCACAGAGGCAGGAACAGTCTATGGAAATCACACAGCAGCAGGAACAGCCAGTGGAAATCCCAGAGCAGCAGGAACAGATACAGCAGCAGGAACCACCAATTGAAATCTCACAGCAGCTGGAAAAAAAATGAGGATTCCCGCAGCAGCAGGAACAGCCACAGGAAATCTCACATCAGCAGGACCAACCATGGGAAAACAGCAGCAGGAGCAACAACAGGAAATCACACAGCAGCAGAAACAGCCACAGGAAATCACACGGCAGCAGGAACAAACACAAGAAAACAGCAGCAGGAACATCCACATGAAATGCCACAGCAGCAGGAACAGTCAAAGGAAAACAGCAGCAGAAACAGCCACAGGAAATCCCACAGAAAGAGGAGCAGCCACCAGAACACAGCAGCAGGAACGGACATAGGAAATCCCACAGCAGTGGGAACAGCCACTGGAAAACAGCAGCAGGGACAGCCAAAGGAAATCCCATAGCAGCAGGAACGGACACAGTAATGTAGCAGCCGAAACAGCCGCAGGAAATCCCACTGCAGCCGGAACAGCCAATGGAAATCCCACAGCAGCAGTTGAAAACACAGGACAATATCAACAGGAACAGCCACAGGAAAACAGCAACAGCAGCAGGAAAAGCAAAAGGAAATCCCACAGTAGCAGGAACAGCCAATAGAAATCTCACAGCAGCTGGAAAAAAATTAGGATTCCCGCAGCAGCAGGAACAGCCACAGGAAATCACACATCAGCAGCAACAGACACAGGAAATCCCACAGCAGCAGAAACAAACACAGGAAATCCCACCGAAGCAGGAACAGCCGAGGGAAATCCCACAGTGGCAGCAATAGACACAGGAAATCCAACAACAGCAGAAACAGCCACAGCAAAACAGAAGCAGAAATAGCCACTGTAAATGGCACAGCAGTAGGAACAGCCACATGAATACAGCAGCAGGAATGGCCAGAGGAAAATAACAGCAGGAACAGCCACGGGAAAACAGATGCAGGAACAGCCAATGGAAATCTCACAGCTGCAGGAACAGCCACTGGAAACCCTACAGCAGCGTGAATAGTCACAGGAAAACAGTAGTGGGAACAGCCACAGGAAATCCCACAGCAGCAGGAACTGGCAGAGGAAAGCTCACAGCAGTAGGAGGGGCCACAGGAACTGTCACAGCAGCAGGAATGTCCACAGGAGACACCCCAGCAGCAGGAAAAGCCACAGGAAATCCCACCACAGCAGGAACAGCCACAGGAAAACAGCAGCAGAAGGAACAGCAAATGGAAATCTCACAGCAGAACAAACAGACACAGGAAATCCCACAACAGCAGGAACAGCCACAGGTAATCAGCAGAAGGCACAGCCACAGGAATACTCACAGCATCAGGAATAGCCTTAGGAAAATAGCAGCAGGAACAGCCAGTGGCAAACAGCAGCAGGAAAAGCCAATAGAAAACCCACTGCAGCAGGAATGGCCACAGGAAAGCTGTAGCAGAAACATCCACTGTAAATCCTACAGCACCAGGAATAGCCACAGGAATACAGCAGCAGGAATAGCCACTGGAAAACACAAGCAGGAACAGGTGCAGGAAAACAGCAGTGGGAACAGCCAATGGAAATCCCACAGCAGCAGGAACAGCCAATGGTAATCCCAAGAGCCGCAGGAACAGCCACAGGAAATGCCACAGCAGCATGAATAGCCACAGGAAATCCTACAGCAGCAGGAACAGCCACAGGCTATCCCACAGCAGCAGAAACTACCACAGGAAATCCAATAGCAGCAGGAACAGACACAGGCCAACCCACAGAGGCAGGAACTGCCATAGTAAATCCCACAGCAGCAGGAACGGACACAGGAAATCCCACAGCAGCTGGGACAGGTGCAGGAAATCCCTCAGCAGCAGGAACGGCCACAGGAATACAGCAGCAGGAATAGCCGCAGGGAAACAGCAGCAGGGATGGGCACAGGAATACAGCAGTAGGAACAGCCAATGGAAACCCCACAGCAGCGAGAACAGCCACATGGAAATCCCAGAGCAGCAGGAAGAGTCAATGGAAATTCCACAGAGGCAGTAACAGGCACAGGAAATCCTGCAGCAGCAGGAGGAGGCAATGGAAATTCCAAAGCAGCAGGGACAGCCACATGAATATAGCAGCAGGATCAGACACAGGAAATACCACAGCAGCAGGAACAACCACAGGAAAGCTGCAGCAGGAACAGCTAATGGAAATCCTACAGCACCAGGAACAGCCACAGGAATACAGCAGCAGGAATAGCCACAGGAAAACACCAGCAGGAACAGGTGCAGGAAAACAACAGTAGGAACAGCCAATGGAAATCCCACAGCAGCAGGAACAGCCAATGGAAATCCCAAGAGCAGCAGAAACAGCCACATGGAAATCCCAGAGCAGCAGGTAGAGCCAGTGGAAATTTCAGAGAGGCCGGAACAGGCACAGGAAATCCCACAGCAGTAGGAGGAGGCAATGGAAATTGCACAGCAGCAGGAACAGCCAATGGAAATCCCAAGAGCAGCAGGAACAGCCACATGGAAATCCCAGAGCAACAGGTAGAGCCAGTGGAAATTCCAGAGAGGCAGGAACAGGCACAGGAAATTCCACAGCAGTAGGAAGAGGCAATGGAAATTGCACAACAGCAGGAACAGCCACAGGAAAACAGCAGCAGGAACAGCCACAGGAAATCACACAGCAGCAGGAACACGCACAGGAAAACAGCAGCAGGAGAGCCAAAGGAAATCCCACAGCAGCAGGAACTGGCACACGTAATCCCACAGCAGCATGAAAAGCCAATGGAAATTCCACAACAGCAGGAACAGGCACATGAAATCCTACAGCAGAATGAACAGCCACAGGGAACCCTACAGCAGCAGGAACAGCCACAGGAATACAGCAACAGCAGGAACAGCTGCAGGAAAACAGCAGCAGAAACAGCCACAGGAGATGCCACAGCAGCAGTAATAGCCAGCAGAAAACAGCAGCAGGAACAAACACAGGAAAACAGCAGCAGAAACAGCCTTTGGAAATCCCACAACAGCAGGTACAGCTATAGGAAGGCAGCAGCAGAAACCACCACTGGAAATCCCACGGCAGCAGGAACAGACACAGGAAAACAGCAGCAGGAACATCCACGTGAAATGTCACAGCAGCAGGAACAGTCAAAGGAAAACAGCAGCAGAAACAGCCACAGGAAATCCCAAAGAAGCAGGAGCAGCCACCAGAACACAGCAGCAGGAACGGACATAGGAAATCTCACAGCAGCGGGAACAGCCACTGGAAAACAGCAGCAGGGACAGCCAAAGGAAATCCCATAGCAGCAGGAATGGACACAGTAATGTAGCAGCAGAAACAACCACAGGAAATCCCACAGCAGCAGGACCGGAAACAGGAAATGCCACAGCAGCAGGAAAATGCACAGTAAATCCCACAGCAGCAGTTGAAAACACAGGAAAACATCAACGGGAACAGCTACAGGAACACAACAGCAGCAGCAGGAACAGCAACATGAAATCCCACAGAGGCAGGAACAGTCTATGGAAATCTCACAGAAGCAGGAACAGATACAGGAAATCCCGCAGCAGCAGGAACAGCAACAGGAAATCTCACATCAGCAGGAACAGCCAATAGAAATCCCACAGCAGCAGTTGAAAACACAGGAAAACATCAACGGGAACAGCCACAGGAATGCAGCAGCAGCAGCAGGAACAGCAACAGGAAATACCACAGCAGCAGGGACAGCCAATTGAAATCTCACAGTAGCTGGAAAAAAATTGGATTCCCGCAGCAGCAGGAACAGACACAGGAAATCTCACATCAGCAGGAACGACAATGGGAAAACAGCAGCAGGAGCAACAACAGGGGATCCCACAGCAACAGGAACAGCCAATGGAAATCCCACAGTAGCAGCAACAGACACAGGAAATCCCACAGCAGCAGAAACAGCAACAGGAAATACCACCGAAGCAGGAAGAGCCAATGGAAATCCTACAGTGGCAGCAATAGACACAGGAAATCCCACAGCAGCAGGAACAGCCACAGGAAAACAGCAGCAGGAAGAGCCGATGTAAATCCCATAGCAGCAGGAATGGCCACAGGAAAACAGCAGCAGAAATAGCCACTGTAAATGGCACGGCAGTAGGAACAGCCACATGAACACAGCAGCAGGAATGGCTACAGGAAAATAGCAGCAGGAACAGCCACGGGAAAACAGCAGCAGGAACAGCCAATGGAAATCTCACAGCAGCAGGAACAGCCACTGGAAACCCCACAGCAGCATGAATAGTCACAGGAAAACAGTAGCGGGAACAGCCAGAGGAAATTATACAGCAGCAGGAATGGGCACAGGAAAGCCAATAGCAGCAGGAACAAACAGAGGAAATCCCACAGCAGCAGAAACAGCCACAGGAAATCCCACAGCAGCAGGAACTGGCAGAGGAAAGCTCACAGCAGTAGGAGGGGCCACAGGAACTGTCACAGCAGCAGCAACGTCCACAGGAGACACCCCAGCAGCAGGAAAAGCCACAAGAAATCCCACCACAGCAGGAACAGCAACAGGAAAAGAGCAGCAGAAACAGCCACTAGAAATCCCAAAGCCTTGGGAACAGGAACAGGAAATCCCACAGCAGCAGGAACAGACACAGGAAGTGCCAAAGCAGCAGGAACATCCACAGGAAATCCCACAGCAGCAGGAGCAAACATAGGAAAACATCAGCAGGAACAGCCACATGAAAACAGCAGCAACAGGAACAGCAAATGGAAATCTCACAGCAGAACAAACAGACACAGGAAATCACACAGCAGCAGGAACAGCCACAGGAAATCAGCAGCAGGCACAGCTACAGGAAAACTCACAGCAGCAGGAATAGCCTCAGGAAAATAGCAGCAGGAACAGTTAGTGGCAAACAGCAGCAGGAACAGCCAATAGAAAACCCACTGCAGCAGGAATGGCCACAGGAAAGCTGCAGCAGAAACATCCACTGTAAATGCTACAGCACCAGGAATAGCCACAGGAATACAGCAGCAGGAATACCCACTGGAAAACACCAGCAGGAACAGGTGCAGGGAAACAGCAGCGGGAACAGCGAATGGAAATCCCACAGCAGCAGGAACAGCCAATGGTAATCCCAAGAGCCGCAGGAACAGCCACAGTAAATGCCACAGCAGCATGAACAGCAACAGGAAATTCGACAGCAGCAGGAATAGCCACAGGCCATCCCACAGCAGCAGGAATTACATCAGGAAATCCAATAGCAGCAGGAACAGACACAGGCCAACCCACAGAGGCAGGAACTGCCACAGTAAATCCCACAGCAGCAGGAACGGACACAGGAAATCCCACAGCAGCTGGGACAGGTGCAGGAAATCCCACAGCAGCAGGAATGGCCACAGGAATACAGCAGCAGGAATAGCCACAGGGAAACAGCAGCAGGGACGGACACAGGAATACAGCAGTAAGAACAGCGAATGGAAACCCCACAGCAGCGGGAACAGCCACATGGAAATCCGAGAGCAGCAGGAAGAGTCAATGGAAATTCCACAGAGTCAGCCACAGGCACAGGAAATCCCACAGCAGCAGGAAGAGGCAATGGGAATTCCAAAGCAGCAAGAACAGCCACATGAATACAGCAGCAGCAGGAACAACCTTAGGAAAGCAGCAGCAGGAACAGCCAATGGAAATCCCACAGCAGCAGGAATGGCCACAGGAAAGATTCAGCAGAAACATCCACAGTAAATCCTACAGCACCAGGAATAGCCACAGGAATACAGCAGCAGGAATAGCCACAGGAAAACACCAGCAGGTACAGGTGCAGGAAAACAGCAGCAGAAACAGCCAATGGAAATCCCACAGCAGCAGGAACAGCTACAAGGAAATCCCAGAGCAGCAGGTAGAGCCAGTGGAAATTCCAGAGAGGCAGGAACAGGCACAGGAAATCCCACAGCAGTAGGAAGAGGCAATGGAAATTGCACAGCAGCAGGAACAGACACAGGAAATCACACAGCAGCAGGAACAGACACAGGAAATCACACAGCAGCAGGAATAGCCACAGGAAAACAGCAGCAGAAACAGCCTTTGGAAATCCCACAACAGCAGGTACAGCTATAGGAAGGCAGCAGCTGAAACCACCACTGGAAATCCCACGGCAGCAGGAACAGACACAGGAAAACAGCAGCAGGAACATCCACGTGAAATGCCACAGCAGCAGGACCAGTCAAAGGATAACAGCAGCAGAAACAGCCCAGGAAATCCCACAGAAGGAGGAGCAGCCACCAGAACACAGCAGCAGGAACGGACATAGGAAATCCCACAGCAGCGGGAACAGCCACAGGAAAACAGCAGCAGGGACAGCCAAAGGAAATCCCACAGCAGCAGAAACAGCCACAGGAAATCCCTCAGCAGCAGGAGCGGACACAGGAAATGCCACAGCAGCAGGAAAATCCACAGGAAATCCCACAGCAGCAGTTGAAAACACAGGAAAACATGAACAGGAACAGCTACAGGAACATAGCAGCAGCAGGAACACCAACAGGAAATCCCACAGAGGCAGGAACAGTCTATGGAAATCACACAGCAGCAGGAACAGCCAGTGGAAATCCCAGAGCAGCAGGAACAGATACAGCAGCAGGAACCACCAATTGAAATCTCACAGCAGCTGGAAAAAAAATGAGGATTCCCGCAGCAGCAGGAACAGCCACAGGAAATCTCACATCAGCAGGACCAACCATGGGAAAACAGCAGCAGGAGCAACAACAGGAAATCACACAGCAGCAGAAACAGCCACAGGAAATCACACGGCAGCAGGAACAAACACAAGAAAACAGCAGCAGGAACATCCACATGAAATGCCACAGCAGCAGGAACAGTCAAAGGAAAACAGCAGCAGAAACAGCCACAGGAAATCCCACAGAAAGAGGAGCAGCCACCAGAACACAGCAGCAGGAACGGACATAGGAAATCCCACAGCAGTGGGAACAGCCACTGGAAAACAGCAGCAGGGACAGCCAAAGGAAATCCCATAGCAGCAGGAACGGACACAGTAATGTAGCAGCCGAAACAGCCGCAGGAAATCCCACTGCAGCCGGAACAGCCAATGGAAATCCCACAGCAGCAGTTGAAAACACAGGACAATATCAACAGGAACAGCCACAGGAAAACAGCAACAGCAGCAGGAAAAGCAAAAGGAAATCCCACAGTAGCAGGAACAGCCAATAGAAATCTCACAGCAGCTGGAAAAAAATTAGGATTCCCGCAGCAGCAGGAACAGCCACAGGAAATCACACATCAGCAGCAACAGACACAGGAAATCCCACAGCAGCAGAAACAAACACAGGAAATCCCACCGAAGCAGGAACAGCCGAGGGAAATCCCACAGTGGCAGCAATAGACACAGGAAATCCAACAACAGCAGAAACAGCCACAGCAAAACAGAAGCAGAAATAGCCACTGTAAATGGCACAGCAGTAGGAACAGCCACATGAATACAGCAGCAGGAATGGCCAGAGGAAAATAACAGCAGGAACAGCCACGGGAAAACAGATGCAGGAACAGCCAATGGAAATCTCACAGCTGCAGGAACAGCCACTGGAAACCCTACAGCAGCGTGAATAGTCACAGGAAAACAGTAGTGGGAACAGCCAGAGGAAATTATACAGCAGCAGGAATGGGCACAGGAAAGCCAATAGCTGCAGGAACAAACAGAGGAAATCCCACAGCAGCGGAAACAGCCACAGGAAATCCCACAGCAGCAGGAACTGGCAGAGGAAAGCTCACAGCAGTAGGAGGGGCCACAGGAACTGTCACAGCAGCAGGAACGTCCACAGGAGACACCCCAGCAGCAGGAAAAGCCACAGGAAATCCCACCACAGCAGGAACAGCCACAAGAAAACAGCAGCAGCAGGAACAGCAAATGGAAATCTCACAGCAGAACAAACAGACACAGGAAATCCCACAACAGCAGGAAGAGCCACAGGTAATCAGCAGAAGGCACAGCCACAGGAATACTCACAGCATCAGGAATAGCCTTAGGAAAATAGCAGCAGGAACAGCCAGTGGCAAACAGCAGCAGGACAAGCCAATAGAAAACCCACTGCAGCAGGAATGGCCACAGGAAAGCTGTAGCAGAAACATCCACTGTAAATCCTACAGCACCAGGAATAGCCACAGGAATACAGCAGCAGGAATAGCCACTGGAAAACACAAGCAGGAACAGGTGCAGGAAAACAGCAGTGGGAACAGCCAATGGAAATCCCACAGCAGCATGAATAGCCACAGGAAATCCTACAGCAGCAGGAACAGCCACAGGCTATCCCACAGCAGCAGAAACTACCACAGGAAATCCAATAGCAGCAGGAACAGACACAGGCCAACCCACAGAGGCAGGAACTGCCATAGTAAATCCCACAGCAGCAGGAACGGACACAGGAAATCCCACAGCAGCTGGGACAGGTGCAGGAAATCCCACAGCAGCAGGAACGGCCACAGGAATACAGCAGCAGGAATAGCCGCAGGGAAACAGCAGCAGGGATGGGCACAGGAATACAGCAGTAGGAACAGCCAATGGAAACCCCACAGCAGCGAGAACAGCCACATGGAAATCCCAGAGCAGCAGGAAGAGTCAATGGAAATTCCACAGAGGCAGTAACAGGCACAGGAAATCCTGCAGCAGCAGGAGGAGGCAATGGAAATTCCAAAGCAGCAGGGACAGCCACATGAATATAGCAGCAGGATCAGACACAGGAAATACCACAGCAGCAGGAACAACCACAGGAAAGCTGCAGCAGGAACAGCTAATGGAAATCCTACAGCACCAGGAACAGCCACAGGAATACAGCAGCAGGAATAGCCACAGGAAAACACCAGCAGGAACAGGTGCAGGAAAACAACAGTAGGAACAGCCAATGGAAATCCCACAGCAGCAGGAACAGCCAATGGAAATCCCAAGAGCAGCAGAAACAGCCACATGGAAATCCCAGAGCAGCAGGTAGAGCCAGTGGAAATTTCAGAGAGGCCGGAACAGGCACAGGAAATCCCACAGCAGTAGGAGGAGGCAATGGAAATTGCACAGCAGCAGGAACAGCCAATGGAAATCCCAAGAGCAGCAGGAACAGCCACATGGAAATCCCAGAGCAACAGGTAGAGCCAGTGGAAATTCCAGAGAGGCAGGAACAGGCACAGGAAATTCCACAGCAGTAGGAAGAGGCAATGGAAATTGCACAACAGCAGGAACAGCCACAGGAAAACAGCAACAGGAACAGCCACAGGAAATCACACAGCAGCAGGAACACGCACAGGAAAACAGCAGCAGGAGAGCCAAAGGAAATCCCACAGCAGCAGGAACTGGCACACGTAATCCCACAGCAGCATGAAAAGCCAATGGAAATTCCTCAACAGCAGGAACAGGCACATGAAATCCTACAGCAGAATGAACAGCCACAGGGAACCCTACAGCAGCAGGAACAGCCACAGGAATACAGCAACAGCAGGAACAGCTGCAGGAAAACAGCAGCAGGTACAGGTGCAGGAAAACAGCAGCAGAAACAGCCAATGGAAATCCCACAGCAGCAGGAACAGCTACAAGGAAATCCCAGAGCAGCAGGTAGAGCCAGTGGAAATTCCAGAGAGGCAGGAACAGGCACAGGAAATCCCACAGCAGTAGGAAGAGGCAATGGAAATTGCACAGCAGCAGGAACAGACACAGGAAATCACACAGCAGCAGGAACAGACACAGGAAATCACACAGCAGCAGGAATAGCCACAGGAAAACAGCAGCAGAAACAGCCTTTGGAAATCCCACAACAGCAGGTACAGCTATAGGAAGGCAGCAGCTGAAACCACCACTGGAAATCCCACAGCAGCAGGAACAGACACAGGAAAATAGCAGCAGGAACATCCACGTGAAATGCCACAGCAGCAGGACCAGTCAAAGGATAACAGCAGCAGAAACAGCCACAGGAAATCCCACAGAAGGAGGAGCAGCCACCAGAACACAGCAGCAGGAACGGACATAGGAAATCTCACAGCAGCGGGAACAGCCACAGGAAAACAGCAGCAGGGACAGCCAAAGGAAATCCCACAGCAGCAGAAACAGCCACAGGAAATCCCTCAGCAGCAGGAGCGGACACAGGAAATGCCACAGCAGCAGGAAAATCCACAGGAAATCCCACAGCAGCAGTGGAAAACACAGGAAAACATGAACAGGAACAGCTACAGGAACATAGCAGCAGCAGGAACACCAACAGGAAATCCCACAGAGGCAGGAACAGTCTATGGAAATCACACAGAAGCAGGAACAGCCAGTGGAAATCCCAGAGCAGCAGGAACAGATACAGCAGCAGGAACCACCAATTGAAATCTCACAGCAGCTGGAAAAAAAATGAGGATTCCCGCAGCAGCAGGAACAGCCACAGGAAATCTCACATCAGCAGGACCAACCATGGGAAAACAGCAGCAGGAGCAACAACAGGAAATCACACAGCAGCAGAAACAGCCACACGAAATCACACGGCAGCAGGAACAAACACAAGAAAACAGCAACAGCAGGAACAGCTGCAGGAAAACAGCAGCAGAAACAGCCACAGGAGATGCCACAGCAGCAGTAATAGCCAGCAGAAAACAGCAGCAGGAACAAACACAGGAAAACAGCAGCAGAAACAGCCTTTGGAAATCCCACAACAGCAGGTACAGCTATAGGAAGGCAGCAGCAGAAACCACCACTGGAAATCCCACGGCAGCAGGAACAGACACAGGAAAACAGCAGCAGGAACATCCACGTGAAATGCCACAGCAGCAGGACCAGTCAAAGGAAAACAGCAGCAGAAACAGCCACAGGAAATCCCAAAGAAGCAGGAGCAGCCACCAGAACACAGCAGCAGGAACGGACATAGGAAATCTCACAGCAGCGGGAACAGCCACTGGAAAACAGCAGCAGGGACAGCCAAAGGAAATCCCATAGCAGCAGAAACAGCCACAGGAAATCCCACAGCAGCAGGACCGGAAACAGGAAATGTCACAGCAGCAGGAAAATGCACAGTAAATCCCACAGCAGCAGTTGAAAACACAGGAAAACATCAACGGGAACAGCTACAGGAACACAACAGCAGCAGCAGGAACAGCAACATGAAATCCCACAGAGGCAGGAACAGTCTATGGAAATCTCACAGAAGCAGGAACAGATACAGGAAATCTCACATCAGCAGGAACAGCCACAGGAAATCACACTGCAGCATGAACAGCCACAGGAAATCATACAGCAGCAGAAACAGTTAAAGGAAAACAGCAGCAGAAGCAGTTACAGGAAATCCCACAGCAGCAGGAACTGGCAGAGGAAAGCTCACAGCAGTAGAAGGAGCCACAGGAACTGTCACAGCAGCAGGAACGTCCACAGGAGACACCCCAGCAGCAGGAAAAGCCACAAGAAATCCCACCACAGCAGGAACAGCCACAGGAAAAGAGCAGCAGAAACAGCCACTAGAAATCCCACAGCCTTGGGAACAGGAACAGGAAATCCCACAGCAGCAGGAACAGCCACAGGAAATCCCACAGCAGCTGGAAAAGACACAGGAATTCCCAAATGAGCAGGATATGCCACAGGAAATCCCACAGCAGCAGGAAAAGACACAGGAAATCCAACACCAGCAGGAACAGCCACAGGCAATCCCGCGGCAACAGGAAAAGTCACAGCAGCAGGAAAAGCCACAGAAAATCCATAGTAGCAGAAACAGCCACAGGAAATCCAACAGCAGCTGGAACAGCTACAAGAAATCCTACAGCAACTGGAACTGAGACAGTAAATCCCATAGAAGCAGTACTAGCAGCAGAAAGTCCCAGAGCAGCCGAAACAGCCACAGGAAATCCCACAGCAGCAGGAACTGGCAGAGGAAACCACACAGCAGTAGGAGGGGCCACAGGAAATGCCACAGCAGCAGGAGCAAAAACAGGAAAACATCAGCAGGAACAGAGACAGTAAAACAGCAGCAGCAGGAACAGCCAATGGAAATGTCACAGCAGTAGAAACAGATACATGACATCCCACAGCAACTGGAACAGACACAGGAAAACCCACAGCACAGTTAAAGCCTCAGAAAATCCAATAGCAGCAAAAACAGCACTGGAAATCCCAAAGGAGCAAGAACAGCCACAGAAATTCCAAGAGCAGCAGGTATAACCAAAGGGGAACAGCAGCAGAAACAGACACAGGAAATCCCACATCTGCAGGAACAGAGACAGTAAATCCCACAGAAGCGGTATTAGCAGCAGAAAGTCCCACAGCAGCAGGAACAGACACAGGAAATCCCACAGCAGCAGGAAGAGCAACAGGAAACGCCACAGCAGCAGGAAGAGCGACAGGAACTGCCACAGCAGCAGGAACAGCAACAGGAAATCACACAGCAGCAGGAACAGGCACAGGAAGTGCCACAGCAGCAGGAACATTCACAGGAAATCCCACAGCTGCAGGATCAAACATAGGAAAACATCAGCAGGAACAGCCACATGAAAACAGCAGCAGCAGGAACAGAAAATGGAAATCTCACAGCAGAACAAACAGACACAGGAAATCCCACAGCAGCAGGAACAGCCACAGGAAATCAGCGGCAGGCACAGCCACAGGAAAACTCACAGGAGCAGGAATAGCCTTAGGAAAATAGCAGTAGGAACAGCCAATAGAAAACCCACTGCAGCAGGAATGGCCACAGGAAAGCTGCAGCAGAAACATCCACTGTAAATCCTACAGCACCAGGAATAGCCACAGCAATACAGCAGCAGGAATAGCCACTGGAAAACACAAGCAGGAACAGGTGCAGGAGAAAAGCAGCGGGAACAGCCAATGGAAATCCCACAGCAGCAGGAACAGCCAATGGTAATCCTAAGAGCCGCAGGAACAACCACAGGAAATGCCACAGCAGTATGAACAGCAACAGGAAATTCGACAGCAGCAGCAACAGCCACAGGCCATCCCACAGCAGCAGAAACTACCACAGGAAATCCAATAGCAGCAGGAACAGACTCAGGCCAACCCACAGGGGCAGGAACTGGCACAGTAAATCCCACAGCAGCAGGAACGGACACAGGAAATCCCACAGCAGCTGGGACAGGTGCAGGAAATCCCACAACAGCAGGAACGGCCACAGGAATACAGCAGCAGGAATAGCCGCAGGGAAACAGCAGCAGGGATGGGCACAGGAATACAGCAGTAGGAACAGCCAATGGAAACCCCACAGCAGCGGGAACAGCCACATGGAAATCCCAGAGCAGCAGGAAGAGTCAATGGAAATTCCACAGAGGCAGTAACAGGCACAGAAAATCCTGCAGCAGCAGGAGGAGGCAATGGAAATTCCAAAGCAGCAGGCACAGCCACATGCATACAGCAGCAGGATCAGCCACAGTAAATACCACAGCAGCAGGAACAGCCACAGGAATACAGCAGCAGGAACAGTCAATGGAAATCCCACAGCACCAGGAACAGCCACAGGAATACAGCAGCAGGAATAGCCACAGGAAAACACCAGCAGGAACAGGTGCAGGAAAACCTACATCAGGAACAGCCAATGGAAATCCCACAGCAGCAGGAACAGCCAATGGAAATCCCAAGAGCAGCAGGAACAGCCACATGGAAATCCCAGAGCAGCAGGTAGAGCCAGTGGAAATTCCAGAGAGGCAGGAACAGGCACAGGAAATCCCACAGCAGTAGGAGGAGGCAATGGAAATTGCACAGCAGCAGGAACAGCCACAGGAAAACAGCAGCAGGAACAGCCACAGGAAATCACACAGCAGCCGGAACAGGCACAGGAAAACAGCAGCAGGAGCAGCCAAAGGAAATCCCACAGCAGCAGGAACAGTCATAGGATATCTCACAGCAGCAGTAACAGCCAGAGAATATCCCACAGCAGCAGAAAAAGCCAATGGAAATTCCACAGCAGCAGGAACAGGCACATGAAATCCTACAGCAGAATGAACAGCCACAGGGAACCCTACAGCAGCAGGAACAGCCATAGGAATGCAGCAACAGCAAGAACAGCTGCAGGAAAACAGCAGCAGAAAGAGCCACAGGAGATGCCACAGCAGCAGGAATAGCCACCGGAGAACAGCAGCAGAAACAGCCTTTGGAAATCCCACAACAGCAGGTACAGCTATAGGAAGGCAGCAGCAGAAACCACCAGTTGAAATCCCAGAGCAGCAGCATCAGAAACAGGAAAACAGCAGCAGGAACATCCACGTGAAATGCCACAGCAGCAGGACCAGTCAAAGGAAAACAGCAGCAGAAACAGCCACAGGAAATCCCACAGAAGCAGGAGCAGCCACCAGAACACAGCAGCAGGAACGGACATAGGAAATCTCACAACAGCGGGAACAGCCACTGGAAAACAGCAGCAGGGACAGCCAAAGGAAATCCCATAGCAGCAGGAACGGACACAGTAATGTAGCAGCAGAAACAACCACAGGAAATCCCTCAGCAGCAGGGCCGGACACAGGAAATGCCACAACAGCAGGAAAATCCACAGGAAATCCCACAGCAGCAGTTGAAAACACAGGAAAACATCAACGGGAACAGCTACAAGAACACAGCAGCAGTAGCAGGAACAGCAACATGAAATCCCACAGAGGCAGGAACAGTCTATGGAAATCTCACAGAAGCAGGAACAGACAGTGGAAATCCCAGAGCAGCAGGAACAGATACAGGAAATCCCACGGCAGCAGGAACAGCCAATTGAAATCTCACAGCAGCTGGAAGAAAATTAGGATTCCCGCAGCAGCAGGAACAGCCACAGTAAATACCACAGCAGCAGGAACAGCCACAGGAATACAGCAGCAGGAACAGTCAATGGAAATCCCACAGCACCAGGAACAGCCACAGGAATACAGCAGCAGGAATAGCCACAGGAAAACACCAGCAGGAACAGGTGCAGGAAAACCTACATCAGGAACAGCCAATGGAAATCCCACAGCAGCAGGAACAGCCAATGGAAATCCCAAGAGCAGCAGGAACAGCCACATGGAAATCCCAGAGCAGCAGGTAGAGCCAGTGGAAATTCCAGAGAGGCAGGAACAGGCACAGGAAATCCCACAGCAGTAGGAAGAGGCAATGGAAATTGCACAGCAGCAGGAACAGCCAATGGAAATCCCAAGAGCAGCAGGAACAGCCACATGGAAATACCAGAGCAGCAGGAACAGCCACAGGAAAACAGCAGAAGGAAGAGCCAATGTAAATCCCACGGCAGCAGGAATGGCCGCAGGAAAACAGCAGCAGAAATAGCCACTGTAAATGGCACAGCAGTAGGAACAGCCACATGAATACAGCAGCAAGAATGGCCACAGGAAAATAGCAGCAGGAACAACCACAGGAAAACAGCAGCAGGAAAAGCCAATGGAAATGTCACAGCAGCAGGAACAGCCATTGGAAACCCCACAGCAGCATGAATAGTCACAGGAAAACAGTAGCGGGAACAGCTAGAGGAAATTATGCAGCGGCAGGAATGGGCACAGGAATGCCAATAGCAGCAGGAACAAGCAGAGGAAATCCCACAGCAGCAGAAACAGCCACAGGAAATCCCACAGCAGCAGGAACTGGCAGAGGAAAGCTCACAGCAGTAGGAGGGGCCACAGGAACTGTCACAGCAGCAGGAACGTACACAGGAGACACCCCAGCAGCAGGAAAAGCCACAGGAAATCCCACCACAGCAGAAACAGCCACAAGAAATCCTGTAGCCTTGGGAATAGGAACAGGAAATCCCACAGCAGCAGGAACAGCCACAGGAAAAGAGCAGCAGAAACAGCCACTAGAAATCCTGTAGCCTTGGGAATAGGAACAGGGAATCCCACAGCAGCACGAACAGCCACAGGAAATCCCACAGCAGCTGGAAAAGACACAGGAATTCCCAAATGAGCAGGATATGCCACAGGAAATCCCACAGCAGCAGGAACAGCCACAGGAAATCCCGCGGCAACAGGAAAAGTCACATCAGCAGGAAAAGCCACAGAAAATCCATAGTAGCAGAAACAGCCAGAGGAAATCCCACAACAGCTGGAACAGCTACAAGAAATCCCACAGCAACTGGAACAGAGACAGTAAATCCCACAGAAGCAGTACTAGCAGCAGAAAGTCCCAGAGCAGCAGGAACAGTCACAGGAAAACCCAGAGCAGCAGGAACAGTCAAAGGAAAACCCAGAGCAGCAGGAACAGCAACAGGAAATCCCACTGCAGCAGGAACAGAGACAGGAAATCCCACTGCAGCAGGAACAGCCACAGGAAATCCAACTGCAGCAGGAACAGCCACAGGAAATCACACTGCAGCAGGAACAGAGACAGGAAATGCCACAGCACCTGGAGCAAAAACAGGAAAACATCAGCAGGAACAGCTACAGTAAAACAGCAGCAGCAGGAACAGCCAATGGAAATGTCACAGCAGTAGAAACAGATACATGATATCCCACAGGAACTGGAACAGACACAGGAAAGCCCACAGCACAGTTAAAGCCTCAGAAAATCCAATAGCAGCAAAAACAGCACTGGAAATCCAAAAGGAGCAAGAACAGCCACAGAAATTCCAAGAGCAGCAGGAATAACCAAAGGGGAACAGCAGCAGAAACAGACACAGGAAATCCCACATCTGCAGGAACAGAGACAGTAAATCCCACAGAAGCAGTATTAGCAGCAGAAAGTCCCACAGCAGCAGGAACAGCAACAGGAAACGCCACAGCAGCAGGAAGAGCGACAGGAAGTGCCACAGCAGCAGGAACATCCACAGGAAATCCCACAGCAGCAGGAGCAAACATAGGAAAGCATCAGCAGGAACAGCCACATGAAAACAGCAGCAGCAGGAACAGCAAATGGAAATCTCACAGCAGAACAAACCGACATGGTAAATCCCACAGCAGCAGGAACAGCCACAGGAAATCAGCGGCAGGCACAGCCACAGGAAAACTCACAGCAGCAGTAATAGCCTTAGGAAAATAGCAGCAGGAACAGCCAATAGAAAACCCACTGCAGTAGGAATGGCCACAGGAAAGCTGCAGCAGAAACATCCACTGTAAATCCTACAGCACCAGGAATAGCCACAGGAATACAGCAGCAGGAATAGCCACTGGAAAACACAAGTAGGAACAGGTGCAGGAAAACAGCAGCGGGAACAGCTGTTGGAAATCGCACAGCAGCAGGAACAGCCAATGGTAATCCCAAGAGCCGCTGAAACAGCCACAGGAAAGGACACAGCAGCAGGAATAGCCACAGGAAATCCTACAGCAGCAGGAACTACCACAGGAAATCCAGTAGCAGCAGGAACAGACACAGGCCAACCCACAGAGGCAGGATTAGCCACAGTAAATCCCACAGCAGCAGGAACGGACACAGGAAATCCCACAGCAGCTGGGACAAGTGCAGGAAATCCCACAGCAACAGGAACGGCCACAGGAATACAGCAGCAGGATCAGCCACAGGAAATACCACAGCAGCAGGAACAACCTCAGGAAAGCAGCAGCAGGAACAGCCAATGGAAATCCCACTGCAGCAGGAATGGCCACAGGAAAGCTGCAGCAGAAACATCCACTGTAAATCCTATAGCACCAGGAACAGCCACATGAATACAGCAGCAGGAATAGCCACAGGAAAACACCAGCAGGAACAGGTGCAGGTAAATAACAGCATGAACAGCCAATGGAACTCCCAAGAGCAGCAGGAACAGCCACAGGAAATCCCAGAGCAGCAGGTAGAGCCAGTGGAAATTCCAGAGAGGCATGAACAGGCACAGGAAATCACACAGCAGTAGGAAGAGGCAATGGAAATTGCACAGCAGCAGAAACAGCCACAGGAAAACAGCAGCAGGAACAGCCACAGGAAATCACACAGCAGCAGGAACACGCACAGGAAAACAGCAGCAGAACCAGCCAAAGGAAATCCCACAGCAGCAGGAACTGCCACAGGAAATCCCACAGCAGCAGGAACAGGCACAGGAAACACCACAGCCGCAGGAATACCCACAGGAAACACGCAGCAGGAATAGCCGTAGGATATCTCACAGCAGCAGTAACAGCCAGAGAAAATCCCACAGCAGCAGGAAAAGCCAATGGAAATTCCACAACAGCAGGAACAGGCACATGAAATCCTACAGCAGAATGAACAGCCACAGGGAACCCTACAGCAGCAGGAACGGCCACAGAAATACAGCAACAGCAGGAACAGCTGCAGGAAAACAGCAGCAGAAACAGCCACAGGAGATGCCACAGCAGCAGTAATAGCCATCGGAAAGCAGCAGCAGGAACAGCCGCATGAAATCCAACAGCAGCAGGAACATCAACAGAAATACAACAGCAGCACGAATACAGCAGCTGGAACAGGCACAGGAAATGCCACAGCAGCATCAGCCACAGGAAATCAGCAGCAGGAACAGCCATAGGAAATTCCACAACAGTAGGAACAGGAAAGCAGCAACAGGTTCAGCCACAGAATAACAGCAGCAGAAACATCCACTGTAAATTCCAGAGCAGCCTGAACAGCCACAGGAATGAAGCAGCAGGAACTGCCACAGCAAAACAGCAGCAGGAACAGCCAATGGAAATGCCGCAGCAGCAGGAACAGCCAATGGAAATCCCAGAGCAGGAGAAACTGCTACAGGAAATCCCACGGCAGCAGGAACAGCCGATTGAAATATCACTGCAGCAGGAACAGAAACAGGAAAACAGCAGCAGTAAGGGCCAGAGGGAATCCCACAGCAGCAGGAACAGCCACAGGATATCCCACCGCAGCAGGAACAGCCACATGGATACAGCTGCAGGATCAGCCACAGGTAATCCCACAGCAGCTGGAACAGCCACAGGAAATCCCACAGCAGCAGGTACAGCCAATTGAAATTGCATAGCAGCAGGAGAAGCCATAGGAAATCCCACAGTAGCGGGAACAGCCACAGGAAACCCTGCAGCAGCAGGAACAGCCACAGGAAACACCACAGCAGCAGGTACAGCCACAGAATTACAGCAGCAGGAACAGCCACAGGAAATCCCACAGCAGCAGGAACAGCCACAGGGAAACCACAGCAGGAACAGCCGCAAGAAATCCCACAGCAGCAGGAACAGCCAACTGAAGCCTCACAGCAGCAGGAACAGGTGCAGGTAATCCCACAGCAGCAGGAACTACCACAGGAAATCCAATAGCAGCAGGAACAGACACAGGCCAACCCACAGCAGCAGGAACTGCCACGGGAATACAGCAGCAGGAATAGTCACAGGGAAACAGCAGCAGGGACAGGCACAGGCATACAGCAGTAGGAACAGCCAATGGAAACACCACAGCAGCGGGAACTGCCACATGGAAATCCTAGAGCAGCAGGAAGAGTCAATGGAAATTCCATAGAGGCAGGAACAGGCACAGGAAACCCGACAGCAGCAGGAAGAGGCAATGGAAATTCCAAAGCAGCAGGAACAGCCACATGAATACTCACAGCAGCAGGATCAGCCACAGGAAATACCACAGCAGTAGGAACAACCTTAGGAAAGCAGCAGCAGGAACAGCCAATGCAAATCCCACAGCAGCAATAATGGCCACAGGAAAGCTGCAGCAGAAACATCCACTGTAAATCCTACAGCACCAGGAACAGCCACAGGAATACAGCAGCAGGAATAGCCACAGGAAAACACCAGCAGGAACAGGTGCAGGAAAACAGCTGCAGGATCAGCCAATGGAAATCCCACAGCAGCAGGAACAGCCAATGGAAATCCCAAGAGCAGCAGGAACAGCCACATGGAAATCCCAGAGCAGCAGGTAGAGCCAGTGGTAATTCCAGAGAGGCAGGAACAGGCACAGGAAATCCCACAGCAGTAGGAAGAGGCAATGGAAATTGCACAGCAGCAGGAACAGCCACAGGAAATCACACAGCAGCAGGAACAGGCACAGGAAAACAGCAGCAGGACCCGCAAGAGGAAAGCCCACAGCAGCAGGTATAGCCAATGGAAATTCCACAGCAGCAGGAACAGGCACAGGAAATCCTACAGCAGTAGGAACAGCTACAGGGAACCCTGCAGCAGCAGGAACAGCCACAGGAATACAGCAACAGCAGGAACAGCTGCAGGAAAACAGCAGCAGAAACAGCCACAGGAGATGCCACAGCAGCAGTAATAGCCACCGGAAAACAGCAGTAGGAACAGCCGCATGAAATCCAACAGCAGCAGGAACAGCCACTGGAAAGCAGAAGCAGGTTCAGCCATAGAAAAACAGCAGCAGAAACATCCACTGTAAATCCCAGAGCAGCCTGAACAGCGACAGGAATGAAGCAGCAGGAATAGCCACAGCAAAATAGCAGCAGGAACAGGTACAGGAAAACAGCAGCAGGAACAACCAATGGAAATCCCAAGAGCAGCAGAAACAGCCACAGGAAATCCGATAGCAGCAGGAACTGCCACAGTAAATCCCACAGCAGCAGGAACAGACACAGGAAATCCCACAACAGCAGGAACAGGCACAGGAAATCCCAGAGCAGGAGTAACCACCACAGGAAATCCCACGGCGGCAGGAACAGCCAATTGAAATATCACTGCAGCATGAATCATCACAGGAAAACAGCAGCAGGAACAGCCAATGGAAATCCCAGAGCAGGGGTAACCGCCAGAGGAATACAGCAACAGAAAGAGCCAGAGGGAATCCCACCACAGCAGGAACAGCCACAGGATATCCCACCGCAGCAGGAACAGCCAATGGAAATCCCACAGCAGCAGGAACAGCCACATGGATACAGCTGCAGGAGCAGCCACAGCAAATCCCACAGCAGCAGGTACAGCCAATCGAAATTGCATAGCAGCAGGAGAAGCCACAGGAAATCCCACAGTAGTGGGAACAGCCACAGGAAATCCAACAGCAGCAGGAACTGCCACAGAGAAACCAACATAGTTACAGCCACAGGAAACCCTGCAGCAGCAGGAACAGCCACAGGAAACACCACAGCAGCAGGTACAGCCACATAAATACAGCAGCAGCAGGAACAGCCACAGGAAATCCCACGGCAGCAGGAAAAGCCTGTTGATGCCTCACAGCAGCAGGAACAGGCACTGGAAATCCCACAGCAGCAGGAATAGCAACATGGATACTGCAGCAGGAACAGCCAATGGAAATCCCACAGCAGCAGGAACTGCCACAGTAAATCCCACAGCAGCAGGAACAGACACAGGAAATGCCACAACAGCAGGAACAGGCACAGGAAATCCCACTGCAGCAGGAACAGCCACAGGAAACACCACAGCAGCAGGAACCACCACAGGAAAACAGCAGCAGGAACAGCCAATGGAAATCCCAGAGCAGGAGTAACCGCCACAGGAAATCCCACGGCAGCAGGAACAGCCAATTGAAATATCACTGCAGCAGGAACAGAAACAGGGAATCCCACAGCAGCAGGAACAGCCACAGGAAAACAGCAACAGGAAGAGCCAGAGGGAATCCCACAGCAGCAGGAAGTGCCACAGGATATCCCACCACAGCAGGAACAGCCACATGGATACAGCAGCAGGTACAGCCAATCGAAATTTCATAGCAGCAGGAGAAGCCACAGGAAATCCCACAGTAGCGGGAACAGCCACAGGAAATCCCACAGCAGCAGGAACTGCCACAGAGAAATCAACATAGTTACAGCCACAGGAAACCCTGTAGCAGCAGGAACAGCCACAGGAAACACCACAGCAGCAGGTACAGCCACAGAAATACAGCAGCAGCAGGAACAGCCACAGGAAATTCCACGGCAGCAGGAACAGCCACAGGAAAACCGCAGCAGGAACAGCCGCAAGAAATTCCACAGCAGCAGGAACAGCCAATTGAAGCCTCACAGCAGCAGGAACAGGTGCAGGAAATCCAACAGCAGCCGGAACAGCCAATGGAAATCCCACAGTAGCAGGAACAGCCACAGGAAATCCCATAGCAGCAGGAACAGGTACAGGAAAACAGCAGCAGGGACAGCTACAGGAAATACCATAGCAGCAGGAGCAGCCACAGGAAAACAGCAGCAGGAACAGGCACAGGAAATCCCACAGCAGCTGAAACAGCCACAGGAAATCCCACAGCTGCAGGATCTGCCACAGAAAAACAGCAGTAGGAACAGCCACAGGAAACCCCACAGCAGCAGGAACAGCCACAGCCAGCACCAAGCACAATCACAGCAACAGCACATAGCTCAACATTAACAAGCTGCAGCTGAGACCAACGAGGAAGCACAGCCTGGGCATGGGTGTTGATCATTTGTACATAATTTTCACTATTGTCAATAAACTCCTGAGAATGTCTCCCTACCTATGGCTCTTTGTTCTGATGAGCAGTATTCTTGTCACTCAGATGTGAAACCTTTCTGCATAAGACAAAAGGTAGGGGTCTCAGTTCAGGGCCTCTTCCCTATGCTCTTTGTAGCCTTCAGACCACAGCGATGGTCCAGCCTCACCCTTCCTGGAAATGTTACTGACACCTGCACCTCGGCGGTGCTGGTCATTGCTGCCAAGATGTAATGGGCAGGCACCACAGTGTTCCCTCATACTTTCTGTGTGCTCTCAGCACCTTTAAGGTTGGGCTGGTCTCCATCGCGCCAGCATCTGCGACCAGTGATACTGTGCACCAGCTCCTAAAGGGCTGAGGTGCTGATGGTGGACACAGCATCAGATGTGTCTAAAATTTCATGACTGCGTCCCTGAGATGGCCCTGATCATGGAGCGCAAGTGAGCTGCCCTCGGCCAGACAGAATTCAGACATTCTCAGAGGCTATGTGAAGATCTATGGAGTGTTCTCACTGTATGTTGTCATCATCCTCCTGCAATCAAGTAACTATTAGGGCCGCCACTGCATCTCCATGACAGGAACATTTGCACAGAGGATATTGGCAGTGCGATAAGCCAGACTGGAGTCAAATGTTCACAACTGCGATGTGAGGATTTATGGGGACACCTCATTGCACGTCGTCATCATCCTCCACAAAACTGGCCTATGAGGGCCTCCTGAGCCTGCCTGCCTCGTCTAGCCAGTGCAAGAGCCTCATCCCAGCATCGTTACCACCGAGGACGCCCTCACCCTTACCGCCATTGGTGTCTCTTCATTGGAGGATACATGCAGTTCGGCCATCTCCTCCTCAACCACCTCCTCTCCCCGTTGCAGCGCCAGGTTGTAAAGGGCGTAGCAGACAACGACGGTGCATGACACCCTCTGCGGACTGTATTGCAGGGCTCCACCAGACCAGTCCAGGCACCAGAACCGCATCTTCAGCATCCTGATGGTCTGCTCCACCAAGTTGCGAGCTGCAGCATGAGCCTCATTATAGCATCGCTCTGCTGCAGTCGGAGGCCGCCGCATGGGTGTCGTCAGCCACAGTCTCTGTGGATAGCCTTTGTCCCCATGGAGCCAACCCTGCAGCCTCTGTGGACCCTGGAAGACTGCACGGATCTGCGAGTGACTCAGAATGTAGGCTTTGTGCACACTCCCTGGAAACTGTGCTTACACCTGCAGGGTGCATTTCTGGTGTTCGCATACCAGCTGCACGTTCAGTGAGTGGAAGGCCTTGCGGTTGATGAAGTCCAGCAATGTAGCAATGGAGGCCTGAGCACCACAAGAGTGCAGTCAATCGTGCCCTGCACCTGTGGGAATCCCAAGATCTGGGCGAATCCAATGGCTCTTGCCGGTCCCGGGCGAAATGCACAAGGTTGTGTGCCATGGAGAAGATGGCATCCGTGGATGAATTTTTGGGTGGCGGATTGTGAAATCCCACAGAGGTCACCTGTGGATCCCTGAAAGGAGCCACTGGCATAGAAATTGAGCACCGTGGTCACTTTCACAGCCACAGGCAGTGGATGTCCTCCATGCCCCCTTGGCACCAACTCCTGCAGTAAGTGGCAGATGTGAGCCACCAGGCCCCTAGACATGCACAGTTGTTGACGACACTGGTTCTCAGTCATCTGCAGGAATGGCAGGCGGCGCCTATAGACCCTGGCTGTCGCTAGACGCTGACCAGCCACGGCTCGCTGTCGCTCCTAGGAATGTACGGGAGCTCCTGCAGCCCCTTCTTCATGAGGTTGCTGCTCCTGCCTTTGCACGGCCAGGAGCCCCAGTCGCCCTCTCTTCAGTTTTCTATGGTCTCTGTAAACCATCAGGCATACAGCTAGCTCACCAGGATCCATGATCCTGACGTGGTCCTCCTGCAGCATGAAAGAGAGAGAGAGACATGGTTATCATGGCTGTAATTAGCACCTTTCCTGGCCCTGCGTGACCGCCCCTTAATGCTTCCCGGAGAGCTCTGGTCACCCCTCGGATGGCCAGAGATGAGTGCGCTGCATGGCTTCCCTGTCAACCTGTGACATGGGGGACACTGGTCCAAACCGGGATGCTGAGATTGCAAGGGGCTGTGAGGGTCTCCAGCAGTGACTGCTACATGGTCAGCGTTGGCGAGGAGATTGTACAACATGTGCAGCCCAACTGCTCTGCGATCCAATAACGTGGTGGTGGACTCGATGTCTGTGCTGGGCTGGGGTGAGGTATGGAGTGCTTGGTGGTCCATTGGTACCTCTGCGTTGCTTGTATGGACATGTAGGCTAGGAGCCCGACCCTAATCATATTACTGTGGCTGCGCCTGATCTGTCTCAGTTGCAGAGGCATGGCCAGTTTATACAGGTGTCCCTAATGCGTGGCCACTTCCCTCGCTTACCCTGGCCCCCACCTCGATTGCAGTGCCAGGGCAGCACTTGACCCACCCCTCCCCCCACCCCCCACCGACAACGGTTGCCTCCGAGGCTGGCCAGCACTTGCCTCTGGACATCCCCCTTCCACCACCTCAGCAGTCGCCTCCGAGGCTAGGCATCAGTTTCCCTGCACCCCCCCATGCCCCTGAGGCCTGTAAATAACTGGCGAGCTGTGGAGAACACTGCTGCTCACTCACCTCAGTTCCCCCAAAGTGAAGGCCGCAATGTGCACATCACCTGCATGCTGTTGTGAAACACTTCAGCGGGAAAGCACGCCAATGTGGATGGACGATACGGTGGGGTTCCAAGAGCCTGGCAGGATGGCCTTTTAATTATATGTTACGGCATTACAATTAGCTCCCCGCGGACTGATGGCAGGAAATGCAGCCCGCCATTGGCAGGCTGAGCGGACGATCGCGACCTGCCTTCAAGTCGTCATGAAGCGGGTTGCGCCATATTTTCCCCACATGCCACCTATCACGCCCACCACCAGCAGGCTCAGAAAATTCTGCCCAGTAGCTGGAATTTTCCAGCCTCTCATGCCGGTGGGATCTTTCCATCCCGCCGATGTGAATGGAGATTTGAATGGCTCATTGGCCCCGTGGTGGGGGAACCTGCTATGGGGCGGGGTTGGGGGGGTGGCTAGAAAATTCTGGCCCGTGAGCTTAAAGTGTGGTTATTTTTGGGTGTCTTGGTGAGAGATATAAGTTAGGTGAGAAGCATCAAGTGAATGTTCAAGAATTCACCGGAAGAAAGCCGTTTGCACCTGTGCCAGTCCCAAGCAAGAAGCCTTTGTGTCAAGCTGGCAATAACTCTTCACTGGGTTATGTGTCTGTAAAGATATTGCTAAAGGAATATTGGGAACTTGAATCATCTTCTTGTATTTGAATTGACATCTCTCCAACCTTTCTGTCTGGTGGAATATAGTTCATTTTTCTTGTTTAAATAAATATTTTATTAAAGGTGTTAAAGGTTCATCAGTTGAATTTGTTCAATAACTTTCCTCCACGGTTCCCTAAAAAAAAGTTAGGATCTATCAAGCCAGGCAGGTTTCACACTGGGATCCTACTTGTCCAGTATTAACATCAGCTGGGATTGTAACAATCACTAGAAGGGAAATGTGTCATGTGGCCCAGTCTGGGTTTTACTTTTGCTTGGGCAAAGCACAGTCATGCAGCTCTGATGCCTTCAAGCTTAATGTCTTTGTATAATTGTTCCCATGTGCCAAGTCTTAATAAATGAACCCACAACATGTTTACCCAATCTCTTATGAGCGATTGGTGCTTTGTGCCTTGTACAGTGAATAAGGCCAAGGTATTACATCATCATACCAACACAAAAGGTTGATTAATGGAGATAAGACAGGTGGCAGCAAGATTAAGTACAGGTACGACATGGTGAACAGACTTAGATCATGCTACATAGCTTGGAATGCAAATAAAATCAATCCTCCTGGGTGTAACAGATATTCTACATCGTGGGAATTAAAGGCCCAGTAATTGTAAGTCTACCATCACATTGTGACCTCAAACTAGTATCAATCCATGGAATCAGTCAAATCCCACAAGGCAGATCATCCTCAGAAACTACTCCAATTGCCTCCGTTCATGACCTAACATCAAAATATCCAAACTGTTTCAACAAAATTGGCAGTTGCAAGGGAGTTGCAACATTACACATGCAGGAGAATGCAAGTCCATCAATTGATCCACTATGTAAGTGCAGCATCCACAATACAATACAAATTGAAGGTCGAACTAGACAAAATGGCAAAGATGAAATCATTAGAAGAGTACAAGATCATACAGATTGGTGCAGCTCAATTATGTCAAAAAGAAAGACGGATCATTGAGAATATCCCTCGATCCATGACATTTAAACACAGCTTTGAAACAGTGCCCTTACAAAATACCCACATTAAAAGAGTTAAACCCAAGATTTTCAGATGCACAATTCTTCTTGAAGCTTAATGCCAAGCATGGTTACTAGTCAGTACATCTCGTGGAGAAGTCCCAAGAGCCTACTACATTTCACATCCCATTTGGATGATATTGTTTTCAATGACTTCTTTCGGGTTATCTGGCAGCCAGGATCTCTTCCAAGCTCATGTGGAGCCCATTACATGCACTGTACCAGGCTGTATCTGTACCCAGATTATATAGCTGTTGACAAAGCAAGAACATGATCAGATACTGCATCTATTGCAAGCAGCTCTTAATGAAGGATTGGTGTTCAACAGTCTGAAATGTGACCTCAACGTGCAGCAGATCAATTTCTTTGGTTCTATTTATTCCCGTGCAGGCATATGACCTGATCCAAGTAAAATAGAGGATATTAAGGTCATGACAACTCCTCAAGATAAGGACGCTCTTCAAAGATGTCTAGGTCCCTTTAATGCCTTGTCTGCATACATACCCAATTTTGCTCAAATATTTTCATCACTCAGTGAGTTGTTGAGAAAAGCTGTACCTTTCTTGTGGCACAAAGGCCACTAATGCCTCTTCAAAGTTCTGAAACAGTCATTATCAGAAGCATTGATGTTGCATTTTTACGATCCTACGTAGACAGCCCGGAGCATACGTACCACAAGAAGGCAAGCCACTTGCAATTGCTTCAAGATCTCTGTCTGTAACACAATTGAACTAGCTTTAGTGTTTGGAGTCATGCATTTTCATACCTATCTATTTAGCAAAAGATTTGTGGCACAGGCCAACCACAAACCGCTGGAGATGATTTGGCGAAAACCATTGACCAATGCACCACCAAGATTGCAATCTGTCTTGATAAAGATTCAAGGTTATGACTATGAGGTTAGGTACAAGCCAGGTAACCTGATGATCACATTGGATACACTTAGCAGATTGCCTAAACCTGTGAAAACGGAAGATACATACTTGGATCTACAAGTTGACTTCATTGACATCAAACTTTGTTATGACCAGGTGAGGAGGAGTGAAATGGCTCCCCTCTATTCAACCTCCTCGGTTGGTCACAACAAAGGTTTAAGTTTCCTTTTCACGAGGGTATGCTTTTTCCAAATCAGAATGTATTTAACTATTTAAGCTGTGAGAAATAATGAGCCAATCAAACAAGGTTTTCTTGAGTCAAAGAATGAGCAAATTTATTAACCGCTAAACCCAAGAAAAATAATAAAAATGTGGTGTCAAACATTAGGCCCTCATACAGTCAATCGGGCCCATACACACACACACACACATACACGCATATAGACACATACACACACACAGACACACAGACACACACACACACACAACATACACAGGCACACACAACAGACAGACACACACACATACACACGCAGACACAAACACACAGACGCACACACACACACAGACACACAAACACACACACAGACACACACAGATATACAGACAAACACAGAAACACAGAAACAGACACACACAAACAGACACACAAACACAAACACACACAGGCACACACACATATACACACACACACACACACACACACATACACATGTATCAGGGATGAGGGGAGTTAGAATTCAATTTAAAAAAAGGTAAAGGAATATATGGTTAAGTGTCCTTTGATTGTCCTTCAGGCATAAATTTTAAACGCTGTGGCCGATTTGAATCAGCTGATTTCTTGGATGCGGCCAGACGTAGAAGATGTTGCAATTATTACAAGGTTTTGGTTCTCTGGTAGGTTTCTGGTAGAGTTGGCTTCTTGAACAAGGTTATTGCATAATATTGCTTATTGCTTATTCCATAAGAGGGAGAGAGAGCCTGTTTCCTCAGCTGAAAACTTTTTTGACACTGCCTGTGTCACTTGCAATCTCTCTCTAGGGGCTGGACAGCTTTGCCTTGAAATACTTTACCCATTGCGTATTTCCAAGAGGTTTTGGGTGTGTCTGTCTGTGGCAGTCATTGTTTCAATATTCAGTACTTTGTATTTTTAATGTTTCTTCCTTAGGCAGTTACGAGTTTAGATGGATACCTGGATTATAGGAAATGTATCTCTCGTCACACTCCCTTGAGAGTGATTGTTTTGTCTCTCACCTTCACCTTGGAATGTAGCCTTGCATTTTTAAGCAGGTTGCTTTATATCAGTTCAAATTGCAAAATGTCCAGTCAGCTGAAGGTTGAAAAATCATATTTTCAAGAATAAAGGGGCATAGCCTGTGACAGCTCCCCATCACAAAAAAAAATGAAATGAGATTTACTCTCATTTCATTACAAGGCATTAAAACACAAAATTAGCAAAATATGTTCGCTTCCATTCACTCTCTTACACTTGGTTTGGATTATCCCAGCAGCTGTAACTGGGTCTTTTCAAGTTCTGGACAGGGTGTCTGCAATCACATTCAATTTCACTGCAACGTGGGTGATTTTTAGGTGATGTGGTTGGAGAATCAAACTCCATTGGAATAACCTTTAATCCTGAGTTTTAAATTTCTCCACAAAGTTCAAAGGTCGATGTAGACTGTGGTCTCCCGATATTCATTTCAGATATATATCTCAAAGCGTTTGAGAGCCAGTAATAAACTTAGGATTCATTTTTGTACTGGGGAACGTCATTTCTGATGTTTGTTCAGTTTTTTGGAGAAGTATTCGATTGGTCTCTCTATTCCTGATTTGTCCTCCTGGAGAAACATAATCCCTACCCTGATGTCAATAGCGTTGATGGCTGGGTAAAATGCTTGGTTGAAGTCTGGAGCTGTTAGCACTGGTTCATTTATTAAAATGGCTTTCAGCTTCTCAATAGCCACCTGGCATTACTCAGTCGATGCTATGTTTGCTTCTTTCTGTGGTAGGTCTGTCAGCAGGGCCACTAAAATGCGGAAGTTTGGAGCGAACTTGCAGTTGAGCCCGCACAACCCCAAAAATCTCAGGGTGATTTCCAGTTTTGTGTTGGGAACGGGGAACTGTATTACTGTTTGTACCTTTGCAGCTCTGGGCAGTACTTGTCCTTGACCAACCACATGTCCTAGGTAGGTCACATAAGTCTTAGTAAACTTGCTCTTTGCGAGATTGACCACTAGGTCAGCTGACTGTAATTTCTGGTTCTAGTTCCTCGAAGTGAGTTTCCCAGGTGTCACTGTACACTAGGAGGTTGCCTAGGTGCACTATAGAATTGGATAGGCTCACCACTACCTGGTTCATCATGGTGTGAAAGGTGGCTGGGGCATTTGGGAATCCAACTGGCATGACTCGACACTGGTCTAGCCCATCCAAAGTCATGAAGGTGGAGATTTCCTCTCCACGGGTGGTCAAGGGGACCTGCAAGTACCCCTTGAGTAAATCCATCTTAGTGATGTAGACTGCATTACCTATCCTATCTATGCAGTCTTCCAGGTGGGGATTGGGTTGGCTCTGGTTACTGCATTAACTTTTTCGCAGTCAATACAGAGCCTTTCGGAGCTGACCGGCTTGGGCATGAGAACAAGTGGGGAGCTCCAGCTCCTGCTTGGCTCTATTAGTTGGCGCTCCATCATGTAGTTAATCTCCTTCCGAACCTGGGCCAGCTTTTTTGGACCTAGACAGAAGGAATGTTGCCTTATGGGATGGGCCTCTCCCACACCCACATCATGTAGAGCTAAAGTGGTGCAGCCTTGTTTGTTTCTACAGATCGCTTAAAATGCAGTGAGCAGCTTTGTCAGGTCTCCTCACTGTCTTGCATTTGGGTGGATGAATAGGGTGTCCAGTTTTGCTAGAATTTCTGTGCTTGTCAGCCAGATATTAGGGGGCTCGATGTGGGCCTCACCCATGTCTCCCTCCAATTCATCCTCACTATTCCTCTCGTCCTCCAGATCTGTTGTTACTGGGCAGACTGTTACCTACTTGTCCCCTTCTCGACTGTGATATTGTTTTCTCATGTTGACATGACAAGGCCTTTGCTTTTTCCGGTGGTCTGTAGTATCAAATGGTTAGTTTACCTCTCCAAGCTTCTTTGCTACTCTGTGTGGGCCGCTGAGCCGGGCTTTTAGGCGTTCACCCAGTATTGGCTGCAGTGCTAGCACGTTCCTGAATGAAAGGTTCAGGCCCTGATATGTTTGTCTGCCAATATTTGCATAGCCATTTGAAAAATTTTAGAATTTCCTTGAGCCATTGTTGATAATTGAAAAACCCCATCTGGTTCACTCATGCTCTTTAGGGAAGGAAATCTGTCGTCCTTACCTGGTCTGGCCTACACGTGACTCCAGACCCACAGCAATGTGGAAAATGCCCTCTGAAATGGCCTAGCAAGCCACTCAGTTGTAAAAAACCACTACACAAAAAAGGAATCAAACTGGACTGACCACCCAGCATCGACCTAGGCACTGGGATGACAACAGCAATCTCAGCCCTGTCGACCCTGCAAAGACCTCCTTACTAACATCTGGAGACTAGTGCCAAAACTGGGAGAGCTGTCTCAGCTATGTCAACAGCTTGACATAGTCATCCTCACAGAATCATACCTTACAGGTAATCTCCCAGACACCACCATCACCATCCCTGGGTATGTCCTGTCCCACCGGCAGGACAGACCCGGCAGAGGTGGCAGCACAGTGGTATACAGTCGGGAGGGAGTTGCCCTGGGAGTCCTCAACATCGACTCCAGACCCCATGAAGTCTCATGGCATCAATTCAAACATGGGCAAGGAAACCTCCTGTTGATTACCATGTACATCCCTCCATCAGCTGATGGGTAAGTGCTCCTCAATGTTGAACATCACGTGGAGGAAGCACTGAGGGTGGCAAGGGCACAGAATGTACTCTGAGTGGGGGACTTCTATGTCCATCACCAAGAGTGACTCGGTAACACCACTACTGACTGACTCCTAAAGGACATAGCTGCTGGACTGGGTCTGCGGCAGGTGGTGAGGGAACCAACAAGAAGGAAAAACATGCTTGACCTCAACCTCACCAACCTGCCTGCCGCAGATGCATCTGTCCATGACCGATAGGTAGGAGTGACCACCGCACAGTCACTGTGGAGATGAAGTCCTGGCTTCACATTGAGGAGACCCCCCATCGTGCTGTGTGGCACGACCACCGTGCTAAATGGGATAGATTTCAAACAGATCTAGAAACTTAAGACTGGGCATCCATGAGGCACTAAGGGCCATCATTGTACTCGAACACAATCTGTAACTCCTGGCCCAGCATATCCCACACTCTACCATTAACATCAAGCCAGGGGATCAACCCTGGTTCAATGGAGAGTGCAGGAGGGCATGCCAGGAGCAGCATCAAGCATGCCTAAAAATGTGGTGTCAACCTGGTGAAGCTATAAAACAGGACTACTTACGGGCCAAACAGCATAAGCAACAAGTGATAGACAAAGCCATGCAATCCCACAACCAACGGATCAGTTGTAAGCTCTGCAGTCCTGTCACATCCAGTTGTGAACGGTGGTGGATGATTAAACAACTCATTGGAGGAGGGCGCTGCACAAATATCCTCATGACGGAGGAGCCCAGCACATCAGTGCAAAAGATAGGGCTGAAGCATTCGTAACAATCTTCAGCCATAAGTGCCGAGTGGATGATCCATCTCAGCCTCCTCCGGAGGTCCCCAGCATCATAGATGCCAGTCTTCAGCCATTTTATACACTCCATATGATATCAAGAAATGGCTGAAGGCACTGGATATTGCAAAGCCTATGGGCTCTGACAATATTCTGGAAAATAGTACTGAAGATTAGTGCTCCAGAACTTGCCATGCCCCTAGCCAAGCTGTTTCAGTACAGCTACAACACTGGCATCTACCCAGCTATGTGGAAAATTGCCCAGGTATGTCCTGTACACAGAAAAGCAGGACAAATCCATCCCAGCCAATTACCACCCCATCAGTCTACTCTCAATCATCAGTGGAAGGGGTCATCAACAGTGCTATGAAATGGCAGTTGCTTAGCAATAACCTGCTCACTGATGCCCAGTTTGGGTTCCGCCAGGGCCACTCAGCTCCTGACCTTATTACAGCCTTGGTTCAAACATGGACAAAAGATCTGAACTCCAGAGGTGAGGTGAGAGTGACTGCCCTTGACATCAAGGCAGCATTTGACAGAGTGTGGCATCAAGGAGCCCTAGCAAAACTGGAGTCAATAGGAATCAGGGGGAAAACTCTCCACTGGCTGCAGTAATACCTAGCACAAAGGAAGATGGTTGTGCTTGTTGGAAGCCAGTTATCTCAGCTCCAGGACATCACTGCAAAGTTCCTCAGGATAGCGTCCTAGGTCCATCCATCTTCAGCTGCTTCATCAATGATCTTCCTTCCATCATAAGGTCAGAAGTGGGGATGTTCGCTGATGATTGCACTATCTTCAGCAACATTCATGACTCCTCAGATACTGATGCAGTCCATGTCCAAATGCAGGAAGACCTGGACAATATCCAGGCTTGAGCTGACAAGTGGCAAGTTACATTCACGCCACACAAATGTCAGGCAATGACCATCTCCAACAAGAGAGAATCCAACCATCGCCCCTTGATGTTCACTGGCATTACCATCACTGAATTCCCCACTATCAACATCCTGGGGTTACCATTGACCAGGAACTGAACTGGACTAGCCATATAAATACTGTGGCCACAAAAGCAGGTCAGAGGCTAGGAATCGTGCGATGAGTAACTCACCTCCTGACTCTCCAAAGCCTGTCCACCATCCTACAAGGCACAAGCCAGGAGTCTGATGGAATACTCCCCACTTGCCTGGATGAGTGCAGCTCCAACAAAACTCAAGAAGCTGGACACCGTCCAGGACAAAGCAGCCTGCTTGGTTGGCACCACATACACAACCATTCTCTGCCTCCATCACCGACGCACAGTAGCAGCAGTGTGTACCATCTACAAGATGCGCTGCAAGAATTCAACAAGGCTCCTTCGACTGCACCTTTCAAATCCACGCCCACTACCATCTAGAAGGACAAAGGCATCAGATAGATGGGAACACCACCACCTGGAAATTCCCCTCCAAGTCATTCACCATCCTGACTTGGAAATATATCACTGTTCCTTCACTGTCCCAGGGACAAAATCCTGGAGCTCCCTTCCTAACAGCACTGTGGATGTACTTACACCACATGGACTTCAGCGGTTCAAGAAGGCAGCTCACCAAGACCTTCTCAAGGGCAACTAGGGATGGGCAATAAATGCTGGCCCAGCCAGCAAAGCCGACATCCTGTGAATGTTTAAAATTAAATATAGTAGCATTCAGGGATTGCGTCTGCCTCAGTTTGGGCAGTCTGAACTAACTTTTTTAACAATGCATTCACTTGCTGAGCTGCATCCAAGAAAGACCTACTTATTACCTCCTTAGTGTCTTCTAGACTACCAAGAAAGGTCTCAGATGGTTAGGACAGCAGGGTCATCTGTCTGCAATGCCACTTCAGCCTCCTCTGATGGAGTTTGTCTGGTCATAGACTGGGTTACCAGAGTCACGGAGAATGCCAGGAACTTTATCCCACAGCTGTTCTGCCTCCCTGACCTTAGTCGGCTTCTCTGAGGCTACTGGAGAAGTTATCACTTTTGAACCCACCAAGTCATTGCTGAGGAGCAGGTCGACTCCGTCTGCAGGCAAACTGGGGGTGTCTCCTGACACAATGTTGCACTCCAGGTGCACTCAGTATAGAGGAATGGGCACGTACCCTCATTCAATAGCATTGGTCAACACCTTGGCACTTCCTGCACTCTCTGGTGGAAAGGTCATGCCTTTTCCCAGAAGTAGAGTTTGGCTGGTGCCATGAAATCATGGGATCAGAGGTGAGCTGGCAGGATGGATACAGAATTGGTTTGGTCATAGAAGACATAGAAGAGGGTAGCAGTGGAAGGGTGCTTTTCTGAATGGAGTGCTGTGACTAGTGGAGTTCCGCAGGGATCAGTGCTGGGACCTTTGTGTTTGTGGTATACATAAATGATTTGGAGGAAAATGTAACTGGGCTAATTAGTAAGTTTGCAGACGACACCAAGTTTGGAGGAGTTGCAGATAGTGAAGAGGGTTGTCAAAGGATACAACGGTATATAGATCGGTTGGAGACTTGGGCGGAGAAATGGCAGATGGAGTTTAATCCGGACAAATGCGAGGTAATGCATTTTGGAAGGTCTAATACAGGCAGGAATTACACAGTAAATGGCAGAACCCTTAAGTGCATCGACGGGCAGAGGGATCTGGGTGTACAGGTCCACAGGTCACTGAAAATAACAACGCAGGTGGATAAGGTAGTCAGGAAGGCATATGGCATGCTTGCCTTCATTGGCAGGGGTATTGAGTATAAAAGCTGGGAAGTCATGCTGCAACTGTATAGAACCTTGGTTAGGCCACACTTGGAATATTGCATGCAATTCTGGTCACCACATTACCAGAAGGATATGGAGGCATTGGAGAGGGTGCAGAGGAGGTTTACCAGGATGCTGCCTGGTCTGGAGGTTATTAACTATGAGGAGAGGTTGGAGAAACTCGGATTGTTCTCACTAGAGCGACGGAGATTGAGGGGCGACTTGATAGAAGTTTACAAAATTATGAGTGTCATGGACAGAGTAGATAGTCAGAAGCTTTTTCCTAGGGTGGAAGAGTCAATTACTAGGGGACATAGATTTAAGGTGAGAGGAGAAAACTATAAAGGTGATGTGCGGGGCAAGTTTTTTACGCAAAGGGTAGTAAGTGTCTGGAATTCGCTGCCAGAGGAGGTGGTGGAAGCAGGTACGATAGTGGTGTTTAAGAGGCAGCCTGACAAATACATGAATAGGATGGGAATAGAGGGACACGGACCCCGGAAGTGCAAAATGTTTTAGTTGACGGGCAGTATGATCAGCGCAGACTTGGAGGGCCGAAGGGCCTGTTCCTGTGCTGTACTTTTCTTTGTTCTTTGTTCTTTGAAAGTATAATAATTCTCAGAATATTATTGTAATTTATTGTAAAAGTAGGTTAATAGTGGGGTTTAGATAGTTTCTGTGTGTGTGTGTGTGTGGGGGGGATTTAATTGAATTGGAGACAGCTGGCCTGAAGGCTTTGACTCATTAAAAGAGGCTAGGTTTGAAATGCTAAATGCATAAACATGGCTGAAGTCTTAGAATGTGAAGTGAGGAGAATTTGCATTTTTAGATAAGTCAGGGCAGTTTGAATTTCAAAAGAGAAGGTAGGATGTTTATATCTTGCCAGAGAAGCTAGGCCAAGCAGTGTGTTTATTTTTCCCAAAGGTTACTAATAATATTAGCACTGTGAAAAGATTTATATTATGAGAAAGGTAAAGTTCTAAAGACATATGGGAATAATGGGATTTACATTAAAAGGTGGAAACATGTATAAAGGAGAATGAGGCCATATGTCGGTGAAGGCATTGTAAGATCTAACAGAAGTGTGAGAAGCCTCCAGTATTTGCACATTAAGCCCGCTGTTTACAGAAACAGAAGCTGGGAAAAGCCATTTTGAATTCCACTGTCCAGAGTATTGTGTTAACTTGATGGATCTATTTAAAATCTACTATGTATGCACTTGAAATCTTTTCTTTTGTTAATAAATGTTTAATTTAGTGTTTTAAAAAAATCTCTGAAGCCTTAGTGAGCTAATTACTTTAGAATTCAGGGCACGCATCTCAAAATAAATACAAATTGCAAAAATGTTGTGATAACATGAACAAGTTTCCCTGTGGATTTGTCATGCCTGCCACACATCATCTGCTGTGTCATAACAGTGGCCCCTGCATCCCTCAGTATCACTAAAGTTTTACTTTCCTCACTCTGGGGAAATTTGGCCACTATTCCTTTTGATACAAAATCCTTGTAACTTTCAGGGATTTTTAAAAAAACTCATAATAGTGCATTTACAGGGATTTGCTGCTGCAGTCAGAGCCATAGCCTGGTCTGCTGTGCTGTCTGTCTGACTCCTATTTTCTTGTGTGCCCCAAAAAATCCTACAGGTTTTCCCCATAACCTCCACCAATCAGCATGGAGGTGACCTGCCTTGCGGCAGTTAAAACACAAAGGTTCCTTGGCCTCACTCCTCTTCTCACACCATCCTACTGGCTTGAGGAGGGCCTCCTGTGTTTCCAGATGTCCTTTCTCTCCCATGTGCTCAATTTCCTATCACTTTCCCAATTTCTATCCTTCTCGGTTGGCTGTGGGTGACTGGGGAAGGGTTTCCTTTTGGGGAGGTAGGGGCATAGTGGTATTGTCACTGACTAGTATTCAAGAGGCCCAGGGCCTGCTCTGGGGACATGGGTTTGAATCCCACCATGGCAGATGGTGAAATTTGAATTCAATAAAAATCTGGAATTAAAAGTCTGATGGTGATCATGAAACCATTGTCGATTGTTGTAAAAACCCATCTGGTTCACTAATGTCCTTTAGGAAATCTGCCATCCTTACCTGTCTAGCCTACACGTGACTCCAAACCCACAGCAATGTGGTTGACTCTTAAATGCCCTCTAAACAAGGGCAGTCGGGGATGGGCAATAAATGCTGGCCCAGCCAGCGACACCCACATCCCATGAATGAATAAAAAAAAAAAGAGCGCTTTTGGATAAGGTCATAACCAACAGCCAGGTTGCTGCCTGTCTGACCCCCATTACTCACTGTTCCTCTATGTGAGTGGGAAGGATATGGAAGTTTTGAACTCATCGAGGAGGATTATTTCACAAAGAGGCAGGTAATGTCACTTAAAAGGTTCATGAATAGATGTGGCAGCAATGTTCCCTCTAAGCTGTGCTATTACAGAGCAATCCAGAACGTACCCTAAAGTGCAGCAAACAGGCCATAGGCAACCTGGGAATTGTATAGACCCCCCACCCCGGCCTGTACGGCCCACAATGAATGTATGCATTGAATACTAATTGTATTATAATTGTATTGAAGTGCCTCAGAGGTTCATGTTGATAAATCCAATACCATTGTCTGATTGTCTGTAATGACCATATTGAAATGATTATAATATTCATTGGTTGTATTGAAGCACCTCGTGATCCATGTGTAAAAGTTGAATCTGATTGTACCTTTTGTGACGGCGATTTAGAAATGTTTTGTAATGTTCTTCCAGATATTTTATGAATAAAGTATATTTTTCAAAAAAGAAACAGGCCACAGGCAACCAATTGCATGTGTGCGCGGCTATGCTGCAATCTTAAAGGAACTGCACAGTGCAGTGCATCAAACAGGCCGCGCAGAACAAAAAAAATAGACTGAACTTTCTGTGGCAAAGGAAATATTATTTAAGAGATTTAATAGTGAGCTTGCCAATGGGATTGCCATCAGCAGACTCATGGGCTGAAGAAATGCTACTAAGGAGCTGATAAATAGACTGACCATGTGGAAGAGTGGTGGGGAATTTCATTGACAGAATTGATTGAAGGAATTGGGAGAGTCAATGTATTTTTCAGAAAGGATGTCACTGAACTGACAGGAAACACACGCAGGAGACTTACCAAATGGAATATTCAGGAGAAACGATTACCAAGGAGCTCTCCAACAGTTTGGTCTGGAGGAATTTTACTCAGATTGCAAACTAATGAACTGTTCAGAAGACAATTCGCTGAGGAGACTCATTTGCTTTCTGGCTCAGAACGGTGAAGGCTGTGCTCGTAATGACGTACAGAGCATTGTGCCAAGGGAATGTTGCATTGCCATCTTTCGGATAAGATATTAAGCCTAACTCCTGTCTACTGTTCTGGTGGTTCAGATGGTCATTAAAGATCCCTTCTCATTTTTTTGAAGAAGAACAAGAAATTCTTTCACTAACAAGCCCCACACAACCCAATAGCAATCGACAGGTCAGTAATCTCATAGCTGCTTGTGGGTCATTTCTGGTGTAGCATGGTTACAATGTTAGCCCATGTAACAACACCGACTGAATTTCCAAATCATTTCATTGCATACGAAATGCTTTGACAGGTCTTGATGAAATTTAAGTATTATTCAAGGGCTGAACAGAAGTGGTGCTTATTCATGACTGAAGCAGGAAAAAAAGTCACTTAAAAACCTCATTAATGGACTGGGTAAAATGTATTACTCAAAAATCAGAGTGGAATGTCACATAAGAGACTCCTCCGAGGACAGGACGGAAGGATTGTCACTCAAGAGGCTGTGCAATGGATTGAATAGAGATAATACCCTTCAAAAGGGACACTGTAAAAGGAATATAGCTCATGAGGCTCCTTATGGGACTATCTAGAATGATAGTTATGGCTCTCACTGATGGTCAGAGCAGTAGGAATATCACTCAGCAGGATTACCAAGGCTAACAGGGCAATATTCTATTTAAGGCAGAAGAAGAAAATAACTTGCATTTATATAGCACCTTGAGCTCAGGATATCTCAAGGTGCCTACAGCCCATAAAATAATTTTCAAGTGAAGTTACTGTGGAATGTAGGTAACACGGCAACCAATTTGCACATCGCAAGCGTGCACAAACAGCAATGTAATAATGATCACATAATCTGTTTCAGTGGTGTTGGTTGTGGTTGAGAGGAATTCTCATTAATACTCTGCCCAAAGGGAATGCCACTACATCCTGACCTAGCCAGAGAGATGGTTCTTCAAATGTTCCAATAATCATTGTTCACAAAAAATGTCATTCGCCTGGCCAATTAATCTGAGAATGTGACAGGAGAAAATGTTACAATAATGAACTAGTAATTAAGATGTTCACTAATGGAGCAGCCTGTTAAGAGGGAATGTCACCTGGACACCTACTAATAGGCTGGCCAGCAGACTTTCCATTCCAAAAGCTCATTAATAGATAAGCAGGAGCAAATGCCGCTCACAGATTTATATCTGGAATGGTGGCAGGGAATATAACTTAGGAGCCTGATGAATAATTTGATTCAGAGCAAGCGTTATTCAATAGTTGTGTTGCTAGACTCGTGAAGGACATAACACTTAGAAAGGTAAACTAATGCACTGCCAAGAATAACTTTTAAGAAGTTGATTAAATTACTATAATTGAAAAGATTACAGACTTATATTAATCCCTTCAGAAAACGAACATCACTCATGAGTTCCTAATGACATAGAATATAAGAAAAGAGAGTTCAGAGAAGGTTCATTGATATTCATTCTGTTAGTATATTAAATCTCTCATCATAATATCCAATTGTATTTTGAATAACACCAATTTTTTTTCTGTAATAATGATCACATAATCTGTTTCAGTGGTGCCTTGCTGGGTAGACTAGAACAAATTCAGCAAAGCTGTGCTCCTGGGGAGTAGCTTCACTAGACAGGAGTATGATTCAGGAAATCAGGTCAAAAGTATTATCCTAGAACCAGAGAATGAAATTATACAGGAGGAGGCCATTTGGTCATTTGTGTCCATGCTGGCTCTTGGTTCGAGCTCTCCAACTATTCCTACTTCCACCATTTTCCCCATAATTCTACATTATTTTTCCGTCAAGTATTTATCTGATTTCCTTTTGAAAGTTGCCAGTCAAGCTTCATTCACCACCTTTTCAGGCAGTCCATTCCAAGTAACAACTCACAGTGTTAAAAAAGAAGTTTTCTCATGTCACCTCTGGTTTTTTTGACAATCGTCCTAAATCTGTACGCTTTGGTTACCTCTTCTACTGGAAAAAATTTCTCACTATTTACTTTATCAAAACTCTTCATGATATTGAGCACTTGTCAAATCTCTAACCTTCCTGCTCTAGGGAGAACTATCCCGGCTTCTCCAGCTCTCCACATAACTGACATCCCTCATTCCTGGTACCATTCTAGTAAATCTCTTCTGCACGGTCTCTAAGGGCCTTGACATCCTTCCTAAACTTTGATGCCCAGGGTTGAACACAGTAGCTGAAGCCTAACCAGTGTTTTGAAAAGATTTAACATAACTTGCTCACTTGACACCTCTAAGAATAATGCTAAGGACCCTAATGACCTATTTTTCAAAATTCTTACAACTCAATATTTTCATCATATCCCTCCTACGGTTATTTTTTACTTGATTCCTGTTTATGTCTTATGGCACTTACTATTCAGCTTACTTTGAGTAAGATGCTAGGTTTACCCTATCTATATAACAATTAATATCATTCTTTGGGGCCTGATAACTAAATAATCAGAGCAAATGTCATCGAGAGAGCAAGCTAATGGAAAACCCGTGGAACTGTCCCTCAAAAGCCCACTATCAGTAAAGAATCGAACAAATGCAAGTGTTTAATCAGAAGGTTACCTAGGAGGCTCATTAGTAGATCAGGTAAATGGGTTGTTAGTCAGAAGGCTCACTAATGCAGCTCCAACAACACTCAAGAAGCTTGGCACCATCCAGGACAAAGCAGCCCACTTGATTGGCAGCCCATCCACAAACATTCGCTCCCTCCACCAACAATGCACAGTGGCAGCAGTGTGTACCATCTACAAGATGCACTGTAGGAACTCACCAAGCCTCCTTACACAGCACCTTCCAAACGCGACAGCTATCATCTAGAAGTACAAGGGCAGGATGCACATGGGAACACCGCCACCTGGAAGATCCTCGCCAAGACACTCAGCATCCTGGCTTGGAAATATATTGCCATTCCTTCACTGTTGCTGGGCCAAAATCCTGAAACTCCCTCCCTAATGGCATTGTGGGTGCACCTATACCACATGGACTGCAGCGGTTCAAGAAGGCAGCTCACCACCATCTTCTCAAGGGCAATTAAGGATGGGCAATGAATGAATGAATAAAAAAAAAACTGCTGGAATGCCACTTGGAAAATTGACAAATGGACTGACCATCTAGAGTGCAACTTAACAGGTCACTGAACAGGTTGCTCTACCATGAAGATTCCTTCCTCAGATAACTTCCAACTTCATTAGTCTGAAGCAATATGAATTTCAATAACCCACTAGATTTACTAATAAACTGTTCATTTGCAGTGGCCCTCAGGAAGCTCACTAATGGTTTGTGGAATGGTGATTGACCAGCCAGTGGAGACGTCTCGCAGGAGGAACACTGATCAGTCAGCCAGAGGATGTGTCACACGGGGGGAATAATGGCTGACGAACCATTGAAAGTGTCTCTGAGGAGCTTCCTAGTTATCAAGAGAACTGTTAATCAATGGGACATTGGAAATGTTCCTCAGGACTAAACAGTTTATTGGTACAGCGGAGTTATTCAGGGAGATTACTGAAAGCTCCATCAGAATTCTTACTTAGCTGGCTTTGTTAATAAGCTCATAGAGTCATAGAGTCATAGAGGTCTACAGCACAGAAAAAGGCCCTTCAGCCCATCGAGTCTGCGCCGGTCAAACAAGTACCTAACCATTCTAATCCCATTTCCCAGCACTAGGCCCATAGCCTTGTATGCCATGGCATCGCAAGTGCACATCCAAATACTTCTTAAGTGTTCTGAGGGTTTCTGCCTCTACCACCCTTTCAGGCAGTGAGTTCCAGATTCACACCACCCTCTGGGTTAAAAAACTCTTCCTCACATCCCCTCTAAACCTTTTGCCCCTTGCCTTATTGATCCCTCCACCAAGGGGAAAAGTTCTTTCCTGTCTACCCTATCTATATCCCTCATAATTTTATACACCTCAATCATGCGCCCCCTCAATCTCCTCTGCTCCAAGGAAAATAATCCCAGTCTATCCAATCTCTCCTCATAATTAAAACTCTCCAGCCCAGGCAACATCCTGGTAAATCTCCTCTGCACTCTCTCTAGTGCAATTACATCCTTCCTATAATGCGGATTCCAGAACTGCACGCAATACTCTAGCTGTGGCCTAACCAGCGTTTTATACAATTCCAGCATAACCTCTCTGCTCTTATATTCTATGCCTCGGCTAATAAAGGCAAATATCCCATATGCCTTCTTAGCCACCTTACCTACCTGTCCTGCTACCTTAAGGGACTGGTGGACATGCACACCAAGGTCCCTCTGATCCTCAGTGCTTCCCAGGGTCCTACCATTCATCATGTATTCCCATGCCTTGTTTGTCCTGCCCAAGTGCATCACTTCACACTTATCTGGATTAAATTCTATTTGCCACTGGTCAGCCCATCTGACCAGCCTGTCTATATCCTCCTGTAATCTAAGGCTATCCTCCTCACTGTTTACCAGCTCACCAATTTTTGTGTCATCTGCGAACTTACTGATCAACCCTCCTACGGAAGGCTAGCGAGAGAGTGTGTCACTCAGGTGAATTACCAGTAATTTAGAATGAAAAATTGCCCTCTCAAAATTATGGGGAGCAGCTGCAACCAGGAACTGTCAAGCATTTTACATATTGTTTACTTTGAAATATAGTTACTGTACTGTGTTGCATATACAAAATAAGGCACACAGAAAGATTCCATAAAGAACAACGAGATGAATGGGTAATTGAACTGCTGCTCACCTTCCAATTGTAACATAAAAGCAGGTAGATGTTTAATGTCACATCCAAATGTTGCCACATGCAAAAATGGAGCAGTCTGTGACTTACATGACTTACATAATCAAATCTTGTCATAGATTTAGTATCAGCCCTTCCAATTCAGAGCATTTTAAAAATTTATTCTTGAGATGTGGGCATCCCTGACTGGCATTTATTATCCATGACTGGTTGTCTTTTTGTGCCTTCTTTATGAGCTGCTGCAGCCTATCTGGGAGTGAGGGTGTTCTAACATGCCTGTTAGGTAGGGAGTTTCAGGATTTTGACCCAGCACCAGTGAAGGGACAGTGATATGTATCCACGTCAGGGTTATGTGGGACTTGGAGGTGTTCCATGCATCTACTGCCCTTGCCCTTCTACAACAACAACTTGCAGTTATAAAGCACCTCTGATGCAGTAAAATGCCCCAAGGCACTTACTGACAAGTGGAGGTCAAGCGTGTAGAATGTGCTGCTGAAGAAGCTTTGGACAATTATTACATTGCATCCTGTACAAAGTATACACTGCAGCTCTGGTACTCTGATAGTGGAGGTGGTAGATATTTAAGCTTATGAATGAAGTGCTGTTCATGTGGATTGCTTTTGCCCTGGATGGTATTGAGCTTTTTAAGTGGTATTGCTGCTGTGCCCATCCAGACAAGAGTGAACGATCATAGTCCTGACTTGTGCCTTTGTGGATGCTATAAAAGCTTTGTCAGGTAATGAGCCATTTGCCACACAACATGCAGCTTCTAACCTGCTGCAGAAAGTACAGCATTAATGCAACTGGATCAGTTGAGCTTCTGGCCAATGGTGACCCCACTGCCCACCAGCACCCCCCCCCACCCCTCCCCCAACGCCCCCCCCACCCCAACCCCACACACACAGGATGTTGAAGGTGTGGCAATCATAACACCATTCCCACTGTCAAGGGAAAGTGCTTAGGCTGTGTTATTGCGGGTGATCTTTGTCTGTCACTTGTTACTTGACACTTATTAGCCCAAGCCTGGATATTATCCAGTTTTTGCTGTCTGTGGTCATGTGCTGCTTCATCACGTGGGGAGTTGTGAATGGAACTGATCACTGTGCAATCATCAGCACACAGGTCTACCTTGGAACTTATGATGGAGGGAAGGTCATCAAGAAGGTAGCTGAACAGTTAGGCCTGGGAATCTACCCTGAGGAACTCTTAAAACCATCACTGAATCACAGAGAACAGAAGGAAGCTCCTCAGCCCATTGCATCTATACCAGTCCTTTGAAGAGTTATCCAAATTAGTCCCACTTTTTAACCATATCCCTGAAAATGTCTCCTTTTCAAATATATATCCAATTCATTTTTGAAAATGAATATTCAATCTGTTTCCATTAGCCTTCCAGGCAGTCCATTCTGATCATAACAATTCACTGCATAAAAAAAGGTCCTCATTTTACTCCTGAATTTTGTTTTGCCAATCATCTTAAATTCGACTCCCTCCTGCCAGTGGAAATAGTTTCACCCTATCTACTCTATCAATATCCCTCATAATTTCAAACACCTCTATTAAATCTCCCCTTCCCTTTCTCTGTTCTAATGGAGAACAATGCCAGCTTCCCTCATATATCCACATGACAATGTCCTAGGTGATTTTCCTCAAACAAGCATCTTACTTTTTGCCAGGCACGGTCCAAACCACCAGTAGAGATTTTCCCACGGATCCCCACTTACTTCAGTTTTACAAGAGTTTCTTCATGTCTCACCCATTTGAAAAGGACAATGATGCCAAGGGTAATTTTAATGCTACAAGGACATCAAGGGCAGTTACTTTCATCTCACCTCAGGAACTCAGGTCTTCTGTCCATGTAAGAGACTGATTTCCTCAGCTTGTTTTTTTTAATATATCCTCTTTCTTTTTTGTTGCCATTTTAAGTGCCTGAGCATCACCTTGCAGTGTTGCACTTTATTTTCCTCCTCCATTTGGGATCAACATTGGATAATCGAGGTTAATGACTTCTCCTCAGCCACCATTAATATACTTCATGATTATCTGTCAAAGATGAGAATTTGAATTCTCAATTGTTTCTCCTCATGCTCTGAGAAAGTTCATTCCACTAGTCCATCGAGCAGTTTGGTGCATGTAGTGACTCTTGCGATGGTGATTGTCAAAAGCTGAAAAATGCTTATCCAGTTGGTTACGGTTATGGTGACTCCCCTCTATATCTTGCATGTGGAAATTAACTAAAGGGGAGGGGGAAGATTTTGTCTGCTCACTTTCTGACATTATAAGTATAGAAACTAGGAGCAGGAGTAGGCCATTTGGCCCTTCGAGCCTGCTCCACCATTCAATATGATCATGGCTGATGCTCTATCTCAACACCATATTTCCGCTTTCTCTCCATACCCCTTGATGCCCCTAATATCCAAAGATTTATCAATTTCTTTCTTGAATATACTCAGTGACCCAGCCTCCACAGCCTCCTGTGGTAGAGACATCCACAGGTTGACCACCCTCTGAGTGAAACATTTTTTCCTCATCTCAGTCCTAAAAGGCCTGCTCTGTATCCTGAGGCTGTGGCCCCTGGTTCTAGACTCCCCAACCAGGGGAAACATCATCCCTGCATTCAGCCTGTCTAGCCCTGTTAGAATTTTATATGTTTCAATCAGATCCTCTCTCATTCTTCTAACCTCTCATGAATACAGGCCCAGTCGAACCAATCTCTCTTCATACGACAGTCCTGCCATCCACGGTACCAGCCTAGTGAACCTTCGCTGCGCTCCCTCTATGGCAAGTATACCTTTTCTTAGGTAGGGTGACCAAAACTGCAAGCAATACTCCAGGTTTTGTCTCACCAAGGCCCTGTATAACTGCAGTAGGACATCTCTACTTCTGAATTCAAATCCTCTTGCAATGAAGGCCAACATACCATTTGCCTTCCTAATTGTTTGCTGCACCTGCATGTTTACTTGCATTGACTGGCATACAAGGGCACCCAGATCCTTTTTTACATTCATCTTTCCCAATGTATCACCATTTAAATAATACTCTGCCTTTCTGTTTTTCACACCGAAGCATATAACTTCACATTTATCCACGTTATACTGTGTCTGCCATGTGTTTGCCCACACACACTTGTCAAAATCGCCCTGAAGCCTCCTTGCATCCTCCTCACAACTCACAACCCCACCCAGTTCGGTGTCATCAACAAACTTGGAAATATTGCACTTAGTTCCCTCATCCAAGTCATTTATTTATATCGTGAATAGCTGGAGCCCAAGCACTGTGGTACACCACTAGTCACTGCCTGCCACCCGGAAAAAAACCCATTTATTCCTACTCTCTGTTTCCGGTCTGTCAATCAATTCTCAATCCATGCCAGTATATTACCCCCCAATCCCATGTGCTTTAATTTTGCCCACCAGCCTCTTATGTAGGACCTTATAAAAGCCTCCTTGAATTCTGAATACATCACATCCACTGGTTCTCCCTTACCTATTCTACTAGTTACATCCTCAAAAAACTCCAGCAGATTAGTTAAATATGATTTCCCTTTCATAAATCCATGCTGACTTTGTCTAATCACATTGCTTTTCAAGTGTTCTGTTACCACGTCTTTTATAATAGACTCTAGCATTTTCCCCACTACTGATGTTAGGCTTACTGCTCTGTAATTCTCTGTTTTTTCTCTCCCTCCTTTTTTAAATAGTGGGGCTACATTTGCCACCCTCCAATCTGTAGGAACTGCTCTAGAGGCCATAAATTTTGGAAGATGACCACCAATACATCCAATATTTCCTTTAGTACTCTGGGATGTAGATTATCAGGCTCTGGGGAATTTTCAGTCTTTAACCCCATTAATTTCTCTAGCACCATTTTTTTTACTAATATTGATTTTCTTCAATTTCTCCCTGTCACTAGACCCTTGGTTCCCTAACATTTCTGGGAAATTATTTGTGTCCTCTTTTGTGAATACAGAACCAAAATATGTGTTCAATTCTTCTGCCATTTCTTCGTTCCCCATTATAATTCCCCCCATTTCTGACTGTAAGGGACCTATGTTTATCTTTGCTAATATTTTTCTCTTCACATATTTATAGAAGCTTTTATAGTCAGTTTTTATGTTCCTTGCAAGTTTACTCTCAAACTCCATTTTCCTCATCTTGATTAATCTTTTTGTCCACTTTTGCTGAATTCTAAACTGCTCCCAATCCTCAGGCTTGCTGCTTTTTCTGGCAATTTTATGTCTCCTCTTTGGATCTAATACTATCCCTAATTTCTTTTGTAAGCCATGGTTGAGCCACCTTTCCTGTTTTAGTTTTGCGCCAGACAGGAATGAATAATTGTTGTAATTCGTGCATATGTTCCTTAAATATTAGCCATTGCCTATCCACTGTCAACCCTTTTAGTAAGGTTCATAGAAACATAGAAAATAGGAGCAGGAGTAGGCCATTTGGCCCATCGAGCCTACTCTGCTATTCACTATGATCATGGCTGATCATCCAACTCAATAGCCTGCTCCCGCTTTCTCCCCATATCCTTTGATCCCTTTTGCCCCAAGAGCTATATCTAACTCCTTCTTGAAAACATACAATGTTTTGGCATCAACTACTTTCTGTGGTAGTGATTTCCACAGGCTCACCACTCCCTGGGTGAAGAAATTTCTCCTCATCTCAGCCCTAAATGGTCTACCCCATATCCTCAGACTGTGACCCCTGGTTCTGGACTTCCCCACCATCGGGAACATCCTTCCTGCATCTACCCTGTCTAGTCTTGTTAGAATTTTATAGGTTTCTATGAGATCCCCCCTTAATTTTCTGAACTCCAGCGAATATAATCCTAACCGACTCAATCTCTCCTCATATGCCAGTCCCACCATCCCAGGAATCAATCCGGTAAACCTTTGCTGCACTCCCTCTATAGCAAGGACATCCTTCCTTAGATAAGGAGACCAAAACGGCACACAATATTCCAGGTGTGGTCTCACCAAGGCCCTGTATAATTGCAGCAAGACATCCCTGTTCCTGTACTCGAAGCCTCTGGCTATGAAGGCCAACATACCATTTGCCTTCTTTACCGCCTGCTGCACCTGCAGGCTTACCTTCAGCGACTGGTGTATGAGGACGCCCAGGTCTCGTTGCACATTCCCCACTCTCAATTTATAGCCATTCAGATAATAATCTGCCTTCCTGTTTTTGCTACCAAAATGGATAACCTCACATTTATCCACATTATACTGCATCTGCCATGCATTTGCCCACTCAGCCAGCTTGTCCAAATCACACTGAAGCATCTCTGCATCCTCCTCATAGCTCACCCTCCCACCCAGCTTTGTGTCATCTGCAAATCTGGAGATGTTACATTTAATTCCCTCATCTGAATCATTAATATATATTGTGAATAGCTGGGGTCCCAGCACCGATCCCTGCGGTTCCCCACTAGTCACTGCCTGCCATTTGGAAAAAGTCCCGTTTATTCCTACTCTTTGTTTCCTGTCTGCCAACCAGTTTTCTATCCATCTCAATACATTACCCCAAATCCTATGCGCTTTAATTTTACACGCTAATCTCTTATGTGGGACTTTGTCGAAAGCCTTCTGAAAGTCCAAATAAACCACATCCACTGGCTCTCCCTCATCAACTCTACTGGTTACATTCTCGAAAAATTCCAGTAGATTTGTCAAGCATGATTTCCCTTTCATAAATCCATGCTGACTCTGTCTGATTCTGCCACTGTTTTCCAAGTGCTCAGTTATTAAATCTTTTATAATGGACTCTAGAATTTTCCCCACTACCGACATCAGGCTGACTGGTCTATAATTCCCTGTTTTTTCTCAACCTCCCTTTTTAAATAGTGGGGTTACATTAGCTACCCTCCAATCTGTAGGAACTGTTCCAGAGTCTATAGAATCTCAGAAGATGACCACCAATGCATTCCCCAACCCATCATTGCTAACCCGCACCTCATACCCTCGTAGTTCCCTTTATTTAGATTCAGCTTCTTCACTCTCTATCCTAATGAGTAGTTCTACCATTTTATGGTCACTCTTCCCCAAGAGACCCCGCACAACAAGGTTGTTAATTAATCCTTTCTCATTGCACAATACCCAGTCTAGGATAGCCTGCTCTCTAGTTGGTTCCTCAACGTATCGGCCTAAAAAACCATCATGTACACACTTCAGGAAATCTTCCTCCACAGTATTATTTCTAGTTTGGTTTCTCCAATATGTATGTAGATTAAAGTCACCCATGATTACAGTTGCACTCCTATTGCATGAGTCTCTAATTTCCTGCTTAATGCCTTCCCTTACATCTCCATTACTGCTTGGGGGCCTATAGACAACCCCCACCAATGTTTTCTGCCGCTTGGTGTTTCTTATCTCCACCCAAACAGATTCCACATCATGATTTTCCGAGTCAATATCCTTCTTCGCAATTGCAGTGATTTCCTCCTTTACTAACAATGCTACCACACCTCCTTTCTCCATTTATCTGTCCTTCCTAAATATTGAATCCCCTGGATGTTCAGTTCCCATCCTTGGTCACCCTGCAGCCATGTCTCTGTAATTGCAACTATATCATAATGGTTTATATCTATTTGTGCTGTTAATTCATCTACCTTATTGCAAATCCTCCACACATTAAGAATACAATACCCTTAGACTTGTCTTTTTAACCTTGTCATCTTAGCTTTATTTTGCACAATGACCCCATTTGTTTTTCACCCTTGTTTTTTCTGCCTTCCGCTTTTACTTCTTACTTTTCTGTCTTTTGTTCCTATCCTTGTTTCCCCTCCTCTGTCTCCCTGCTCAGGTTCCCATCCCCCTGCTATTCTTGTTTAACCCCTCCCCAACCGCACAAGCAGGCAACTTCCCCCCCACACCCCTCCCGAGGACATTGGTCCTGGTCCTGCCCAGGTGCAACCTGTCCTGTTTGTACGGGTCCCACCTTCCCCAGAACCGGTTCCAATGTCCCAGGAATCTGAATCCCTCCCCCCTACACCATTTCTTCAGCCATGTATTCATCTGATATATCCTGTTATTTCTACTCTCACTTGCACGTGGCACTGGTAGTAATCCTGAGGTTCTACTTTTTAATTTACATCCTAACTCCCTATATTCAGCTTGTAGGACCTCATCCCTTTTTTTTTACCTATGTTGTTGGTAAAAATAACAGGAAGATATCTTCTGATTGTTATTTATGACTGTAAAAGCAGTTTTATAGAACAAATTAAGAATCCAACTTAAAATAGCGAGCTGAGGAAATCTTCCCAATATGACAAATAGTTATTAGCTTATATGGGATAATGCAATCATTGTACATAAGTGTAATGTGACTAAATTTACTTTTACAATGGGGGACGGGTGGAGACTTGTTGCTCCACATCAGTGAAAGAAAGGCCAGTACAAAAATCAAAAGCTGACACTCTAGTGCTGCACTGAGGGAGTGCTGCATTGTCCGAGGTGCCATCTTTTGGATGAGACATTAATCAGAGGTCCCACCTGCCTGATTGGGTGGATGTAAAAGATCCCACTGCACTATTTTGAAGAAAAGCAGGGGAGTTATCCCCAGTGTCCTGCCCAATATTTATCCCTCGGTCAACATCTCACACAAAAAAACCAGATTATGTGGTCATTATCACATTGCTGCTTGTGGGAGCCATGAGCTCTGTGGCCTCAGTAACAACAGCAAAGCACAGCCATAAAACAGAACTGATACAAAGTAAACTTCAAACTTTTCCTACTTTTAGCAATCAGATGCACTTGCTTATATCCCACTTTATTATGTGCTACTTTAATTCATTGGGAAACTCTCTGCTGTGTTTGCCTACATAACACTAAGTACACTTAACAAAAAATCTCATTGGATGTGAAGATCTTTGGAATCTCCAACTGATGTGATGAGATGTTGTACCGATGTAAGCTCTCTGTATCTTTCAGGCTGAGTTGGATTTGAGCTAACCCATTATTCCACCCAAACCCCTAACAACCTATAGTAATAAGACTTCCGTCTTTGTGTCATGCTTGGTGTAATTTTTAAAAAATTTTCATTCACAGATGTGAGCTTCGCTGGCTGGGCCAGCATTTATTGCCCATCCCTAGTTGCCCTTGAGAAGGTGGTGATGAGCTGCTTGAACGGTCCTTTCAATTAGATTGCAGGATTTCCAACCGTGAAGTGTAACAGTGGGGATGGTCTAATCTATAAAGTATAACACTGGAGAACAATTAGCTCTCAGCTGAGATATCCAGGGATTATTAATGTTTTATAAACCTTGGAAATGTTATGGGTGAAAACAGTGCCAGGTCGGTGAAATGTGTGAGCTACAACTACTGCACTGATGCTACAAGAGTTCATCCCCTGCACTAGATGGCGCTGAAAGACCACTAAACCTGATGGCCTGGACCAACTTCCAATACTGTCGCAATATCAACATCCAGATGTAATCCTCAACAAATGTGGTTATTCAACGTGTGAAGCTATCTCAAGCTTCATTGGACTAATTAACTAAAATGTAGAATATATTTCATTGATGTTGGAAATGCGAGGTTTCAAAAATTGATGGCTACTTTTAGAAATGTTTCTTCATCCATTAATTTGTACACAGAAAACTTTAGACTTCAGTTCCAAGTTTAGAAATTCAAACACAGCTACTGAGCTTTAAAGTATTTCTTTTGCCTGGGAGCTGGTGTTTTACGCCTCAGCTGTTTATTAAAATCGTTTTGTTTTCAAACTATTAACCTCCTATTTCAACTTTGAATTATTATTTTAACGTTAGGCTCGAGGCTTCTTAGGTCACCCAGCATTACTGCAGCAATGGTATCTTCTCCAGAACTCCTGATAAACCTCCTACCGACTTGTACTTTAAACACAATTTGACACCCAGGCGCATTTTTAGTTGAAGTTTTCAACCGTGTTTATCCCGTGCTTGGAAATGTACTTCTGACAGAGCAGAGAATCACTAAGTTGTCATGGCTTCTCAGGGTGCCATAACCTGATCACATGTAATGTAGAGAATCTCTCAGCCTGCATTATTTCACCCCAATAATTGCAAATTAGTGATCTTCGAGTGTGTCTTTTATCATTTTGATTTAAAATGGGTTGCAGCATGAACTTTGAAACTTTTTACATCAGCACATTACGTTCAGGTGCTTATTTTGACTTCATCATGCTGCCTTCTAGAGAGCTAATGAAAGAGACTACAGAATCACAGAAAGCTCACAGCACAAAAGGAGGGCATTCGTCGTCCGCACTGGCTTTCTGAATGCCATTTCCCCATCATCTCCCCACAACCCCTGCACATTCTTCCTTTTCAGATCACAATCCAATTCCCTCTGGAATGTCTCGATTGAACCGGTCTCCACCGCACTCACAGCTATTTTATTCCTGATCTTAATCGATTGCTGTGTGAAAAAGTTGCTCCTCGTGTCACCATTGCTTCTTTGGCCGATTACCTCAGATCTGTGCCCTTTCGTCCTGAATCTTTCCACCAATGGGGACAGTTCTTTTGCTTTCCACTCTGTCCAGACCCCTCATGATTTTGAATACCTCTATCAAATCTCCCCTCAACCTTCTCTTCTCCAGGGACAACAGTCGCATCTTCTCCAATCTATCTACGTGACTCCCCAGTGTAGCTTGAGGATCAATGATGCATTGCTCAAATTGTAGGCAACTGGGCCCTTCAAGGAGACATCACTTGATAAGCCAATATGCAATTCACTGCTAATTTCTTGAGGTAATAAATGCCCTCATAGAGACATAGAATCGTCGGACTGGATTGGGCAAAGACCCCCCGAAGATAAAAAGTTGCGGGAGGGGGGAGCTCGCCCACAATCCTGTTGGCTGGCCTGCAGCAATTTAACACTAGGAGCAAAGTTAATGGCTCTAAGGTGAATCTTCCACCCCTTTTTCGGTAGGAAGTCCTGCCTTAGAGAGTTGCCGACCAATCTAACTGGCCGGCAGCTCCGTAGTCCCAGCAGTGCCACTGGTGGCCGCTGCTGGGACTACAGGCAGATCCCAGTGTTGAGGATTCCGGACCAACAGGTAGTTGGGGATTGGGTGTCATGGCGAGGGGAGTGAATAGGGGCAAGGGGTGTGAGTGGGTTGAGCAGGTTAACAGGCCAGGGTTGAGGGTTAAAGTGGGATAAGCTTGGAAAGGTGTCTCTGATGGGCCCGGGGATCCTCAAAGCAGGTTCCCCATTGTGCCTGACACCAGCCATGCAGCTAAAGCCACTTAAGGGCCTGAGTAGTCTCAAGGGCAAACCCGTAAAATTTCAAACATGTTAGGGGTAAGCAAATAGGTGGTGGGAAGGCTGGATTTTATGTGCCCCCTCACCTTCAAACTCGCCACTGGGGGAGTGTAAAATCCAGCCCATGGAGAGTCGTTTATGGCACAGAAAGGGGCCATTCAGCCCATCGAGTCCATGTTGGCTCCCTACACAGCAATCCAGTCAATTCCATTCCCCCACTTGATTCCTGTAGCATGGTAAGATTATTTCCTTCACGTGCCCATACAAATTCCTTTTGAAGTCATTGATTGGTGAGCCCTCATGGCAGCGAGTTCCAGGTCATTACCACTCGCTGCGCAAAAAGGTTCTTCCTCACATCCCTCCTGCATCTCTTGCCCAAAGTCTTAAACCTGTGTTCCCTGGTCCTTCTACCATCAGCTAGTAGGAAGAGCTTTTCCAAAATTCTGGCCTATGAGTTTAAATGTAATTAAGCATATCATCATGTATTTATATAAATGGCTTGAATGAAGGGACTGAAGGAATGGTTGCTAAATTTACTGACGACACAAAGGTAGGTAGGAAAGCAAGTTGTGAAGAGGACATAATGAGGCTACAAAGTGACATAGATAGGTTAAGTGAGTGGGCAAAGAGCTGGAAAATGGAGTATAATGTGGGCAAATGTGAAGTTGTTCATTTTGGCAGGAAGAATGAAAAAGAAAGAATAATTTCTAAATGGTGAGAGATTGCAGAGCTCTGAGATTCAGAGGGATCTGGGTGTCCTAGTGCATGAATCACAAAAAGTTAGTATGCAGGTACAGCAGGTAATTAGGAAAGCTAATAGAATGTTATCACTTATTGTGAGGGGAATTGATTACAAAAGTAGGGAGGTTATGCTTCAGTTGTACAGGGCATTGGTGAGACAACATCTGGAGTATTGTGTACAGTACTGGTCTCCTTATTTAAAGAAAGATGTAAATGCGTTAGAAGCTGTTCAGAGAAGGTTTACTAGACTAATAACAGGAATGGGTGGGTTGTCTTATGAGGAAAGGCTGGGCAGGTTAGGCTTGTATTCACTGGAGTTTAGAAGAGTAAGAGGCAACTTAATTGAAACCATTAAGGTCCTGATGGGTCTTGACAGGATGGATGTGGAGAGGATGTTTCCTCATATGGGAGAATCTAGTACGAGGGGTCACTGTTTAAAAAATAGGGGTCACTCATTTAACACAGAGAAGAGGGGAATTTTTTTCTCAGAGGGTTGTGAGTCTTTGGAACTCTCTTCCTCAAAAAGTGATGGCAGAGTCCTTGAATATTTTTAAGACAGAGCTAGATAGATTTTTGATTAACAAGGGGGTGAAAGGTTATTGGGGGTAGGCAGGAATGTGGGGTTGAGGTTACATTCAGATCAGCCATGATTTCATTGAACGGCTCGAAGGGCTGCGTGGCTTCTCCTGCTCCTAATTTGTATGTTCATGACACAAAAAAAAAATTGGGAAACCTACCATTTTGCAAGCCTTGGCGCTCAGTTCGTTAGGCCATACCCATCAACAAAAAATATTGTGCGCATTTGATGGAGCCTCACAGCTGACCTCAGGACGATCAAACTCTTTGCTCCACAGCTGCCATTGCTGCTTTGGACTTTGCGACTCTGATTGCTCATCTGTGGGGTTGCGACCCCACAGTTTGGGAACCCCTGCCCTTGAGAAACAATGTAAATGGCTGTTTCTGCGGGGTTTTCACTGAAATTTTTGTTGTTGACATTGCAGCAGGAGATCAAGAAGATTCCAAGGAAATTAGGCCCGATAGTATTACACTTTGCAGGTAGACTATAGAATCATAGAAATGACTGCACTGAATGCCATTCAGCCCATCAGATCTGTTCTAAGTTTACATGCATGACAAATTAAGTTTGAAATAACATCACTGGGAATATGTCGTGTGGTACATAGTTGTTGGTCCAGTGTGTGAAAAGACAGTTGATAGCCTGTACTTCGAGAAATAGGAGAGAAAAAGATCTGCTGCACTATAAAGGGAAACCGAAGACTCTGTGGAGCAACCTAATTCTACACACTCCTGTCATAAATCTGCTTATTTATTGTCCTGCATGAGATGCAATAGTTTACATTAAATTCTTCTATCCAGCATGAATTTTATCAATTCCACTTGGGGTGTCACACTTTGGTATTTGCAGATTCTGTGTCCCACTTGCATCTGAGAAAAGTAATGAAACCTATCTGCACTATTGTTTATCTGCGTGAAACATTTGTTTCCTGTTGTATCCTGCTTCTTTCTGAGAAGCCAAAGGGCTCCCCATTGCCATCATGGCCAGTTGAAGAGACTGAACAAGGTAACAGGCTACAATTCCTGCACCTCCTTGTCCATTCCTGCGCACCAATGAGAAAGGTACTGAGAATTAATTCCCCAGGAGACCACGCTTACAAGCAATAAAGTAACCAGAACAGTGGCATTGTTATTTAACAGAAAACAACAGATGGAATCTTGTGCAGATTGAATGTTTTTCAGGAGCTGGGATAATTTCTGGGTTCTGACTCCACATGGATCTGCTGTGCACACTCCAGTGCGATCTTCTGGCAGGCGGCTTCCTAATTGGCCTCCTTTGCATCTGCCCTCCAGTTAGCATCAGCGGGTGGGCTCCTGAGGTTGCAGGCTCCGCCACAGTGTCTGCAACAATGACTGCTCGTAGGCTCACTGGGAGAGATGGGTACTGCTCAGGCAGGAAGGAGATCGGGAGGGTGCCTCAAGATGGAGGCACGCTCTGAAGAATTATGGGCCTGAATTTTTGGGTCATCATCGGGCATGCGCCCACCCGCGGGATGTAACATTCTGGCCAATGAGTTTAAATGGAATCAAGCATATCATCATATATCACCCCTCATCAAATGGGTTAACTGAAAGAGCTGTGCAAACTTTCAAATCAGGAATGAAAAGGTTGTCTGAAGGTACTCTAGAAAGTTGACTTTCCCACTTTCTTCTCAATTATCATACGGCGCCTCATTCAACTACTGGTTCAACACCATCTGAATTATTGATGAAATGCCACCTACATACAAGGTTAAGTCGGGTGATTCCAAACTTAGAGGGGAAGGTAGAGCAGAATCAGAGTAACCAAAAATTACAATATTCATAGCAAAGCTCACAGATTTACTGTAGGATATTCAGTTTTTGTGTGTAGATTTGGAAACGGACCTAGTTGGGTTCCTGGTATAATTGTCTCTGAATCTGGACCTTAGTCATATCAAGTGGAAGTGGAAGACCAGATTGTTCGAAAACATGTGGATCATTTAAGAAGTAGAGAGACATTCCAACAACCAGCTATTCTACCTATAATTGATGTGGAACCTTTAATCCCTGAGGTGAGAGATTGACCTAGAATAGACATACCAGACGTTTCTGTTGAATTGCCTAACTCTGAACGGCCATTTTCTAAGGATGTACCTCATGCTGCAGTTTCTGATCATGTCGATCAAGTGAGATAACCTCAAGTGGTAGAGCTATGCCACTTTACCCGAATTAGAAAACCCACCTCAGAAACTTAGGCCAGAATTTTACATCCCGCGGGCGGGCACGAGCCTGACCTGAATGGAGGTGAAGTAGCGCAAGTGCCCTGATGTCATCGCGCACTCGCACGAAATTTCGCTCAGTGGGTGCGCGCAGCAGTTGGAAGTTTACCTGCTGACAATTAAGTGGGCAATTGAGCCCATTAACAATGAACAGCAATTTTATGTGGGCTCGTCCACATTCACAGTTGGCAGACGAGCCATTCTCCCAGCATCCACATTTTTGCTCAAACCTCGATCCAGGGCAGGATGAAATCTCCGTGGGGTATTAAAATAAAAAGAGATATAGGGTAGTGTTTTTTTATGAGGTATGCTTTCAGGTGCTTGATTGTGCTGCATGGACATATTTTGCAGCATTCTTGTCATGTCCTTTAGTCTGTGGAGGTCTGCAGCTCCCTGGGACAGCTGTCTGCCTTCAGGGAGCTCCCTCGAAACCCTTGTTTATATCAGCGCCTGCCCGCTTCCTGCCCCCACCCCGGCAGCGTTGAGCGTTTCATCACGCGTTTCACTCTGCCTGGCTTTTAATTAGTTGGGGGCTGATCGTGGCTGATGGTCCATTTCCTGTCTGTTCCTGGGCTGCTGGCCACGTGCGCCCGATGACCAAAAAATTCCAGCCATAAATCTCTGAAATTCCGCACTAGTAAAGGCTGCACCGTGATCCAAAACAATGACTTCAGGTAGGCCATGCATACTAAAACATTGGTGCAGCTTTTCAATAGTTGCACTTGATGTCAGTGATCTAACTTCATACATGGGTCTGCGGCAGATGATGAGGAAACCAACAAGAGGGAAAAACATACTTGACCTCATCCTCAATAACCTGCCTGTTGCAGGTGTATCTGTCCATGACAGTATTGGTAGGAATGACCACCGCACAGTCATTGTGGTGAGGAAGTCTCGTCTTCACATTGAGGATACCCTCCATTGAGTTGTGTGACACTAGCACCATGCTAAATGGGATAGATTTCAAACAGATCTAGCAACTGAAGACTGGGCATCCATGAGGTGCTGTGGGCCATCAGCAGCAGCAGTATTGTACCTGAACACAATCTGTAACCTCATGGCCCGGCATATCCCCCACTCTACCATTATCATCAAGCCAGGGGATCAACCCTGGTTCAATGAAGAGTGCAGGAGGGCATGCCAGGAGCAGCACCAGGCATACCTAAAAATGAGATGTCAACCTGGTGAAGCTATAACACAGGACTACTTGTGTGCCAAACAGCATAAGCAGCAAGTGATAGACTGGGCCAAGCAATCCCACAACCAACGGATCAGATCAAAGCTCTGCAGTCCTGCCACATCCAGTTGTGAATGGTGGTGGATAATTAAACAACTCACTGGAGGAGGAGGCTCCACAAATATCCCCATCCTCAATAATGGGGGAGCCAAGCACAGCAGTGCAAAAGATAAGGCTGAAGCATTTGCTACAATCTTTAGCCAGAAATGCCGAGTGGATGATCCATCTCCGACTCCTCTGGAGGTCCCCAGCAACACAGATGCCAGTCTTCAGCCAATTCACGTCACTCCACATGATATCAAGAAGTGGCTGAAGGCACTGGATACTGCAAAGGGTACAGGCCCTGGCAATGTTCCAGCAATAGTACTAAAGACTTGTGCTCCAGAACTTGCTGCGTCCCTAGCCAAGCTGTTCCAGTACAGCTACAACACTAGCATCTACCCCGCTATGTGGAAAATTACCCAGGTATGTCCTGTACACAAGAAGCAGGACAAATCCAACCTGGCCAATTACCACCCCATCATATCTCTCCATCATCAGTAAAGTAATGGAAGGAGTCATCAACAGTGCTATCAAGCGGCACTTGCTTAGCCATAACCTGCTTACTGATGCCCAGTTTGGGTTCCACTAGGCCACTCAGCTTCTGACCTAATTACAGCCTTGGTTCAAACATGGACAAAAGATCTGAACTCGAGAGGCGAGATGAGAGTGACTGCACTTGACATCGAGGCAGCATTTGATCGAGTGTGGCATCAAGGAGCCCTAGCAAAACTGGAGTCAATGGGAATCAGGGGAAAGCTCGCCACTGGTTGGAGTCATACCTAGCACAAAGGAAGATGGTTGTGGTCGTTGGAGATCAGTCTTGGAGGTCAGATCTTAGCTCTAAGACATCACTGCAGGAGTTCCTCAGGGTAGTATCCTCGGCCCAACCATCTTCAGCTGCTTCAATGATCTTCCAACATCAGCTCAGACGTGGGGATGTTCGCACAATGTTCAGCACCAGATACTGAAGCAGTCCATGTCCAAATGCTGCAAGACCTGGACAATATCCAGGCTTGGACTGACAATTGGCAAGTAACATTTGCATCACACAAGTGTCAGGCAATAACTATCTCCAACAAGGGAGAATCTAACCATCACCCCTTGACATTCAATGGCATTACCACCACTGAATCCACCACTATCAACATCCTGGGGTTACCATTGACCAGAAACTGAACTGGACTAACCACATAAATACTGTGGCTACAAGAACAGGTCAGAGACTAGAAATCCTGTGACAAGTAACCCACCTCCTGACTCCCCAATGCCTGTCCACCATCTACAAGGCACAAGTCAGGAGTGTGATGGAATATTCCCCACTTGCCTGAATGAATACAGCTCCCACAACACTCAAGAAGCTTGACACCGTCCAGGACAAAGCAGCCCATTTGATTGGCACCCCTTCCACAAACATTCACTCCCTCCACCACCGACATAAAGTAGCAGCAGTGTGTATCATCCACAAGATGCACTGCAGGAATTCACCAAGGATCCTTCGACAGCACCTTCCAAAACCCACGACCACTACCATCTAGAAATGCAAGGGCTGCAGATAGATGGGAACACCACCACCTGTAAATTCCCCTTCAAGCCACTCACCATCCTGACTTGGAAATATATCACTGTTCCTTCACTGTCTCTGGGCGAAATTTTGGAACTCCCTCCCTAACAGCACTGTTGGTGTACCTACACCACATGGACTGCAGTGATTCAAGGAGGCAGCTCACTACCACCTTCTCAAGGGCAACTAGGGATGGGCAATAAATGCTGGCCCAGCCAGCAACGCCCACATTCAATGAATGAATGAAAAAAAATCCAGCATGATTGGCAGTGGCAGTCGTAGTCAGCGCCAGTGACCTGCAAAAGAGGACAGCCTCCTAGTGTCACTACAGGGTGAATGGTCTCATCCATTCTGCCAGGGTAACTCACTCTTCTCATCAATCTCAACTCACACACTCACAAACCCATCACACACCACAGAGATCTCACACCTAAAGGGGCAACACCACTGACTCTCACACACACCCTCACATCTCCATCAGGCTCATGTCTTCTCAAGCTCGTGTCCTCATCCCGTCCATGGTCCTGCTCACCACACAAACATTCTATGCAGTGCCATGTGTCCTGCTCACACCCTCTCCATCTGTTTTCATACAGGAGGAGCTGGCTCACATCAGCAGGAAGAGGTCCCAGACAACGGGTGGAGTGGCCCACATTAAGCCCTCACTCACTTTGAAGTGTGTGTCATCGTGCTGACTGGTGAGGACAAGGACTGTGCCTGCGGTGAGGTCAGCGGTGAACACCCACGTGACGATCCTGCACCACATCATCCCTCTCTCAACGCAACTGTGAGTGCTCTCTCTCATGCTTTTGATTCTGCTGCCAGGCACTACTTATCACTACTTTGGTTCACAGGGAGCTCTGCCAAGCGACTGACACCCTCAGCCAGCCAATCCCTCAGCTCCATCCAGGTCCTCACCTCCAGCCAAGAGGACACCTCCTCCATTGAAGAGCTGGAAATAAGCAGCCTGGAAGACCCGTCACAATGCTAACTCACCTCCTCCACCAGCGCAGAGACAGATATCTCGGTGGGATCTAGATCTAGAGCAGGCTCGGGTTCACAATCTGGTGGTCACGGCACTGACATGTGTTCGCAGCAGCAAGAGGCAGGTTCATGCGAGCTCTCCGGCGCTCGGCGGACTGCTGAGGATCAGGCATCTGAGAGGTCTGAGTCAGATGTCGAGCCTCTAGACTTGGCCTTCCAACTCACCCGAGAGTCAGCAGAAGGTGTGGGAACATCACACAGAGCTGTTGGAAGTCTTCAACAGAGTGGCACGTGAGTCAGAGCAGTGCGTCTGCCTTCTCTCTGATGAAGTGGTGCCCACATGCGCATGCATGGAGGTCTTCATGGGGAAGATGGCGGACGCCATGGATACCCTGGTTCAGCAGACCGCGGGGGTATGTGCAGATGTGCACTCCATCGTGGAAGCCATGGGTGAGTTCCTGCAGTGGCAACGCGAGAGGGAAACAGGGCACCTCAACATCCTTCCAGGTGCTCCTTCCCCTCAAGAAGGCATGCTGGGGCTCCCAGGCAGCCGAAGGGAAGGGGATCAGCAGCTGGACACCCCTGGATCATCCACTCAGGAATCTCAGAGGCTGTCCTCTCCTGCTGAGACCCCTTTGCCTGTGAGCTCCTCAATCTCATCCTCTGCCACTGCAGAGGGAAGCAGCTGGCCAATGAGTGATTTTGGAGGGTGCTGTGTGTGTGCGGCAGGGCCTTTTGGAGCCTCATACAAGCACCCTCCCACGCTCATGAATCCTTCACATATCACACTCACCTCACTGTCCTCAACATTTTGAATGTTACATGCGGGGTGGGGTTTGCTTTCAGTTGTCCATCTGAGCTGACTTGCATCTCCGCCCACCCAATGATCACACTCCCATGCAGCACCTGTGCTCGTCCACTACGGCTGGCTTTTCATTTTCGATTTAGACAGCATGGTCTGGATTCGCTTTTTCATCAGCTTCCCCCTCTTTTCTGCCCCTCCCAGTCACCCTTTTCCTCTCCCCCATCACAGTTGACCCAGCTGGCACCTCCCCTCTGTGGCCTACCAGCCACAACCTTTTCCTTTGAGGGTTTCCAGGTGAATGTGCACGTTCCCTTCCTTCCCGAAAATCCCACCCCCATCCACATTCACTTCCTCGACCCCCTCCTTCCCACCCCCAGGGCTCATGTCTGCCTCTGAGTCCCCACCAACCACCCTCACTGTCCCTTCTACAGCTACCGTCAAACCCTCAACCCCCCCACCCTACCGCCTCACTCTGTCCTTGGTCATTCTCACCATTCCCTTATACCACACCCACCCTCAGTTCGCTCCCCAAGAGGCAGTGATGGACCCATCAGACCCCTCCCATGCACATTTATCTGGACATCCCCCTCCCAACCCCTTCCTCCCGGAACATCTTCCCCCCCGCCCTTAGTCTTCCTAACCCCTCAACTCCATGCCCCGCTTAATCGTCCCGCTTCCTGACTTTCTCAGCTGCCTTAGGCGCCCTTCCTTCTTCCGCCATCCTTAGTCCTTCCCCTCTCCCGACTCCTTCCTCCAGCCTTACCTCTCCCTCCAGCCACACTTCTTCCTCCAGCCTTGTTCCTTCCCCCTTCCTGACTCCCTCAGAAACCCTCACCTCTTCCTCAAGCTTTACTCCTTCCCTCTTCCCAACTCCTTCCTCCATGCTTGCTTCTTCCCCCACCCTTACTCCCTCCCCTCTCCGCACTCCTTCTTCCCCCTGTACTCCCTCCCCTCCTCCCAACCTCACCCCCTCCAAAACCTTCATTCCCCCACTGAAAACTGTTTAGAGTTTACCTGTGCAAGTTACCACTGTGCCTTTGCTAGGGGTTCATTAATGTATTTAAATGCCACAAGCATGATTAATCACAGGATAATTGACACTATCCTAATAAGTAACAACATTAGGATCAGTGAATCACCATTAAAATACCACTTATCAATGATGTCATTCTTATTCTAAAGTATCAGGAATACTCAGATCCATCATTTTATAATGTGGTGCCCTGAAGCTCCATTGGCAACTTCCCCTAATAATCCCAGTGAAAAAATTGTGTTCTGCCAGAATCCTTACCTGACAGCAGAGATTTACGTTCCTTGCATCTCTGACTTAAGTATCAAGAAGGAAACTATGCTTCACTTAAAAGCCAGCCAGTGAGTTTGCAATGCATAACAAAAACAGAAAATGCTGGAAAAGCTCAGCCGGTCTGGCAGCATCTGTGGAGAGAGAAACAGAGTCAATATGACTCTTCTTTGGAACAGGAAGTTCGGGAGAAGAGTCATAATGAACTTGAAATGTTAACTTCTGTTTCATGCCCTTGAATTTGGAGCTCATTCCTTTGAATCTGGAATTCATTCCCAGTAAATCTGGAGTTCATTCCCTTGAATCTGGAGTTCATTCCCTTGAATCTGGAGTTCATTCCCTTGAATCTGGAGTTCATTCCCAGTGAATCTGGAGTTCATTCCCTTGAATCTGGAATTCATTCCCAGTAAATCTGGAGTTTATCCCATTGAATCTGGAGTTCATTCCCAGTGAATCTGGAGTTCATTCCCAGTGAATCTGGAGTTCATCCCCTTGAATCTGGAGCTCGTTCCCAGTGAATATGGAGTTCATTCCCAGTGAATCTGGAGTTCATTCCCTTGAATCTGCAACTCATTTCCAGTGAATCTGGAGTTCGTTCCCTTGAATCTGGAGCTCATTCCCAGCAAATCTGGAGCCCATTCCCAGTGAATCTGGAGTTCATTCCCAGCGAATCTGGAGCTCATTTCCAGTGAAGCTGGAGTTCATTCCCTTGAATCTGGAGTTCATTCCCTTAAATCTGGAGTTCATTCCCAATGAATCTGGAGCTCATTTCCAGTGAATCTGGAGTTCATTCCCTTGAATCTGGAGCTCATTCCCAGTGAATCTAGAGCTCATTTCCAATGAATCTGGAGTTCATTCACTTGAATCCATCAATAACTACAAGGAACTCATGGACTTCTTTGTTACAGCTGTCTCTGCCACTTCCTCCCCTTCTCCTAACCCATTGGACCAAGCACCCTCCAAGTTACCCCTGCTCTAGCCTTGAACTCACATCTTTCTCTAGTTTCTCTCCAATCTGCCCCCATATTCCTCATTTCCAGGTGCTGTCCCCCTCTCCTTTTATTCTTCAATCATTAACCCGCTCCTCAAAAAAAAACAACCCTTGACCCCACCTTCCTTGGAAACAGTTGTCCCGTGTCCAAACTCCCTTTTCTCTCCAAAGTTCTTGAATATGTTTTGCCTCCCAAATTCATACTCATTTTTCCTGGAACTTCTCGTTTCAATCCCTCCCAGCAGGTCTCTGTCCCTGCCACAGTAGTGCAGCAGTTCTTATCAAAGTCACAAATGGCATCCTATATAACTGTGACAAAGGTAAACTTACCTTCCTTGTCCTTCTCGATCTGTCTGCAGCCTTTAATGCAGTTGATCACACCATCCTCCTCCAAGGCCTCTTCACCATCATCAAGCTGGGTGAGACTGTTTTCACCTGGTTCCATTCTTACCTATCTAATCACAGCCAGGATATAACTCACAATGGCTTCTCTTCCCGCTACTGCACCATTACCTTTGATGGCCCTGAGTATCAAGCCTTCACTCCTCCTATTTCTCATCTTCATGTTGTCCCTCGGTGACATCATCTGAAAGCACGGCATTAGTTTTCACATGTGCCCTGACAACACCCAGCTCTACCTCATTACCGCCTGTCTTGACTCCTCCATATTGCTAACTTATCAGGCTGCTTATTCGACATCTAGTGCTGGATAAGCAGAAATTTCCTCCAATTAAACATTGGAAAGGCTGTAGCCATTGTCTTTTGTGCCCACTCCAAACTCCATTCCCTAGTTACCAACTCCATCCCTCTCCCTGGCAACAGCACGAGACTAAACTAGGTTCTTCTCAGCTTTGATGTTGTACTCCACCCCAGTTTCTGACCACATATCCATGCCATTACTCAGACCACCTATTTCAACCTCAATCACATCTGACTTCACCCCTTCCTCTGCTCATCTGCTGCTGAAATCCTCATTTATGCCTTTGTTACCTCTAGACAGACTCCTGGCTGGCCTTTCACATTCTACCTTCCATAAACTTGAGGTGATCCAAAACCCTGCTGCCTGTGTCCTAACTTGCACCAAGTGCCGTTCACTTATAACTTCTATACTCGCTGACCTACATTAGCGCCAGCTCAAATAATGTCTCAGTTTTAACAATTTTCAGTACCTCCATGGCCTCGCCCTTCCCTATCTCTGTAATTTCAGCCAGCCGCACAGCCCTCTGAGCTATCTGTGCCTCTCTAATTCCAGCCTTTCGATTTTAATTTTTAAAAATATGTTCTTGGGATGTGAGTGCCTCTGGTGAGGCCAGACTTAGTTGCCCATCCATAGTTGCCTTTGTAATGGTGTTGTGCAGGTACACCCACAGAGCTGTTAGGGAGGAAGTTCTTGGATTTTGATCCAGTGAGAGTGAAGAAACAAGGATATAGTTCCAAGTAGGGTGGTGCGTGAGTTGGAGGGGAACTTGCAAGTGTTGGTGTTCCCATGCATTTACTTCATGATTGGTGCCTTCAGCTGCCTAAACCCTAAGCTCTGGAATTCCCTCTTTAAACATCTAAGTCTCTCTAAGTCTCTTGCTTCCTTTAAAAACCTTTAAAACCTCTCTTTGACCAGGCTTTTGGCCATCTGCCCGAGTGTCTCTTTATATGACTCATTAAAATTCGACAGTTTTCTGGAAGATTGCTTAATATTATATCTAACTTTTTAAGCACCTCTGTATTATTAAATCTGATTACTGCCAGGTCGACTTTAGAAGTTTGGACTTCTAGATTCATTCTCAGAAGGTTCTGATATCTTTACCTCACTCCCTACTTCTTTTACCACTGTAAATACACTCCTATCCTGATTATCTTAGCTGTCATAATATTGCTTTAACATATTAACGTGACACACTCACTGACACTCTCCTGTCTGGAGTACTCATGATATAGTTTACGTCATTGAGTTTCTTTTTGATTTGATAAGGTTCAATGAACCTTGCTTTTAACAGTTCACCAGAGACAGGTAATAATACTAATACCTTGTCCCCAGCAACAAAATTTCAAGCTTTGGCATTTTCATCTGCTCTAACTTTCATTGTTTGGTGATTGATTTTCTTTGGCCAACACACACACACACTTTAGTTAATCTCTGCCGGAAATTTCACACATGGGTCAGAAGTGCAGTCTCTGAGCTTTGGTTTATAAATTTTTCCTTAATTAATTTCAGGGACCCTCTCACCAAATGCCCATGTATCAGTTCAAAAGGACTGAATCCAGTTGATTCATTCAGGGCATCCCTAAGGGTGAACAGTAAAAATGGGACTCCTTTATCCCAACCATTAGGACATTCCTGACAATAGGCTTTAATCATGGTCTTTAAAGTTTGATGCCATCTTTTCAACATTCATTGTGACTGTGGCTGACAGACTGAAGACTTAAATTGTTTTATTCCCAAGCTATTCATTATTTCTTTTAATATTTGTGACACAAAATTTAAGCCTGAATCTGATTGTATTTCCTTAGGTAATCCATATCTTGTAAAAAAATTGAACTAGCTTTTCCACTGTCACTTTTGCTGTAATTTTCCCCAAAGGCACTGCTTCAGGAAATCTTGTTGAAACATCCATGATTGTTAAAAGATATTGATTTCCACTTCTGGTTTTAGGGAGGAGTCTTACCCTGCTAAATGGTTCTTCAAAAGCTGGTATTGAAATGAAAGGTGTAGGTTTAGTTGATGATTGGAGTTTCCCCACTACCTGACATGTATGGCATGCCTGGCAGAGCTTAATCGCATCTTTATGCAATCCTGGCCAATAAAAATGTTTCATTATCTTAGCCTGTATTTTCCTAATATCTAAGTGACCTGCTGTTGGAATTTTGTGAGCCACACGTAAAATTTCATTACGATACTCAGATGGAGCAATCAGCTGATGAACTACTGCGCATTCCTCAGCTGCTGATATTTGTGGTGGTGTCCATCATTAGCATTTTGTCTTTTAAATAATAACGCTCAGGTATCATTTCTGATTCAGCCCAACTGTAACCATTCCATTTGTTTGACTGGTCTAAGGAATTATCTCTATCTCTTAGGTAGATTTTGAGCCTTCACTTTGCACTTGCACTATGGCTTGTCACCTTCCCTAAGTTAGTTTTTCCTGAAGATTCTTAGGGTGTCACTGTTACTGCAATAGGTCTCCCAATTAAGTTCCAGCAATTAGCTTCAGTATGTCCACTTTTATTACAATGGAAGCATACTATTTTCTTTACATCACTTTTAGGTTCTTGCCTATCTCCTTTATTATTTTGGCATCCTTCTGTCAGTTTCCTAGAACTGGTACCTTTCCCATCAGCAAATTTTCTATTCCTCTAGTTTCCCTGTTGATCCCCAGATGACGATTTCCCCACATGTAACTGTCTGTTTGAGATATCATAGGTATCAGCTAAAACTGCCGCTTCTCAGATCTTTGTTACTTGACGCTCATCTAAATAAGTCTTAATGGTTACTGGAATGCTATTTCAGAATTCCTGCATAATCATAACTTCCCTCGCATTAATAAAAGTCTGTTCCAACTTTAATGAGTGAAATCATTGACCCCACAGCATTTCTCTCTTGAAAATTCTACAAATGACTTAGTAGGCTTTTTGCTTATGGCCTTAAACTTTAATTGATAAACTTCAGGGTCAAGCTCATGAGCATTAAGCATGCCCTTTTAATTGCTTCTTAGTCTGCAGGTTGGTCTTCTGACAGACTAGAGTACACAACCATAGCTGTTCCTGTCAGGATACTTTGTAGCATTATGGTCCAAGCACCTTTGGCCATAAAAACTTCACAGCTATCTTTTCAAACGAGGTAGAATATCTTTCAATGCCATCCTCTATAAACTTAGACAATAAATAAAGACTTATACTTAATAGTCATTTGGTAGTACAGGATCACAGAATTACAGAATCACACAGTGCAGAAGAGGCCCTTCGGCCCATCGAGTCTGCACTGACACGTGAGAAACACCTGACCTACCTACCTAATCCCATTTACCAGCACTTGGCCCATAGCCTTGAATGTTATGACATGCCAAGTGCTCATCCAGGTACTTTTTAAAGGATGTGAGGCAACCCACCTCCACCACCCTCCCAGGCAGTGCATTCCAGACCGTCACCACCCTCTGGGTAAAAATGTTTTTCCTCATATCCCCCCTAAACCCCCTGCCCCTCACCTTGAACTTATGCCTCTTGTGACTAACCCTTCAACTAAGGGGAACAGCTGCTCCCTATCCACCCTGTCCATGCCCCTCATAATCTTGTACACCTCGATCAGATCACCCCTCAGTCTTCTCAGCTCCAAAGAATACAACCTAAGTCTATCCAACCTCTTTTCATAACTTAAATGTTTCATCCCAGGCAACATCCTGGTGAATATCCCCTGCACCCCCTCCAGTGCAATCACATCCTTCCTATAATGTGGTGACCAGAACTGCACACAGTATTCCAGCTGTGGCCTCACCAAAGTTCTATACAACTCCAACATGACCTCCCTACTTTTGTAATCTATGCCTTGATTGATAACGGCAAATGTCCGATATGCCTTTTCACCACCCCACTAACATGCCCCTCTGCCTTCAGAGATCTATGGACACACATGCCAAGGTCCCTTTGTTCCTCAGAACATCCTAGTGTTGTGCCGTTCATTGAATACTTCATTGTCAAATTACTCCTTCAGGGTCAAGCTCATAAGCATTCAGTATTGCCCTTTTAATTGCTTCTTAGTCTGCAGATTGCTCTTCTGACAGACTAGAGTGCACAATCATAGCTGTTCCTGTCAGGAGACTTTGTAACTTGAGTATTGCTAAAAAAAGAGACTTTTTTGTCAAAGCTTTTCATCTTGCACTCATCAGGACAATTCACAAGAATACCAAATGTAAAGGGAACAACAATTTGTACTAAATGAGTGCTCTGATTGGTAAAGGCATTGCCATGGATAATGCACCAGTTGTTCGTGACTAACAGTTAACTGCCAAGCATTGTTTGAAATTTTAACCAGGCAGCTTAACTCTGATTGGTCAATGCATTGCTCTGAGGAATGAACCAGCGAATAGCTGTTACTTTTTTTGTTCAGCTGAAACAGGTGCAATGTGTGTGCATGTTCTTCCTGTCTGCAAAGAACAGGGCCCTGTGTATTAATATATGGTGCTTCCAGTGCACGCAAAGGCACCACACTGTGAGCCTGACTGACAGTCTTAAATTGGTTGTCAGCGTAATTCTTAGCACACTGAGGATTATTTAGCAAATGTCCAATTGTGGAATCACATCTAATGTTGGACACTCAAACCTCAAAGCACAGTGTTCAACTGTGTCAAAGAAGAGATAGTTATGGCACAGTCAAGGTATAGTCCCTCAAAAGGGAATGGTAGGGCAAAGAAATCCAGAGCACCCGAGAAGACAAAAGAGATAGAAATTGAGGTAAAGAAGAAAAAGTGTGCTTATGACAGATGCCAGGTGGAAAAAACAGCCGACAACCTGGAGAGGAGGTGAAAAAGCAAACAAGTGAAGTCAAGAGGGATTATGAAAAGAGACTGGCAGCCAACGTAAAAGGGAATCTCAAAGCCTTCTCTAAGCATATAAATAGTAAAAGGGTGATAAAAGGAGTATTATGGCCAATTAGGGGCCATAAACTGTACTAGCCATATAAATGCTGTGGCTACAAGAGCAGTTCAGAGGCTAGGAACTGTGCAACAAGTAACTCAACTCCTGACTCCCCAAAGCCTCCCCTACAGGCACAAGCCAGAATAATGATGGAATACTCCCCACTTGCCTGGATGAGTGCAGCTCCCACAACACTCAAGAAGCTTGACACCGTCCAGGACAAAGCAGCCCACTTGATTGACACCCCATCCACAAACATTCACTCCCTCCACCACGGATGCACAATGGCAGCAGTGTTTACCATCTACAAGATGCACTGCAGGAATTCACCAAGGATCCTTCAACAGCATCTTCCAAACCCACAACCACTACCATCTAGAAGGACAAGGGCAGCAGATAGATGGGAACACCACCACCTGGAAATTCCCCTCCAAGTAACTCACCAACCTGACTTGGAAAAACATCGCCGTTCCTTCACTGTCGTTGGGTCAAAATCTCTGAACTCCCTCCCTAACAGCACTGTGGGTGCACCTACACCACATGGACAGCAGTGGTTCAAGAAGGCAGCTCACCACCACCTTCTTAAGGGCAGCTAGGAATGGGCAATAAATGCTAGTTAAGCAAGCAAAGCCCACATCCTGTGAATTAATAAATAAAAAATTACAGATGGAGGCAGAGGGCATAGCTGAGGGATTGAGGGAATACTTTGCAGGTAGCAGATGAAGTTCAATGCTGAGAAATGTGAGGTGATTGGTTTTAGTAGGAAAAACATGGAGAGACAATATAAAATAAAGGGTACAATTCTAAAGGAGGGGGTGCAGGAGCAGAGGAACCTGGGTGTGTATGTACATAAGTAATTGAAGATGACAGGACAGGCTGAGAGATTGGTGAATAAAGCATACAGTATACTAGGCTTTATTAATAGGGGCTTAGAGTATAAGAGCAAGGAGGCTATGTTGAACTTGTATAAGACATTAGTTAGGCCTCCGCTGGATTATTGTGCCCAGCTCTGGGTGCCACACTTCAGGAAAGATATGAAGGCATTAGAGAGAGTGGAGAAAAAATTCTCAAGAATGGTTCCAGGGACGCGGAACTTCAGTTATGAAGATAGACTGAAATAGTTAGGACTGTTATCCTTGGAGGAAAGAAGGCTGAGAAGAGATCTGATAGTGGTATTCAAAATCATGAGGGGTCTGGACAGAGTAGATAGGGAGAAACTGTTCCCACTGGTGAAAGGACCGAGAATGAGGGGGCACAGATTTAAAGTAATTGGCAAAAAGAAGCAAAAACAATATGATAAAAAAACAGTTTTACGCTGTGGGGGTTGAATTTGGAATGCACTGCCTGGGAGTGTGGTGGAGGCATGTTCAGTCGAGGCATTCAAAAGGGAATTAGGCTGTTATTTGAAAAGGAAGAATGTCCAGGGCTATTGGGAGAAGGCAGGAGATTGGCACTAAGTGAATTGCTCATTCAGAGGGCTGGCGCAGAGATGATGGGCTGAATGGCCTCCTTCGATGTTGTAATTTTGCGATTCCGGGATATTCCCCATGAATATAGAACTTCAATTATATATTCTGAATCTACCACTGGGATAAATAAAATTGTCAAATGTATTCCCAAAGATAGAGTTATTGTCCTTCCATTTTACTGGCAAGGCAGTCTTTTGGAAATAGAAGTTGAATCATGAGCCTCACACCTACCCACAATCAGTCTGGATTGACCCCGTGCAGGTTCAGAGCCATGCATTCCAGAACCTATTACCTCAGAATTCTTCTAGAATCTGGGGCAACTTTCTCTAGAAATTGGAATCTAGCACCCATTAATCATAAACCAGAAGTGCATTTTGCTGAAAGTGGGAATTTGACCTTCTTTGTATCATGATCTCCATAGAGACTGAAGGACTGACAACATTTAAAAAGAAATTCAAAGTTTTAGTTAACAGCTGAAAGAATTACATAATAAGATTTCAGAATATAAAACTTTTATCTTGACAAATGACTAAAAGCACTAATGACTAAACACTATTTTCCTTTTGTAGGCAACTTATGCTTTAAATTACACAGAGGAACATTCCCTTTCTATACATGTCACACATCGCACTCTCCATGAAATTACAGTCCTGATGGCAAACAGTCCACAGTTGCTCCCAGTTTCCAATAACTTCCCATATCTCCGAGTGGTAGCTTTGAGTGACTGTCTCCAGTCTTTGGAGAATCCTTAAATTCACCATCTGCCCCAATGATTCTTTTCCTGTGGCTAGAACAAATCTCCTGGAACCTGTAAAGGACTTCAGGAAGCAACTCTTCAACTAGAGACCATCTCCCTCCCACATCCACATGTGGTAGTGCAGCTAAATAGCTCCTAGCCTGAAAGGAAAAAGACCTAAAACCTCCCTCTCCTGTGTGTGGAAGATTCCAGTAATTCCACAATAATAACTAGCTGGCTTTTTCTCCTCATATCTCTATAACCTGCTCTTTCTCTGAAAACCCCTGTCAAGAGGCAGAGGGGAAAATCACTGTTTGAGACATTGAAAGGCAAGTGTTCAACCAGTGAATGAAATATTGAAAGTGCTGGAAGACCACCTCATGTCATCCACAAGAACTGAAAGGAATTTGGAAGACATTGGTCAAAATCAACCCATCAAATCCTGTACTCCGGAATTAGTGCTATTGAATTGTTTTATCCCACCCTTAAAAACCATGGTTTATGAGCCTTATGTGTCTTGTGTGTGTGTATAGGGATTTAAGAAGGGGGTAGAGTTTAAGTTATAGTGTTAGAAGTTAGCAGTACATATTTCTTTCTTCTGCTACTTGTTAACAACAGTTTGTTCAATAAACAGCTATTTACTTATTAAGTTTACAAGCCTGGCACTCGTATTCTGCTAACCTAAATTAAACAGTTAGGTAGAATTAGGGCAATCTGGTGGTTTGATCAAACTTTTTCACATTTGTTGTGGCTCAGGGAACAGTGGGGCTTGATATTACAGCACATTATCCCCAATGGGTCTTGACAGTTGTGAACAGCTGGGGCCCAAGTACTGATCCTTGTAGTACCCCACTAGTTGCAGCCTGCCAACCTGAGTCTGATCCATTTATTCCTACTCTTCATTTTCCGTCAGTTAACCAATTTTCATTCCATGGCAGTATATTGCCCATTATCCCATGTGCCCTAATTTTGTTCACTAACTTCCTGTGTGGGATCTGATCGAAAGCCACCTGAAAATCCAAATGCACCACATCCACTGGTTCCCCTTTGTCTATTCTGCTAGAAACATCTTCAACAAACTCCAACAGGTTTATCAAACATGATTTTCCTTTCATAAATACATGTTGACTCAGCCCAACTTTTACCATTACTTTCTAAATGCCCAGTTATTACATCCCTTTTGATAGATACTAGCATTTCCCTACTAATAATGTCAGGCCAACAGGTCTGTAGTCCTGATTTCTATTTCCCTCCGATCTTAAACAGTGGGGTTACATTTGCAATTTCTCAATCTGCAGGCACCATTCCTGAATCTATAGAATTTTGAAAGATGACCACCAATGCATCCACTATCTCTGCAGCCACCCCTTTCAACACTCTGGAATGTAGGTTATCGGTTCCCAGAGATTGATCACCTTTCAGTCCCATTAATTTCCCCAATGCTACTTTTTTAAATTAATACTCATTTCTTTCAGTTCCTCATTCCTGCTAGTCCTTTGGGAGGTGTTTTTTTTGTGTATCTTTCTCCAGGAAGACTGACACAAAGAATACACTAGTCTGTGGGATAATAGTCCCCAGAACGCTACAATTATGTTGGGAAGGCAAAATTATGGAAATTGGCATCACGTTTTAAAAGTAAAATTCAAACTCATACGTGAATAACAGGGTTCTAACAAGCCCCTCGCGTTTTGAAACCACCCTAAACCTAGAGTGTGAAAGCTCAGATTAACTCTCATGTAAAGTCGGGGAGATTCCGCTCTGCAGGACCCCTGAGTAAATTTGGTTCCAGTTCTAAGATGGGGCGTTGAGACATGATTTCGATTTTTTGGAACCAGCTCTAGACTTGTTGAACCAAAACAACCTGAAACAAAGAGGGGTTCCGGGCCATGGAGCCATTGAGGAGGGCGTGGGGGCGAGGGGCGGGGGCGTTTATTTTCCCATGAGTTCTTACAGCTAGGTTGCCTGCTTCTCCGTGACCACGCTAAGTATGATGCGCAAACAGGGTTGATGTGAGTTCGAATCCAGATGGATTGAGACCCGATCTGAAGACCGTGAACTGCAGTGTAAACAAACTCTCCTGTAATGTGGGTTTCAAAGGACACAGGAGAATGGGACAAATTGAAAACAACCTCCCCCACTGTTTCTCCTTTCTTCCTGGTGATGAGCTTTTCTTTAGTTTTGTGCACGCCTGTTGTGATATCATCATTTCCAATATTCAAACATCCTCAACTGAATTTAGACCCTGAGATTAGGATTCAACTGTGGAGGGATCTGTGTGCATAAGGCTTGTCAACCCGAGCGGGACCTCTTGCTTATCGCTTTTGCCGAAGGATTGTGGCTTCCCTTTATAAATCCGGCTTTTTTATGCCCCAAGCTTGAAGCTGTGTTTAATCTGCGGGCCAGTCTTAAAAGAATTCTGTCTCCATAATTAACAGTGGAGCCTTTTTCCCTGGCTGCCCGTGGGTAGCCTTTGCATTTAGTAGCTTGGTTCAACTTTCAACATGTAAATATCACAAAACCCAGTACAGTTAAGAATGTATGTGATGTCAAATCGAAGTAAAGCTGTCAATTTACTCCTCGGTAAGGTGCGTCCTCGGTAAGGCAGCTTGGATAGTTAAAACACGCATGAAATCCCTTCAAGTGATACACGTGTGTGCGCGATGTTTAAGTCATTTGGGACAAGCACTGCAGATGGGAATTAAGGAACTTTTTTTTTGCAGGAATTCTCGTCCATAAGGGTTATTTTGTACAATTTTAAAAAAAAAATCATAGCAAACCGGTCATGGGAGAAACGAGCACCATCCGGCCTGTGCCACCCTAGAAAATGCAAACTGGAATAGTTGCCTCTCCGCACGAGGAATGTGCCACTGGCTTGTTACCTTTTCCTGAGCCGCGCGGACACATGGGCTTTGAAGGGATCGTTCTTGCTGATGTGGAATTCACTGTCTTGAAAACGTAGAAGAGGCATTCCCCGCTAACTTTTAGAATGGGATTTGATATATGCTGCGTAAAGGAGGAAAATTGCAGGACTATGGGGAATGAACGGGGGGGAGAGGGGGGGGCTGGTGGTGGTAGAGTTGGATGACCCTTTCAAAGAGACGGCACAAGACACGATGGGCCGAATAGCCTTCGCCTGTGCTGTAGATCCTCTTGAGTTCAGTTGCCCAAATAGCTTGGCTTCGGAGTTGGAGCTGCCAAAAACTTAATAAACACAATTGCCCAAACCTAAATCGATTTATATTGTCATGTGGCTGCCGTCCACACCACCATCGTTTAGGTTTCCCATGTAAAAATGTTTCTACCCCTTTTCAGCAATGTGTGTGTGTGTGTGTGTGTAAGAAAAAAAAAGATGCAGCCATAAAACGCGTTGGAAAAATATTTTTTGCATTCATACATTTAAACAAACCTTTCTCCGATGTATTACAGTTACATTAGGTTTCAGAGAAAATTTATTATTTTTTTTAAAATGTTGTTCAAAAACAAAAGCAGCACTGAGGAAAAAAAAAGTATGTTGATCGCACGCGACCATATATTTGCCACAAACAAGATTTTCGTTTCACGCACTTTTTAAAAAAGTTTCAGAATGATTTGGACCAAACCGAATGTTAAAACGTAAACCCAGTCTTTCAGTGTGAATACAACCACCTGCAGAATGTTCCCACCTCCAGGATGTTTGCAGACTTGCAAGAGGTGATGCTAGAACATAAATATCTCTTCTAACTTTGCAAAATATTTTAAAGTATCTGTACACAATGCCTTTCTTTTCCTCCTTGTAATCAAAGGTTGAGTGTAGTTGAAATGCTGTATATTTTAATAATATTCAAACAGAGCATTTTGGCACCTTTCTATATTATAAAACTACTGTATTAAACTATTACAAAATATGCAAATAATACGGTTTAGTAAATTTACAGCTGTTTTTGTCGAATTTTAATTCGTATGCAAAAAGAAACTTTGTACAAACTACTATTTTCATTAGAATATGAATATTCATCCTCAAGCTTCCTCACTTTTAAAAAATAATTTCTTCCAATAAAATTCAGTTCCAGATGGAAACGATAAAGGCGCGGCGAAGGCTGCATGGACAGCTGTGTGTGTTTTTTTTTACACGCACACGTTATTTGCAACACATCTGGGTTTCCAAAATAGCACGTTTAACAACAAGAAACAAAAAAAAAACCGTAAATGGGATGGTCAAAACGTTATATTTTTTTTGCAACTAGACTTTAAATTAAAATAATATATTCTCGTATTTTACACTATTTCAAATAACGAATTGTGATTTCAGTTAAGTAATGATCTCTCCAAAATCTAATTTACAATTCTGTGTATAAAAATATAATTTATGGATGCCCAACGCAATGTAACTATGTCCAAGATAGAAGAGAGAAAGAAAACCCCAAGACAACGTGAGAGCGGAACACGAGGAAAGGTTAATGCATGGACAATCCGAAGGGAAATCGTTGCAGACGGTTCTGAAATGTTTCATGATATCGGACATGTAGAAAAATATATTCTGCGCTCCTTAGTTGACCACACAAAATAATTTTCTTTCTGCTGGGGTCAAAGAAAGTTCACGTGGGAATAAATTAGCAAAGGAGTTTTTTTTAAGGCTCTCGAAGTTCCAGATTTTTTTTTGTTATAAACAAGTAAACAAATAAACAGAAACAAACAGATAGAAAAAAAACAATACAACGAAATAAATATCCCCGCCCAAAAAAAAAAACTTTCTGGGGTCTCTGTTGAAATTCTACTTGTTTTGTGTGTGTGCGTGTGTGTGTTCTACTGCAAAGTCTGTATTCCTGTATCATCTCGCCCTTCCTCTGTAAACTATTTCAACTAGACTCCCATGTCATTCCCAGTGGATGAATAGCTGCGTCGTCCAGAACCCATCTGCCTATTTGGTACAAGACGCTGGAGTACCAGTGGACGCCATTTTCCTGGACAGTACTGTTGACCATTAGTGGGTCATTCGGAGAAAATAAGGACTTGACCGCGTAGCTCATTCGTACAGGCGCGAAAGCCCAGTGGGCCAGTGTGTGGTCCTCGATCACGGCATAGCAAGAGGCCAGAACCTGGTTGATCACGAGGGTGCCCTGGACAGTCAGTGGGGCGTAAGCGCCTGCCATCTCCTCCAAGTAAACCTTCTCGACCGTGGCAGGCTGGAGCTGGTGCCCCTCCCCATCCGTGATGTAGACCAGGTGCCCGGGCCTCACCTTGCTGGCGAACAGGACTTGGCCGGGGCTCGACTCCTGCCCGGCGAAAAGCAGGTGCGCCGCCGTGAGGGAGAGCCTCCTCCGGGGTTCTCGCGTTTCTATCACGTAGAAGACTTTCTTAACCGCTTCCACCCTGTCCAGGAACATGATGAAGTCACTGTAGAGAAGGTTCCCTTCACCGTCCGCCGCCAGTACCCGGTCACCTGGTTTCAGGTCCTTCACTGACTTGGTGCCCCCGTTTTCTAGACTCACTTGAGCTGAAGCTGGGAAGCAGCCTCCAGACTTAGCGGCGACTGAGTTTTCTATTAGGGAACAAAAAGAGAGGAGCAGGAACAGATTCAGAATGATGTGGAAACGATTGTTAACTGTGTTCTAGACAAAGCAGAAATATAAACAGGCAAGTCCAACCAGGCGATATTGACTGCATTTGGAATAATGGGACGATTCTGTTGTCATTCTCAGGTCAATGTGTCTCTGGTATGCGCCCCAACTCATAGTAGGCAACTTTTGATTCAGGAGCCAGGAGCCACTCTGAGCCCGGAGCACAGCAATGTGAGATTCCTCGTTTCACAGAGCCCCAGTTCAGACAGGACTGTGCAATGGTAACACCGCGCGAAGCAAAGATGTATTTGAAATATCAAAGGTTTGCATTTACATAGCGCCCTTAACGTCCCACCGTGGCAGCAGAATCAGGCCAACAACAACCATGGACCCGAATAAGGACACGTTAGGACAGGTAGCCCAAAGCTCGATAACTGAACGTGCTAAGGTGCTCGAGCGACCTATTGGAGCCCCTGGTGACTTTATAAATTATTATACCAAGTTTGACAAACCCACCCGCTCGACTCTTAACATCAAAGAAGTCCTAAACATTTAGCCTTTGAGCGAGGGGAGCGCTTGCACACTTGTGTAAACTGCCTTGTATAAACTCTTCGCCCTACGTCCATGACAGTATGACTCAGACCTGCCGCATGACGCTCTCATAAATACCGGAATGGGGATGAGTAGCTGTAATGAAAGAATGAACCTAAAATTTCACTCAACATTGTTCCAAGCGTGCCTGGAAATAAAGCAGACGGGTATGAGACCGTCCAAAATTCAGTCTATATGTGTGTAACTGAATTCTATATTCTACGAACACAGCCCGAAGCTCCAAGTCCGGAGGGAGCTGGGAATGAGGGTATAGATTTTTCAAACACCATTGATGGGTCGTGTAAATGTTTTTTTTACAATTGGTCTTCGTATTTACATCTAGGCATGCTCCTAGTGAAGTATGTATGTTCGTTTCCAGCTACAGAGGCGCCACTCTTGATGCTTACATTAAATCGATAACCTCAAACTTAAAACCAGCACCTCGTTTTCAGGGCACTGGCTGATTTCGCTGCATACACTGGAGAGGAATCCCTCTCTTTTAAAGTCAATTATCATTGAACTGTAAGGATCTTTGATGAAAAGTGAAAATGCTGGTTAATTTCCAGCGCGTCCGGCAGTATCTGCTGAGAGAGCAGAGTTGACGACTCGATTTGAACTCTGTGCAAGTGAGCGGGTTTTGAATGGGGCCCAACGTCGGTGACTAGAAGTTCTGAGGACAAGGCATCGGCCTGACACGTTAACTCTGTTTCTCTCTCCACAGATGCTGCCTGACCTGCTGAGTTTTCCCAACATTTTCTGTTTTGATTCCAGATTTCCAGGAGCCGCAGTATTTTGCTTTTACAATGATCTTTGATGTCCTTGCATGTTTTCTGCTTATCATTGTATTGATATCATCAATGCGGATGACCTAATCTGGAAATTGGTTGGAAGGAGTTACAGAGCCCTCCAATCTGACGGAGAGAAATGAAGGTCAGGCATCAGGTGTCTGCTTCATGGAGAACGTGTCATTTCTGGCTGACCCCAAGTGATCACCCCTCCGCATCCAATTCCCACTTATCAATCACACATGTCAAAGAATGAAATGAAGAGCGGTTATAATTAATGCATTTCTCTGCATCATATCTACAGCATAGGCTTAGGAAGATAAGGAGGTTTCTTCTCTCTCTCTCTCAAAGGGTATGTGGAACTCTCTACCCCGGAGAGCAGTGGAGGCAGGGTCATTGAATTTATTCAAGGCAGAATTAGTCAGATTTTTGATCGACACGGGAGTCAAGGGTTATGGGGGGCAGACAGGAAAGTGGAGTTGAGACACAACAGGATCGGCCATGAGCTTATTGAATGGCGGAATAAGCTCAAAAGGGCTGAACGGCCTACTCCTGCTCCTAAATCATCTGTTCTAGAAATGATACCATGGCTCTTTAAATTACATTTTTACCCATACAATAACATTTCAGGCAGGACAAGCAAGATCTACGCTGTTCTGCTCCGAACCTCCAATCAGACTCCTCATCTGTGACTCTGGAATAAGTAGCCCTACACTCCTTCAACATGAATCGATCCAGTGCTTAACAAAAACGCCACTGTTTCTATTTCACCCTCCGCACTGGTAAACTGGTCCCCGATTCTATGACGAAGTGAATGTCCAGTTTTGCCTTCACTTTGAGGGACGCCTCACAGTCCATGAATACTATGCTCACAGAGGGAAATCTTCCCTTGGTAAAACTTCCTCCATGCCCATAAGCATCTGAAAGCCCTGTGTGGAATCCTTCCTCCTCACGTCCTCCACCTCCGCACAGAGTAAAGTTCAAGAACAGCCCACCTTTCTGAATGCCTCAACCCTCTAACTTGGGGAGTCCCCTGGTAGCCCTGGACTGGAAACCCTTTCCCTAGAACAGGGAGACCAACTCCACACCTCGTACTCCAGATGTGCCTTCAGCACAATTCCAACCTTTGATTTATAAATCGCACATCCCGATATTTGTTTGCTCTCTGGGCTGCTTGGGCGGGAAAATGTAACGAATAGTTTAACCACCCAAACCCCCAGATCTCTTTCTTGCTGCGCTACTTCAAGTAGGTGCTATGTACCATAAGGACATAGGGACAGGAGGAGTCCATTCAGCCCCTCAAACCCGTTCCTCCATTCAATGATTTTATGGCTGATCGTGTTTAAACTCTATTTACTCACCTTGGTGCCTTGCCTAACCAAAAATTCCACCAACAGAGGAATAGTTTCTCCCTATCTACCCTTTCAATCCTTTAATCATCATAAATACCTCAATTAGATCACCCTCTGAGCTTCTATACTGGAGGCAACAGGAGCCTAGTCTATGGAACCCGTCCTCATAACTTAATCCCTTTAGCCCCGATCTCATTCTGGTGGATGTGTGTGGCACCCTTTGGAAGGCCAATGTATTCTTCCTGAATTTGCTCCCCAAAACTGGGCACAATGCTGGAGCTGGGATTGAACAAGTCTCTGCAGAGAGCAGCAGCCGTCCCACTCCTTCGTAATCCATCCCCTTGAGATAAAAGCCAATGTGCCATAAACCTTCTTCATTATGGTTTGTAACTGCCCAGTAGCTTTTGACGATTTCTGTACACGGGTTCCTAAATCTCTCGAGTGGTCTTGCCTATTTGAAATTGCGTGAGGCTGTAAGTGTTGTCATGTCTTAAAGAGAGCTTATTTTCGATTGTGGAGATACAGTGTAAGACATAAAAAGGAACACGTGACACGGATAATGAGATATTGGGGCAAGTCACACCAGAGGCAGGCAGAGGGCAGCGTTCACTAAATAATGAATTCACGAATAACTTTTTTGCTTTGTCCACATTTAAAGATGATCTCATTATCAGCAGGCAGCTATGATTCACCGTCCAAGACCAACCTGGGAGATACAAAGTGCGAGAGCAGTGGGATTAACCCCATACAAAAGCAAAACTACCGCGGATGCTGGAAACCTGGAATTTAAATAAAAACAGAAACAAATGCTGGAAATACTCAGCAGGTCTGGCAGCATCTGTGGAGAGAGGAACAGAGTGAATGTTTCAGGTCGGCTGAGAATCGCTATCCCCTGAAATGTGAAAGCTCATCTGAGGTTACATAAAAGGCTATATTTCAAAACCAAGAAAGGCCAGAGCTGTTTGTTACATTGGGAAGTGTTAATGTGCTTTCAGACTTTTGTGCTCCACATTGCTGTGTTCGTGTTATAGGAAGATAAATGCATAGCTGAATGTGTGATTTTATATATATAATATTTTTATATGTGCGCCTGTGACTATATAAATAGTTAAATGATAGAAGTTAGATGGAATTATTCATTGCTCATTATTTGGTATAATTTAGCGCTAATTATTTAGAAAATGGATGGACAGCAATGAAGAAGTGGCTTGAAGCAACGATTTAGAGATATTTCCAGTTTACACTGATTAAACCGCGAAGTCAAACTATTCCCCTTTGAAACAGCCTAGTTTCCTTATTGTCTGGGATTTGAAAAAATTCATCTATTGATCCTTTCCACTCATTTCCTTCCTTTCTGTGGCCAGTTTTCTTTTTTCTCTCGTGTATCTTTCTGAAGGAGATTGGGGTTCAACCTGTTTCCGTTGACTTTAGGATTAGATCAGTTGGATTTTATTTTTATTATTTCATAATTAATTATCGTTCTAAGTAAACCATTCGAGCGCAAGCCTGAGTAATTTCATTTCAACGTGTCGCGCCTAGACGGGACATTCAAGGGAGCAGCGGGATGAGGTGATGGCCGGCGTTGGAAACTTCTGAGAAAGTTGAGTGGCCAATAGCGAGGCAGGATTTCTTTCCGAGGGCCAAGACCCGCTCCGGTTCTTCCGCCCGCCGCTGCGTAAGCTTAATAAGAAATCAGACCGCAATTTTCCTTCGTTCAGACGAAAAGGCATCAACCATTCGCTAACACGTCTGCTCCTCAGGAAAGTACTGTTTAATTGGCGAGAAAGAGCAGCAAATTACATTTTATGGATTTGTTAACAACTTTCTCGCCTCCATTTAATGGAACTGAACGGATTTGCAGGGGCTTGTCACAGATTACATGCAAGCAAACACGAACAAATTGGTTTTTTTTGGGGGGGGGGGGTGGGTGCGGGTGGTGATGGGGTTGAGGGGCTGTGGACAACTTCGGCCGGCAGAGGAGACCGACCTCTGCGCCGAAGGGAAACAGAATGATCTGGGCATCTATCTTCCCGTCTGGTTTTAGTGGGTGAGAATTGGTGCAGCAGAGAGTCCCCTGGGAGCTGCTCTCTGAAGGGGACGCCAGGCTGTTCCAGGGGACTCGGTCCACGTCGTCTCATTAAAATCCAATCAAAGGAGCCGTATTGTCATTCGGATTCAGCTAATGGAGGAGATCCTCGTGGAAGAGAGGACATTTCCACTTACTTTCCCAGCTCCTCTGGCTGTTTGCTCAGGTGCAGAAACCCCCTGTGTGTCAATTCACACATACACTACACGCCAGAATGCAGCCTCTCGCGAAGAAAAAAAAAATCAGTATTTGCACAGCCAGAAACACTGTTCGTTTTCCTGGCCACTTCAAGATGTGTATTTGAATTTTAAATGACCGAGATTGGCTTTAGATGCTGACTGGGGCCATCATTCTCTCTGTTCGTCTGACAATGATTCAGGGGTTTGAGACATCTCGGCTTTGCATTCCTATCCGCGGGATCATACTTTCAGCAAATAGAGATGTAGAAAGCGAATCTTCCTCGCTGGTATTTTCCCCCCTCTGCAGACAGCATTTAATCTTCTCATATGATTCACTGACATGAAATGATGGCGGAACAAACGGATGGAAGCCTGAGCTAGCAGCATTTTCTAATAGTTCGGGCAAATCCATTTGGTCCCGTCACACGACCCACATGACATCGACTAAAATGAGTCTGGAAAGCTCAGTGTGTTTGGAATTTTAAATTTTAGATTTGTCACTCTCCTAATCAAAGACTGAAAACGGGAAGGCTGGATTACACTCCATTTTAGATGAGTCTTCACGGAGTTCTTATCCGTAATTCAAGATTTTTTTTGTGTGCTGGCTGGCACAGCACGGGAAATTCTACACTAAGACAGTGTGTGGCGTTGCAAGTACGGCGAACGGGCGGCTGCAGCTTTCTGTAGGCGAGAGCAGACCAGGATCCACTGGTCTGGGGTGGGGGAGGGGTGTGTGTGTGTCTGTATGTGTGTGTGTGTGCGTGTGTGTGTTATTAAAGCAACATCTCAGTGGTCAAGAGTGCCCTGTTTCACGTGAACTGTTCACAGACGTGGAAGGCATAGAATCATGGAACGGTTAAAGTAGGCTCTTCGGCCCGTCGGCTCTGTGCAAGAGCCATTCAGCTCCTCCCAGTTTAACGAATATTCTTGTGAACCAGATGAAGTTTAGAAACGTAGTGGTATAGTGGTAATGTCATTGGACGGGTAATCCAGAGGCCTGTACTAATGCTCTGGGGACATCGGTTCAAATCCTACCATGGTGGAATTTTAATTTCTATTCAATGTGTAAATCTGGTACTGAAAGTTAGTCTCAGTAAATGGTGACTATGGTCGATTGTCTGCCATCCTTACCCGGTCTGGCCTACATGCGACTCCAGACCCACAGCAATGTGGTTGACTCTTAACTCCTCACTAAACTCAGTTCAAGGGCAATTAGGGATGGGCAACAAATTCTGGCCTTGACTGGGACACCCCATTCCATGAAAGGATAAAAGAAACCTGCACGGCCTACAGAATAGGAACCATTTATAGAAAAAGTGTATGTGTGTGTGTGATCAAGCAGGAGGTAGATATATGGAGAGATTGATAAATAGAGAATGGTAGATGGATAGTTCCTGTTTGTCTACACTAATGCAAGTCAACCTAGCGGAGAAAGAAATCCCCAGTTAGCCCCAACACCGTGCAACATTAGTGAGGGATTCAGCAAAGTCCAATAAAGCGTCTGCCCCAATTCTCTCCACCACTCCCTCCCCCTCCCTCCCAGCCCACACACTTCACAGTTTGCAAAAAGTAACAGCTAGCAGGGAATCTATTACTCGCAATATTATCGTTGATTCAAATGCCTGAGTGTTCAAGTTTGTTTAAAATATAAGTTACTTGTTCTAATTAAACCAGAGGTGAAGGCACTTATTCGAGTTTCTCTACGAAGCTACGTACCGTTCTGTAAAACTCCGCATTTGGTGCCCCAAAAAGTGCCAGTGTTCTTGATTTTTGCAAAAGTATGCGGGGGAGGGGGGGTGGGGGGGGTGTTCCTTGGGAAGAGTGCGATTAACACCCAGGACTGTTAATTACCATCCGTGTAATACAAAGCACGTGGAACCAAAACATCGAGAGGGGCCAGTTTAAAGAAAATTGGGATTGTTTTATTTTCTGCTTTATTTCAAACTGCTGTTCACATTTTGCCGACTCCTGGAACTATATTTATTAAGCAGTCACCGCACGTTTTCCTACTTAAACTCTTATGAAGTCTTTTCATTACATATCTATCTGTGGGCTGAGACACTTTAAGTATGAGCGCGTACGTGATCTGTGCTGCTGGATCTGTCCAGCGGTTTCCATTTATGTACCTTTAGAGACTGGAGCAAGAAAATGCTTAAAGTGACCAAGTCGGTATTTGTTAGAGGTGCAAACATTGCAATTCTACGTTAATCAGAAAAGGCGCCCAAAGTACAGGACTCATGTAAGTAATTCAACGGTTTGTTGGCAGGCCGGGAGCATATGAACTAGTTAAAGTGTTCTAGTTATAAGTTGCTAGTTAGGACTGACGCGGGATCTACTTTAGAAGTCTGTTGTACCTAACCCATGCTGACTTGGTCAAGGCGGTCAACCAGAGAACGTTAACACCCTTCTTATCAATCTACTGACCAACGGGGGAGAGAATAGGGGCCTATTTGGTGTATGTTAACTACATTATGAAAGCACTGCTAATGTAGATGTGGGTCCTCTGTGGCTTTATCTAATATCAGTGTCAATCAGGTCCCAATGGCCTCGGGGTGCAGTTGATCAGTGGCCCTCCATCTTGGCTCGTTGATAAACAGTGGATACACTTGCTCCTGTAGATTGGGATTCCACCGCTACCTCATCCCCACCCCACACCCCTCCTCCACTCGCCCAGGCCCGAGGGCTCGAACAGGGAGGCTGGTCCTAACCAAACAAATAGCGGGGAGCTTGTCAGTGCTCCGTCCTCATAAAATTCTCTCCTGTGCACAGCTCAACCTTTGCGAGTTTCAAACTACTCACAGGTTTTCTTAGCTCTGGTGATTGGTGTGTCTTCCCCCATCACCCATTCTATCCCCGCACCCCCTCCCCCGGAGACAGAGAGAAACTATTTGCGTGGACTTCTTCCTAGTTTGGTCTGGAGGTTTGGTGATTAGGATTCTGATAAGGATTATGAAGCCGGGGACAATGATTCTCGCCTCTTTAAGAGAACATCCTCATTCATTGCACTTCCTACCACTCCCATGAAATAATGAGCCATATTATTTATTACAAGATCAGTAAAACTCGTCTGTAATGTTTCAGCGCCCCCACCCTGCAGGGAGTGACAGGAAGCGTTGGCTGGCGCCTGGGGTGCCTTAAGATTAAAAGTGTGCAGTGCAGATATGAAATATGATCATGTTCATCAGAACAGCCTACCCGGCTGATGAGAAAGGCATACAGTTTCTTTAAAGTGCTCCCTCACCTGCTTTGACCGAACAGTGAATGTGGGCTTTGGATTCGTAATAGACCCAGTCGAAACCCGCCTCGACGGCCAGCCTGGCCAACATGCCATACTTGCTCCTGTCGCGGTCCGAGGTGGTAATGTCCACGGCTCTGCCCTCGTAGTGTAGGGACTCCTCGGAGTGATGGCCGTCTTCATCCCAGCCCTCTGTAACCCTCAGCTTCACCCCGGGCCATTGGTTCATGACTGAGATCGCCAGGGAATTTAATTTATCTTTACACCTCTGTCAAGAATGTAACGAAAGAAGAAAGAAAGAGGGAGATAAATCAATTAAGTATGCCGGTCCAATATGTGGATTTTGTGAATGAAGCATTTGATCATTCCGGTAACACACTCGCCACCTCCTATTGATTTAAGCATAGGCCAATTATATACATACACAGAGACTAAAAAGATGACAGTGTCATAGGGAGAGGAGATTGTGGACCTCAGGCTAAGGTCGAAGGTCTAACTACAAGACAAATGCAGAGGAGCTGTAATCTGGCCTGTTCAATGTTTTCCCACCTACTCAACTTTCTGCGCTCACTCTAAAACCCTCTCCTGTGTCCATTCGACTTATCTGAAAGGTGAGAGACACCCTCGAACCCCCTGATGAATGTAGGTTGTTTTTATTAGGCAAAAACAGTTCACATTTTTCCTGCTCATTATTACAGCAGGACCTTAGGGTTGTGAGAAGAAGCGGGTTTAAAGGCATACAACGCTGCTACGGGAGGACCAGTCTTCAACCTCGCTCAATTGCCCAAAACGCCCTGGAAGATGCTCGTGGTTGTTCGGCGCAATTAGACCCCAGAGACAAAATGGGGGGTCGGGTTGGGGGGAGCGGGGTCGGTGGGGGGGGGGGGGGGGTGGGATTTCTGTTATATTTCAGTTGAGTTGTGAGCTAAATCGTTTTGCGAAAGACAGAGGGAGGGAAGGAGGTGGAACTGGACAGTGTTCGTCACTGAACTGCAGTCTCACCCTCTGTGAGGATTGGGTGCTGGGCTGTTTGGCCTTCTCCAGGACAACTCCCCACAACACTATCCCAATGTACGAAATCTAACACATCAATCCCGGGCCACAAAGACTCTTTTCAAAACGGACTGTTGGAGGGTGGTGGGCTGGAGGGGGCGGGGGTGGGGGGGTGGTGCTGCCTGACAGAAAGAGAATTTTTTTCGCTGTCGTTTGTCCTTCTGTAAGAGCTGACAAGATTGCAGAGGAAGCCTTCGCTGCCAACTGTATGCTTTATGGTTAAGGACAGTCCGGATAGTAAACCGAACATGCCCGCATTAGGCAAAAGGCGAGTGCTGCTGTTAATGATTGTCCCCGTTCGGGTCCCTGGCAAAATATGGTGAGCGGACTTTGGCTGTGGCTGATGATGAATGGTTGTGTCAGCTCTGCAGGTAACAGCAGCCCAGTTCAAGGGAGTGAGGAGTTCATTTTGAGATCTATTCTTCACGAAGACATAACAGTGCATGCATATATTGTCCGCAAATACCAACCCCCCCACCACACCCACACACACACACAGCACAGGGACTTAAAGTCCACCTTAACTGTGCACCTGCCTATTCGCACTTTCAGCAAATTCCCCCTCCAAACTCTGCCAAACACTGCGATATCACTTCAAACGGCTTTCACTGCACCAGGTCGCCAGTGCGCACACGCAGGGCTGTGCCACCGATACCCCCATCACCAGCCCCCACCAGCCCCCCCTCACCCCTCCTCCCTCCTTAATGGTACCCTCCGAACAACCCCTCTGGGACAAGTGAGTTGTGAACGAGCAGGGCTCGGCTTAAGGCTCCGTGACACGCGGCTCCTTTAAAACGAGCAGAAACTGCAGTCTAGGAAGGTCACAAGCCCTGGGCTTTAACCCGAAGATATTTAAAGCAGAGGCGGATACATTGATACATTGTCAGTCCGAAAGCGGCGAGAAACAATAACTATTTATCCATTCGTATGCCGCGAGTTCTGACCAGCCAGCTGCAGAAAGCTCAGCTCGGGTACCGTGGCCGCGGTTAACAGGGGCTTCTAACCCCAGAGACCGCGCGTGTTAACCTACTCACACGGACATTGGGAAATGAATAGCGAAAGGGAGAGAAAATGAAACACTTAACAGCTACCTGTCAATGTAAACAGCTCGCCGGGGCCCGTCCGAGGAAGAAAAGAGAGGGGGGGGGGAGTTCATTTGTCACCCCGCCCCCACCAAAGTCCCAACACACCCACCAAAATCCCACAGACCGATCGCCGAATCGATTATGCTCAAGGGCTTCCCCCCCACAGCCCCTCACACCAACCCTCGACTGACCCATCCACCCTGCACACCCACCCTCTTACCCACCCCGGCCCGAGTGTCTCAAAATGTTGTTCCCCTCCTCCTCCTCCCCTCCCTACCCCCCACCCCCACCTCCGGCCATTCCCTGAACACGGATTCGCCCTGGGCTGCCGGTTTGAATCGGGGAGTGGAGGTGGTGGGGCGGGGGGGGGGGGGGGGGAGTCTGCCTGTTCTGATATCACCCGCGTTGAACTTGACATCCAGAAAGCCGAGGGAAACATTGAGCGAAATGCACAGGCGAGGCACAGAGTGTAGTGCCGTCGCTGCCTCCAGATTGTCAGAAATCGACAGAAGGTCAGAAGTTCAAACGCTCGCAGCTAATGCAGGAACCGTGTAGAGAGGCTGCCTATTCCCAGGGATATGTCCTCCCTGTGCTGTGCATTCGCCTCTCCTCCCAGGAAGGCAGCAACACATTAGAAATGATCCGGGTGGGGGAGGAGGGGGGTGGGATAGAAAAGCCCTAATGCCGACATCCAGCTATTTCTGAGCCAGGTTTCCGAAGAAACCTTGGGAAACAGCAATTTTATTTTTGCTTGCCCCTTCCCCCCTCCCCCCCCACCCCCCCATCCCGCCTATCTTTTTTTTATTCCTGATTCGTCTTTTCCAAAGTGGCAGAGATGCAATTGGACTGAACTATGCCATCGCCACTGGTTATAAACATATATATATAGAGAGAGAGAGAGAGAGAGACATGAAATCTGAAATCGCAGCCAGTCATGATCGATCACAGAAGAGGAAGTGGGGCTGTGTGTATGTGTGTGTGTGTGTGTGTGCGAGAGAGAGGGAGAGAGTTGACTCAGTTCTGCAGGCTCTTGTAGCGTTCAAGCAGCGGCGATCGTCGGCGATCTGGGACTTCAATGAACCCCGGCCGTCTGCAGATTGAACAAGCTTGAAGCCAGCCGCTCGCTTTCTTGCCCTTAAAGCGACACAAAGCGACGGGGACCTTGGATAAAACACCGAAAGAACTGCACGCGCTGCTTGTAAACATTCAGCCACTCTAATCGCTTAAAAGGGTAACATCAACGCGCTTGGAAAATGTGCAGCCTCTCTCTTTATTCCTCTGCTTGTTTTCACTGTATGTGACCATTAAATGAGCGATTGAGATTTATAGAGTGAGAAAGATACGTGTTTACACGTTTAAATCCTAGCAATGACTTTTGGTGGGTCCCACCACATAACAAGAGGTAAGCACGTTACGCCGCTTTAGGAAGGGAACTTCCCGTGACCTCTGTGATTACCTGAATATTGCAATTTGAGAAATGGTCACCAAACTCTCCTGCTAGTCGACCGGTGCCTTTTTAAAGGTTTGTGTGTGTGTGGGGTGGGTGGGGGACGGGTGGAATCTGTAGCACTGGAACGCACACCCGGACACTGTCACTTGCCCTTCTTAAAGGAATATCAATATGTGAACGCGTCGATAGGCACAGCGCAACGCGATGAAATGTTGATGTGGCCCGCGTCAATACTGCAAAGACAAGGCTAGCGAGGGGAAGACGGGTCGATTCCGCCCCCTCCCTCTCGCTTCCTCTGCCTCCTATATTTAGAAAAGGCAGCCTCATTAAGTCATCCTAGCTCAGATCTGCCAGGCTCAGAAGCTATCTTAATTGGAAAGACACAGAAAGAGAGGGAGAGGGGAAAAATAAGTCAAGGGCTGGAGGCTAGCAACGATACAAGCAGCCCGGCGGTCAGTATTCACTTGGGGGTCCCACTCGTTACTCTGTACACTCGGGTTGATCAAAGTCCAGGTGCCGAGGCTACTGCAAACACATTCCTAAAACGAGTTTCAAGATGCGTCGCATGCCAACAGACAGAAAAAAAAGGCTGAAAAGGGATAGAAAGGGTTCAGCGGAATGTGTAAAGTTTTCCCCTATATGTACCCGTCTACTCCAACCCCCAACTCCGACAGATGGGTTTTTTTCCCCCTGTCGCACACCTCGACATACCCGACAGCACACGCCGACAATGGGAATAATGTCATTTATGATTCGACCCGTACCTGTGTCATCAGCCTGTCAGCTCCAGTGTTCTCTTCATCCTTAAAAATTATGTCCGGATTGTAATTGGGTGTCAATTCTTTAAACCTCTCCGAGTTCCTGGTGATCTTGCCTTCGTACCTGCCACTTGCCCCCAGAGTCTTTTCTGCCACATTGGGAATATATTGCTTGTAGGCCAGAGGGGTTAATTTTCGGGGGTGCCTCCTTCTCCCGTAGCCCCTGCCCGGCCCACAAGCCTTCACAGACGAGACGAGAGAACAGCATATCAATCCCACTAGCACAATTCGTGTCTGCATCGTGCCCACGGAATCCAATGGACTCGGGGCTTCTATGTCTTTCTCTGCCCTCTTGCTATCTCTTCTGTCTTCCTTTCTTCTGAGCTCCTTACTGTCCTCCGATCCCTGTTGAGACAGGTGCTGGAATGGCAAGCTTCAGATCCGCGATAACGGTCACACATCGGAATTGGGAGCCTTGGCAGCGGGGGTTTTGTTTTAAAATTGGAAATAAAGAAGGACAAATGCTGTTTAAAGGATACGAAGGCTGGAGACGCTTCAGAGAGACTGGCTGTACAGCAATGTAATATAGCCTCAGAAGGCACAACGGTGAGATCTGATTGGCCAGCTAGCAGCTACTGGCTTCTGATGTGTTTCAATAAAACCAACAATTTCCGAAAATTCACCTGAAGTCTGGCGTATCAGGAGCGGGAGGAGGACTGCCTGTCGTTATGAAAACATCAGTTACAACTTGTTTTCATTGCTGCGTCTCCCCCCCACCTCCCCCACCACCCCGCCCTGGAAATGCAAATCAATCGCCCAGATTGATTGACTTTAATGTAAGATCTTCTCGTTTGACGTACGGAACAGCGAGCAATTAATTGATCCAAATTCCAAAATTGTTCTTATTGTGAAGACGATCTTGTTAAAGCCGGCTATTTGACAGTGTATACCTATTCTCAAAAGAGATTTTCAGAAATACTCTCACATATAAAGTCAAATGACAAATATAAAGTGGTAACTGTGCAAGTGGTATTTCTTAAAACTTCCCTATTGGTATTTCAGATATTTCAGACTTTCAATTCCTACTGCGACTTTTAAATAAAAATAGACTTCTGTCCTTAAATTCCTGGAAAGTTTAGAAAAAAATAAGCCTTTGGTCTTTACGCTGGCATTTATTTAAGACCAAAGGCTTATTTTTTTTCTAAACGGCTTAATTCACCTATTCACCTATTTACATCTTTGAGGCTGAAGTAGTCTATGAAATTTAAGTTCTGATAGAAAGTTGAACTACGAACCGTTAGTTAATGTTGGTACTTGCTTTCCGAATGCACTTGGTGTAAAATGTTGGTAGAAACTGCAAACATTTCAAGGCTGGTAAGCAGTCATTTGCAGAGTATTTTGCCACCCAGGGGTTTATTTTAAATATTGTAAACATGCTATGCATGGAATCAATAATTAAATGTTTCACCACAAAACGTCCAGGTCAACCAGGTTAAAAAATTATGATCTGAAGCCAATTGACTATTTGGGCAGTGAAGGTTAAGGAGGGGAAAATCCTTCCTTTTCCCCCCGTTAACCAAATCCTTGCTGGGAAATGCACCCTTTTATAAGTCGACACTGGCACATTGTGGTTGGGGAGTGGGAAACAGAATACTGCCTGCGAATACAGTTCAGCAGGAATCGCTTGACAAGAAAAGTTTTATTTTAACATTAATCTCATGCAATGTAGAAAAAAAATGATGCCCTTACCCCGACCCAAGCCAGGCAATTGGAAAGATATTACAATATATATACAGAGGGTGTCCCAGGGCTATGGCCACAGTGTAAAATCAGGACCTCATTTTGGCCAAGCAGGAATTAACTTATTCAATAGAACCTTTTAGCAGCGTTGTAACCGGGCACAGTCCCGGACTGTCGACTATGCATTTCACTGAAGATTAAAGGTTTGCTCCCTATTTAAGTGATCTACATTCTTTTTATGAGTTTCAAATAGAGCGACATTTTCAAATAGAAAGTTTCTTAAGTTTTGCACCCTTCTTAAATCGCAGTCACTTGTGTGCTGCAAAGGGACTTCACGGCAGAGGAGGTGAACAGAGTGATTCAAATGCCCATGATGCAAATCAAAGTAGCAGTCTTCCCCAGGAGTGGACTCCTTCTTACATTTACTCTTCTGAGGCTCTGCTAATGGTTATTTAAAATGTTTAGCACGAACATCGTTGATTTAAGTTGCTTTGCTGAATTTTTATAGCACACTCCCAAATTTCACTTACACAGGGCATAGAGCAAGCGACCATTGCGGGCGATGGATTTTTACCCAGTCTTTATATTTAACTGATGTGCTATTATGTGTTTAAAATGACATTCCTAAATAATAAAAAACACATACCCAAAAGCGTCAAAAACACAGGAACACATTCCCAAATAACACAATTCAATGGCTCATTGTCAATTAATCTAATCAAGATTCTTGAAGCAGTTTGCTTTGTGCTTGTGCACATTTCTCGTGTTCTTTCCTTCATTCTGCCTGCCCCTTACCTTTTCTGACATCGTAACCTCCCAACTGCTTGTTTCTTTGACCCCCCACAACAACCAACACCACCACCCCCCACCCACCCCACCCCACCCCCCCTCACCCCTTCACCCCAGCTTTGTTGAAAGAAATGAAATTATTGCCTCCTCCTACGTCAAGCTAAAAAAAAAAGTATAGCCGTCCACTCTGGATCTGATTGGGAAAGTTTGTTTTTGAATCACTCCAGGGCTCATTTGCACTCAATACCCGATTGATTTAGTATCGGTCCGTGTCATCTTTGCACCGAGCATATTTTGCTTTCAGACCGTGGCAATCGCTCTATGTGTGTGTAACAAAAAAGAAACTTTGATGTGGGATAGTCACCTGTCGATTTTCCCGATTAAATCCGAATAGGAGGAGCGCATTTAGTCCGCTACCGTTGGCTTTGCATTGCCAGTTCACCCCCTCCCTTTCCCTTCACACACACACACACACACACACAGAAATGCCCGCAATTGCTTTCATCTTGTTTCCAGTGACAGACCGCTTTTCAAAAATAATAAAAAAAAAACCCGCTGGACAATATCAAAGTAACTTTCACAGACAACTCGTGGAGCGGTGGGAGCTGATAAGTCATTAACTGGAGCAGCCGTCTTGTGGTCCGCTCGATTATATATTTATATATGTATATATCTACAAAACGAAGCTTGTTCGAGGAAGCGGTTACACAGGCCTTTTTTTAACAACAACAATAATAACAACAAGAACAATAAAATAGAAACGACTTGTTTATGTTACTCCATGCTCTCCTGGCTAATTTAACAGTGGGGAACTTTCCCCCATAAAAAAAGGCCTTGTAATTAGACTCTTTAAACATCGACTCGAAGGTTTCAGTGAGGGATATTGAAAATAAAAGCCGGTTAAACCGTCCCTCTCCCTCCCCCCCTCGAAAACCCTGCCAAATCTTAGTTAAAGGCTTTCCATTTGTTAACATGGAAGGGAACGGTGACCCAAGTGGGACCCCAATAGGCAACATACAATCGTGTTGCTATGGGATTCTCTAAACAATGTTTTATTTAACTGTACTTATGTAAAAAAAATAAATGAACAACTCCCTGGATTATATGTAAAGCACCGGGTAAGTTTCATTGGGTTATTTTACACTTGGTGTTCATCAGGTAAGATAACAGTTTCAAATGTCATGGGTTGCGGTTGTCCACAATGTATCCCCGCATGGAGACGTTCACTTGCTGTGGTTCTAATGACTTATAATTGACCATTGTTCCGACTTTCAAAAAAAAATACAAACCGAACCGTTTGCACCGGTTTACAACCAAGTTTGCTGCATTTAACATCACCAATCACCAGATACACGTCAACATGTTGAAAGGGCAGCCACGACATTATCACTCAAACTTGCTCGATAAAAATGTTCATTCGAACACTTTCATTTCCAATATCTGGGGAGTAACAAGTGAATCTGCCTGAGGTTTCTCCTCATTGCCCTTATTTTCACAGAAGAGGTTTGAAAATGTTAAACCTGCAAAATGTGCCGCTTGTCAAAATCTACGCACCCGCTCAGCAATAGTCTACATTCTTAGTTTTAAACTGAAATTCTTCATTTGAATTGGATCTTTAACTCCTCCATTGACTTTGAAGCGCTTCGGGGCGTCCCGGGGACGTGAAAGGTGTAGGATTATATTTTTATTTGTCGTTTTTACATTTTCATTGCGTTACAAAACATTTGCAGCATTCAAACAGGCCGCTCGGCCCAACAGGCCAATGCTGGTGTTCACGCTGCACATATATTCTGGCAAATGCAACAAAATAACAGAGTTTGACGATCTTCGTCAATTAGCCTGAAAATATACCTTTACACGATCAGGCACAAATAGACAGGAACAGACACACAGACAGATACACAGGAACAGACACAGACGGATACACAGGGACAGACACACAGACAGACAGGAACAGACACAAACAGATAGACAGGAACAGACAGATAGGCAGAGGCAGACAGATCCACAGACAAATAAACAGTGACAGACGCAGAGACCGAGAGACAGAGACAGGCAGACACACAGCGGCAGCGACAGACACGCAGACATAAAGACATAGAAAGAAACATAGAGACACAGCGACAGGTACACAGAGAGAATGACACGGAGACACAGATGGTCAGAGACAGACACACAGCCAGATAGACACACAGGCAGAGAGACAGAGAGCGACAGACAGATTCACAGACAGATGGACAGCGACAGACACACAGGGAGACAAAGACAGGCACACAGTCAGGCAGACAAGTACAGACAGACATACAGACAGACACAGAGCCAGAGACACAAACGCAGAGTCAGGCACACAGACAAGGAGGCAGAGACAAGCACACAGACAGATAGGGAGAGTCAGGCACACAAACATGGAGACAGAGGCACACAGAGAGACAGATATATAAAGAGATAGATACAGACAGAAACACAGGCGGAGAGCTAGAGACAAGCACACAGACAAATAGACAAATACAGACAGATCCACAGACAGAGAGCTAGAGAAAAATAGACCGATTAGACAGATACTGACAGACATACAGACAGACAGCGACAGACACACAGATAGCGACAGGCAGATAGGCAGAGACAGGCGATAGGTAGATAATAGACATAAAGATTGATAGTTCGACGAATGAACTGAATTGAATTTCGGCTTAAAGGTGAAAAAATCAAGTCTGGGTCTACAAAAAACATTTAATGCTCAGTTTTACCGGACATAGTGCATCAAATAACCCAGCCAGTGAGGGAACATTTACAATCTTCGTTAGGAGACAAGTTTGGAAAGTCTAGGTAACAGTAGGACAAACAAATTATAATGTAAATTCAAAGTAATATTGTTTTTCAGATTACGAAAAGTGAGAGTGACGTGAGACAGTTCATAACAAGGTATCAGAACTCCCACTTTAGCTTGCAACCTGTTTAGTGAGGGGGGCAAAACCCTTGCGTTATTGTCGAAGGACCAATCTTGCATGGGCGTGTGAACAACAACAACAACAAAAAAATGTTTCGAGTTAAGTAAAAGTACATCCATCGTTGTCTACTAATGGCCTGGCAGCCTCCTGAAGGGGGTGTCAAGAGAAACTCAATGGCATGATGCTAACTGAAGGGAGCCTGTGCTCTCTGGCCGAGGCAGGAGGGGCCTGGTCTGCCCAAAGTACACAGACAAGCGGCCGAGTGCTGGGGCTCTGTGTTTGGGTAAAGCTCGGAGACAATGCCTAGCCCCCAAAGTCCACCTCGGAGCCAACCCTAGCCATGGCAACCACTGTATTCACTAGTCCATGGCAGCGTCCGAGGTATGTGCATAATTGCGCTGGTTCCTTTTCTCGCATTGGCAAACTATTTTTTTCAAACACAGTATAGATGTTGCCTTTTTTTTTGTGTGTGACATATTTACACCCCAGTTCTTGTTTGTCCCACTTGTTTATGACCGTCCAGCTCAATCAGCGGGGGTGCGTGCACCTTCTGAGCACAGATTCAAACCCGTCCCCTTCACATAAGAAACGAAGTAAATTCGCCACACTTTGAAAAAGAAACATGGAATGATAAGGCGTAATTTTCTGTTAAAACATCACAATGTGATTAAAGGAGTTGGTAGTCCAGTTATTCTTTGAGGGGTTTTTTTTTGCTTAAAGTTTGGCATTCATTCCACCCAACTTTTAGACAAGTGTCTTTTTAAATCTGTTTAACCGATGTGGAGCCAATGGCACAATCAGAATTTTATTACTTTGTAAAAAATGATCAGCATCGAATAACGTTCTTTTTATATATGGAAGTTTATCAGTAAAACACGCAGCGGCTATTTAACAAAAAAGACCATTTGTTTTCACGGAGCAAAACACGTTAAATTAAAATACATCCTATTAATTATCTAGGGAATAAAAACTAAGAAAGAACCAACAAGACTTCAAAGTTATTTTTTGAAATAATGCGCGAGATGTTAAAAGAGATTTTAAGTCGTATAGTTTCAGTTTTAAAAACTTGCATTCATTTGAAGAGGACCCATTATGTGATAATTTATATCTTCTCTCTGCAGATACCTGAGAACTATACCAACCATTGGAACATGCATCCAATTTTACATCGTATCTCTGGCTATTGCTTCACCTTAGTTTCCTGTATAAATCGTTACTGTTTTTTTTAAAAAAATAACCATTATCTAGTGAGAGCTATTAAAGGGGAATGTGTCCTCTTGTCCATGTATATAAAGTTTATAGTAGCATTTTGGGGAGCAGGTCGGTGAAGACATTAACTAGCTCCCAAACACACTAAACTGCTCACAATCCACTCGAGTGTTTAGTTTTCTGTATTCAAGGTCTCCGCTGAAGTTATGCCACCAAGTTTTATTTCAATCTATAGGCAAAGGCAGAACAATTGTCATCAATACTGCTACACTCGGAGGGTTGTGTGATTTTGCTGCGAGTTTAATTAAACCGATCAATTCCTTATATTTCATGGAATGATGAAATGATTTCAGCCACGGGACATGGCCATTTCACCCATTAAGCCTCTGCAGGTGCTAACTTGCTAACTGGAGCTATTCACTCTAGTTCTAGTTCTCTATCCAGTCAGCATAGCCGACAAATATCTAACTAATTCCATTTTAAAAGGTGCCATAGTCTTTGCTTCCATTGATCACTTCTAATAAAGCATTCCTTGTGCTCGTTATTTTTTGGGTGGAAACATTTCTGCTGACTTCCTCATTCATTGTTCCAGTGATAAGATTAAGTTTAGGTCCCTTTGTTGCTGATTGGCTCCACTGTTTGACCGATCGTTTATTATTTACCCACTCAAAACCTTTCATAATTTTGAAAACCTCTATTAGATTACCTCCTAAACTCTGTTCAAGTAAAAATTCTCCAATAGCTCAAACGTTTCCATAACTATAACTTCTCATTCTTGGCATCATTGTACAGAATCTTTCAATGGCTCTGATATCTTTCATAACATGGGAGCCAAAAATTGCACACGATATTCTAATCATTGCCTAACCAATGTCTATACAAATTTCAAATCATCTAATTGCTTTCAATTCCCCTTTATGAAAAATCAAGAATCCTATTTGAAAAATCTATTCATCTGCACCCCTACCCTCATACAAAAACAAAATACTGCAGATGCTGGAAATCTAAAATAAGAACAGAAAATGCCAGAAATACTCAACAGGCCAGACAGCATCTGTGGAGAGACAAAGTTAACATTTCAGGCCGAATGAAGGGTCATTGACTTAAACCTTTTGCTCTGTCTCTCTCTAAAGATGCTTCTTAACTTGCTGAGTGCTTACAGCATTTACTGTTTTTATTCCTAGATCCCTCTTTCCCTTTTCTCTATGTAGGATCTGACCACTTAGGCTACACTTTCCTTTGCCCCTATTTCTCCTTCCCAAAATGTGTTACTTAACAGTGCTCTGCATTGAACTTCATCTGTCACCCATCCATGTAGGCTGCTGATCTGTGAATGTCTTCCTGCAATTCCCTACTTTCTTCCCTGAGCATTTGCCATGCCTCCCAATTTATTATTAGAATACGTTAATATTATTTCCATTGTAGCTATGATCAAATTATTAATGCACACAGAAAACAGATAGGTTCCAGCACTATCTATATTTTGCTATTTTGAAACACATTCACTGTCTGTGTTTTGTTTTTTGTACCATCTCTCCTTGTCCATCTTTCTGTACTCCATTTAAAGTTATGCCCTTTCATTTTTGCAGCAAGTCTCTTCTGTGGCACCTTATGAAAAGTTGCTCAAGAGTCCATATATACCCAGATCCACCACACCATATTTTCACAAGATTCCCTCTGTTAAATTAGTAAGCTGAGTTTATTGCTGGTAGTGCACTTGTATCAGCTTTGCAGTCATATAAGTGGACAATGTAGGGTTATGTTGTCAGCTTTCAGTGCTCTCTAAAAATACATTTATATAGCTACTTGACAAAAATCATTCTCGGGATGTGGGCATCACTAACAAGGCTAGAATTTATTGCCCGTTGAGAAGGTGGTGGTAAGTCTTCTTTTCGAACTGCTGCAGTCCGTATGGGGAAGGTACTCACCCAGTAGTGTTAGGTAAGGAGTTAAATGATTTTGACCGAGTGAAGATGAAGAATGAGAAATATATAAGAACATAAGATCACAAGAAATAGGAGTAGAGTAGATCACATGGCCCACACAGCCATCTCCGCCATTAATTTCCTGAAAGACCAAAAATCTGTTTATCCCATCTTTAAATGTATTCAATGATGGAGCATCCACAACCGCCTGGGTAGAGAATTCCAAAGATTCACAATGCTTTGAGTGAAGTAATTTCTCCTCATCTCAGTTCTATATGATTGGCCCCTTATCCTGAGACTGTGCCCTCATGTTTTAGATTCCCCAAGTGATGGAAAAAGTCTCGCAGCATCCCCACCTATCACGTCTCTTCAGAATTTTGTAGATTTCAATGAGATTGCCTCTCATTCTTCTAAACTCCAGAGAATTTAAGCCCACTTTACTCGGTCTCTCATCATAAGACAACCCTCTTATCCCAGGGACCAATTTAGTAAACCTTCGCTGTTATACCTTCAATGCAAGTATACCCCTTCTTAAATGTGGAATCCAAAACTGCACACAGTACTCCAGGTGCGGTCTCACCAAAACCCTGTACGACCCTGTACAACTCTGGGTGGTCTGTGATTGGAGTAGACCTTGGAGCCGATGGTGTTATCATGCATCTAGTGCCCTTGTCATTCTAGGTGGTGGAGGTTGTCTGTTTGGAAGGCAATTTCAAAGGTGAGAGTTGTTGGGAGGTATCCATCTATGTAATGTAATTTCAGCTTCATGTTGTTAACTTAACATTGGAAATAAAACTTGGAGGCAGATTGGTGTTCTGACTCTGAAAGTGCATTATAAGAGGAAGAATAAAATCCTCTTCATTCCATTGCACATGAGCTGGTATATACCTCCAGTATACTTGAAGTTGTGTGCAGAGCAGGACATTTGTCAAATTGTAGAATCTAGTCATTATGCGATAAGCACTTAAGTATGCTCCAAGCAGGCAGTATGAAAAGCAATTTCCAGTATAACTCCAGGCTTACCAGATATGCTTCATATTCTGCAGCTAATGGTCTCAGACAGATGAAGTAGTGTAACAGCAGTATAAGATGCAGGTTATAATGGGGTTATAATTCTAAGGAACTGAACTTTTCAAACTTATTTCAGGCAGGATAATTCATCACATTGGTGTTGGCTTGATTTGAAGTCAGATCCTAGAAGTTTAATATTTAAGTCAGCATGCCAATATATCCTCTCCTAATGCAAGAGGGTTCAAAGTTTATTCTAACTATTAATATGAGGTACAGGCTCTTCAATCCTTTCAATAAAATATTTTCTTATGCATTGTTGGCATAAAAGCATCCTGTCTAACTTTGCAATTAAGGAGAGGTATTATAATGCAATACGATTACTATAACAGTTATATAATTGTAGAAATGCTTTAAAATACCTTGGAGAAAAATAGTAACTACATTATATAAGATGCTGATTTTGCTATGGAATTTGCAAATCTAATGAAACTCAGAACTAATATCTCTTAAATCTAATTGAACTTGGTATCAATGCCTGAATCAATACTGATGTACTTGGCCACTGAGGAAGCATAAAAAAAGCTGGCAAATTATGCTCTGCACCAAGTGTATTGCTTCATCTTTTTAGTCATAAGTGGAAAAAAAATCTATTGGACATCAAACTAATTCCTTTGATTTAAAAGGAAAAGTAATACCATAGTTAATTAAAATAATGTCATTGCATTATTACAAACTCAGTGATGGCTAAATGAAAAAAAAACACAGCCATCTCCCAAGAATTGGCCTATAAAAGCCCAATGGTGACTATTGGATGTAGCAACCTTATGCAGTGACTGGAGTTCCTGGATTTTTTTACTCAAAGAGTATGGGGAATTTGGAACTGTCTACATCATGGCGTGGTGAAGGTGAATAGCATTAACACATTTAAGAAGAAGCTAGATAAGTACATGAGGGAGAAAGGAATGGATGGATATGTTGATAGGGTGTGACAAAGTCAATAGAGTGGGAGGGGGCTCAGAGGGGGATGAAAGGTCTGTTATTTTGTTATGTAATTGACTCAATTACAGTTGTAGAGTGGATGCTGTGTCATATCGTCATAGCTATTCCTCACAAATTGAAGTGATTTTCAAACTTATCTGTGTGGAGAGATTTTTTACAAACATTGCCATTCCTCCTGAGTTCCAAAATAGTGTCATCCATTCAAAGAAAGAGTGCTTTTCCCCTTGGTGGAGGGATCAATAACCAGGGGGCACAGATTTAAGGTAAGGGGCAGGAGGTTTAGAGGAGATGTGAGGAAGAATTTTTTCACCCAGAGGGTGGTGGGAATCTGGCTGAAAGGGTGGTAGAGGCAGAAAACCTCATAATATTTAAGAAGTATTTGGATGTGCACTTGCATTACCATGGCATACAAGGCTATGGGCCAAGTGCTGGAAAATGGGATTAGAATAGTTAGGTACTTGTTTGACCGGTGCAGACTCGATGGGCCGAAGGGCCTTTTTCTGTGCTGTAGACCTCTATGATTCTATAACTCTATAACACTATAATTGCAGAAAACATTTTTCATTATTATACAGCATCAGAACCAAAGTGCTAATAGGTCAACAAATACAGAAAAATACAGAAATCCAATGACTTTATGTACCTTTGGGACCTCCACGTAGGCCTTCTAGGGTCTGAAGGCCATGGTTTGAAAATCTTGCTGTCCACAGAAATTGCTAAAAGTAAAGAAGCATTTTAAAATAAAACAAGAGTCAGTACTTACCTTTTCCTTAAAACATTAGTATTACATTGTAATTCAATGTTCATGAAAAATAGATGCCCATTTGTGTGCATTTTATTCAATGGTACATTTACTGAACTCATCCTTATTCCTTCCTAGTATGTTCCTGCTGTGCAATTGTTCAACTAAGATCTCTTTAACAACAGCATAGGAATCATTTTCAGGTTGTAGATGCTGGGAAGGATTCCCTTGCTCTAACTCACCAAGATCAACAGTCTCCAGTGAAGCAACCAAGAATCACCTTAACCTCCAAGTTCAAGGTACTAGTGACAAGTATTGGCCTTCATAATTAAATCAGCATTGATGCTGAAGTAGCAGCCCAAGTAAACTTTGTCTAATGAAAAATTATGCAAATTAGATAAAAGTAGGACAAGCAGTGTCCGAAGTGTTTTAAGCACTGTCCTAAATCTAATTTCTAAAAGAAGAAATAACAAAATTCAGAGATGTATTACCCTAATCTCCAGAATATATGGTTTCCAAAACTGCTACATTAAAATGCCTGGTTAGGAGTTACATATTGATTTTGCACTCTGAATATTGGAGATTGTTTCACTTTTCCCCCATCTACTTGATTATCCTGGCATATTGGTATGAGAGCAAATAAAATGGTGAAGGTAAAAGGTAAAAGTGGTGATTATTGGCCAGAATGTTACTCATTTTTAAATAATATATTACATTTAAAGCAATGCGTAGCTTTCTTCTTAATCTTCCTCTTTGTATTGAAGCATAACATGATTAGGCCATACAATAATTAAAAATGAGAAAATCATGTTAGAGAGAAAAGATCATTCATGCTAATAATTCTGACCTTTCTACCTACCCTTTCACGAGCACTATCCTATGAATTTAACTTCTCTAGGGAAGATGTTAAATAAAAACTTCCTAACCCTTAAAAGTATTAAGAACAACTCCAGAACCTCTATCTCCACCAATCAACCCTGGCTGGCTATCCTTTGCTTTTCACTTCCCAACTCTCCAACTCCTAAAAGCATAGAAGCAAATGATTTCAATGCATATTTTTTTAGTGAGTAAGCTGTTTGCCTTAGAAAGTAAATTCAAGGCATGCTGTAGGTATTATAAATCCCCACCATTGACTTGCCTCCTAATGAATCATGCAGAACTCTGCATGACCTGCTCCAAATTGATTAAGATTTTATAGAGATAGTTCTTTCTTTCGGATACCACTGGGAATCTCTAGTCATTTTCTACTAACCTCCTCAGCATAGCCAATGTGGCAATTTCTGATTCTGATCAAACTCATATTTTCTTCTACTATTACTGCACCTCAGATTAGTGCTCACTGCAGTTAACAAAGAAAGAGTGAGATAGTTGAGATCCTAAATGCACCCATCTTATGATACGTCTCAGTTGGTATCTTAAACAGTGCACTGATTGTTCTTGATGATTGTATCAGTCACACTGTCAAATGGAAATCTTATCTTTTCTCATTGCCAAATATACAGAAGATTGGGATTTCCACTGGGCAAATGTTGCCGTTTACCTGCACTTTGATAATGTCCGAGAACTATATTTACTTGTATAAGTTGAATGTTGGAGGCCTTCAAATTACATACCTGGTCTTCAATTTCTGAGGATGAATTAAGAATTAAGCTAACTTCCTTTTGAGGCTTTGAAGCACCTTGATTTTTTTATGCATTATTTCTCAAAATATCAAACACCATTCTGCAATAATGCATTTTGCACAGTCACTTGGAAAAGTCACATGCTAAAACCTCTCTTAGCTAAAGGGTCACATCTGAAATGTTTGGTTTGCTTTCTCTTTTACATGTTGGTTGACTTTCTGTACACCCAACCTAGTAACACAGGCAGCAGAGAGCTTGTCTTTCATCTGGATGGTCAACTGTGGAATTTAAGAGATGCCTTTCTCGTGAGCCTAACTTATATTCTCCATTTTATGTCATATTCTCAGCCATTCATTAGTTAATATTCCAGTTGGTTTCTGCAGAATAGGTTCAAGCCACCCATGTTGGAAAAGGAGTTTAATTGTTAATACACCTCTCCTCCTTTATAAACTGTCTTACTCAAATTCAAGGCTACCCCCTCAAATATGTCATCTCCTGTGGCCTGTCCACTCCCAAGGTGTAGCAGGCTCGCAGTTCAACCACTTCCTCACTTCCACCTTCGATGCCCTTGTTCGACTAAAACATTTTCTACAATTCTAGTTGATCCTCCGGTATGTCTCCCACCTTCGCTGATGTATCAGACCCTATGTCCTTGCCATCACAAAAAATTCTGTTTCCACTTCCATAACGTTCTGCCATTACCTCAGCTTCTAATATGTTCATCCACGTCTTTTCCACCTTCAAACTTGACTATTCTAATGCCCTCTTGGTTGGTCTTCCATCCAACAAACTTCGGAAATATCAGCTCACTCAAAGCTCTGCCTCTTCGCCTCCCTCTGGTTCTTCAATGTTGTCATTAACACTTACCCAGCTGACCAACCTTTTGGTCACCCTTCCCAATATCTCCTTCTTTGGCTGAATGGTCATTTTTGTCTGGTTACCCTTCTGTAACATGCCTTGGACTATTCTTCTATGTTAAAGGTGCTATATAAATGCAATGTTTTGTAGGAAGTTGTAGTTCTATTATTTGGTGAGTGGATCAATGTCACTGGCAAATTGAGAGAAGTCAACTTAAAAAAGCTTGCAAAGGCTACGTAATAAAAACAACGGGATTCTAGTAACTGTTTCCATTATCTTAACCCAAAATATTAAGCTCATATTATTGAGATATGGGAGTCGCTGTGTGATCTTAGCATCCTAGATCTCATGGAATGTTGGAAACAAGTTTGGTCAGTTTGTTACTGGGCCACAAGATGGAGTAGCTTACCATAGCAGGATGGTGGGGAAGTGGGGGAGGGGGAGTGAGGAAAACTGACACAGGCAACTTGCACGACTGCCAGACAACTGCTGTTGGCCAATGACAATAGTAATTGAACAATCCATAGCCCATATCATCATTTTCTGTTGCATCAACTGACTGGTAGTGAAAATAAATGGAGGACCTCAGGCAAAATATCAAATGCAAAACCCATTGCAACTACGTTTTATAAACTCACTTTGAATGTCACCAAATTCCATGAACCTATGAATAACAATGGCATCTCATTGCTGCTATGCAGCATATTTTAAATTATTCTTTTACATTGTTTATCGATTTTTGTTATTGGAGTGTGGAGGTATCAATGCTTTATAATTCAGATGATTCAGGATGGTTCCATATCATAAGATAACAGATTCCAATTTAAAAGCTTTTGCTGTTGGTAATGATGTTTAGGAGTGACATTTACAATGAAACATTTGTATGTTGGATCTCAGAACTTACAATCTTCCTTATACTGTGGTCCTTACATTATAAGCACATCACTGCACAATTCATGAATACAGCTGAGGGACTTCACCATGCAAGTTTTGAAATTATGTTTAATATGGGAGTGGGCAGCAAATTTTTATGAAGCTTCTTCATCTGGCACTTTGAGAAGGTCTTTAAATCATTTAAAGTGAGCAGATTTTCTACTAAAATAACAATTTAAAAAGTCATAAAAACGTGTTAAGTGTAATTAGAGAGCTATAGTTTCCTAGGATTGCCTGTAATAACTCTACCCAAATAACTCTTCAGGGTTCATTTTTACTCCCAACATCAGTCCTAATTTTCACATAGTTAGTGGCTATTCTTCATGTTTCCCTTCCTTCCTGCTATCAGATGGATATTTGGAAAAGCTAAATCTAGTACACTAAGAAATTGATGTTCGCGAGTTTCAAAAAGATCCTGTTGGAATAAAACAAACCTTGAAAATCAGTAGCGATTTGCAACCATACATTAAGTAGGCCAAAGTGTTTCATTCATTTTCTTTGTACCAAGAAGTTAGGTTTCATATTATAGTCCACATCTTAAGAACAGTTGTTTAAGTCATTACATTGAAATGATTCGTATGCATGGAGACTGCCATTCTGTTATTTTACACAAGAGGCCAAATGCTTTTCTTTCAGGAATTATCTGCAAGTTTCCCTTGTTGGTGTGTTACACTCCCTTTTGGTTATTTGACTCTAATTGCTCAAAGCTCTTCAGGTACTTCAAGCTCAAATTCTTGAACTACTCGTGATTTATTGCTTTAAGAGCATGGTAGCTCAATGAAATTTGCACCATAGCATTTCTGCCACAGGTGACCAAACAAATCTTCAGATCAGAAGAGCCGAGAAGTTATTCTGTTTGGACTGCTCCTGCAATTTTTATGCCAACAACAATCAATGTTTCAATATGGGACTCTGAGCTTTGAATACAGAAGCATAATACCAATAATGTTCAGCAATTAAAACATATAAACCGAGGGATTCAGATGATATAGTCTGTCCCTGCTGGTTCAAATTGTGAATTAGATAACCTCAGATGGTAAGTGTGCTACTTTGGCCCTCACACTCCTAGGTTGGGAGAGGGAAAAGCATTCAGGCTTCTTGTTCCTCATAACTAGCCATTGACACTTGCTGAGAGGTTTACACGAATAAACAACAGGTGGGACCAGGATTGCATTGGTTTGATTGTGAGGCCTCATAATTGGATAGGCTGCCGATGCGCATTGCCTAGCTTCATAAAGCGGAAAGACCCCTTGCATTGTGTACCAGAAGACAGCCTTTTTATAATAATAACTCTTGGGAAATGGCTATAGCTGGCAAAACTGGCATTTATTACTGACCCCTAGTTGCCCTTGAGAAGGTGGTGGTGGGCCTTCTCCTTGAACCACTGCAGTCCATGTGGTGAAGGTATCCTTCCAATGTTGTTAGGTAGGGAGTTCCAGGATTTTGACCCAGTGATGATGAAGGAACATTGGTACATACCCAATTTAGGATGATGTTTATCTTGGAGGGGAACCTGAGGTGTTTGCATGTGTCTGCTGTCCTTGTCCTGGCTGTTGGAATTCATGGGTTTAGGAGGGGCTGTTAAAGATGCCCTGGTGAGTTGCTGCAGTACATCCTGTGACTAGTACCCAGTGCAGTCATGGTGCACTGGTGATGGAGGGTGTGGATGTTTAAGGTTTTGGAGAGCAACATGAGTCAGTGCCTTCAGGATCAGAAGAGAAAAAAAATTGGAGGGGAAAAGGAGACCATTCAAAAGATGAGTAGATATCCTGCAATATTTCTTAGTGTGTATGGGTGTGGTTTTGGAGGTGATACTGTGCTCATCTTTCTGTGCATATCAAAGTTTGGAGCAGCAAAAGTCAGACCTCAGGTATCAAGCATGTGAGATATTGCTGCAGTGGGTTGTGTTAGGATGGTGGATTGTTACGCACATTATTTGAAAAATAGTTTGTGAGAGATGTGTTCATGCAAGAGAGAATTTTTGAATGACTTTTGGAAAATTGGTGTTACAGAATATTTTTGTGCACACATTCTTTTTGCATGTACAATAAGCATATGCTAGACACAAGACTCCCACACGTATAATTCTCTCATGGAATTGCTTGTGGATTAAACAGCGACCAACAACATTAACTACTTGCATTTATTTACAAAGCACCTTTAACATAATAAAACTCCCCAGTGTGCTCACAGTGGCATTGAATAAAATAGTACAGTGAGCCACATAAGGAGACATTAGATCAGATGATCAAAAGTTTGGTCAAAGAGGTAGGTTTTAAGGAGGAAAGAGAGGTAGCAAGGCAGAAAGGTTTAGGGAGGGAACTCCAGAAAGGTTTAGGGAGGGAGGCTTAGGCAGCTGAAAGCACAGCCACCAATGGTAGAGTAAATAACATTGGGGATGCTCAAGAGGCTGAGGAATGCAGGTATGTCCGAGGGTTGCAGGACTGGAGGAGGGATTTGAAAACAAGGATGATAATTTTAAAATTGAGGCATTGCTTAACTGGGAACCAGTGTAGGGCAGTGTGCACAGAGGTTATGGATGAACAGGATTCGGACTTGGCAGCAGGGTTTTGGATGACTTCAAGTTTACGTAGGCTAGAATGTGGAAGATGAGCCAGGAATGTGTTGGAATAGTCAAGTCTGGAGGCAACAAGAGCATGAATGAGAGTTTCAGCAGCAGATGAGCTGAGTAAGGGTTGGAGTTGGGCAATGTTACGAGGTGGAAATAGGTGGCAGCACAGATATATGGTTAAAAACTCGTCTCAGGGTCACATATGAGACCAAGCTTGCTTACAGTCTGGTTCAGCCTCAGGCAGTTGGCAGGGAGAGGGATGGAGTTGGTGGTCAGGGAGCAGAGTTTGTGGTGGGGTCTGAAACATGGAAACATAGAAAATAGGAGCAGGAGTAGGGCATTCGACCCTTCAAGCCTGCTCTGGCATTCAATATGATCATGACTGATCCTCTATCTCAATGCCATACTCCTGCACTCACCTCTTGCTTTTTGATGCCTTTAGAGTTCAGAAATCTATCTATTTCCTTCTTAAATGTATTCAGTGACTTGGCCTCTACAGCTTTCTGTGGTAGAGAATTCCATAGGTTCATCACCCTCTGAGTGAAGAAGTTTCTCCTCATCCCAGTCCAAAATGGTCTACCCCGTATCCTGAGACTGTGACCCTTTGTACTAGACCCCACAGCCGAGGAAATATCATCCCTGCATCCAGTCTGTCCATCTCTGTCAGAATTTTTTATGTTTCAATGAGATCTCCTCTCATTCTTCTAAACTCCAGTGAATACAGGCTTCGTTGGCCAATTTCTCCTCATACAACAATCCTGCCATCCCAGGGATCAGTCTGGTTAACTTTCGCTGCACTTCCTCTATGGCAAGTATATCCTTTCTTAGGTAAGGTGACCAAAATGGCACACAATACTCCAAGTGTGGTCTTACAAAGGCCCTGTACAGCTGCAGTAAGACATCCTTGCACCAGTACTCAAGTCCTCTCACAATGAAGACCAACATACCATTTGCCTTCTTAACTGCTTGCTGCACCTGCATGCTTGCTTTCAGTGATTGGTGTACAGGACACTCAGGTCCATTTGTACATGAACATTTCCCAATCCATCACTATTTAAATAATACTCTGCCATTCTGTTTTTCTTACCGAAGTGGATAACTTCTCACTTATCCATGTCATACTGCATCTGCCATGTATTTGCCCACTCACTCAACCTGTGTAAATCACCTTGAAGCCTCTTAACACCCTCCTCATTGCTCACATTCCCACAAATTTCATATCATCAACAAACTTGGAAATATCACATTTCTTTCCCTCATCCAAATCATTGATATATATTGTGAACAGCTGGAGCCCACGTACTGATCCCTGCGGCACCCCACTAGTCACCACCTGACACTCTGAAAAAGACTCATTTATTCCTATTTTCTGTTTCCTGTCTTCTAACCAATTCTCAATCCATGCCAATATATTACCCCCAATCCCACGTACTGATGTTAGGCTAACCAGGCTGTAATTCGCTGTTTTCTCCTCCTTCCTTTTTTAAATAGTGGGGTTACATTTGCCACCCTCCAATGTCAGGACTGTTCCATAATCTACAGAATTTTGGAAGGTGACAACCAACGCATCCACTATTTTCATGGCCACCTCCTTTCATACCCTGGGATGTAGATGATCAGGCCCTCGGGATTTATCGGCTTTCAGTCCCATTAATTTCTCCAGCACTATTGTTTTAGTAATACTAATTTCCTTCAATTCCTCCTTCTCACTCGGCCCTTGGTTCCCTAGTAATTCTTGGAAGTTATTTGTGTCTTCCTCCGTTAAGACAGAGCTAAAGTAGTTGTTTAATTGCTCTGCCATTTCCTTGTTTTCTATTATAAATTCTCCTGTTTCAGACTGTAAGGGACCTACATTTGACTTCAGCAATATTTTTCTTTTTACATACTTATATTAGCTTTTACAGTCTGCTTTTATGTCCCTTGCAAGTTTAATCTCATACTCTATTTTTCCCCTCTTAATCAATCAAGGGCTTCAGCCTTGCCAATATTAAATTGGAGGATATTTCCATTCATCAAGCACCAAATGTTGGACAATTTACACAAATAAGGCTTCCTCACCATATCAGGTAGATAAATAAAGTATTAACTCTATTCCCTTCACATCAATAAATGTGACTTGCTATTGCTCTTCACCCCTGGTTGGACACATCACTCACAGACTCATTGAATGTTGTATCATTTTCACTGACAAATTTTCCTCTGATGAATGTTTGACACTCTCAGATAAAAATATAGACAGCTACCATCACAGTTCTAATAATGGAGTTGTGGCTTTCAGGCCTGTCCACTCCCAATCCTCTTCTATCATCAGATGAGGGAAGGGGCTAAGGGTTACAAACAGCTTGTCCCTGCATACTCTACAAATCACAATAATAATTCTGCTGTGCTAAACACATCTTCTCCTAGTTGTAAAATGCTGTGTAGTTCACCGGACTTGGCAGGCAGTGCAGATGTCTTGTAAAGGGCAACATTGGCTCATTTTAAGGGTTGCAAGGTGATACTTCATGACTTTGCACATTGGCTGTTAAAGTACCTATAATGTTAAAATTGCCTTGCATCTATAATAGAGTGTTGTATCTGCTGAGTGATGTCTGTGCACTCTACTCTACATTGGGTGTCCAACAGTATGGGAAGAGGCATCTGGAAAAATGGGCTCTGGCTCAATTGAGGGGAGGGTAGTCAGGAAAATAGCAGCTGTGGGCCTCCCTCAATCATTCAATCTCCTTTCAAATGCTAGAAGCATCTTTATTGATCGAAGTGCATTGTCTTAATAACATTGTTTTGCATAATGCAAAACCTGAACATGGATTTTGTTTCTGAATCTTTCTGCCAAACAAAGGTAATTATATTTCTGATTGGGTGGAGCGTTTCTGAGGACCAACGAAACCATATCAATGGCAGAAATTCAAATGCAGTGATACACAAAGCAAGAGGATGACGTGAATCCAGACTTCGACTGTTATTGTTCTTTTCTTTGCAATCAGCAGTAATTCAGAATTGTGCAGTAGTTCATAAATAAAAATCATGTCCTGTGGTAGATAACTGCTACTGTTGATAGCTGTAGTCATTAAGAATGTCCTAAGGGTAAGTGCATTATGGGACATGGGAGGTTACCATAGGAACCTAAGGGACAACAATCAGGCAGTCAGTGTTAGCTTTTATGGTACTCCTGAGATATGTATATGTCTGAAATCAGTAGTCAACAGTTTCCATGTCAATGGCCATCGACAACAATTGCTGAAGACCATTTTCCTTTGATGATATTCAATAAAAATTGCTTCCTAACTCAAAGAAGTTCTTGCTTTCGTCTGAAGGGCATAATCAGATTTTTGTGTTATGCTATCATCCTCACAAATAATAAAATTAGTGAACTTCAAACATGGTCTAATGTTGGCATTTCAATATCTTCACACTGTTTCCTTGAAGGTTAATGTGAAGGAGTGGAAGGAATCACAGGCTGATTTACAGCCTGATGGGCTTGACAACAATGCTACTTCCAGGGTCATGGCTTTATGCCAGCTGAGAGGGTGGCTGGTTCTATAAGGTGGAAGGGTTTTTTGGTCTTCCACGGCCCATACGATGAGGGCTGGGCTGTTGGATATCAAATTCAAAGCTCAGAGATGGGGGTCAGGTCTTTACTCACCAGGACTGTTTGGAATAGGGGTCAACCACTTCACTTTCTGACTCAGAGGCAGTAATGTTACCACTAATCCAAAAAATAATAACAACAACTTGCATTTACATAGCACCTTTAACATAAGGAAATGCCATAATGGGCACTTGATCAACCAAATTTTGACACCAGGTCACAGAGGATATATTAGAAGAGGTGAATAGGAGATTGTGGTAATTATGGTTTTGTTTAGTGTGTATGTACCTTTAAGAATAATACTTGTTAAGGAAGAACACATGATCTGTAGTAACCAATAGGAGAGAAGGGCGGGCTACCTCGGCAGTTAATGTAGAGATAGAGTTGGAGTTGAAAGCACATGTATAGTTGCTGCTGAGTATGTCGTAAATAAACTTCAAGTTTCGACCCAAGGAGTGTCTGCAGATCAACTGTATCGACAATAGTAGCAACTCAGCCACCCTTAGAACTGAGTCAAAGAGGTAGGTTTTACAGGAGGAGAGAAGTTCAGAGGCAGCACTCAAGAACACAAGAAATTGAAGCAGGAGTAGAGCATAAAGCCCATTGAGCGTGTTCCATCATTCAATACGATCATGGCTGATCTTGGGCTTCAACTCCATTTTCCTGTCTGCTCCCCATACCTCAAACACTGAGAACAGAGAGGCTGAGCATGGAAATTCAAGAGTTTAGGGCTTAAATACCTGAAAGCACAGCTACCATTATTACTCCTATAACCTAAAGTGAATTAGAACCCCTGGCTTAGATTTTTCCAATTGCTCAATAAAAAACTGTAACTTACAACTTTCCTCATCCATTTAGTACAGTACTCCATATTGACATCTGTCATGGAGGATTATGAGTGGGTATTGCTTTGTATGATACATGAATAAGTAATGTGTGATGAATTATTTTATTGTTCATGTACACAATATGTGAAGAAAGTGCTTGCTTCACTCATATCCAGTCATTCATAACTATTAAATATGCACTGGGTTTTCAAATGTGTAGAGATCATTATGCTGATTTAAAGTTCATCAACCATCTTTGAACTGCTAACATTGGGCAGAAAATATAGCCTTTGAATAGACAATACTTCTGGAAGATGAGATTGCAGAATCTTTACTTCGTGAATGTGTGAATTAAAGTGAAAAGATTGTTTGCTTAGTTTCCTTTGCCTTCGTGGGCCTCTTTCCAGAACTCCACCTGCTTCTGTGGAGGGGTGTGATGGGTCCTAGTGCAACTTGATTGCTGTGGAAGTCACTGTATGAATACTCGATCGAGCAAAGTAGACACTGCCAGAAATCTTCTGTCATCCCCACTTCCCCTTGTACCTTCACCAGTGGTCTTTCTCTGACTTTTGTTCAGCAAATAAAAATGACAGGCATACCTGTAGTTCCCTTAAATAATAAAATAGCCCAAGTCGTGTCATATGAGAAAGGGGGTGGGGGCAGCTACCAGTTGATAGAGGGGAAGTAGATGAATACATTGTCACAAATATACATTTGAAGTTTAATTTACACTTTCTTATACTTTTAAAAATAGGGTCAAACTTTCATCCATCTGTTGGATGGGAATAGGGCAGTACTGCCATGAATATAGCAGCACAGCATTTACACTCCCATACCCACTGACTTCCAGGTCATTGCCATATTGATGGGGTCTTGGAATGTATGACCCATGCGCCTGAGGAATGTGGGGCAGCCTCATTCTGTAATGATGCAAGCTGGGACCATTTGTTGTCAATTGGATCCTCGTGCAATTTTGAAGTACCAATGGGCGGAGCTGCTCCTAGCTTACAATATTTATTCAGTGATGCTTTATGGGAAAATAGCAGTGTAATATTTGGCTAGTAATCCAGAGGCCCAGGCTAATCCTCTGGGGGCATGGGTTCAAATCCCACCATTGCAGCTGGTAGAATTTAAATTCAATTTATTAATTAAATCTGGAATTGAAGGCTAGTCTCGGTAATGGTGACCATGAAACTATCATCGATTGTCATCTGGTTCACTCATGTCCTTTAGGGAAGGGAATCTGCCATTCGTACATGGTCTGGCCTATGTGTGACTCCAGGTCCACAGCAATGTAGTTGGCTCTCAACTGCCATCTGAAATGGCCTAGCAAGCCATTCAGTTTAAGGGCAATTAGCCCACATCCCATGACGAATAAAAAAAAAACTTGGCACTATGCAGACTCTGTCCAATGGTGCTTAGCACTGTGAACACCCTACCCTTTTACTTGGCTCTGCAGTTGCACCCCTTATTGGCATTTGGCACCACCCACATCCTGCCCCTTGATACCAGGCACTGCACACACTCTGTCCATTGACATTTGACTCATAGTGGTCTAATTAGTGATAAGACCACAAGACATAGGAGCAGAAGTAGGCCAGTCGGCTCATCAAGTCTGCTCAGCCGTTCAATAAAATCATGGCTGATTTGATAATCCTCAACTCCACTTTCCTGCCTTTTCCCCATAACCCTTGATTCCTTTACTGATTGAAAATCTGTCTATATCAGTCTTGAATCTACTTAATGACTCAGCCTCTACAGCCCTGTGCGGTAAAGAATTCCACAGATTGACTACCCTCTGAGAGAAGAAATTCCTCCTCATCTCTGTTTTAAATGGGTGCCCCCTTACTCTGAGATTATGCCCTCTGGTCCTAGACTCTCCCAGAAGGGGAAACAACCTCTCGGCATCTACCCTGTCAAGCCCCCTAAGAATCTTATATGTTTCAATAAGGTCGCCTCTCATTCTTCTAAACTCCAATGAGTACAGGCCCAACCTACTCAACCTCTCCTCATAAGAAAATCCCTCCATCCCTGGGATCAACCTAGTGAACCTTCTCTGAATTGCCTCCAATGCCAGTATATCTTTCCTTAGATAATGGGACCAAAACTGTTCACAGTATTCTAGGTGTGGTCTAACTAATGCCTTGTATAGTTTTAGCAAAACTTCCCTATTTTTGTACTCCATTCCCTTTGAAATAAAGGCCAACATTCCATTTGCCTTACCTATTAGCTGCTGAACTTGTATGCTAGCTTTTTGTGATTCATGCACGAGGACCCCAAAAACCCTCTGTTCTGCAGCTTTCTGCAGTCTTTCTCCATTTAAGTAATATTCAGCTCCTCGATTCTTCCTGCCAAAGTGCATAGCCTCACATTTTCCCACATTATATTCCATCTGCCACATTTTTGCCCATTCAATTAACCTGTCTATATCCCTCTGTAGACTCTTTATGTCATCCTTCAATGCTTCTCAAAACACAATAAAGAAAAGGTTCTCAAATAATTTTTTGCCTCCACAAAAGCTGCACCTGCTCCCAATGTCTGAACAATAAGCAGCCCTCCCCTTCTCTTAACTTACCTGCACCAGATGGATTCCACAATGGATATTCTAACCCTTCTGCATGATGAGATGCTACAAGCCAATGAGCAACTCACTGACAAAATGTTAGTTTAAAAAAATTTTTTTCATGGCATGTGGGCGTCACTGGCTAGGCCAGCATTTAGCAATTATTAATTGCCCTTGAGAAGGTGGTGGTGAGCTGCTTTACTAAACCGCTGCAGTCCATGTGGTGTAGGTACACCCATAATGCTGTTAGGGAGGGAGTTCCAGGATCTTGACCCAGCGACAGTGAAGGAATGGCGATATATTTCCAAGTCAGGATGGTGAGTGGCTTGGAGGGGAAATTCCAGGCGGTGGTGTTCCCAGGTGTCTGCTGCCCTTGTCCTTCGAGATGGTAGTGGTCATGGGTTTGGAAGGTACTCTCTAAGGAGCCTTGATGAGTTCCTACAGTGCCTCTTTTAGATGGTACACACTGCTGCCAATATGCGACAGTGGTGGAGGGAGTGAATGTTTGTGGATGGGGTGTCAATCAAGTGGGCTGCTTTGTTCTGGACGTTCTCAAGCTTCTTGAGTGTTGTTGGGGCTGCACTCATCCAGGCAAGTGGAGAGTATTCCATCACACTCCTAACTTGCGCCTTGTAAGGTGGTGGACAGGCTTTGGGGAGTCAGAAGGTGAGTTACTTACTGCAGGATTCCAATCCTCTGACCTGCTCTTGAAGCCACAGTATTTACACGGCTAGTCCAATTCGATTTCTGGTCAATGGTAACGTCCAGGATGTTGATAGTGGGGGATTCAGCGAAGGTAATGTCATTGAATGTCAAGGGGCGATGGTTAGATTCTCTCTTGTTGGAGATGGTCATTGTCTGGCACTTGTGTGGCACAAATGTTACTAGTGACTTGTCAGCCCAAGCCTGGATATTGTCCACGATATGCTGCATTTGGACATGGACTAATAAAGCCGGACCATGAAAATAGTTTGGAACTTCAACTGCTTCTCTCACATAAGTGATAAACAAGGATTTTAAACGTACTGTTCTTAAGGAACAAGGAGACAGTAGATAAAAGCAAAAAACAAAGCAAAAATAAAAATACCTGGAAAAACTCAGAAGGTCTGACAGCATCTGCGGAGAGGAACACAGTTAAGGTTTCGAGTCCTTATGACTCTTCAATAGAACTAAGGAAAAATAGAAAAGAGGTGAAATATAAGCTGCTTTAAGGGGGGTGGGGGGAGGTGGGACAGGTAGAGCTGGACAGAGGGCCAGTGATAGGTGGAGATAGCCAAAAGATGTCACAGACAAAAGAACAAAGAGGTGTTGAAGGTGGTGATATTATCTAAGGAATGTGCTAATAGGTAACATTAAGAGTGGAAAGCAGGACGGGCAAGGTACAGATAGCCCTAGTGGGGGTAGGGTGGAGGGAAGGGATTGAAATAGGCTAAAAGGTAGAGATAAAACAATGGATGGAAATACATTTAAAAATAATCGAAATAGGTGGGAAAAGAAAAATCTATATAAATTATTGGAAAAAAGGGGGATCGGAAAGGGGGTGGGGATGGAGGAGAGAGTTCATGATCTAAAATTGTTGAACTCAATATTCAGTCCGGAAGGCTGTAAAGTGCCTAGTCGGAAGATAAGGTGCTGTTCCGGAGACAGTAGAGTCGAGCAAGGACAGTTGCAATTTGGAAATAAGGCTTAGTGCAGGACAGAATGCAGGCAACAGAGCTTTGGAATTTATGTAATTTGAAAGCCTGCAAACAAGGCATTGGAGAAATTGGGCTTTAAGGTGACAAAGGAATAATGTTTCAGTAACTTCAAGGCCAAGGTAGGGTAATAGAAGTTGGAGAGGCTGAGGCATGCACCTGAGTTATTAATGGGGTTTGAATCTGAGCTCAGTGTTGAACAAGACAGCGAAGTGGGCCGCAATCTGAAAGAAAAGGAAGAAAGAAAGATTTGCATTTACATGTTTCACGACTTCCCAAAGCACTTTACAGCTAGTGAAGTGCTTTTGAAGTGCAGTCACTATTGTGACGTAGGAAAGAGCACAGCTAATTTGGTTCAGCAAGCTCTCACAAACAGTAATGCGATAATGGCCAGATAATCTGCTTTTTGGTATGTTGATTGTCATAGTGTTAAATGGGGTTAAGTGCGCAGATCTGATTGGTTGACTACCTAAACAATGCCATTTCTGAGCAACATTAGGCATAAGAAATTCATGACTCTCTGGTTGGAATCCAATGGCATAAATATCGGCCAGGACACCAGGAATGGTTCCCCTGTTCTTCTTTGAAATACTGTCATGGGATCTCTTATATCCATCTGAGTGGGCAGACAGCCTTGACTTAATGCATAATCCCAAAGACAACACCACTGACAGTGCAACACTTCCCCAGTACTGCACAGGAGTGTCAGCCTAGATTTTTGGGTACAAGTTCTGGAACAGGACTTGAACTTACCGCCTTCGGACTCAGAGGTGAGAGTGGTACCTCTGGTTGAGCTTTAGTGAGTGAGCAACTGGGGAGATGAATGGTGAACAATGGAGCTGGGGCAAAAGCTACGCAAGTTTTTGAAAGAGTCAAATTTAATGAGTGGAGCTTTCAATTTTGGCAGGGATGTAACCCGATTGGAGTGGATGGTCTTATGGTCTGGCAAACAAATTAGGGATAACAACCTAAATGAGGCAAATATGAGTGGCCTTAAGGCTCAAATTCACTATGTTCTGGTAAATCTAACCCAGAAAGAGCTATAACACTGGGGAGATGGTGGAGTATTGGTAATGTTGCCTGAGTAATAATCCAGAGACCCGGGCTAATCCTCTAGGGACATAAGTAAAAACCCTGCCATGGCAGCTGGTGGAATTTGAATTCAGTTCACAAATCTGGAATATAAAGGTAGTCTTAGTAATGGTGACCATGAAACCATCATCAATTGTCATAAAAACCCATTTGGTTCACTGATATCTTTTAGGGAAGGAAATTTGCCATCCTTACCCCGTCCGGCCTACATGTGAGTCCAGACCCACAGCAATATAGTTGACTCTTAACTGCCCTCTGAAATGACCTAGCAAGGTCAGTTCAGAGACAAATAGGGATGGGTAACAAATGCTGGCCTTGCCAGTGATGCCCGCATCCCATGAAAGAATAAAGAAAAAAAATTAGATTTGAAAGAGATGAAATGCAGATGAAACTGATGTTTACAGTTGTAGAGTTAGATCTGATTAGTGGACTTCCTAACCAACGCCATTCCTGAGCAACATTAGGCATAAGAAATTCATGACTCTCTGGTTGGAATCCAATGCCTTAATTTCCTATGGCACCATTATAGTGTAGAAGATCTTAAATCCTTCCATGTTGTACATAAAGGGTGTAAACCAGAGTTCTCTACTGAGTTGTCTCAAACTTGGTGCTTCATTAAGGAATAAAAAATTGCCCCTTTCACAACCTCAAGAACGTCCAAAGGGTTTAATTTTTTTAATTCTTTCATGGGATTTAGTTAGTTGTTTTTTAGTCCAGCATTTACTGCCCATCCCTAATTTTTCACCTTGAGAAGGTGGTAGTGAGCTGCCTTCTTGAACCGCTGCAGAACATGTGGTGTAGACACACCCACAGTGCTGTTAAGGAGGAGTTCCAGGATTTTGACCCAGTGACAGTGAAGGTACGGTGGCGATATATTTCCAAGTCAGGATGGTGAGTGACTTGGAGGGGAACTTGCAGGTGGTGGTGTTCCCATACATCTGCTGTCCTTGTCCTTCTTGGTGGTAGTGTTTGCAGGTTTGGAAGGTGCTGTCAAAGGAGACTTGGTGAGTTGCTGCAGTGCATCTTGTAGATGGTATACACTGCTGCCACTAAGTGTTGGTGGTGGAAGGAGTGAATGTTGAAAGTGGTGGATGGGGTGCCAATCAAGCGGGGACTGCTTTGTTCTGGATTTTTTTGAACTTCTTGAGTGTTGTTGGACCTGCACTCATCCAGGCAAATGGACTGCTAATTAAGTACATTCGGACTGTAGTCACTTTTGTAATTTTTTTATTCATTCATGGGATGTGGGCATCATTGGCTAGACCAATCCCTAATTGTTCTTGAGAAGGTGGTGGTGAGCTGCCTTCTTGAAGCTCTGCAGTCCATGTGGTGTAGGTACACCCACAGTGCTGTTATGGAGGGAGTTCCCAGATTGCGCAATCATCCTGCTTCTTGTGGGCAGAACGTGCCTGGGCAATTTTCCACATTGCCAGGTAGATGCCAGTGTTGTGGCTATACTGGAGCAGGAATATAGAAAATGCAGCAGCCAATTTGCACTCAAGCAAGGTCCTATAAACGGCAATGATGTTTTTTAATGAAGTTGGTTGAGGGATAAATATTGGCCATGACGCTGAGGAGAACCTACTGTTCTTCAAAATAGCAACATTGGGTCTTTTACATCTACCTGAGAGGATAGACAGAGCCTTAGATAACGGTACATCTGAAAGACACCACCTGTAACAATGTAGCACTCCCTCAATACTGTGCTGGAGTGTCAGCCTAGGATCTGTGCACAAATATTTGGATCTGGCCTTGAATATTGAACTTACTGATTTTTTTAGAGTCAAGTGTGCTACCACCGAGCTGATTCAGTCAAACCAATTCAAAGATTTAACCTATTGATCATCTATTCCCTGTGACATCAGAACATTCAACATTTTTTGTGGGGGCAGGAAGTGAGTCTAGTGGCATCTGCCTGAGAGACACACAACTTTTCTGCCTTTTCGTTGAGATCAGCTGCCATACAGGGATCTGCCTGAGTGATGTTCAGCCTCATTGGTGATATGATCCTGCCGCTCAGGAAAGGTATTTGTTCTGAAATCCACCGACCACATCAGCACACTTAACCCCATTTACGCTATGGCTGTAAACATATATTTGTTTTGCATTTCACCTGTTTCAAATCAAAATGCTCTGTGTGAACAGTGAAAGCTAATTTACTCCAGTGTTACAGCACACTCACTTCCTGGGTTGGGTTTATAACTGTGAATCAAATGGATTAGAACCAGACTGGTATAAACAGTATGATTTGAATCCCTGCTGGTTTCCTGCTCTGCCTGACACTCCAATGCATGTGTCTGACAGATAATTTGATACTGTCAAGCACAAGTATAGAAATGAGAGGGAATTTTAGAGAGGAATTAAATGCAACACAGACAAACAGATCTAAATTGAACTTGGCCTCAATCAAACGCTTGAAATGAGTTTGAAAAGGAGTAACTAAATTAAAGAGTATTGTGGAGGGGAGAAGGCTGGTTTGCAATAGAGAAGATTGAATAAGAAGAGTTTTAAAGACCTCGTATCACTATTTGAGTCCTCTGGCTCTCTGTCTGTTTGATCACAGACCCAGCATGACAGCAAAAACTCACAGATTGAGTCTGTAAGGTTATATAATGCAATTTATTTTACTTATGGTTGTTGAAGAAGGTAATTTTAATACAATTAAACGTGCCATCAGGATCTGATGTGAGTGATGCAACTTTTTTGCCTTCTTCACGCCTTAATCCTAGTAAAGTGTTTATATGGTGTTATTGGCCTTCAAATATACTTTGTTGCAGAATGGATATTTGTACGGATTCCTGCAATGCCATCAGTTCTATAGGTTTCTTTTTGTCACACGTGCTGCCTGTTTATTTTCACAACGAGAAAGATTATCCGAAATCTGACCAGTACATGTCGTATAAGTTTTTAGAACTTAGGTAGCAGTGAGCATGTGTTGTAGTAAGTGAATCAGAGTTAGAGAGCTGCAAACAAGGGGTAAAAGTCAAATTCAATTGTATCGGTTAGTTTGATGTCAGTCATAGGACACAAGCTGGAAGGTATTAATAAGTGATGTGATGCTTCAGCACCTGGAGAGACCGGCAGTTATTAAAGAATCCCAGCATGGGAAACAGAGTTCCTGCCTTCCTAACCTGATGGAGGCCTCTGAAGAAGCAACTATGTTAGTGGAAGATGAAAGTCTGGCTGATGTTGTATATCTTAACTACTAGAAAGTCTTCTGACAAAGTGCTATGGACTGGCAATCAGGTGATGTTAGATAGAAAATTGTTTGCATCTCATAGGAAGAGGGTAATCACCAATGGGATTAGACTAGGTCATGGGTAGAGTTCTGCAGGAATCTGTGATGGGACAATTGTTGTTCACCATTTTTTGATCTGGATGAGAACGATTCATTAGCTTTCAAATGACACAGAAATGTGTACAAGAGCTTGGAATTTAGATCTAATAATTAGAATAATGGTGACTTTGTTAAGGCTAAGAGAGACTGTAACTTAGCTATGGCTAGACAGTTTCTTTAACAGCCAGAGACAGACCAGTGGAAAGGGTTTCACCACTTTTAAACCTCTCATGCCATATGAGGATCTCATGGGGAGGCAGTCTGTTCCTACTGTAGGAGATGATGAAGCCAGTGATGTACCACTAGCACCATGTTAGTACCTGAACACTTATATTGTCTGCCTGGCATCCTGGGAAGCAATGCAGAGCCACCAGCTTCCAACCCCCTTCTCTGTTTCCCTAATCCAAAGGGAGTAGTGCTCACCTATTAAATGATTTTATCCTTTTCCTGCAGATCATCACAGCAACAGAGAGCACAGCAGAAGGAAGAGCAGAGATTTTACTGTCACCTGTCACTATGATGAAGAGGAGGAGGTTAATGATGAAGAGGGAGACGATGGCAAACTGAAACTCACTGAGTTCCTGTACAGATCTCCTGACCCCTATTCCTCTGCCCCATATCCCCTCCATCTGACCCACCATCTGTTTCTTCACTTCCATACACCAGCTCAGAGGACAATTAGGCATTGTTAGTGAGGATGTGACACCAGATAATTCATAAAGCATGAGGGATTGGCAAAAACCTGTCTGGTTTTATTTTCCATTTAAATCAATGGAATTGGATTAAGAATTTCTCAGGATTTTTCTCTGAAATTGGCTGTTGGTTGTTGACTTCTTTGTTGGGTGACTAAGGGGAAAGCTCCATGGTGTAGGAGGTTGTACCATGTTGGGTTAGGATGGGCTTGAAAAGACAGCTAGCCTTTCCCCATCCTTTGTTTTATGTTCATAAATCAGCAGATGCCCTCAAGCTTTGCCTTTTCCAGCAGTAGTGGATCATTGATTGGCTTCAGAAATGTACAGCGGTGAAAATTAATTCATAGTGTTTATAAGGTTAGGAGTTATTTTTTGGGGAACTCTGCTAAGATGATCTTAATACACACAGCAAAAAGAACTGCATCTGAATTTAACATTTGCATTCATTGTTCTTGAAGAACCTTCTGCTCCAATATTTGGGAGACAGTTGGCAATCTTGTCAAGTCTTGTTCAACAATTTTTTCCCTTATTTATTCATTCACAGGATGTGGGCATCGCTGGCTAGGCCAGCATTTATTGCCCATCCCTAATTGCCCTTGAGAAGGTGACGGTGAGCTGCCTTCTTGAACTGCTGCAGTCTTTGTAGTGGTTTCATACAACTGAATGGCTTACTAGGCCATTTCAGAGGGCAGTTAAAAGTCAACCAACTTTCTGTGCACCTGGAGTCACATGTAAGCCAGACCATGCAAGGACAGCAGATCAAAGGACATTAGTGATGGGCTTTCACTATTACTTAAATGCCAGATTTTTATTAATTCATTTTAAATTCCACCAGCTGCCATGGTGGGATTTGAACCCATGTCCCCAGAGTATTAGCCTGGGGCTCTAGATTACTAGCTCAGTGACACTAGCACAATGCCACCACCTTCCTACCTCAAAATGCAGATTGCACAGTGGAAAGAGCAAGTCATACCTTTGTGGGTATTGGATAGAGCTATTTGCATTTCCTGCTCTTTTAGAAATAAAAGAAAACCAATCATGTGGATATGGTTTAGTCTATATCTAAATCTGATGTTAATCAGCTGCAATTTGTCTGACTAAAACTGCGGTTCTGCACCATCTCACCACTCATGCACCACACTAACCAGAAATTGAAGGCAGAGCCAGAGATCTTTATTCGCTGTATGTGGTTACTTTAAATTGTAGCTAATATGTTGCTTCAACAAACAAAAGCCTATCAGATGATTTGTCATCTTCCATTTAATGAATCAGTGCACATTCTACTGTCATTTGAAAAGCATAATGGATCAAAAATAATTGTGTTTTTCTCAATACAACAGGAATTTTCCTACTCTTCGAAAACTAAAGCAAAATATTAAGGGATGCAATTAATTTATATTGATATTATATTAAAAGCCTTATGTACAGGTGCACTCTCTGTCCCCAAAACATGCAGTTATCGGAATTTTAGAGCAATGTTCTAATGTGAACATTTCTGTCAGTATTTCAAGTCAACAATGGGAGTTTATAATGGGAGTCCCAAATTACCTCCATTAACAATGCGTGATCTGGATTCAGGACCCCATCCAGTTGGTGGTGGTGTGGCAGCTCTACTGTGTCTTTCCCATCAATTTGGGTTTTCTTACAGATGTCCATCAATTTTCTCCAGCCTCTCCCTGTGAAGTTCATGTAAGTTCCCAAATTTGGCTTCCCACCTTGTGATCTATTTCCTAGAACCATGGGAAATGCCACAGGAGATTTATTAGTAAATAGGAAAATGTATTGACCCCGCCCTCCGATCATTTATTCCCTTAAATGATCGGGAAGAGGTTAATTAGGGTTTTGTTTGTTTATATCTAAAGCATAGCTGTGATATCACATCAGTGGATAGATACTGGTTTTGTCCTTCGAATGACAAGTCAATCCTAAGCCCAGCCCGCACTCTCAAGTGGATGTACAAGAAGATCCCATGGCACCATTTTGAATAACAAGATAGTTTTCCCTGGTATCCTGGCCAATGTAAATCACTCAAACAACATCACTAAAATATTTGGTCAAGTAACTTATTGTTGTTTGTGGGGCCTTGCTGTAAACAAATTGGTTGTCATGGTTCCTCTATTACAATGGTGACTACACTTCAATAAGTACTTAATTGGTTGTAAGGCATTTTGAAACATGCTGAGGTCATAAAAGGGACTATATAAATGCAACTTTTTTCTTTCCTTTCCTTTTTATAGTGTTACTATGTCATGTATTGGTAAACTTTCCTACTCAGCACAACTGGTAAGTGTAGCACTCCTTGTGAATCTATGGAGAAATACAATGTTTTGTGTCTGGGCTGAGTGCAACTTAAAGCTTTCAAGATGATTGGACTGGGCAAGGTGTTCCTATTCATTAATGAACATCATCTTTCTACAATTCTATGAAGAAGTTGGTTGGGTTATGAGCGACTACAGCATCAAAAGAGGAATCAGCTGCTCACTCTGACATCCAAGTTTAACCCAGGAATTCAAGAGCTGCTGAGTACCTGGACATTCTGTATCAATCAACAATGACTATAAAGAGCACAAATTGCAAAGCCTTAAATGAACACCTCCTATTTCTGAAAGAAAACTGCACCATATAATGTCACAAAGCCTCGATGCTTTGCATGTAGAATTTTAAACATAGCTTTAACTGAACCTTGCTGAAATAGGGTTCTGTCAACTTTGAGACGTTGGGGTGGAGCTTCATCTAGGCAATGGAGGTCTTGCTACTGGCTGGAGAGCCGGTGAGAGCCCTGCATCACGTCTTTTTGGGAAGGCCTGGTGCCTTATATGCCAACCAGGCACGTAACTGGGCAGCAGCAGGCCTTCGCCGGGATCAAAGGCCCAAGGGCCAGAGGTCCTGTTGCCGAGAGCTGCCACCCAATCAGAAGCCAGCAACTCTTCATTGGTCGGCAGCACCACCAGGGAGGCAGTGCTGGTAATTAACCTGCCCAAGGCCAGGGTTGCTGAGAGACCCAGGCCACAGATGAGTGATGGCGAGAGGGGGATTGTGGAGTGGGGGTTGTGGGGAATGAGGGAGGGAGGTTGGCAGCCAAGACAGAGGGCAGCCCTCCCCCCACTGACCCCTCAACCAGGCACTGAGTGCCGTTGAACAAATGACCCCCTCCCCGGAAACCCATAGACAACCCTGACAGGATTACCTTTAGGACTTCCTGTATGATGAGTTCCCTGCCTACCAATACCAGCAGTGGCAGGAAGAGGCTCTTAACTTCAGGGACTCAACTGACGACAGAGTGAGAAGGCCTTCCATGAGTCTTCCCACCACGGACTTAATTGGGGCAGAAGTGGGAAGGTGGCCGAGCCCCTGCCACCAAACTCGCCCCATGGGAGGGCATGAAACTCTGCCGTGGGATTGCGCTTCAGAAACAGAATGCTTCCCCCTGCAAGAATCCTGTGTTTGCAACATCAAATTTGGCCAACCTTGTGAGGCACCTGTCCTTAGAAACATAGAAACATAGAAACTAGGAGCAGGAAAAAGCCATTTAGCCCTTCGAGCCTGCTCTGCCATTCATTATGATCATGGCTGATCATCCAACTCAATAGCCTGCTCCCCCTTTCTCCCCATATCCTTTGATCCCTTTTGCCCCAAGAGCTATATCTAACTCCTTCTTGAAAGCATACAGTGTTTTGGCCTCAACTACTTTCTGTGGTAGCGAATTCCACAGGCTCACCACTCTCTGGGTGAAGAAATTTCTCCTCATCTCAGTCCTAAATGGTCTATCCCGTATCCTCAGACTGTGACCCCTGGTTCTGGACTCCCCCACCATTGGGAACATCCTTCCTGCATCTACCCTGTCTAGTCCTGTTAGAATTTTATAGCATTCTATGAGATCCTCCCTCATTCTTCTGAACTCCAGCAAATATAATCCTAATCGACTCAATCTCTCCTCATATGTCAGTCCCGCCATCCCAGGAATCAATCGGGTAAACCTCCTTGTCATAGTGGCCCCCAGCTTCTCACAATACTCTGAAAAACAAATATAGCCCCTCAGCATTAATTGAATTAAACAAACAAAAATTAGCTATTTGCATCAACCCCTCCAATAAAAGCAAGTCTAATGTCATTGGTTTAGAAGTTGAAGAAGCTCCTGGATTCAGTGAAGTCAGTGATCATTAGTAACTATAGTATAAGAACATCCATTATTATGATTTTTGTTGGCAAACATTTCAGTCACAACAGGCAGTGACTTTCATTCAGAAATCTGGTAGCATTTTTCATTTGGTTTAGAAACTTGAAAGCCTTATGAAAGTGGAACCATTAGCACAGGTTAGACGCAGGATATGGGGTAGAGTTGGGCTGCAGGCTCAGATCTGGCTGGTGGTTAGGGTTGGGCTGAGGGGCAGAGTTAGCTGAGGGTTGGGTTAGGGTGAAGAAAGCCTTAAAATCAACCTTCATTATTAGCCTAAGATTAAAGTTTGGCTTAAGGTTCAGATTTCTTTGGAAGATATTTATTTTGTTGAAGGAAAATGATTATTTTGATGTGGAAGACCCTGGAATAGATGGATTGATTGGAGTCTGTGAGAAATCTGTTACAATGGGAGGGGTCAAAATTTTTGGGGGGTGTGTCAACATCCAAGTGGTGAAAGTGTTGGAGGGGTAAGATGAGGTGAGTACAAATCCCACTTCAATCACTATCGAGTCAGAAGACAATCAGAAAAGGGTTGCATTCAAGTCTGTGGTCTAGGGCTAGAGATACAGTGTTTTACCCCACATTCCTTACCTTTTCAATCCTGGGCATACTTTACATTTCTAGCTTGTGTTACGTTGCCATAAAAATATAAGCACATTCCAACAGTGTCCTTATGGAGCTTTACTGCCAATTTGCCAATAAGAGGGGCCTGGTTCCCATTCCGGCTCTTTCTGCAATCTCCCATTTTTGCTTTGAAGTGTACATTCATCCTGTGGCTGTTGTAAGGTGTTTGGCGTAGTTCGGTAGGTCTTATTAAGGTATTCGTAGTCTTAGATATTATTTATTCGCTGCTAGAAACTATAACTATATATAAATATATATATGTGTATATGTACATATAATAAAGGGTTCAAGCTAGGAGCTGTCTCCATGCTTACATCTGTCCAACACTACACTGACCCCACCACTGGTGCAGGTCATGTGTCCTCTTACATCACTGTGTGGGCGGTACTGTACTAAGTCCCACTTTAACCCTATATATGCCAGACCCTTATTCTACAGTCGCATCCATGAAAAGAATTACTGGGGTTTAGCATGTAGCCTATGTGCAAAAACATCTTGAAGAACTTCATATAATGCCTTTAGAATATAGTGACTGTTGTTGTGTAGGTAAACACAGTGGCAATTCTGTGTCAGCAATGTCCCATTGGGACATTGGGAAGGCAGTGGCATAGTGGTATTGTCACTACACTAGCAATCCAGAAACCCAGGTGTAATGATCTAGGGACCTGAGTTCAAACCCCACCATGGCAGATAGTGGAATTTGAATCCAATAAAAATCTTGAATTAAAAGTCTAGTAATGACCATGAAACCATTCCCGATTGTCATAAAAACCTATCTAGTTCATTAATGCCCTTTAGGGAAGGAAATCTGCTGTCCTTACCTGGTCTGACTGGCCTACGTATGACTCCAGACCCACAACAATGTGGTTGACTCTTAAATGCCCTCTGAACAAGGGCAATTGATGATGGGTAATAAATGCTGGCCTAGCCAGTGATGCCCACATCCCATGAACAAACAAAAAAAATAAACAGGAATGTGATCACTGACCGAGTGAATTGTCTTTTTGATATCAATGAGGCACTTAGTTAGAAGTTAAAATAGCCCTTCACAGGTGATTAAAAGATAAGCATAGAAATTAGTGTAGTTGTAAAGTCATTAAAAGGCGGATATGTTGGTAGTGTATATTTCCAGTCTGCGCTCTCTTTTAGTATGTATGACTACCCACGCAGATATCTGTGTACTAGAACATTGTAGATTTACTGGTGATCTGGTAGAGATGTAGAAAATAATGAAAGGGCAGGATTCCTTCCCCTGTGATAGATTCTTCCAGTTTGATAGACTGGGAAGACCAGGAACATGGGTAGAAGGAATGGTATTGGACTTTGAAAAAGTAGGAATAGGCTGGATATTAGGCTTTTTTTTGCTTTTCCTAGGCAATCACACATGGTGGGGGGCTCGGGGTGGGATGAGGGGCAGGTAGGAAGTGTCTAATCACAATGACATCATGATTGGGCAGTCTTTCCCTTCTCATCGATTTTTGTATGCTTGCAAGCCCATAATGCATATAGTAGCACACATAAGTCCTTTAATGCCAGCATGGTTGGGGATGAACAATATTACTAAGTTTTTACATCCTACCTGGAATCTTTCCAGTGAACCTGTGCACCTCTCTCATACCCTCCCTATAATTGTGTGCCAAATCTGCACACAATACTCCAACTGTGGCTTAATAAATGTCTCATCGGAAATCATCATCAGCTTCCTTGTTTTGTGTACATTCTGGGGATACTTTAACAGGAGGAGCCCCATCCTTGAGGAAAAGACTGATTTTGATCTGTCGGGCAGATCTGACACACTGATAGACCTGGGGAGGCGCTGAGAGTCAGCAATCTGCACATTGCCTCCACACTCAGTTTGGAAAATTGATACAAGCTTTGTCACCTTTACTGCCGAAGTAAACTTTCATGAGAAAATAATTTTAAGGGAATTAACAAAAGTTCCAGGGACAGGATGAGGAGTTTTTGTTATGTGGTGAGTTGTTATGACCTGCAAGGCACTGCCTGAAATGACAATGACAGCAGAATCAACACTAACTTTCAAAAGGGAATTGGATAAATACTTGAAAGGGAAAAGGGGAGTAGAACAATTGGATAGCTCTTTCAAAGAGTCGGCATAGGCATGATGGGCTGAATGGCCCCCTTCCATGCTGTATGATCCTATGATTCTATGGTGCTATGAACAGGTGTTTAAAAGAGACATGATCTACAAATAATGCATAGGCAAGTGCATCATGCAGCTTTTGCTTTGATTGTTAAACTATGGGCATAAGTATAAAAGTATAAAATTAGCAAGCAAGATACTGGAGATCAGGAGAAATTTACTTTTTTAGCAGAATAGTGGGTAAGTGGAACCAACTCCCTACAAATGTAGTTAATGGGATTGTAGTCCTGGTCCACCCAAATAAAGCCAAATAATGGACCTAATGGGAGATGTGAATGGCAACAATTTAGCCATTTTCTAGGAGTACATAATTATGTTCTGATGGGCTCCACCAGGCTAAGAAACAGCCCATGAAAGAATCTGTGTCAATTTTGGAACCATTCCTTATAGTGACAATGTGATGGCAATTCTTGTTAATGACTCTCTTAAACACAATGCACTGCTTAGTGTAGGAGAATTCATAACCTTTCTTCGTGTTTGAGGCTGTGTGAAGTAAATGGAATGTGCAAGCAAGTGGAAAGTATGACATTAAGCTTATCAAAGGTTTCCATTGAAACCTTGGGAGAAAAGAAAAGCTATTGGATTCAGACCCTGGTCCTTCACAGGATTACTGCTACAGTGTTATGATGGGATGTAATTGGTTGGTCCTTTGTGGTAAACCACTGAATACAGAATTAATTTTTAAATATTCTTTCATAGGACGTGGGCGTCAGTGGCTAGGCCGGCATTTTTATTGTCCATCCCTAATTGTCTTTGAGAAGGTGCTGGTGGGAAGCTGCTTTCTTGAACTGCTACAGTCCATGTGGTGTTGGTAGACCCACAGTGCTGTTAGGAAGAGAGTTCCAGGATTTTGACCCAGCGACAGGGAAGGAACGGCTATATAGTTCCAAGTCAGGATTGTGCGTGTCTTGGAGGGGAACTTGCAGGTGGTGGTGTTCCCATGCATCTGGCCCTTGTCCTTCTAGGTGGTAGGGGTCATGGGTTTGGAAGGTGCTGTTGAAGGAGCTTTGGCAAGTTGCTGAAGTGCATCTTGTAGATGGTACACACTGCTGCCACTGTGCATTGGTGGTTATAGGAGTGGATGTTGGAAGTGGTGGATGGGGTGCCAATTAAGCGGGCTGCTTTGTCCTGCATGGTGCTGAGCTTCTTGAGTGTTGATGGAGCTACATTCATCCAGGCAAGTGGAGAGTATTTCATCCCACTCCTGACTTGTGCCTTGTAGAGGGTGGACAGGCTTTGGGGGTCAGGAGGCAAGTTACTCACTGCAGAATTCCCAGCCTTTGACCTGCTCTTGTAGCCACAGTATTTAGATGGTTGGTCCAGTTCAGTTTCTGGTCAATGGTAATCCTCAGGATGTTGATAGTGGGGGCATTCAGCAATAGTAATGTCAATGAATGTCAAGGGGAAATGGTTGGATTCTTTCTTGTTCGAGATAGTCATTGCCTGGCACTTGTGTGGCATGAATGTTACTTGCCACTTATCAACACAAGCCTGGATATTGTCCAAGTCGTGCTGCATATGGCATGGACTGCTTCAGTATCTGAGGAGTTGCAAATGGTGCTGAACATTGTGCAATCATCAGCCAACAACCCCACTTCTGACCTTATGATGGAGGGAATGTCATTGCTGAAGCAGCTGAAGATGGTTGGACCTAGGACACTACCCTGAGGAACTCCTGAAGTGATGTCCTGAGATGATTGATCTCCAACAACCACAGCCGTCTTCCTTTGTGCTAGGTATGGCTCCAACCAGTGAAGAGTTTTCCCCTGATTCCCATTGACTTAGGCTTTGTTAGGGCGTCTTGGTGCCACACTCGGTCTTGATGTTAAGGGCAGTCACTCTCATCTCACCTCTTCAGTTCAGCTCTTTTGTCCATGGTTGAACTAAGGCTGTAATGAGGTAAGAAGCTGAGTGGGCCTGGCGGAACCCAAACTGAGGGTCAGTGATCAGGTTATTTCTAAGTAAGTGCCGTTTGATAGTACTGTTAATGATCACTTCCCTCACTTTGCTAATGATTGAGAGTGGACCGATGGGGCAGTAATTGGCCAGGTTGAATTTTTCCTGCTTTTTGTGGACAGGACATATCTGGGAAATTTTCCACATTTCTGAGTAGATGCCAGTGTTGTAGTTGTACTGGAACAGCTTGGCTAAGGGGGCAACTCATTCTGGAGCACAAGTCTTCAGTACTATTGATGGATTGTTGTCAGGGCCCATAGCCTTTTCAGTATCCAGTGCCTTTTGCCATTTCTTGATATCATGTGGAGTGAATTGAATTGAGGTCTAGTATCTGTGTTCCTGGGGACTTCTGGAGGAGGCCGAGAAGGATCATTCACTCGGCAATTTGGGCTAAAGATTTTTCCAAATGCTTTAGCCTTGTCTTTTGCACTGGTGTGCTGGGCTTCCCCATCACTGAGGTTGGAGATATTTTTGGAGCCTCCTCCTCCAGTGAGTTGATTAATTGTCCAGTACCATTCATGAATGGATGTGGCAGGACTGCAGAGCTTAGATCTGACCCTTTGGTTGTGGGATCGCTTAGCTTTGTCTATCGCATGCAAGTTGTCTTGTGTTGTAGCTTCACCAGGTTGACACTTCCTGGCATGCCCTCCTGGTCTCTTCATTGAACCAAGATTGATCCTGTAGAGAGGGGGATATGCCAGACCATGAGGTTACAGATTGTGGTTGTGTACAATTATGCTGCTGATAATGACCCACAGTGCCTCATGGATGCAGTTACTATATCTGTTCGAAAACAATCCCATTTAGAATGGTGGCAGTGCCACAGCAGTGGGTTGTGCAGATTGCATTTATGAGTGTGATGAATTCACTATGCAAATGGTACTTTGAGTAGTTGCTTTATATATCACATGTATGGTATAGCATATTATAATGAATGAAGTTTGATACAGCGTCACTTTATTTTAATCTGCATTTTTGTATTTATCCGTCCATCTCGGGAGATGGTGCACTGCGCCAGGGCATCTGTCACTTGTGTATTGAACATTGTTTGTTATGGCTGTAGAGGCCAATTCATGAGTGGCAATTCCTTCTGCAGCTGGCACAGATGAATACCATTGGCCTGAGATGGACTGATGTTTTCTCCTTCTGGCGGGCTCACTTTTCCACCACCTGCTTCTTTGTCAATCATGAAAGAATGAAAGGACCAGAGGACCATAGACTGCTCTTTCATTAGAGAGTGATGACTGGTGGTGAGTGTAACCTGAAAGTCAAGGTTGAGAAGGTGGGGCCTTCATGGCTGACCTTAGCCATATGGGAATTGAACCCATGCTATTGGCGTCACTCTGCAACACAAACCAGCCATCCAGCCAACTGAACTAACCGACCATCGATCATAGCTGTCTTGAGTGTGCCATCAACCTGCAGAAGTTTGTCAGTAAGGCCAGGACGCACAATCCTTACATTCCAGCTTGTGACGCGAAGGACTGGTGACTTCTTTGTTGAGTTTGTCTCGCTCGATGCATGGATTAGCAACCTGCCTGTCGAGTGATGACTCTCTAAGTTCCAAGCACCCATGGAAATAAGCAGGTCCTGGCAGGACAGCACTTAACTGACCTGGGGCTGCTACGCCTGAGGCAAGCAGTAGTTATCCAATGAGATGTGATGATCTCTCCGACTGTTGGAAGTAACCCTGGTGCTCGTGCTCTACACCAGTCGAGTGAGAGATTGTAACTAGTAGCTGTTTCTTCTGGTGCCAACATAAACCACAAAGCTGGAGTGATCTCTCCAGGGTGCAAGCCTGGGCAAAAAGTATGGAGACCCTGAGTTACCCAAGCATCAGGACACCACCCCCCCTCCATCTCTGCATTGCTTGTATTGTCTAAAAGATGGGATGAAACCAGTATTGTTTGCTACCAGCTCTGCTGCAGGAGTTGCCAGATAGATGACAGATTACTGCCTACGGAACTCCACTTCGGATTTTTGTTTGGGTTTCCTCCCTAAATCTTCTTCTCTCCCAAGACACCCACAAGGCAGTGGGGCTTTTTACCCATAGATGAGGGTCTGGTTTGTGGGCACCAGGGCGTAACCACATGCCAGTGGGTCTGTATGCCATGCATCTTGGGGCCAGGCCTCCCCCGAGTCCCCTGTAGTTTAGCCTGAGCCTGCAAGGTACACGCTTTACGTATTTCCCCACATGGGGCTTGCTGATGAAGAGGTTATGTACTGGCGGGAGAGGCTTAGGCTTTCTCCTCACAATAGTTATACTGGTAGCTCGCGATGACAGCTGAAAGCAAGAGGTGACAACCTGTCTAACCACTATACAACACCCACTATGCACACTAACACATTCGATGAATCACTTCAACCGTAGACACAGTTAATCTGCATTTTGAAAAGGAAAATGGTGCAATAATACCTTTTAAATTTTTATGCAAAATATTATTGGTCTCTCTTGAAGGTTCACCTCTTTTGGAAATCCTGTTAAAGTTAAAATTTATGGTTAGATACATTCACCCTAAATCACTGATCTATTTGAAAGACTTGTGTCTAATAGCCTCATGTTTTTCAAAGGAATCATAGCTGGAGTGTGTCCTCAGAGACAACCAACTTGCAGAGTTAAAATGTACCATGCTTTCATGTGTCACATTTCAGGCCAGCCTGACATAAAGTGTCACATGTTCGCCTGGGGAGAATGATGATGCATTGATATGACAACTTATCTGACAAACTACCGAACAATTATCCAAACTAAACATGATCAAATCGAAACAGTTCAACTCAGCAATCAAGTTGGGGGTAAGAATATGAAGGATCTACTGGGACAGTGATACACCCTTAGAAATATTGGTGTACCTTTTCAGCAAGGGCATCTTGCCATTTTCCAGGTCAAAGTGCATGTATTGCAGTTGTGATGGCCTAAATTCTGTATCATGCACTACAGAGTAGATTCATCTAACCTTTCCTCCAGCAAGGCGCGGTACACAAAGGTGAGTTTGGGTCAGAAGCAGACTTCAAAAGGACATAGAAAGACTGGTGAAATGGACAAACACGTGGCAGATGAAATTTAATGCAGAGAAACGTGAAGTGTTACATTTTGGCTGGAAGAAGGAGATACAACATAAACAAAATGGTACAATTTTAAAGTAGGTGTGGGAACAGGGTTACCTGGGGGGTTCACGTACACAAATCTTTAAAGGTGACAGGACAAGTTGAGAAGGCAAATAAATATGGCTTTATAAGTTACGCTGAGCCTTTGGGTAGGCCTCAGTTGGAGTTAAGTGCATGTCCAATTCTGGACAGTGCGCTTTTGGAAAAATGTGGAGACATGGAAGTGGTGATTAACTAAAATGGTACTCAGACTGAGGGACTTCAATTATACGGAAAGACTAGAGAGGCTGAATAATAATTCTCTTTTAATCAGTGAAGGTTAAGGGGGAAATGTTCAACATTTTGAGGGGCTTTGATAAAGTACATAGGGAGAAACTGCTTGCTGTGGCAGGAGGGCTGGTAGTAAGGGCACTGGCTTAAGGCATTTGGCAAAAGGACAAGAGGAGAGATGAGGAGAAATCAAAGAAAGGCTTACATTTACATAACATCTTGCACGACCACTGTTCTCAAGCGCTTCACGCCCAATGAGGTGTAGTTACTGTTGCAATGTAAGAAACATGGCAGCCAAATTGCACACAGCAAACTTCCACAAACAACGCAGTGATAATGGCCAGATAATCTGTTTTGGGACGTTGATTGAGGGATAAATATTGGCCAGGGCATCTGGGATAACTCAAATAAAAACAGAAAATGTTCAGCAGCTCTTACAGCAACTGCTGAGAGAGAATCAGAAACGTTTCATTTTTGTAACCTTTTAGAGGGGTAACTCCCTCGCTCTTCTTCAAACAATGACAAGGAATCTTTTCCGTCCACATGAGAGGGCCTCAATTTAATGTCTCATCTGAAAGACTCCTTCAATACTGCACTGGACTATCAGCCTTGATTTCTTTTGTATCAAAGCCTTAGGGTGGGACTTGAACCCAGAACCTGCAGGCTCAAGAGTGCTACCAACTGAGCCACGGCTGACATAATTATATCATGCAATTAGTTTGCACACTGACTTGTATTCTGGAATGCACTGCCTGAAAGGATGGTGGAAGCCTTTAAAAGTGACTTGCAAAAGGGAATTGGGCAAATATTCAAAAGGAAAAATTTTCAGAGTTATGAAGAAAGAGCAGGGGGTGGTGGGACTAATTGGATAGATTGTACAGGCATGATCGTCTGTATGGCCTCCTTCTGTGTGGTACGATTCTATGATTTTATGAAATTCAAGGTCCATCTCCAACTTGCATTCTGTCTCACTAGAAGCACTGGAACTGTGAGTTTACCTGCATGTTCCCACTGCAACAAGCAATTTTATGCTGTACAAAACCTGCCAATGAAGTCCTTGCTAAGCTCTTTATGCTGTTGCATATCTATTTATTGTGTTATTTTAACTGATACTACTGTGAATTGTTGCATATCTCCATAAATGCAGGAATGACTCTTTCTGCAAACAGCCCAGAAGCCATTAAAAGCACAGTACTTAAGTTCTACAGTCCCTTTCTCAGCCATTGGCTCCCTTGTGCTAATCATGGATTCTAATTTAACTTTCCCCTTCAATTTTCTGCACAATTGTTCCTTTACGTGAAAGAACTTTATAGCTCGCTCATGGGGCAGAATTTAATGCCCTCCCCTGAGGTGAGTTTGGAGGTGGGGGGCAATTGATTGAGCAGAAGGGAAGAGGCTAGGGACCAGCTGCTTTTCCGCTCCTGCCCCAATTAAGCCCTGGGTGGGAAGGCAATTAATGCCCACTTAAGGGCCTCTTCCCCAAGCACCCCCCACTGCCCCCTCCCCCGCCACTCGTATTCAGGGTTGGGCAGGGATTCATCGTACGGGAAGCCCAAATAGCAAACCCTGTTGGCGGTGCTTGCAGGCTCCTGGGGTATCCCTTGTTCAAAGGTCTAATCAAAGGACTTGGCATTGGGAAGGGGGAGGGGCCAGCTGAGAGCCATTTCCCTGCCCTTGATACCAATCCCCCTGCCCCCTCCACCTCTCCTGTGACTCCCACTTCATGACCCGTGTCCCATCCTCACTCAGCTGCGGCCTGCGTCCCTTGGTGATCCTTGTCCTCTGGTGGATGCATTACCAGCACCAGTCACCACTCCTGCTGGCGCCGCCGGCCTCCGATTGGCCAGCAGCTCTCGGGGGCGAGATTTCCGCTCCCGGTGTCCTTGATCACGGGGAAGGTCTGCCTGCCCTGCCCACTTAAGTGCCTTATTCCCCAAAGGAGGCAACGTGGGGCTATCGCTGGCTTTTCAATCAGCGAGTGAGACCCCTGACATCTACATTAAATGCTGAGCATGCTGTTGAATGCATCAGCCCTTTTAGAGAACCAAGGAATTACTGCAAGCCATGTCCTTCTACTCTGGGGATTATGGCTTTCTCTGCATCTTATTGTTGAGCTTCATCTCTCAACAACAATAGCTTACATTTATATCATGCCTTTAATGCAGTAAAACATCCTAAGGTGATTCACAGGAGGGTTATCAAATAAAATTTGACACTGAGGTATACATGGAGATATGAGGGCAGATGACCAAAAGTGTGGTAAAAGAGATAGTTTTTAAAGGAGCATCTTAAAGGAGGAGGAAGTGATAGGTGGAGAGATTTAGAGAGGGAATTTCAGAACTCCAGCAACTTGACAACATAACCTAGGCTGATCATTGCAGGAGGTATTTAACTAACCAATATTAGGCTGATTTAGAAAAAAAATCCCATAACATTTTTTTGAAAAATAGCAGGAGAGTTCTCCTGGCTAACATTTAACTGTCAACCAACAATACTAAAAACAGGTAATTTATCTCTTTATTGCTTGTGGGTCATAGTTCTATGCCATTGGCTGCTGCATTTCTCCAATAGATTACAACATTGGCTACTGAAGCACTCTAAGATGTCCCTAGATTGTGAAAGGTGCAATATAAATGCAAATCTTTTCTGCTTCATTTTTGTATGAGGTATAATTGAGATCACATTCTCCCAGTGGTTATTACTCTAGCCAAAGCTCCTGTTTCTCAACTCTCAAATGGCCAGTGCTCCAGAGGAGGACAAAGAAAATGCTTCAAAGACACTCTGAAGCTCTCCTTGACGTGCAGCAGCATTGACATTAATGAATGGGCAAAGCTTGTACCCAATTGTTCATAATGGTGACAACTTGTCCCTCAAGCTGTATCACGCTTTGAGTCCAAATGCCTGAATGATGAGGCAGAGCGGTGGCAGAGAAGGAAAGAAAAGGAAGCAAATCCTGCACTCCGAATCCCCCTACCTCATGAGGTGTCCTGTTCCGTGTGCCCAAAGACCTGCGGGTCGAGAATCGACCAGTCCAGTCACATGAAGACTCATGGCAGAAACCCTGAGTAGACGTCATCCTTGAATCGAGGGACAGCAGCCGCCACCGACAACTCTAACCAATTAGCCACCAGTGTCATTTGCATTAAAAACAAGCGAGACATTCTACCACACGGTGAATCTAATTATCATTGGGTAAAAACTGAGAGCTAATTATATTACTGTTGAGATAATTAGATCTGGAATGAATAAGTTGTCCCGGCTCTATCATGGACAACAATTTAATTTCAGCGATCACTAGGAACTACTGCAGCCAAACCTGTTGAAAACACCTTTTACAGCAGATTTCACTAAGGTAGTATTGGCAGGTTGAGGATTAGAGCTGCAGTCAGTGAAAGGCAAAGGTTGAAGTGACTCTTTCACCTCTGTCTGTACCAACAGCCTATAAAATATACTTGCTGACTCAGCTGCCACAGTGCAACAGAATCGGTCCTGTGTTTTTTTTAAGGTGGCCCATTCAATATTGGCGTACAAATGGCATAAAGTAAAACAAGGAGACATCAGGAAAGGTAAATAAATCAAAATGAACTCATTGCCTTTAACATTTAAATAACTACCTTTTTATTGAAAAAAAAGCTTAGGGGTAAACAAGAGGTCAAAAGGAACTATTTAATGAGAAACACAGTATAGGCCAGGATCAACGAGTAGTAACAAGTGTTTATGACTGCATTCCCAGCAGCAACCTCATAACATCCTTCTGGTCTCAGGAGAGTTATAAAAATGTGGCATCATTGAACAAACACAGGATATCAGTGCTTGAACTTTATTTCTTTTCCCCACACAAATATAAAATATAAGTCACAAAAACCTCAGGGATGAAAATGAGTTATTCAGTCTGTGAGTGCCTATAATGGAATAATGCTCATAATGTCAGTACTACATATGACATGCCATTTCTTTCAATTTAAAACCAATCTTCTGTAGAATGAGTCATTAGATGATATGATAGTTCACGTTGGTTTTTATCTTTGCCTAATGATCACAATTTGGAGATGTAAAATTATTGCCTGGAAAGTAAATGATTGTAACAGATAATTTTATTAACCTATGCTGCAGGATAGGAATATCTGCCAGTGTGAAAATGATGGAATTTTGCTTACTTACAAACTAGAGGAACTAAACAATATAGATGACAGAAGAACTAGTCTTAATTCTTTAACTGTTTGAAGCTTAGTAACATTGGGAGAAGTTCTACCCTGATCACATAATGATGTTATAAATGTACTCCAAAGAATTGTTTTTATTTGGTTTGTTTAGCAAGAATACATTCATAACTCTGCCGGACTTATCAGTATTCTGGTTAGATTTGGGCTATTGTATAAGAATGGTGTTTTTTTAAAAAATTACTACTGGATGCCGCAAGGCGTTGCTCAAGGTCAGTCTGGAAGTTGAAGCACAGTTAGGATACTCAGCTCCTCAGGCAGAGCTGTGTTTAACCTGACTTGACCTCTCCAGGCCATTGCTCACGTGCTTTTGGTGAGAAAGTTATCTAAATGGACAAATGCAGGTGATTATAACTGCTGTAAAGTACTGAAGGCGATTAACCACTTTGTAAATATCTGGCTTCAGGTCAGTAAAGGCCAGTAATTCTAACAAGGCGTGACATTTTGAATTGTGATGGATGCATGCTGGATACTATACTTTTATACAGAAGAAATAAATGACACTAATATCATAAAAAAGAGCAGACTGATAATACGGGGGTGTCAATGATTAGCATCACATGGTTTTTGCCAGCTCCTGCAACTGTCTGCTTGCTATCATCCTGCCATTTGAATCTTCCCATACAGAATCTCAATGTCCCAACTTTTACACTGGACAACCCTTTCCTTAACCTTTCCAAGATAGTTATCTTCAACCACACTTGATCGTCAGCTACAACATGCTCTGTTATTCCATATGGGCCAATCCTTCTTTTTACCTTGGTGTTAACTGCACAATCCTACAATAACAACAACTTGCGTTTATATTGTACCTACAATGCAGTAAAATGTCCCAAAGTGCTTCACAGGATTGCTATCGAACAAAATTTGACACCTAGCCATATAAAGAAATAATAGGACAGGTAATTAAAGGTCAAAGAGGCAGGGATTAAGGAGTGGTCTGAAGGAGAAGTGGTAGAGAGGTTTGGGGAATGAGTTCCAGAGTTTGGGACCTAGGCAGCTGAAGGCATGGCTGCCAATGGGGGAGCCATTAAAATCAGGCATGTGGAAGAGGCCAGAATTGGAGGAGTGCAGAGGTCTCAGAGGACTGTAGGGCTGTATAATAATAGAACACAAATGAAATAATGTGTTTCTTTACTCATATGATATGCTTCATCACTCTGTAAAATTTCAAGATTGTTGAGAAAATCAAGAAGCACTTTTGTAATCAGAACATAGTCTTAATTAGTAGTTCCAACTTTTATATGTCACAGTACTTTCATGTGTAGTAGAAGTTATAACAGATTTACATCAAAGCATTTATTTCACAGAGAAATACTAAACATCATTTCACATGGACTTTAGTAGCACAGACACTTAACCGGCAAAGAAATGGTGATAGAAAGTATTGTAACTTTTTGAGGCTGTCCCACTTCTTAATGATTATTTTCATGACTAATTATCTACAAGAAGTAAATACTAAAACATTGAATTTACTTGTGCTGAATGTAGATTAATGGTCTTAATTGCACCAAGTAGGTTTCTCAAATTTCAACTGACCACTAATAGTCCAGCATACTATTCATCTAAGATGGATCCATGACAATTATATAATGAATGGGTTTGTGGAAAAAAATGATGAATGCAAGAAATGCATACAGGGGAGGTCATTACCAAGTGTATTTGCGTTGTTTCATTGCTGCTATTATATCAAGTGATTAACCTAGATCAGTATTTGTATTAGGGCGCTGAATTGAGTTCAACTCGCTGACCCAAAACAGTGTGGCATCTTATTCTAAGCACTGCTCAGACCATGTGCTGGAAAGCATCAAACTATCAGCCCAGCACATGTGCTGTGATCTTCATTGAGCAGGAGGCGATCATCATTTGAGTCTGATTCCAATTTCAATCACAGTGCTTTGCAGTCAGATTGAAACCAGCCTGCAATAGGTGGGAACATTTATACGGAAGTTACGATGAGTCTAAGCAATTGTGCACTGGCAATTTTAATGGGAAACAGCTGGCAAATTTTGCAGTTTTGGTCCAGTCAAGGCTTAGGAAAATTGCTTGAAAGTCTATTTAAAGAACAAAAAACTGGAGGCATGGAGTCCCACTTCTTTAATTCCTTTATGGTTATTGCCTTTGTGACAGAATGTAGGAAGCTGCAGACTTTTGCAAATATGATCCTTTCACTTCTTGAACCTATAAATTGCCTAGCAAACAGAAGAAGTGTCTCACTGAAGCACCCGTCATATTATACATTTTTGCTCCGACTCAGCTCATCTGCTGCTGAAGCCCTCATTCATGCTGTTGTTACCCTCAGGCTTGATTATTTCAATAATTTCCAGTCCAGTTTTCCATCTGTTACGGTCCATAAACTAGAGCTCATCCAAAACTCTGTATCCTAACCCACCCCTGTGCTTGTTGACCTACGTTGGCTCCCAGTCCATCAATGCCACCATTTTAAAATTCTCATCCTCGTGTTCAGATCCCTCCATGGCCTTTTCTCTGTAACTTTCTCCTGCCTTATAACCCTCCAAGAACTCTGCATTTCTGCAACCCCAGCATCTTGTGAATCCCCATTGACTGTTATTGCATCATTGGCTGGTATGTCTTCAGTTGATTGGGCCCCAAGCTCTAGAATTCCCTCCTCAAACCTTTACCCTCTCCACATCTTTTTCCTCCTTTAAGACCTTCATTAAGATCTATGTCAGATCAATATTTTAGTCATTCTTCCTAATATCCTAAAGCTCCTTCTATGATTTGCTGTTAATTTTCATCTGATTACATTCATGTGGAGATATTTGAGGCATTTCCCTACATCACTAATTATTATTGGAGCAATTTTCAGCTCTACTTGAACCCTTTCTGCACCTTAAAGCTGAGGCAGATAACTGGAAAGTCTACCTTACCATGTGTCCACATGACAAGCCATATGTGTGAAAGAAAGAATTTCATTTATACAGTGCCTTTCATACCTCCAGGATGTCCCAAAGCACATCACAGCCAAGGAAGTACTTTTGAAGTGTAGTTACTGGTGTAATGTGTAACAGTCAATTTGCACACAGCAAACTCCCACAAACAGAAATTAGTTTAAATGTTATTCGTTGAGTGATAAATGTAGGGAGAACTCCCATGTTCTTCTTCCAATAGGTCTCTCGAACCCCGCCCCCCTAGCCTCATCACTCTCCTCGCCAGAGCCTGCCAACCTTGCCCTGGAGAGACCTCAGACTTACTTGGGCTTCCTAGCATGGTGGGATTAGCTGTGCTCTCAGCAGTGGTCGCTGTTCCCAGTGATGCTGCTGGGGCCGCAGAGCTGCCTGCCATCTGATGGGCTGGCCACTCACCAAGGTGGAATCTCCTCCTGACAGAGAGCCGAAGCCCCTCCTCCAACCACTTAATGCTGTTCCCAGTGTTAAATGGCTGCAGGGCAGCCGTCGCAATCGTGGGAGGGCTCCCCACTGACTAGAATCACAGAATCAGAATCACAGAATCACAGTGCAGAAGAGGCCCTTCGGCCCATCTAGTCTGCACCGACATATGAGAAACACCTGACCTACCTACTTAATCCCTGCAGCCCATAATTTCCAAAAGTGGATAATTCTCTTAGTACCTTCCTGATGTACCTTGACTTCCAAAAAGCCTTTGACATCATTCTGTGTGAAAGCCTCAAAGCGCTGACAACTCAAGGTAAAATGCAGGAACCGATAAAAAGTTAGCTGAAGGATAGGAAGTAGTAGGTGCTTGTTAGAAAAGCTATTTTGGGTTGGAAGCAATTGATACAAGGAGAAAACAGGGATTGATGTTGGCGCTTTGAACCTTTCTAATTCATTTTAATGACTTGAATTCAATCTGCAATACAAACTTGCAGATCAAATTTACAGATTATATCAAACTAGGAGTGGCATTTGAATCAGTGGCGATGGATCTGGCACAACAAGGTGAGTTTAATGTAAATAAGCTGAGTAAAGGCTGGTAAAAGTTAGTATGGACAACTATTAAGCAGGAAGAAAAAAGGAATAATCTATGCATTCCACAGAATTTTGAAAGCGATCTAGGGAGTTCCAGTAGACTTAGCATCGAGTACATTCTATCATTGCAAAACAGCAATCAACAAAAGCAAATAAAAAGTTGAACTATAGAGCTAAAACAAAGGAACACCAGTCAAAGGATGTCATGCTTAAACTGTGCAGTACTCTGGTCAGACCATACCTTGACTACTATGCTTACTTTTGATCAATAACACACAAGGAAGGATTTTAAGCCCTGGAGCCACTGTAAAGAAGAGCGATTAGACTGATCCTGAAATTCAGAGAATTCAGTGCAGAGGGATCTGGGTGTATATGTGCATAATGTTTCCACCATTGGGAGAATCTCAAACTAGGGGACACAGTTACAGGATAAGGGGACACTCATTTAAAACTGAGATAGGAAGGAATTTCTTCTCTCAGAGGGTCATGAATGTCTGGAATTTTCTACCCCAGAGAGTTGTGGAGGCTAGATCAGAAAGTATTTGAAGAGGAGGTAGATAGGTTTTTGAAATATTGGGGAGTTGAGGGCTATGAGGAGCTGGCACGAAAGAGGGTCTGAGGCCTGGGGCGGATCAGCCATGATCTTATTGAATGGTGGGGCATGCTTGAGGGGCCGAATGGCCTACTCCTGCTTCTATTTCTTTGTTCTTAAATGATTGATGGTGGCAGGACAGGGTGAGAGCACGGTTAATAAAGCACACGGTATCCTAAGCTTTATTAATAGAGGCTTAGGCCAGAATTTTTCCATCGGCGAGTTGGGGGCGGGGCCCGCTCGCCGACGCGAAAGTGATGCGGGATGATGTCGGGAGGAACCCCCGACGTCATCACGTCCCATTTAAATATTCAGGGAGGCAGGCGGACAGCGAAATCAGCTGTCCGCCCGCCGACCTGTCAATGGTCAATTGAGGCCATCGACAGGATAATTAACCCAATTAAAGGACCTGCCCATCCAACCTTAAGGCTGGCGGGCAGGTCAGTAGCCCCGGCGGACTTCTGAAAAAACATGAAACCTCATCCACTGGCAGGATGAGGTTTCATGTCTGTTTTTAAAAACTTTAATAAAGTTTATGTAATATTTATTAACATGTCCCATCTCATGACATGTTAATAATTTTTTTATTTTGCTATTTTTTAGGTTTATTAAACTTTCAGCGCTCTCCCTGAGACAGCACTTAGTCTCAGGGAGCAGTGTGCTCAAAGAGCGCACTTTGACAGTTGGGGAATCCCTCCCCCCCACCCCCCGCACAGGAAGCGCATAGCACTTCCTGTCGGGCAGCCCGCCCACTTAAAATGGCGCAGGGCCCATTTCGGCGGCGGAGTTCGGCTGCCTGCCCGCTGCTAAGCCGGTGGGGCCCGCCCGCCCATCGAGGGCTAAATTCTGCCCATAGAGTACAACAGCAAGGAGATTATGTTGAACTTGTTGTATAATACACTAGTTTGGCCTCAGCTGGATTATTGCGCCCACTTCTGGGAACCGCACTTTAGGAAAAATGCGAAGACATTGGAGAAAGTGCAGAAAAGATTCATGAGAGTGGTTCCAGGGATGAGGAACTTAATTTACGAAGATAGATTGGAGAAGTTGGGCCTGTTTTCTTTGGAGAAGAAAAGGTGAGGAGGTTTGATAGAGGTAGACAGAGTAGATAGTGAGAAACTAGACTCGGGGAAGGATCGAGAATGAGAGGGCACAGATTTAAAGTAATTGGCAAAAGAAGCAAAGGCAACATGAGGAGAAACTTTTTTGCGCAGTGTGTGGCTAAGGTCTGCACTGAGAATGTGGTGGTGGCAGGTTCAATTGAGGCATTCAAGAGTGAATCAGATTGTTATCTGAAAAGGAAGAACATGTAGGGTTATGGGGAGAAGGCAGGGGAATGGCACTAGGTCAGTTGCTCATTCGGAGAGCTGTTGCAGACACGATGGGCTGAATGGCCTCCTTCTGCACAGTAACAATTCTGTGATTCTGAGAGTTGTGAAGATACTTAGGGCCATCAGTTTGGAAAGCAAGCAATGGAAAGGTTATCTTATTGATGTATTGATAGCAAATGATATAGGGAAGGTAAATCTATAGCACTACATAACTACATGGACTGCAGCGGTTCAAGAAGGCAGCTTACCACCACTTTCTCAAGGACAATTAGGGATAGGCAATAAAATGTAGACCAAGCCAGTGATGCCCATATCCCATGAATGAATAAAAACTTCCATTTAAACCATGGCAGTCGGGCAAGGACCACATGTTGAAACTAGTAAAAGGTTAAATTAAAACTGATATTGGGACATTTTTCACATAAAGAATGATTACCATATGAATGGACTTTCAATTGGTCAATGGAAAGAAAGAGTGAAAGAATTTGAATTTGTAAAGTGCCTTTCATCATTTTTGTACATTCTGAAGCATAAATTACTTATGTAGGCAAACAAAGACAGCAAATATACTAACAATGGGATCCTGCAAACTCCAAATAAGGGGAATGATGTTACAGTACTCTAATTTTGGTGGTATTAGTTGAAGGAAGAACAGGGTACCATGAGAGCCATATTACAGTTCTTTTGAATAGTGCCCTGAGATTTGTTACATCTAATTAAAAGACAGCACCTGTGACAATGCAGCACTGAAGTCTTATTATTGGGCTTGAACCCAGAATCTTCTAACGTCAACTCCCAAGTGCTACCAACTGAGCTGAACTAATAGAGAGGCAATCCCCCAAGGAGCAGGCTTCCTGGATCGGCGAACGAAGATGCTTGAATGACCTATTTCATTCATTTCCATCGTGAAGTCTTGAGAGTGCTTCAATTAGGTGCAAATCTTCTGTAGATCGGAGGATTGTGACACAGCTTCATTATGGTCTGCTGTATTGATTTTTCAAGAGAGAATTTTTTTAACCTTATATCCTTTGCATTGGGTTCAGCTATCATATTGGCTCTGCTCCTAAATTTGTTCAAGCACAGGATTCTTATTCTTTATATGCGCAATACTTTCAAAGTGAGAAATAACTTGTAAGAAAGCTGAAGAAAATGTAACATTTCTTTTTGAATGAAGATGCAGAGACTGTGCGCACCAATAAGTACACCATACAAGCTACCAGGATCACAAATTCAATCATTATTTGAACCTGATTTAGCTGAGTGAGCCACTGTCAAAAATAAATGGTCTCAATAAACTAAGGCCTGAGAGGAGAAATAATCAACTTGGGCTCTTGCTCCTGATCATTATCCAGGGAACCGCTAATAGAAAGTGAATCTGTGTGCATGTTCGGCAAGGGAAAGATTGCTCCATCATTGGTGGCCATACCATCAGCTATCGAGCTCTGCGAATCTCTCCTTTAACCATGAACCCCAATGTCTCTCGCTCCTCTTTTAAGACACTCTTTAAAACGTACCTTTTTGGTCAAGCTTTTGGTCAGTTGTTCTAATGTCTCCTTCTTTGACTTGGTGTTAATTTTTGTCTGATTACAGTCCTGCAAAGCACCTTATGGTGTTTATCTCCATTATTTGCTGTTGTATATCAAGTTCAGTTGGGATGTACCCTTCCCTCGCGTTGAAGACATCTGAGAAACCTTATGGTCCAACCTCGCATGTGAAAACTGGCCATTTCAGTGGTGTACTGGAAGGCGGCTGATATCCATGGAACAAGGAAGAGCTTTCAAGAAGGGACTGGAAAGAAATTGGAGAAGACGCATTTAAAAAAAAACTGGGGGAAAAAAAGAGATGCAGAGATTAGGAAATAGGGCCCTTTGCTTCATGCCCTGCAAATTCATTACAGAATCAAAACTGAAAGATGTTTTAAACCTAGAACTGACAAAGAAAATCCTAGCTGAAGGAATCACACAAGTTCCTGCAGCTCTTGTTCAGAGAGCAAGAATATTGACCAGTGGCAGATTCCATTGATTACATGTCACTTATGTGATTTAATCATACTCTTCTTTTTTCTCTCTGTTTGCACTGTTGCTCTATTGTCTGGCACAGTTCCCCAGCCAAGGCCTTCAGAAATAACTAAACCTTCCCATGTCCACTTTGCTCTTGATAGGTGGGTAAATAGTAGGCTACAGGTACTATGGAGCCATTCTGACTTATATGTACTTTAGCAGGATCTGGTTACGTATATACGTGACTGTTCCTTTGTGTCAGAGCTCTAAGAATTCGAAACATTCCTGCCAGATTATTCATCTCTGATAACCAGACGAGTGTCAAATATTTAGTTGTCTGTAACAAATCTTTAAAAAATGAATAATATTTTATTTCAAAATACTGGCACATTGCAAAAGTGAATGGAAGGCAAAATTGTCCTTTATTGAAATAGCCCATCCCCTCATTACAGCAGTGGCTTTCACTCAATACAAACTAAGATTGTGAAAGAGATGCAAAGTCATAGTAATCTCTACCATCATTTGGATGTTTGTGGGCCCTTGCTGTGTATAAATTGGCTGCTACATAACACTGTAGAAGCAATTTAATGGCTTTGAAGCCAACGCAACAAAAGGCACTATACAGGTCAAGTTCTTTCTTTAGTAACAATACTGGTAAGCATTTCATTTGTTTAATTTTGAAATGTATCTTTTTCTCCATCTTTAGTCTTCCGTTGCTACTCAGCCATTCCTGGAACACAAGTGCATGGTGGGATGGAACACTTTGAGGCAGACAGTTTTCAGTGGTTGAAGGGCCTTGAATGGGGGTGGGTGGTGGTCATAGATATAAGATTAATTGTAAGAGATTTATGAAAAAGAGGAGAAACTTTTTTTTTTACACAGAAGTTTGCGAGACTGTAGAATGCAATGTTGGAGGAAGGATAAAAGGAGGAGAAGGACTAAAGGATAGAAAAACTTGCATTTATATAGTGTTTTTCAGGACTTCAGGACATTTCAAAGCACTTTACAGACCATGAAATACGTTTTGAATTGTAGTCGCTACTGTAGAAAATGCAACAGCCTGATTTGCACCACGCAATCTTCCACAACAGCAAGATTACCATTTTTACGCAATGTTGGCTGAGGGAAAAACTTAGTTTGGGATGCGAGGGAGGACTTCCCCTGCTCTTTGAATTGCTCCATGGAACCTTTTACATCCACCTGAGGGCATAGACAAGGTCTTGGTTTCACATCTCATCCAAAAGATGTCACCTCTGACAATGCAGCACTCTGCAGCACTCCCTCAGGACTGCAGTGAAGTGTCAGCCTCGATCCTCTGCTCAAGACTTGAACCCGCAACCTTCTGAATCATAAGTGAGAGAATTACCCGCTGAACCATAGCAGAGTCCTAACATGCCTAACCCAAATGGGCCACATGGCATGTTTCCCCGTTGTGATTTCTTTGTAATTCTGCCTAATTTCTATGGGACCATCCAGCTTGACTCTGATCTCCACATGCCCAAGATGGTGAGGGCAAAGGGATACCTTATTTTCCTCCCTAAAGCTTCAGTACTATTGTTGCTCTGTGCTCAGGGGATGCTTTACCTTTGAGATGACGTGGTTTTGACTTGGAGTTGTAATACTTGACATGCTTGGTTCACAAGTATAAGGAGAGGAAAACCTCTATGGATCCAGTGTTTCCTGGTTTATGGTACTGCCCCCAAGGGTCGTTAAAACAGTATATATTTCTGGAATTATTATTTGAGCTTTTATTTTATAGACGTCAATTTCCTTACTATAACAGAGGTTTGGTCTGTTTCTTCTGCCCTCTAGGCTGCCCTGGTTTTGTAACTAACAAGAGGCACCCTATGAGTGCAGCTCAGTCCATGCCATACTTTTAGTACTAAAATTACAAAGCCACGAAAACCATTTCGGCCTTGTTATTTTCTGCATGTTGCCCTTTGTTAAAGATTCTTATTTGTGACTCGGAGTCAGAAGTGAATTAAAGCTGTATATCAGCTACAAAGGAAATGTGTCTCACTTGTGAAAATCTAAACCCACATTAACTTAATAACATTTAATAAGGTGTTTACAAATGTTTTCAAAGAAAAGTCATAAATTAGAGATCACCCAGGATGTCTCCTCTTCCTGCCATTAAGCAGCCATTTGTCTTTGAAAAGTTATGCCTTATTTAACAGTTGATACATGCAGCTATTCTGCTGCCTATAATTAGATTAAAGGTAAATTAAATTACTATACACAAACACTGGAATTATTGGGATGACAATATCATGTCTCTGTTTCCCTGTCTTCCTTGTATAATTATCTCCTGGTAAGATTTGAAAAAGAATAAATTACCTGGTGAAGGGAAAGGGTTAAAAGATTAAAAGCAATTTATTTGCTAGTGTGGTTTTTGGTTACATTTTGTATTATCTGTGTTTAAAGGGGAGATGCTCTACCAGGTAAAAAGCTTGGAATATACCAGACAGAGAGAGAGGTTTATGCCAAGTGATTGCTTCCTTCTGTGATTGTTTAAGTAGAGATGACACTGATTTGGAGCCTAGGCAAATCTAGGGGTGAATTTATTCACTCTCCACTTTGTTTGGCTGTTCAAATCTCCATTGCTTGGTTTGCCCTTGAAGCAGCTCGAGAAGAGGCCGGCTGTATCAATACTGGTTGCTCAGTAAATGGACATATTTTCCCTCTGACCTTTGACGTAGCCGACTATGCCATTGGTGGGTGGGGAGGTGGAGGGGGGTGGGGGGTGCTGGTGAGGGGAGCGGTTGACCCCATTCAGCCCTGAAGACCCAACCCAAGGCCACAGCCAGCGTAGAACAAACACCAATTGACAGTTGCTATACACACAGTACACAGCATAGAAATCCCCAGCTGCGGCCTAAAACTGATATCGATGGGGATTTTTTTTCTGTGTTGTAAAAGGCTGTAGGCCTCCAGAAGGCGTTAGCAATGTAAAATGCCGACTTTTGACCTTACTGCCTTGACAATTAAAAAAGATGATTAAACGTTTAGCCACTTATTCACATTGATAATTTTTTGCCACGTTACTTAGTAGGTGACATTTAACATTTGGCAGCCCATTAGATAATCATGAGAGAAAATGTTAAGCGACAATGAAAAATAAGAGAAAAGTGTTATTGCTAGATCGGCATGGAGTGTACTGAATGGAGTACATTTTGCAATTGCCCAATGTGGGAGGTTGACATATAATATATCAACTGTGAGTGGGCCTTTTAAAGCAGCTTGTGGTGATTCAGACATTTTGATGAAATTGCACATAAAACAGTGAATGGCGTGCTTCCACCTAACTGATGCCAGCCGCTCTTGCTTGTTGGCAAAAGTGCCCTCTTGCATTGCTTGAAGGGGTCTCCTACCTGCGTTCCCCCCACCCCTCGCTGTATCAGAACTATTTTTGTTGTATTATACAGACGTACAGACGACAGCCAGTCTACTTCTACCCGCTACCCGCCGCCACCTCAGCCCACCTCAAGCACTGGCGTCTGGCCAGGCAGTACAGGGTTATATTCAGACCTGCCATTCAATCCCACTTGTCACACTTGCCCTGCTCTGTTGCATTTCGCTTTCTGAGAAATGACATTGGAGTGAGTAAAAACACATCCACTTGCAACATTACATTGGAATGGCATGCAGTATAGAAAAATGTCTTGCATTTTATTTCATACAGTTCTTTCTACAAAAGAAAGATTTAAACAGTGTCCCTACGCTTTCACCAACCACCCCGGTCTTCCATTTCTTTACAACATTTTCTTCTGCTTTCTGTCCATCAAACACTGCAATAGCGAATATCTGAAAAATACAATATTGTTTAAAGATTGAACAATATGTATTTCTCCCCCCAGACTTCCTGCCCAATTTGTCCCACTTCTCCTGAGGGTGCTGCCTGATGTTGGAATATATTAAGGGCAATTGATAAGGCCAGCTAGAGAGAAACTAGAAACTGTTGTGTTAGAGAGAAACTTTCTGCTCATAGGACTAGGGAACGTAGCCTAAAAGTTAGAGCTAGGCCTTTCAGGAGTAAATCACTCCTACGCCTGGGGAGGCAGTGGCATAGTGGTATTGTCACTGGACTAATACTTACCACGGCAGATGGTGAAATTTGAATTCAATTAATTAAAAGTCTAATGATGACCATGAAACAATTGCTGATTGTCCAGAAAAAAATCCATCTGGTTCACTAATGTTCTTTAGGGAAGGAAATCTGCTGTCCTCATCTGGTCTGGCCTATGTGTGACTCCAGATCTGCAGTCATGTGGTTGATTCTTAAATGGCATAGCAAACCACTCAGTTGCTCGGGGTGGGTAATAAATGCTGGCCCAGCCAGCAACGCCCACATTCCATGAACAAATCAAAAAATAACAGTGGTAAAAGTTTGGTACTCCTTTAATCAGTTATTAATTTTAAATCTGATAGATTTTTGTTCATCAAGGGAAATGTAGCAAAGGAGTTTGGTCACCAATCAGCCACTAAATGGCGAAACAGGCTCAAGGAGCAAAAACTCCTGTTCCTATATTCTCGGTATTATTCCAATCTACATTCCCTCATCCTAGTGGTCATTCTTCATGTGCGAGCCAGTTTTCATTGTTGACAAAGGGTTCCTCAATATGAATCACCCTCTCAGATGCTTGGAAGCTGAGGTGCTTTGTGCCCATCTGCCAATGTCTATGCACCCACATTTTAAAACAAAATTTAACACAGCTCATTGGACATATCCCAACTTTTGGGCAATTAACTGGTGCAGCCATTTTGGGTTTGGGTCATATAGGAAGAGGGGAACGGTAGTAGGTCATTCAGCCCATTTGAACCCTTTCAGTGAGGTCGTAGTTGATTTGTACATTAACTCCATAGTCCCACTTTGGTTCCATAACCCTTAATGCCCTACCTAATCACAGTTTTGAAATTTTCAACAATTGACAGCTTTTTTTTGGGATGGGGAGGGGTTGTGGGGGGGCAGGGGGGAGGTGTAGAGAGTTCCAAGTTTCCACCACCCTTTGTATGAAGAAGCACTGACATTACCTTTCAATGGCCCATTAAGAACCATTATTAGGTTACTGAACACCTCCACCCATGTACCCCTGAAAATTTCAGTCAGTCAGGGTGATAGCAATGTCATAGGAGCCCAATTAGATAATCAAAGACAGGTGCTTTAAAGATCCCTTAAAAAGTGGTGGCAACTGGAGCACAATGTTAACAGGACAGTAAGTTTACTTACCCTTTGTCAAGGCCCATCACTTCCCATTAACTGATTTAACCGGGTGAAAATCAGCTCCAGTGAATCATAGGTTATATCATAGGGGGCACCAAGACTGAACCTAATGTGACAAGCACACAGATACATTCCAGCTGGGCTCAATGGGCCCCAGTCAGAACAGAATCCCTATTGTGTTTTCCTTCTCCATCAGGAAACAAGATGGGACACGATGACATAGTGGTAATGTCACTGGACTAATAACCTAGAAGTCTAGGCTAATGTTCTGGGGACATGGGCTCAAATGGCAGCTGGTAGAATTTAAATTCAATTAAATAAATCTGGAATTAATAGCTCGTCTCAGTAATGGTGACCATAACAACTATTGTTGACTATTGTTAAAAACCCATCTGGTTTGCTTATGTCCTTTAGGGAAGGAAATCTGCCATCCTTACCTGATCTGGCCTACATGTAACTCCTGACCCACAGCAATGTGGTCGACTCTAAAATGCTTAGCAAGCCACTTAGTTCAAGGGCAATTAGGGATGGGAAACAAATGCTGGCCTTACCAGTGTCACCCACATCACATGAAAGAATAAAAAACACCAAGGGTAATGTAGGATTTCTAATTGCCATTCCAGCAAGAATCAGCTATCTCAACTTGGATTAAGGCTGATCTGAGACCTCCTTAATCTATAAAAGGCCTGTATCATACTGATTGTACTATCATAGAATTATACAACTTTGTAGCATATGAGGTCACCATTCAGCCCATTGCTCCTGTGTTGTCTCTCTGACAGAGCTATCTACTTCGTTTCATATCTCCACCATCCTCACCCTTTAAAATGTTCTTTTTCAAGTATTTATCCATCGTATTGATCTGTTTTTATTTTTTTGTGGATTCTTCTTGCCCCACGGTTATTGACAAGGGCATTCCACATCCCTGTGTTAAAAAAAATTCTTGAGCTGAGAGTAGTGGCGAATGGTTAGGAAAGGGGGAAGAGTGGGGTTGGGTGTGGGGAAGTATAAGTCCTCCAGAAATAAAAACAGGAAATGCTGGAAAAACTCAGGAGGTCTGGCAGCATCTGTGCAGAGAGAAACAGAGTTAAATGTCCCGAGTCCACATGACTCTCTTTCAGACTTTGCTTTTTTCCCCAGGTTTCCAGCATCCTCGGTCTTTTCTTTTTATTTCAGTGATGTTCTCCAGAGTTTGGTTGTTGGACCACTGTTCCTGTTGATATTTTAATGACCTGGCCTTGGCTATTGGCAGACAAAAAAAACTTGGATATGTAGAAAGCAGGAGGACATGGACAGGTTGGGGAAATGGGCAGATACATGGGGCGAAATTCAATTAAGCCTCCCAGGATGGGCATGATGGCGGGTGCCGGGAAAACAGGGCAAGACTAATCGTGTCAGATTCCCAGTGTCAGGAAAACTGTCACCAATTAATTCAGGTGGCACGATGTTAATTAGGCTTATTAATGAACCACTTGACACCAATTATCCCTGAGCCTACCGGAATTCAGTGGTGGCTCAGGAAATTAATGAGAGTCGCACAGCTTTCCCATGCCTCCACCTGTGGCCTTGTGAGGGGGTGGGGGTAGGGGAAAGCACACGTTGACAGGCACTCTCTGCCCTAACTAGCATCAGGAAAGGGGATTGATGGGCAGGGGTGGGGGCGCTGAAAACTACCTCCTTGCCCTTGGCTCCACCACTGAATTCCAGTGGGCTCAAGGATAATTGGTGTCAAGTGGAAGCCTAATTAACACCCAGCCGCCAGTGGGCAGGATTCCCGTATTGTGCCCTTCCTGCCCCCGAATTAATTGGTGACAGTTTTCCTGACACGGAGTCTGATGTGAGTAGTTTCACGCAGCTGTCCCTGCCCCTTTCCCCTCAATGCCACCCCACGCACCTGCGTCCTGGGATCCAGCGGCGATCCTTGGGCTGGGCTTGGGAGCGTTATCAGCAGCAGCCACTGCTCCGGGCATTAACTGCCCACTTCAGGGCCTCCACAGGTGGTGGGGCAGGAAGGCCGTCCATAGGCCCTCCCACCATGGAGTTAAATGCCTCCCTGCCATCAAACTCATCACGGGCGAGGGCATTAAACTCTGCCCTGTGTGTGTAGAAGGATGTCAAGGCCTTAGAGAGGGTGCAGAGAGGATTTACTAGAATGTAGTGAATCACTTCTCTCAATGTAGAACTCCCTGAGTTCTCAAGTGTCAACCTGTATAATGTGCTCAAGCTCTGGAGTGGAAGCTGAACCCACAAGCTACTAAACCAGAGGCAAAGTAGGGTTAACATTCAGAGAATTGGTGGAAGGATACCAGGGATGTGGGACTTCAGTTATGTGGAGGAATGAGAGAAGTTGGGATTGTTGTCCTTGGACCAGGAAGGGTTGAGAGAAGATTTTAATAGAGGGGTTCAAAATCAGAAAAGGTTTTGGTGGAATAAATAAGGGGAAGCTGTTTCCTCTGGGAGTAGGCTTTGAAACCAGAGGACTAAGACTCAAGGTAATTGGCAAAAGCACTAGAGACAGTGGCTTGGATTTTCACTGAGTTGGGATGACTCTAGCCCTTTAAAAATGGTGGGCGGGTCCCAATTCTGGGATTCCCAATGTCATTCCCAGGCCACCTGACTTTCGGGAATGCCTTTAAAGCGTGAGGACTGGTTCCTGTCAAATATCCCCATCCGGCACTCCTGATGTGGCTGGCTCCATTGCATCTCCTACTCCTCTGCAATTTTCATGGAATCGGGCCAGGTTTTTAAAGAGTCGAGGTTCATGGACCCCCCAGGAGGAGTCGTGAACCTTAGTCTGCATGAGGCAGACTTTTAAAAGGCAAGTTCAAAAGGTCCTTCTCATGCCCCCATGTCAAGCTCTGCCCTTTCACCCACCCGCATGGCCCCTCATGTCCTCCTTTTTTTTATTCATTCATGGTACGTGGGTGTCGCTGGCTAGGCCAACATTTATTGCCCATCCCAACCTACCCTTGAGGTGGTGGTGGTGAGCTGCCTTCTTGAACCACTGCAGTCCATGTGGTGTAGGTACATCCACCGTGCTGTTAGGTAGAGAGTTCCAGGATTTTGACCCAGCGACAATGAAGGGATGGTGATATATTTCCAAGTCAGGATGGTGAGTGGCTTGGAGGGGAACTTCCAGGTGATGGTGTTCCCATCTATCTGCTGCCCTTGTCCTTCCAGATGGTAGCAGTCATGGGTATGAAAGGTGCTGTCTAAGGAGCCTTGGTGAGTTCCTGTGGTGCATCTTGTAGATGGTACTCACAGCTGCCACTGTTTGTCAGTGGTGGAGGGAGTGAACGTTTGTGGATGGAGTGCCAATCAAGTGGGTTGCTTTGTCGTGGACAGTGTTGAGCTTCTTGAATGTTGTGGGAGCTGCACTCATCCACGCAACTGGAAAGTATTCCATTACACTCCTGATTTGTGCCTTGCAGTTAGTGGACAGGCTTTGGGGAGTCAGGGGCCGAGTTACTCATCACAGGATTCCTAGCCTCTGGCTTGCTCTTGTAGCCAGAGTATTTATATGGTGAGGCCAGTTCAGTTTCCCCCAGGATGTTTCTAGTGGGGGATTCAGCAATGATAATGCCATTAAATGTCAAAGAGAGCTGGTTAGATTCTCGCTTGTTGGAGATGGTCATTGCCTGGCACTTGTGTAGCACAAATGTTACTTGCCACTTGTCAGCCCAAGCCTGGATATTGTCCAGGTCTTGTTGAATTTGGACATCTGAGGAGTCACAAATGATACTGAACATTGTGCAATCATCAGCGAACATCCCCAATTCTGAACTTATGATGGAAGGAAGGTCATTGATGAAGCAGCTGAAGATGGTTGGGCCGAGGACACTACTCTGAGGATCTCCTGGAACTGAAATATTTGGCCTCTATCAACCACAACCATCTTCCTTTGTGCTAGGTATGACTCCAAGCAGATGCCAAGCTATGGCACTTCCATGCCTATTGAGCCACTGTTCACTTTCTAGAACCAATGAACCCTACGCCACAACAGAGTGGCATGTGAAAAAAACATGAAAAAACGTAATTCATTCATAGCTTTCTCCTATGTTTGAAAACAGTCTTCACTACAAGCTAATAAATGTGCCAAAGATCCAGACCCTTTAAAGTATCAAGAATAAAAAACACAAACCCTTTGAACGACTTGTGTAAACAAACATTATGAAATTGACTGAAAGAGATCAGAGAGCCTGAGCTGGATGGGGCATGGAGAGTGTTTGGAGGGTTTGAGGGTGGGGGTGTGGGAGTGAGGGCTTGAGGACCTTGGTGTTTTATTTTAACTTGGGTAATGTCTCACAGCACTGAGGGGGGGGCAGTCCATTTTCAGCAGTCCTTTAAGCAGTCACACCCGGCAGCCCCGTGGCTGCCTCCAAAGACTTTCCAGGTTGGCTGGCCCAACTCCAGCCTGCGCCTGCACTTGCACCCACCCGTCCCCCTCACCCCTGCCATGGCAGAGGAGATCCTGCCTTGGAGGGCACTTTTCCCTGAGGTGGGCAGGCAGGCTGAGCTGGGAATTTTCCTGACTCCTGCTATCCGCCTCGAGGATGAAAATCCAGGACAATACTAAAAGATTTTTTGTTCTGTGCAGCACGCTGTTGTGATCTGGAATATATTGTCTGATAGGGCGTTGGAAGAAGATTCAATAAGATGTTTCAAAAGGGAATTCAATTAATATTTCAAGAGGAAAAGTTTGCAAGCTGGAGAAAGGCAAGGATTAATTGGCAGGATGGATAGTATGGCCTCGTTCTACGCTGTGTCATTCTATGATTCCAACTTATCCTTTAGAAGGACGCGTAACAAAGTAATAAAGCTATCAGGATAACAGTCACAACTTGGCTTTTTGCCCTCCCAAAGTCAGCATAAAGGATTGGTAGCAAATAAAATGTTTTTATTTGCAGAATAGTACCCAATACACCTTAAGATGTTTTTAAATAATTCAAGGCATTTGGATGCCAAAAGTGACTGGAGATTTCAAAAGATCAATGTTAAGACAGCATGCAAAGAACAGAACAAGGTATATTCTGTAAGGTCCAGTGTTCTCTGGTTATTGGATTATGCGCTAGTTACGATTCCCTCCACACACCTGTGGTCTCAAAATTTATCCCGATCAATTTAGTTAGTGGCTGTTTATCATTTGACATCTTGATTAAGCTCCAAACATAACATTTATCAGTAACTCGTGTGAGCAAGTAAATATTAAATGAATAAAAACACAAAACCTTCTTAATGTTAACAAAGATAAGCATGAATTGAGCCCCTGAAAATTCGGTGCCTCTTCTTTTGCCTTGTGGGCTGCAGAGGGAGTGCCACTGACTTCCATTCCTGATCCTTTCAGTCAGGCTGGGGGTTAACTAAATAACACATGGTCAGCAGGTGCCCACACCACATCAGGTGAGAGCAGTGGGCGGTGGGGGGGGGAGAGGATGTACAAAATGCAGTGTGGGATACCTGCCTTGGTAACCCCTGGTGACCAATGCCAAAGATGCAAAAATCATATTAAACAATATTAGTGACAAATACATTGATGTATAAAATTGCCCTGTAAAATCCTTGGGTGTTCATCCAATGAAAGATGTTAATCTACTGGTGGCATAGGGCTATTATAAATCAACATACCTATTAAAACCAACTAGGTGGATCCCGTAATTGTTGTTAGTCCACACTCTTCAGAAGTTACCTTGTCTCTCTCTCTCTCCCCCATGCTTGTGACTTATTCTATCACTCTCTCACTCTCCCCCCAGCCTCAATCCAGGCTTCTCTTCTGCCCACAGAACTGGATGTGAGAATGAACCCAGGACCCAGTCAGCCAAGGGGTGGAAGTGGGGCCCTCTGAGGCCTCCAGGCCTGAAAAGATCCTGGCAATTAAATAAAGGCAAAATACTGCGAGTTCTTGAAATCTGAAATAAAATCAGAAAGTGATTGAAAAACTTACATCTGGCAGTATTTGTGGATAGAGAAACAGGAGCCCGAATTTCACGCTTGGCATGTGTGCCAAGTCAGTGGGAGTGGAGGTGGAATCCGCTCCCAGTTACGGTCACGTTGCAAAAGCGATTTCACACTGGATGGCCAATTAAGGTCCGCCCAGCGTGAAACGTGTCTTCTCAATGGTCGGGAAGGGCCGGGCAGTGGCAGGAGCCTGTTGGGCACCGGGTCCAATGACAACCCGTCAGGCACTTTAAAAGCAGCAGATGCAGCTCCCTGAAGGCTACCAGGGGAGAATCTTTGGAGTCTGTCCAGGAAACCATTTCATTCGAACAATGGCCTCACCAGCGGCTGGAGACATCAGGCAGGAGGGCAAGTCGGGTGGGCACTCGGCCCCCCGTTTCTAGGAAGAGTGCCTCGAGGTCCTTGGAGGAGGCTGGTGTCAGGCAGGACACTTTTAGTACCCAGGGATGGCAGAAGGAGCTCACTACACCTGACCAAAAAAGCCTGGGAGGTGATGGCAGCTGAGGTCACATGGGCGCAGTGCCGCAAAAGACTCAACGATCTGCTGTGCTCGGCAAGGATGAGTATCGAGTCAGCATGGATCAGCTTGGAAAAGTGTTAAGGACTGGCCATCCACCCGTGGAGCTCAGGGGTGTTAGAGTCTGAGTGCAACTGTCACTGATACCAGCGCTGGCCAAGGCGGTCAGCCCTGGCTGCTTGGTCTGAATGCTTTGCGGGTCGAGAACAATGACTCAGATGTGCCCTGCAAGGTGTTCCAGAGTGGTGGGGATGGGGGGTGGGGTGGTGGGCTTTGCCAGGCTGCAATGTAGAGAGTGGACAAATCAATGCTCCTCTGTCATTTCAGGAGGATAAGCCGTAACACCAACGAAAGAACTAAGACAGGTGGAGGCCCCCCAAACTTGTTCATCCTGATGAGGTATGAGATGGCTGCTTTGGATCTGGAGAGCTGCTACCCACCTCATCAGCCGGTCGTAGAGAGGCAGGGGTCTCTGATGAAGGTAAGAGTGCAGTGCATAGAGGTGAGAGCGTCGGGTTGTGCAAATATTCTTGTGTCGGCTCATCATTAATGGGAGCCTCAAACCTGAAGTCCCCATTGAAAGATGATAGCACCATGATGCAGTGTCCATTGTTTCATCAGGGCTTGCACAGTGACAGTATGATGACTTAAACTAATGACATATCGTTGTTCTCCCCTAGAATCACCAGCTCACCCACAAACGCAGGAGTCTGAAGAGCCACCTTTGACGCAGAGGACCACTGGGCTTTAGATGTACCTGCACCACACCCCCTTTCTGCACCAAACACCAGTGCAGATACCAGCACCTCAGTGGGCATTAGATTGTCGCCTAGAATGTCAGTGTATAGCGGTGAGGGCACTTCATACTCACTTGAGAAGCAGGTGGAAGCAGAGAGTGCCCAGGGCACCAACAGTTGGAGGACTGCTGGAGATCAGGACGATGCTGATTTAAAGGCAGATGATGAGCCTCTGGAGTTGTCCATTAGGCGGCAGATGCTGGATGTGCGGGAGGATCTGGCAGAGATCCATGAGGGTATGCGTGCCATGGTCTCTGTTGTGGAGGAGTCCATGAGGAGCATGAGCACTGCGTTGACCCTCATTGCCGAGCGCATTGCCTCCTCCATGGAGAGAGTGGTGACTCTCAAAAAGAGGCAACTCCAGGGACAGCATCAGGGGTTCCTAGGTTTGCGCTCAGACGTGCAAGCCCTCACACAGGCAATGATCTCAGGAGGTCAGTGTCCATGTGTGAGATGGTTGAGGCACTCAATATCCCAGCTAGGTTCCCATCCATCAATGGCGAGCAGGTAGGTCCAGAGCGACCTCACATTGGTGCACAAGCTGCTTGTCATCTCTGTGGGCTGCTCGCAGGGTGCTCTGGAAGACGGACGCAGCTCCTCCACCCCTCTACCAGTGACTGTGGCATCTGATGAGACTGCGATGGCTGGGGAAGAGACTAGCTGTGGCACTGGCTGCTCCCTCCCAGGCAGGGTCAGCATAGGCTCTACTGGCCAGAGGATGACCACCAAGGGCATCAAGTCCACAACAAGACAGCAGAAGCAGCAGGCTGTCTCCAATGCCGCTGCCAACAACGGGGGGGTATTGGGGGGGGCGTGGGTGGCGGGGAGGGAGGCGGGGGACACCAAGACGCAGCACTCACAAATTTAAGTTTAAGGTACCATGAGTACAAGAGGGACTGTTCATGGGTGATCTTCTGTTCTGCCATGTTTTGTTAATATGTTTTCTGGTGTGACCATTAAACGCCATATATTGTTATGTTCATTTGATGAGTGCCAACATGATTTCAACTTTGCTTTTGTCTTAATGGTCTGAGTATGCTTCACTTGTTTCATAGGTGCAGGGCAGGCCAGTATCTAATGGTGGGCGTGAGTGGCTCCAAACTTTATTGCACAGGCACTGAGTGGGCTTTGGGTTCAAAGGAAAGATCATTTCAAACATCCAGGATGGAGGCCACACCCCTGGCATGAGGTGGAAGCACATTTTTGGCAGCCTCGCTGAAGGACGATTGGATGAAGGCGTCCCTGCCTCCCTGAAGGATCCAGAAGTCTGCCTCCATGTCCTCATTGAGCTCCTGACTCACCATTGGATTCATCCTCTGCGGCCTGTGCAGCTGTCTCAAGATCCTCTTCCTCCAGTGGGTCCCCCCTTGCTAGTGCCAGATTATGAAGAGCGCTGCAGGCAACCACTATCAGTGACACCCGCACTGGGAGGGGGGTGGGTATTGTAGTGCTCCCCCTGAACAGTCCAGGCATCGGAAGCACATCTTCAGAAAACCTATAGTCCCCTCTATCACCGCCCTTGTGGAGGCACGACTCCTATTATAACGCTGCTCTGACTCTGTTCTTGGGTGGCAGAGAGGCATCATAAGCCACCTTTTCAAGGGATAGCCCTCGTCACCAAGTAGTCATCCATCCAGTCAAGCTGGAGCAGTGAACAGCCTTGGCACCTGGAAGTGTCTGAGGATGTAAGTGTCATGGGAGCTGCCAGGATACCTTGCACAGACTTGCAGAATCTGCGCCTTGTGGACACAAACTATCTGGATGTTCATCAAGTGGAATCCCTTGACAAAGGCACCTAGCTGACCCGCTGGCTCCTTGATGGCTACATGTGTGCAGCTGATTGCACCCTGGATACGGGGAAACCCAGTAATCGCTGCAAACCCTCTGGCTCGCTCAGCCTGGCTGGCCTCATCTGTACAGAAATGAATAAATGTCATTACCTGCCTGAACAGAGCTTCTGTCACCAGCTTGACGTAACTATTGACAGCTGACTGGGACACTCCACAAAGATCCCCCATTGACCACTGGAAATAGCTGGAGGCATAGAAGTTGAGGGCCGCTGTGACCTTCAGAGCCACTGCCATGGGATGTCCACCCACACAGTTGGAGGTGATCTCAGGCCCAATCATCTGACAAATGGAGGTCACGGTCTCCCTGGAGAGGCAGAGCTTCCTTTAGCATTGCATCTCGGACATGTTGAGGTAACTGCATCGCTGCCTATAAACCCTAGCAGCAGGATAGTGGCATTTTCTGTGGCCCCTTCTACCTTGGACTACCTGCTGGCCCTGCGCCCCTTGTGCCTGTGCCTCCACATCCACAGGTCACTCCCCTAGAAGCTGCAGAACCTGCCCTGGAACTTGGTCTCCTCTCCCTTCTGCCCTTCTCCCTCCCCTCGGAGGAGGTGCCACAAGCAAAGACCACAATCCCCATAAGCCAGGGTAATAGAAGGCTGTCTGGTACCTGGAGGAGTCCACACCATCAAAATCCTCCAGGGGCACTGGAGACACCAATGAGTCCTGAAATAAAGCCTAGAAATGCTAAGACTGAAGCTCGGAACAGAGGTGAAGCTGTCAATGCTGTGGACCCTTATTATCCCGCCCTTGGATGAGGTTTTGTTAAAAGTGGGCTGCCCGCCTGCCTGTTTTGCCCATGTGATGATTGCAAAATCGCATGGGCAACGTAAAATCAGGATCAATTGCTTTTTTAATGGCCTTAAGTGGCCCTTTAATTGTTGGTGGGCATGGCTCCGACACCCACGCACGCCTGCCGACCCGAAGATTGTTCATGTGCGGGGTGACATTGGGGTGCTCCCCCGATGTCATCTTGCGCTATTTCATGTCCGTTCGGGTCAGGCACGTGCGGGACGTAAAACTCTGGCCAGAATTTAAGTTTCGAGTCCAGTGTGACTCTGAAGAAGTTCCAAAGAAGAGTCATATTGCACTCGAAATTTTTACTCTGTTTCCCTCTCCACGGGGGTGCTGCCAGACCTGCTGAATTTGTCCACCACTATGTTTTTATGGCAATTAAATGTTTTGCCAGGCAGTCCTATAAAGCGGGAGGAGAAATATACGAGAGGATTGAGGGACAGAAAACACCAAGGATTTTTAGACCCTCAATTTTTTATAATTTGTGTTCATGCACAACACCACTGGAGATTGAGAATAAGTAGGGTAAGTGATTTGTTGTGACAGAAATAGCCTAAGAGTGATGGTTATGTGCCATTGCTGTAACAAGAGTCCCAAGCTCAGGCAATTGAGTGAGGGACTTTTCTTGCTGCCCTGGTTAATTTTTCCTTCTACAACACCTTTAGTTAAATCAGCAGCATGTCTTAAAATACTGATATCCTGCCTCTTTCAGCCCACTCAACACACAAGGAAGCTACCAGGCAGTTACTGTAACAGCTGCTTTTACAGTTAGCGAGCATTCAATTCACTGAGACTTGTTAACATTGGAGCTTGTATTATTTTGCGATTTAGCAGAGCATGTGTTGACAACTCAAGCGATTGCTGGGGCAACTAGCTAGAAAATTCCTTCACTCTTAGGTTGGTTGAGAGAGGCATTTAAAAACACATCGTTCGTTAAAACGAAAGCCCAGGGAGTACACAAATCTACAGGGAGAAGTTGCAATCACAGGGTGAAAATACTGTCATTTGTTGCAGGATATTGCATGATAACACGTCACCTCCCCCACCTACGTTAACACGTTCTGCATTTTATAGCCACCCGATTTACTGTGAGGATTGCTATGGGAAATCTGCTTGGAAGTGATTTTTGCACCCCACTGTGTCCAGGGCCAGAATTTTCAATTCTAGATCTGGAACCCAGCCGCTGGGTGGAATCTTCTCGTGTTGTTTGGTGAGCTTGGAGGCAGGAAGGGCATGTAACTAGGCGGGATGGTGGCCAACCAGAACTCCGCTGCCTTCCCGCCTCTGCCAGAATTAAGTTCTGGGAAGGAAGGATGGCTGGTCTTCCCCCTCCACCGTCTATTGAGGCCCTTAAGTAGCCAATGACCACTTAAGGGCCTCATCCTGCTGCCACTGGCATTAACCCAGCGGCAGGAGGGCCTGTCGCATGTGGTGTGCACAGCAGCTAAAACTGTGCAGCCAGCTTGTCTTGAGGGCGCAAGGGTGCCTTGATCAAAGGCACTCAGTGGCTGATTGAGGGCTAGACATCGGAAGAGGGAGCCCGCTGAGAGCCACGCTTCTGTACTCACTGCCACACTCCCTGCAGCCCTTTCTCCTCGATGTCCACCCTACGAAACCCTGCCCCACATAACTTACCTGCGACCTGGGTCGCTCTGCAATCCTGGGACTTGTTTCTGTGCCATATATCCTATGTATGCATGTATCCAGAGATTCTATCAATCCTCCACTCATCATCTGTTGAAGTTACAGTGACTGATTGGGAATTTTCTTGGGGATTCTCCCAGTAAACTAAAATATATAAGTTTAAAATGAAAATATATGGGGTGGAAATTGTTGTTGGTTGGTAGCACTAAACAGGCAGAATTGTACCCAAAGATAAAAGGGAAATACTGTGGATGCTGGAAATCTGAAACAAAAACAGAAAATGCCGGAAAAACTCAGCAGGTCTAGCAGCATCTGTTGACAGAGAAACAGAGTTAACATTTTGGGTCCATATCATCCTTCTGAGTTTTTCCACCATGTTCTATTTTTGTTTCAGAATTGTACCCGTTGCTGTTATAGACTTGTCACTTGATGTTCGGTTCTATTGAAATCAATGGGGTGTATAATGCAATGGCTGATTCAATAAGACACAGTTATATACTGTGTTCCATGATGAATTTCTACTTTCTATATTGTTTACTTGGATAAATAAACCAATGGCTCAGATCTTCCGGTCGGACTCCAATTTAATCTGCCCACTAACCATTTTACGCTGGAGCCTTTGCACCTTCCGATGCCAACTCCAGCAGGGATGCAGGGAGTAACAGAGTCAGCAGGCAAATTGTCAGATGTATTTCCAGTACAGCCATGCCCCCCACTTTTCTCATCATGAATTGAAGACGCTCCCCTTAAGGTCTGTCTTCAGTTACACTGACTTACATTTAAATGGAACTGTCAACCTCCAAAACTGCACAGCCTCAACCCACTGATAGTGCTAACCTCCCCTTCACCCCCAAGTGTTCACCCCCATTTCACCCCCTGACAATGTTCACACCCCTCTCACTCCCAATGTTCACCCCCCTTAGCCCACAACAGTGCTCAACCTCCCCCTCATTCCTCGACAATGCTGACTCTTCCGACATTGGTCGAACAGGAGCCAGGGATTCCAGAAGATGAATCAGAAGGGGTCCGGGAAGGGTGAGGGAGAGCACTTCTCTGGTGTGTGTGTTGGGGGGTGGGGGGGAGAGGTGAGCACTCTCCTGAGAGGGTGGGTAAGTACTGGCTGGCGGGGAGAGGATGAGCACTATTTAGTAGTGGCGGGGTGGGCGTGAGCACTGTGTTGGGGGACCACTGTTTGGGGGGTTTGAAAATTGGTGGGGGTGATGAACATTGCTGTGACGGGGGCTGAACATTGTGGGTTCTGGAGTACTTTGACACTCCAGCTGAATTACCTAGAGTTTCACTGGTTTTATACTTGCCATGAAAAATTCTAAATCCTGGTAGAAACCAGGGTAAGTATAGGGCAAACAGCCCAAATCTCCGTGGTTCTGATCAGCTGATCCCACCATCATTGGAATCACTGGAGTAGCCCAGGCAGGGTAAAACCGTCAATTGGAATGTCAAACTTCCTTCATAAGCACTGTGGATGTGCACACACTGGGAATTTATTCAGGATCCCAATGTGCATCTGTGACGTAGAATGAGTCAGAGGCCTCTCCCCATATCGGAAGATTTGGGCCATTGGATTATATGAGACCAGTTATGCTGCAACGTCCCTGGGCAATATGCAACAATTTCAGCAAATTTCATAATGCAGGTGAAGGTGTCAGAATTAAATTATGATACCATCTCTGAGATTTGGTCTCACACTTCAGAACATAAGAATATAAGAAACAGGTACAGGAGTTGAGCATTTGGCCGCACGAGCCATAGCTGATCTGATTGTGGCCTCAACTCTACTTTTCTGCCTGTCCCCACCCCCACACCACCACCACCACGCCCCCGACCTCCACCCTGTCTAATGTCCTTGACTTCCTTGTAGATCAAGGACCTGTCTAACTCTGCCTTGAATATATTCAATGACTCAGTCTTCATTGCACTCTGGCATAGAGAATTCCAAAGATTAATGACCCTCGGAAGACATTTTTCCTCATCTCCATCTTAAATGCGAGTCCCTTTATTCTGAAGCTGTGCTCCCAGATCTAGATTCCAGCACGAGGGGAAACATCGTCTCAGCATCTACCCTGTCAAGCCCCCTCAGAATCTTCACAGAATCACAGAACCACAGAATCACAGAGCAGAAGGGGCCCTTCGGCCCATTGAGTCTGCACCGACAAGTAAGAAACACCTGACCTACCTACCTAATCTCATTTACCAGCACTTGGCCAAGGTCCCTTTGTTCCTCAGAACTTCCTAGTGTCATGCCATTCATTGAATACTTCCTTGTCAAATTACTCCTTCCAAAGTGTATCACCTCACACTTTTCAGGGTTAAATTCCATCTGCCACTTATTTGCCCATTTGACCATCCCGTCTATATCTTCCTGTAGCCCAAGACACTCAACCTCACTGTTAACCACCCGGACAATTTTTGTGTCATCCGCAAACAAACTAATCTTACCCCCCCACATAGTCATCTATGTCGTTTATATAAATAACACATAATAGGGGACCGAGCACAGATCCCTGTGGTACGCCACTGGACACTGGCTTCCAATCACTAAAGTATCCTTCTGTCATCACCCTCTGCCTTCTACAACTAAGCCGATTTTGAATCCACATTATCAAATTACCCTGTATCCCATGTATATTTGTCTTCTTTATAAGTCTCCCATGTGGGACCTTGTCAAAGGCTTAGCTGAAATCCATATAAACTACATCTTATATGTTTCAGTAAGATCACCTCTCATTCTTCTAAACTCCAATGAGTATAGGTCCAATCTGCGCAACCTTTCCTCATTAGACAACTCCTTTATCCTCTATGAACTGCCTCCAATACAAGTATACCGCTCCTTGAGAAGGGAGACCAAAACTTTATACAGTATTCAAGGTCTGGTCTTATCAATACCCTGTACAGTTGTAGCAAGGCTTCCTGACTTTTATACTCTATCCCCTTTGCAACAAAGGGCAACACTCCATTTTCCTACATTACTTGTTGTCCCTGTATGCTAACTTCTTGTGCTTCATGGATGAGGCCATCTAGATCCCTCTGCACTGCAACATTCTGTAGTCTTTCCATTTAAATAGTATTCTGTTTTTCTGTTCTCCCTGCCAAAATACATAACCTCACATTTTCCCACATTATGTTCCATCTGCCATTTTTTTTTGCCTACTGACTTAACCTATCTATATCCTTTTACAGACTCTTTAGCTGGGATTTTCCACCTGCTCTCCAGCAGCCCCCCTGCCGCAGCAGGTTCCCAATGGCGGATGCACCAAGCCATTCAAAAGGCCATTGACTTTGGCAGGAACTCATGATCCCGCTGGTGGGAGGGGCTGGAAAATCTTGGCCTTTTTGTTTTCCTCACAACTTGCTTTTCTACCTATCTTTGTGTCATCAGTAAATTTGTCTACAATCCACTCTGTCCCTGCATCCAAATTATTGATGATAAAGTGTGACATCAAAGGCCATTGCAGAAAATAAAATCCCATGGTGTAGGGGGTAACATATTGGCATGGATAGAAGATTGGCTGGTTAACAGGAAGCCAAAAGTAGGCATAAATGAATATTTTTCAGGTTGGCAAGACATAACGAGTGGTGTGCCATAGGGATCAGTGGTGAGACCTCAACTGTTCACAATTTATATAAATGACTTGGATAAAGTGACTGGATTGAAACATACAAGATCCTAAAGGAACTTGACAGAGTGGTTGTGGAGTGGATGTTTCCTCTTGTGGGAGAATCTAGAACTAGGGATCACTGTTTAAAAATAAGGGATAGCCCATTTGAAATGGAGATGATGTGAAATTTTTTCTCCGAGGGTCGTGAGTCTTTGGAACTCTCTTTCTGAAAAGGCGGTGGAAGCAGAGTCTTTGAATATTTTTAAGACAGAGGTGAATAGATTCTTGATAAGGGGGTGATAGGTTATCGGGGGTAGGTGGGTTGCAGATTTCAGGTTACTATCAGATCAACCATGATCTTATTAAATGGCGGAGCAGGCTCGAGGCCTACTCCTGCTCCTTGTTCATATTGATATAGATTGTAATAGTTGAGGCCCAAGCACTGATCCCTGTAGCACCCCACTAGTTAAATTTGCCAGCCTGAAAATGATCCATTAATCCCGACTCACTAAAAGTTATTTTTCATCTTGCTACTATTCGTCGAGAGCCAAACAAACATTAAAACGTAATTGGTATTTGGATGTTGTGCAATTGCACACATCTGCAGAGGTCAATTTATTCTGTTGCCGAGCTGGCAATGTAAATTGGGTCTATTGTTGCAGATGGCAGTGTGTCTGGTCAGTCCTGCTTTATGAATGGTATTTTTCAGGGTGGAATGTACTTGTAACTCTTTTGAGTCAAACCAAATAAACTAAATTAACAAAATCAGGGCCAAATTAAAAAAAAAGTCTAGTGTGAGCTGTGAACAGCACCAGAGTTGCAGCTGCACACGGTTAGACGTTTGCTATGGCTCAGCAGTAGCACACTTGATTAGTAGTAATAGGTTCAAGCCCTGCTCTCGAGCATTTAATATAAGCTGCGATTTCGCTGCAATAGTGGGAGGGTGGAAATGAAATCTCCAATGGCACTGGTTCAAAGTGCAGGGGAGATCTCCTGGTCAGGCAGCATCTGTGGGGAGAGAACAGATTTCATGTTTCAGGTCAGTGACCTTTCATCAGAACTTATGTTTTTATTTCAGATTTCTAGCATCAACAGTATTTTTCTTTTGAGCAGGGGAATTCTCGCTGGTGTCGGGGTCAATATTTATCAACAGCTAAAAGTAATTATTTGGTCATCGTCATATAGTTGTTTGTGAGAACTTGCTGTGTGCAAATTAGCTGTTGCATTTCCTATATTACAACAGTAACCACTCTTTAGAAGTATTTTATTGGCTGTAAAGGACTTTGCAGTGTCCTGAGGTTATAAAAGGCACTATATAAATGCAAGTTCCTTCCTTCTTTTACCTCCTCACAGCCTGGCATGCCTCAGACTGAACCAATGCCCTGCTCGGCAACATTCAGAAACTGCAGGTGAGCCTTTTGCATGATGTACAGCTGCTCACAGATGGGCTGAAAGGCAAATTGTGCACAAGCTACAGCTACAAACTCCCTGCATCGTAGCTGGGGTGTCATGTAGACGGAGGAGACAACCTGCGCTCTCACTCTCCCTGTGTCTAGCTGGTCACAATATCTTGCCTTTGGTGGCTTGAGTAAACACAACTACTCAGGCTATCACAACATTTAATTTGGCAGGGGTGGGGAGAGGCTTCTTCACACTGGTGCTGTCACCAGAGTACTGTGGAGAGATCGATCCGCAAAAACTTCACGGCTTGATTTTCCAGTGTGGGCACCTATTCGTTTCTGTGAGACAACAGCTTTAACTTTGCAAAATCATATTGTAAGACCCATTGACTTAGCGGGTTTTACTGTAAGCCATGCTTTACCAGTTCTGTAAAGTGTTCCTACTTTGAAAAGTGGGGAGTACATCTTAAGCCATATGTACACCTTATGCTTGCCGTCTACTAGTTGCAATAGTAAATGTGAAGTAACAGCTTTATTTTTAAAAAGTTTAATAGAGAAAATTGTACAATAATTGCAAAACCATTGGGTCTCAGTCCTGCCTCTACAACATTGCACAAGTTGACATCTATGCTTGATTCTGCCAACAGGTAGTGGTTTCAAAATAATATGAATAGTATAGTGTAACAATAATGCACTTAAATTCATAGTTAGAAGTGAAAATCCCACAAATGTGCTGCTTAGGCCATGTTTCAATAAACCATTAGAATTTCAATGTTGAGCTGAACTGATGTATTTTAAACCAATTGAGAGTATCGTAACTCACCTCCTGAACCCCCCCCCCCAAAGCCTGTCCACCATCTACAAGGCACAAGTCAGGAGTGTGATGGAATATTCTCCACTTACCTGGATGAGTGCAGTTCCAACACTATTCAAGAAGCCCAACACCATCCAGGATAAAGCAACCTGCTTTATTGGCACCCGATCCACCACCTTAAACATTTACTCCCTCCACCATTGATGCACAGTGGCAGCAGAGTGTACCATCTATAAGATGTACTGCAGGAACTCACCAAGGCTCCATCGATGGCACCTTCCAAACTTGTGACCTCTGCCACCTAGAAGGACAAGGGCAGCAGATACATGGGAACACCACCACCTGCAAGTTTCCCTCCAAGCCACACACCACCCTGATTTGGAAGTATATCGCTGTTCCTTCACTGTCGCTGGGTCAAAATCCTGGAACTCCCTCCCTAACAGCACTGTGGGTGTACCTACACCGCATGGACTGTAGAGGTTCAAGGCGGCAGCTCACCACCATCTTCAAGGGCAATTAGGGATGGGCAATAAATGCTGGCCTAGCCAGCAACACCCGCCTCCCATGAACAAATAAAAGAAAAAAATTCTGTGCATTCATATAAAATGTATTCCCAAGCATCTTGTACGTGCTCCCAACCCACTGGCATGACTTTGATGGAAGCCCAGATTATGATATAGGCAGGGATTCCACCTCGCTTTCAGTGAAGTAGCATCAGTGGAGTGGGGACAGGAATTTCCTGGTAATAGATTTCAAGCAATGTTGCAATTATTGCACATCCAATTGAAAGGGTTATTCCTGGATGTGAAGGTGATGCGCTACACTGTTTTGGCAACCAAACAATAAGGTGCAGGTGTGCAACCACAATTTCCCAGCCCTGTGAGAAATCTCAGAAGATGAGTCACCCTGACAAGCTCTCATGTACTTCACCTGGCAGGTACAGAGCTGCACCAGGGAGTGCATCAACCTCTTTGCACTTTCCACGGGGCATGTTGGACAATGACAGCATGGTGAGGATTATTTCTCTAATGGGGCAAATTTAAAAAGATATTCATTTATATAGCGCTTTTCACAATCGGATATCTCAAAGCACTTTACACTCAATGAAGTGACTGATGTCATGCATTCACTCTTGCAACGTAAAAAATGCAGCAGCCAATTTGTCCACAGCAAACTCCCACAAAAAACAATATCATAATGACTATATAATCTGTTTCTGTGATATTGATTGAAGGATCAATGTTGGTCAGATAATTAGCCAAAGCCCATGAGGGATCATAGGCGTCTCTCTCTGTTAGTGGTTACATTGTTTGAGGGGCAGGGCAAGGAGGCACTCTCCAAAAACGACTACAGCTGGTACGGGGGATTGAAACTGCATTGTGGGTGTCATTCTACACCACACTACGCCATGCATCTAAGCTAACCAACCCCCACAAACATTGGTTAGGAGACAGGGGATAACTTCCCTGCTCTTCTCCAAAATAGCATGGTGCAATCTTCTATGTCCAGCTGAGAAAGCAGATTTCATCTGAACGATAGCAGCACGCTGATGGTGCAGCACTCCCTCAGCAGTTTGCTAGAGTGTTAGCCTTGATTTTTGTGCTCAAGTCCTACAGCAGGACTTGAACTTCGTGTCTGAGGTTAGAGGACTACTAACTGAGCCATGGGGAGGGGAGGAGGAATGTTCAGTCATTTACAGCTCTGCTGGAATATGACTTGGGTATCAATTGGGCTGCCCCCACACCCAACACTCAAATCACACCCAACACTCAACTCACACCCGTTTTTCAGACTCAAAGTGAATCAAGTTTCTCTCCCATGGAATTGGCCGTGGATCATGCTGAGTTACAAACAGCAAGAGTTTTTGTAATCAAAATGTTAGATGCTCTTCTCAGAAGCCAAAAGGAGTTGCAGACAGATATATTACCAGAGTGATTAAGATGTTGCGGAGTCATGATGCAATGGCACCATTGCAGATTATGGCTGTTGTGACCTCTCTCAAAATACAAAACCCAACTGCAGCAGCACATTGACTGCCTTTCCTTCTAACTTCTCCCCACCTTGTTGCCTGATTTATTGCCTGTCACGACTTTCAGCAATTATAGCCAAATGTGTTGAAACAGCACATACAAATAAAAATGCTGGAAGACAGTAAAGTATTGTTTTAACAAACAAAATTCGCCAAGAACATCCTATGAAGTAATCCATAAAAATACTTAGCTGTCTCAGCTGCACGACTGAAAGTTAAGAATATCAGACACGTTGGGGAGGAACATGATTCGTATTAACATAAGCTTTACATGTGGTTTTCAACACGGCACCATCTTTTCCATGCATCTGCTCCTGAAATATCTGCTATGCATTCAAGCACTAATTAAGCAACATTCAACACTCTTCATATTTAGTGAGAGCTCAGGGACATTGCCTCCCCACCTTCTGTTGAAACGATTTAAAATACTTCACTGTTACTTGGTGTCGGCTCTGAGCAAGCAAACAGCTCACTAACTCTTGAACCACGCACATCACAAATCAACATATTGGTTTTGGCTCGGAGATAAAATACAGAGCCGAAGCTGACAGTGAGAAGATAAAAAGCAACACGATTAGCTACCCCAATTGGCGGGCACATCAAATGTGTAATGGCGACATACACACCAAGAAAACTCCCATCCTGTCCTCTGCAAGCTGGTCTCTGGATTGCAACGCGCCACTATAATTAACCGTTCTGTGTTTTGATTAGGGAGGGAGGGTGGGGGTTAACTCAGGGCTTCCCACTGCTGATTCATCACTCCTGCTGTAAGTGGACATCATCGGGCAGAAGCAGGCTCGGCTGGAATTGCTCTTCGCGCTCGAATCTGTGAAGAAATCTCAATGCCCTGGTTCACACCTAGGGAACAGCCACTATGGAAAAGCCATCCATTGAGAGGCCAAAGAAAGTCGAGGGGGCTTTAGTCTCCCAAGGAAAAGTTGACACTTTGGTGTTGAGTTTGCTGTCGCGACTTAACGATCGCAATGGCCACGGAAGGTATCAGGTGACATTGTCGAGTAGGACGACGAGTATTTCTCGATCTAGCGCAAAGAAGCTGAATTTTCGGGCCCCCAAGGCGTTGGGAACCGAAGTGGACGGGGTCGGTTTTCCGAGGCTGCTTCCAGTGCGGATCATTTTGACAGAGGCGGGTTCCGCGCGCGGGCGGGGCGGGGCACCCGCCTAACGGTGACAGGTTATCAATTAGGCTCGTGATGGGTCTTAATTAGGGATAATTAAAGGAGGCCACCTGGGGAATCAATTCAGCTGACTGAAGGCAGGCACCTGATGGTAGATTAGAGGGGCACGGTGTTCAGGTAGGCCCAGAGGTCCTCCATTGCTGCCACAATCCACCCTGTAAAGGGATTCCATGTCCCCCCACCCCATACTCTCAACCCTCTTCCACCAGTGGTGGCCTGGCTGCTGTATTTATTTTTCACTTAAAGATTTAAGAAAATTGGAGAAAGGCCGCCTCCATGTTGAAGTACCCTCTCTGTTACTTACCTTCCTTTACAGCCTGCAGCTCCTTTCAAGGCCTTTGATTCTCTCTCCAGCTTTGAGAGCCTGCCACTGCCCTTCATTGGATGGAGAACTTGTCTCCATGCCAATTAAGGGGGCACTCTGCCCTCCCTGATAAAATCCCAGGTATGTGACTGCTCCTGCTGCACCTCCCCCTCCCCCCCCCCTGCCGCCACTCTCCTGGGAGAGTGGGATGAGGACCCAGAAACTGAACCAATTTCTGTTTCCTGCCCGCCCCCCCCCCCCCACCAAAGGGGAAAATCCAGCCCAGGATTTTAGTTACTGCGGACCTCCATTGTGGAAGAATCCAAAGCCATTAAGGTATGGCTGAAAAGTATGCGTCAGATATTCCAAGACGCAGTGGCTCATGAATGGGGCCCTTATTGTGGATCTGGCAGGAAATGGAGCATGTGGGATGCCACAGAAAGTGCAGAGTCAAGTAACAATGCAGAGGGACATTGCAGGGTCAGTGACTCACGGATATGATGCTGTTGTTACAGGAATTTTAATGAGTTTTAGATCTGTAGAGACCGATCATAGCAAGCAATCATTGGTGGTCGCAGAGATGGGAAAAGAAAGGGGAAAAGCAACTGGACAGGTTGGAGTGAAATAGAGGATGGGAAGTTCTCGTTGAAGAGTATTTGCAAGATTCACCTCTAAGGTGCTGCCTGCATCTTTTAAAAAGGCATTCTTGGGATATGAGTGCCTTTTGTATTTGTTGCCCATCCCTAGTTGCCCGTGAGATGGTGGTGATACAACAGAGTGACTCGTTAGGCTTATTCAGAAAATGGTTAAGCTTTAGCGACATTAGAGTGGAACTGGAGTTGAGTCACATCTATACTGGACTGGTTAAGGACAGCAGGCTTCCTTCCCTCAAGGATATGTGTGACCACTACCCCTGTGCCCCTCCACCCCCTTCACCTGCCGAGTTTGACAGAAATCAGCCTGCTTCAAGGCTACTTTTACTGATACCGGCTTTTTCTTTGCTTTCATATTTGTTTTTGTGAACTGAATTGAAATTCTCAAACTACCATTGTGGGGGGTTAAAGTCATGTTCTGCTGGATTATTTATCCAGCAGCTGTTGTACCCAACTATGAGCCTAGCTGTGCGGAGGTTCTGAAATAAGATTTGTGTATTAGAAGGAGGGTGTATTTTGAGCCTTTGTCCTACAATGTGAAGAGTACACCTGGAGGCATTGTCATTTGTTGAAGATAATTGACAACCAGAATGGTGCAGAGGTTATTGCAAAGAGTAATGTTAAGTTACTGTCTGTGGGAGAATTGTTACCCAAAATAAGGCCAAAATCTTGTGTATGGCTCCGAATGTTAAAGAATTTATGAACGACGAGCCAGCGTTCACATAAATCAGCACCTGAAGTTGTGCAGCTGAAGAGGGCTCAGATGAGGGTGCATTTTGGGCAACTGATTCCTCTGTGGCAGGGAGGGTTGCAGGTGTGCATGAAACAACAGGCTCTGAAGCATGTGGATAGAAAGGGGGAAATGGAAAGACTTTGGCTGACATCAGCAAAGAGGTAGGCTGGACTTCTGGTCTCTTTGTTCATCGTCTTTCGCAGGCATGAGCTGGCAAATCGATGACCCTCGATCAGGCAGGATGTGTGTGAAATAAAATCTGTGGGAATTTGGAATCCATTTAACTGCATCCTTTCAAGGAACTATCGGAAGCCCCTCAGAGAAAGGTGAGAAATATTTTGTAGAGGGTATTTTTGGAAATGGGAGAAGAATGATTGTTTTTCCTGCACCTCCACAAAAATCCTCTGGACTTTTGCCTTACTTTATCTTCTGGTGCCCTGCCCCCACCCCCATCCCTCACAGGCAATCAGCCTGATATTGGCCATTTCCCTTCTGCTGTTTGGCTCTACGGTTGGGCCATTAGATTTTCTGTGCCCCTCGTTGGTGAATTGCCTGTCAGCACTCTTTTCCACCAAAGCTTTCAGTTCACTGAGGCCCAATGCATGAGGATGGGCAGGCTATATCATGTCTGGGGGTTCAGCAGCGTAGTGTCTATATTGTTTGACTAGTAATCCAGAAAAACTGGACTAAAAATCCTGCCAAGTAAAAAGTGAAGCTGCTGAATTATTGTAATAAAACCAATTTTGGGAAGGAAACCTGATGTCCCAATCTGGCCTACACATGACTGTGAAATGGTCTAGCAATCCATTCATTTATATCAAACTGCTGCAAAAAATCAGAAGTTCAAGTAGAAAGCCCACCACCAGCTTTTCTGGGCAACTAGGGATGGATAACAGATGCCATCCGTGCCAGCGATCCCATGAATTGAATTTTGAAAAAGAGTTGGCATTGGATTTTCCCTGCCCAATATAAACTTCACATCCAGCAAAACTGAACAGTGAAATAATGTGGGTTAACAGATTGTGTGTAGGATACAAAAGTGCATTGTTCATCATATCATAGGCATTCCTTTAAGATACATATAATGCCCCAAGAACAGTGAGACACTATAACTTGATTAGTCATATCACTACACCTGCCATTTGTTCAAACATCTGAGAAGGCATTTTAGTTTTATGTCTTTTAATGTCTCTTCTACTGTGAAGAATTTTACTAGGGGACATACAAGCTGCACAGACATGAGATGCAATCTTTGTGAGATTACATCAGCAGATAAATGATGCCGCCTCTAACAAAATACACTGTGTTGAAGACATAATGCTAAAGACAACATGCAAATTGACTAAAGGAATGATCTTTTAAAAAAATACGAGGCAGTACAAAATGAAAGCACATTGCACATACCAGCTCAATCTATTCTAATGACAAGTATTGGTTGCATTTGGATCACAGAATCATAGAATCTTACAGTGTAGAAGGCAACCATTTGGCCCATCGTGTCTGTGCTGGCTATTTGCCGGCCCTATCCAATTAACTCAACTACCTGCTTTGTACCTCCATGGCCCTGCAAATTTTTCCTTTTTAAGTATATATCCAATCTATTTTGAAAGTCAACATTGACTCTGCTTCCACCAGTCTTTCAAGTAATGCATTTCATAGCAGATGTGTGGATCTGCCATCTATACTGTGCTGTTGTCTCCTATTCATGAATTTTATCCCCATTGTGTGTTATTATTTAATCTTTAATCTAAATTTTAATTTAATCCAATATAGAGTCTTAGGGCCAGATTTTTTTCTCCTGAGGCAGGTGGCTTGAGTTGGGAAATTTCCTGACTTGCCAGACCCACCTCAGCACAAAGCATCCAGAATTACGTGATTTTTACTCCAAGTGAGGGAGATTGGGGGGAGAAGGGGAGGGGATGGGGAGTGGGGGTTGGGGTGGGCACAGAATGAAGGCAAGTCCACCGACCCCAGAAACAAAGCATGGGCGGTCATGGGGGTGAGCAAGTGCCGAGATGGGCTGGTTGGAAGGCCACCTTGATTCTCTGGGACTTCATTCCAGGTGTTTCAGAATCTGTTACACACTCTAGTCATCATTCCCCACCCACCCCACATGGCCTCTCATACCCTCCACGCCAACTGAATACCAATTCACTGCCAACTGAATACCATTTCAAGCCAACTCATGCTTCTCATGGCCCCCCATGACCTCTCATTCGTTCCATGCCAACTCCATAGCCACTCACCCAGTATCCACCATGAGCAGACCTCAAGAGCCACATTGAGATGAAAAAAGTTAAGATTCTAACAATCTAATACAGGTCTCACTCCTACACACTTGATAGCATAGAACCCATTCAATGCTTTTAAATCTCAAGTGGTTAATCTCTTATAAAAACAAACTTCTATTGAGATGTCACATAAAAGATAGCTAATCCTTTAATAGCTTCTTTTAAACTGTCAATGAGATTGTGAATTTAGAACATTCTGCTGAGATAACTATAGCTTTTGAAACTCAGTCAAGCATTCATAATGACATAATAATAGGCCTTGAGGAAATGTCAACAAAGAATTCTATTTCAATTACATGAACTGATGCTACTGTTTTTTTTCCTAACCTGCAGCAAATGGCCTCTCAATGAAAGCAGTCCAGCAGAGGGTTTTCTTTTCACTCCAGGTGACAGCTGCAGCCTGTCATTTTTAAAGTTTAAAGAGCAGACGATTTAAAAAGAATTTCTGGTCATAACAGTTCTAACCTGGTGACCTCTTTCCACCTCGAAGCACAAGGGCAGCAGACACATGGGCCTGGATTTTCCGGCCCCGTCACGGGCGGGACCCGCCGTGGGCAAAGCAGCGCCCCAGCCAGAAGTCCATTGACTTGTGGCGAGACTAGAAAATTGCGGCGGTGGGCAGGTGCAGAAAATCCCGCTGATGAAAACACTACCACCTCCAAGCCACATAACATCCTGACATTCACTGTCACTGGGTCAAAATCTTGGAACTCCCTCCCTAACAGCACTGTGGATGTATCTATACCACATGGTCTGCAGAGGTTCAAGAAGATGGTTCACCACCACCTTCTCAAGAGCAATTGGGGATGGGCAATAAAATTGTTGATCTAGCCTGTAATGCCCATGCCCCATGAAAGAATAATAAAGAAAAGTTATACAAGCCTTGTCTGTCTTTGGAGTGGATGTAAGCACTCTTGATTGATTTATGAGTCCCACACTGCAGCCAAAATAAGGTCTGTTTGATCTCAGCACTAAGTTCAAATAGCTCTGCGGAGTTTGGGTTTCCCTCTTGTTTGAATCACGCCTTGTCCCTTTTCCCTTGGCAGAAATTGGAAATGCGGGTGGGACTTCCGCATTTCGGTCCAGGCCGTCACTTTTAAAGATCCGTGGAGTCTTCCTGATACCGCATAAATTTGGCCCATAAGGTCATTTGCAGCACTGCAGGAGGGCATTCAGCCCATCAAGTCCATGCCAGCTCTGCAGGACAATCCAGTCAGTGTCATTCCCCCGCTCATCCAACTTCCTTTTGAAATTATAGATTGTCTTTGCTTGTAGGCAATGTGTTCCAGGTAAATTTGCTGCATAAAAAAAGTTCTTCCTCACATCCCCTTGAGTCTCTTGCCAAAAACCCTAAAACTGTGTCCTCTAGCCCTTGTACCATCAGCTAATGGTAACAGCTTTCCTTTGCTTATTTTATCTAAACCTCTCCTAATCTTGTACACCTCTATTAAATCTCCCCTCAATCCTCTTTGCTCCAAGGAACAACCCCAGCTTCTTCAGCCTAACCTTGTAGCTAAAATCCCTCACCTGGAACCATTCAGGTAAATCCCCTCTGCACCCTTTCAAGGACCCTCACATCCTCCCTAGCATGTGGTGACCAGAGCTGGATGCAATACTCTAGCTGTAGCCTAACCAGAGCTTTATACAGTTTTAGCATATCTTGCCTGCTTTTGCACTCAATACTTCTATATTTGAAACCAAGACCCCAGGGTTTTACGGCTCCTCCGCAGCGTGTCTCCCCCCGGCAGATACGGCGAGCCATTTAAATCTCCATTCAGTTCAACGGGACTGAAATATCCCACCTTGTGGGAGGGGGGGGCCGTAAAATCCTGGCCACATGCTTTGCTAATTACTCTCTCAATGTATCAAGCAAAAAAAGAAAACTTTTTCAAATTGCTTTGATTTCTGTTTTGTTTTTGATATCAACTCTGAATGAATTTCGAATGTTAAAACCACTACCATCATGGAGTTGTTATGACGAATAACACGGTCGCATTTAAGGCGAAGCGAGATAATTTAGTGAGGGAGAAAGGAATATAAAGTTATCCTTACAGGGTTGGATGAAGCAAGGTGGAAGGATGCTCTTTTGGAACATTAACACCGGCATAAACCAGTTGAGCTGAACAGCCGTTTGTTGGGCACTTCTATGCATATTTGGTAAACAGCAAAGCCATGAATTGTGAGCAAATGTGATCCAAATGAACACTTGCTGTGTAGATGGGTCATACGGACTCGAAACGTTAACTTTGTTTTTCTCTCTCCACAGATGCTGTTAGACCTGCTGAGTTTTACCAGCATTTTCTGTTTTTGTTTCAGGTTTCCAGCATTTGCAGTATTTTGCTTTTATTTTTACTTTATTTTTAACATGTTTACTGATGTCTACTGTAGCAAAGGAGCAACAGATTTCTGCTCTGATTGCCCAACAATCTATAATTAATTAGAAAGCAGTAGTGGGCCTACTTTCTGACTGTCAGGTGTCATCACACGTGTACCAAGGTTTTAGCATAATGTGACCCACTGCCTCTTAACTTACTGCTGGTGGTGCATTAGGAGAATCAGTTAGCAGACATGAGCAGTGACCAGTTCAAGTATTTGAATGATGCACATGTGGGGTCTGTGGCCATCATAAGCCATTATGGGGAGATGAACACCCCTGAGTGTTTCAAAATCAAAAGCCTGTTCTTCATAAGTGGATCGTGGTTATGTTATGTATAACAGACAGAGGAAATCTCCGCTCCCCCACCCCACCCCACCAATGTGATCATGTGATCATGTAACAAAGCTGAGTGTTAAATGCAGTTGGATTCTTTCAGTGGATGAGGCAATGATAAGGCTTCAATACTTGGAGCATGCGATGAAGTAGGCACACCTCTAGAAAAGCTTAAAATATACAAAAATGATTAAAAAAGGACAGATGGACATTCTTGGGTATAACCTGGAAGGATGGGAGCATGTCTGCAAACCTGGAAGCATGGTAACAGATTGGCTCCTATAAGAGTAATGTTAAGGAGCCATGAGACATTTCAATGGATGAAAGAAAAAATCCATGAAGGGATGGAGTTCCTCATTCTGCCAACTACAGCAGATAAGATGGTTAATATTTGGAGACCCTCTGGCAGGCAAGACAGGCACAGGCAAATAATTTCTATTAAATGCAACTATAAGGTCCCCCCCAAAGACTGCAGCATTCTTGTGTCACAGAATGCCACAGTACACACCTAATCACATGCCACCATACACTGTATAGCTTATAATAGCCTATACCCACAAGATTTATAGTATAATAGATAAGACAAGCAGGCACCTTGTGATTCTGCTGTTGCTTCTTTGCTCTTTCCTCTGTGGCTTTCACAAGTCTGGTTTGGCCTCTTGCACAGCTTGGCACAGGGCAGAAACCTCTTCATGTCACACACAGAGTGAGAAACCAGAACTATGCCTATGGCTGCTGTTACTATCCCTGAAGTATCACAGGATGGTGGAGCCCGCTGTCATGGTAACGTTGTGTGATTGAAGTTGCTTAACTTCATCTAGGCTTGAACAGCAACACTGCTTATTTTACCCTGGCATAATATTCAGGCTTCCCACATGATCACCAGTGCAAATTTGCTTGGGTATGCATTTTTCTTGCTTTCCTGCCTTCCCAAGCAGCATTCCATTGTCCAGCTCTGCTCATGGAAAAGGCGATTGCGAGCTCAGATCAGACCCAGGGACTTTTCTAAGGTTGATGACCCATGTTGAAAGACTGGATCTATCCATCTTGTGGTGCAGTCAATTTAAAACCAAGCTTTGACCATCTGTCCTAACAGCAACAAGAACAGCAACTTATATTTATATAGCACTTTTACCATAATGAAACATCCCAAGGTGTTTCACAGGATCATTATAAAACAAAGCATGACACCAAGTCACATGAGATATCAGATCAGATGACTAAAACTTGGTCAAAGAGGTAGATTTTAAGGAGTGTATTAAAGGAGGGCAGTGAGGTAAAGAAGTGTAGGGAGGAAATTCCAGAGCTCAGGGCCTTGGAAGCTAAAGGCACGGCCAATAATAGTGGAGTAATTAAAATCGAGGATGCTAAAGAGGTTGGAATTAGAGGAGCGCAGATATCTCAGAGGGTTTTGGGGCTGGAGGAGATTACAGACATAGGATGAAGTGAGGCCTTAGAGGAATTTGGAAACAAGGATGAGAATCTTAAAATCAAGGCTTTGCTTGACTGGGAGTCAATGTAGGTCAGCGAGCACGGGGGTGATAGGGAAATATGATTTGTTGCCAGTTAATAACATGGGTAGCCGAGTAATTTTTCAAAATGTGACTTGGTGTCCAATTTTGTTGGAAAATGCCCTTGTGAATTGCCTTTGGATGTTTTACTACATTAAAGATGCTATATAAATGCAAATTATTGTTGTTATTTGCTTCTGTTGCAAAGAAGGTTTAAATCCAGCGGGTCAATAAATCAGGGTGGAGGTGGAGGCAGAGTTGGGGGGGAGGAGGGGGAGGGGGGTGGTGGGGGGCAGTTCCATGAGGAGGTCAAACACTAGTTTGATAAAATGTGTAAGAAAAAGAAAGTCGCATGAGGTCTGGAAACAGCTGAGGAAACAAACCGGAGGAAGAAAAAGAACTGACAAAAAGTGAAAGAAAGATTGTTCAAGAATCCAGCTTGGAAAGTTTGGAGAAGTTGAAATGGGTGACTCTATTATGAATCCTGCTCTGTGTCTCTCGATGGTGAGATAGTGAGAGTGTTAACACTGGAGCAAAGCAAGCCAAGAAGAGACTTAATAGATTTATTTTTAAGATCAGAAAGGGTTTTGATAGAATCACCAGGGAAACACAATTTCCTCTGGATGAGAGGTCATTAATTTAAAATTGCCAGGAGGGGAAGTTTCTTTATGCAGATGATTGTTGGAGTGCGGAATGCTTTGCTACAGAACGTTATTGAGGCAGACACCATTGTATCTTTTAAGAGAAATTGGTAAATGAATCAGAGGCAGATTCAGAATTGTTAGGATAACAAAGTATGACAATAGAGTGAATTTTTGAATTGATCTAGGAAAGCACAGACACCAACATGCCTTCCTTCTGTCCTTTAAACCTTTCTGTTTCTGTTAAAAGCATTACACTGCAGCCATCTGATGGATATGTTCAGGACTTAGCACTTTTTTGCCCTTGTATTGGCCCAGGGGAATCATATGATTGATAGTCACTTTTATTCGCTTAACAAGGGCAATTAGGGCTGGGCAATAAATGCTGGCCTAGCCAGTGATGCCACATGCCATGAACGAATTTAAAAAAAAAATCTGCCAATCACGGCAATTAATAATGCATGTGGGAAGAAACTCTCCAGATTTCTTTCCTTAAAGTGATGATGTTTGATCTGAGCCCTTGCCCCATCCCATTTTGCACTGTTCTCTGGGTCATACCACCTTGTAGTGGCACGTGATTCCTCAACCCACCTCCAATCCTGTGGCATAAGGCTGAAGGCTTCACCCTCTCAGAAAATCACCAGTGGCCTGCCGATCTCAGCATCTGAGTTCCAGATGCATGTTGTGAGCTTGAATTCAGAAAAACAACTATCCTCTGCTTTAATGATTTTCTTTGTTGTATCCTCAGCTATAATGCTGCTGAAACAGCCAGCAGCAACTTGTGCAAGTTATTACATTAGAAGCATCTCAACAAAGGGCACATGGTAAAAACTGATGATAATTCTTTTGGGGAGATGAATTTATGGCAGTGCTTTTGCAGAGGGGCTGAGTGGCCTACTCCTGCTCCTTGTTCGTATGTTTGAAAGGGTTTTTTTTGGATTTGGATTAACCTCAAGATGATCACTGGACTTTCCACTAGTGCCAGACAGCCTTGCCATGGCGACTGGGGTTATAATTTACTAATACTACTGCCAAATGCACTCTAAATACTTCAGAATAGCTGCATCTGTTGCACTTCACTATTATCTCTGGAATATACTTTGACGTACCTTCCAGATACTTCACGATACGTTTAAATGTAAAATTGGGGTTTCCTGATACTGCATAGGAAATTAGCCCAGGTGGTCAGAAAGTACATGATAGGATGAGGGCTTCTGAAGTAAACAGAAATTAAAGGAAAGAAAGTCTTGCTTTTAGATAGTGCCTTTCACGTTCTCAGGAAGTTTCAAAGTGCTTTAAAGCTAATGAGGTACTTGTGAAGTGTACTGTCTGTTGTAATGTAGGAAACATGACAGTCAATTTGCAAACAGCAAATAGTAATGTAATAATGACCAGATAATCTGCTTTTTTAATGATGTTGATTGAAGGGTAAATAGTGTCTAGGACACCAGGATAATTACCCTGCTCATCCTCAAAATAGTGGCATGGAATATTTTACATTCATCTGAAAGGCTTCAGTTTAACTTCACAGAAAGTGCAGCATTCCCTCAGTACTGCACTAGAGTGTCAGCCGAGACTTTTGTGCTCAACATTCTGTACTGGGACTAGAACCCACAGCGTTGACTCAGAAGTGAGTGTATGACCAAATGAGCCATGGCTGACAAGTTAGTTATATCAGAATCTAAGAAAATGATCAGTGAGGTTTCTAAGTTGACAATGTAAGAGCCATCATTGTTTGCAATCTAATCGCCATACATTAAAAATGGTATGTGATCAAAAGCATTTGAAGATCCCCAGCGAATCTGTCCCTGTGGATATTCCCATTATAAAAGTGCCCTCATTTAACTGAAGTATCAGTTATACCTGTAGGTGGCACTGTGATAGGGGTTTTCAATTAGAAATATTGTAATGGTGACACACAACACCTTATCTCCAGAACAAACCTGGAGAAATTGTTGTCTTTTCAGAAATGAAGACACCTTGTCAGTGCAAGTGGGCAGCTTTCTTTTTTTATTTTAAAACTCGCTGTCTCTCCAAACTTGAAATACTAGAATCGCATAGCTGTGTGAAAATCATTGTTTTTTTTATTCATTCATGGGATGTGGGTGTCACTGGCTAGACCAACATTTATTACTCATCGCTAAATGTCCTTGAGAAGGTGGTGGTGAGCTGCCTTCTTGAACCGCCATAGTCTACATGATGTAGGTACACCCACAGTGCTGTTAGAGAGGGAGTTCCAGGATTTTGACCCAGCAACAGTGAAGGAACGGCGATATATTTCCAAGTCAGGATAGTGAGTAGCTTGGAGAGGAATTTCCAGGTGGTGGTGTCCCCAGGTGTCTGCTGCCCTTGTCCTTCTAGATGGTAGCGGCCTTTGTTTGGAAGGTGCTGTCTAAGGAACCTTGGTGAGTTCCTGCAGTGCATTTTGTAGATGGTACACATTGCTGCCTCTGTGCATCGGTGATGGAGAGTGAATATTTGTGGATGGGGTGCAATCAAGCGGGCTGCTTTGTCCTGGATGGTGTCAAGCTTCTTGAGTGTTGTTGGAGCTGCACTCATCCAGGCAAGTGGAGAGTATTCCATCACACTCCTGATTTGCTCCTTGTAGATGGTGGACAGGCTTTGGGAAGTCAGGAGGTGAGTTACTCGTCACAGGATTCCTAGCCTCTGACCTGCTCTAGTGGCCACGGTATTTATATGGCTAGTCCCGTTCAGTTGCTGGTCAATGGTAACCCCCAGGATGCTGATAGTGGGAGATTCAGTGATGGTAATGGCATTGAACATCAAGGGACGATGGTTAGATTCTCTCTTGTTGGAGATGGTCATTGCCTGGCACTTGTGTGGAGTGAATATTACTTGCCATTTGTCAGCTCAAGCCTGGATATTGTCCAGGTCTTGCTGCATTTAGACATAGACGGCTTCAGTTTTTGAGGATTCGCGAATAGTGCTGAACATTGTGCAATCATCAGCGAACATCCCCACTTCTGACCTTATGATGGAAGGAAGGTCATTGATGAAGCAGCTGAAGGTGGTTGGAGGTGGATGGCAGTGATGTCCTGGAACTGAGATGACACCTCCAACAACCACAACTTCCTTTGTACTAGGCATGTCTTCAACCAGTGGAGAGTTTTCCTGCTGATTCTCATTGACTCCAGTTTTGCTAGGGCTCCTTGACGCCACATTCGATTAAATGCTGCCTTGATGTCAAGGGCAGCAATTTCATTTCACCTCTGGAGTTCAGAGTCTGTTAAAAGCAGGACCTATGTAGTTATAAAAAATGCCAGGACCTCTTTATTGTTAGAAAGAGCATGTCTGCCATGTTGAGACTTTTCTGCTGAGGTTATCTTCTGATCCACCCCAGTAAGGCACTTCCCCATTCCCCACACTGAGCTACTTTTCCACTTAACCCCTGCTGGCAAACCTCCACACTAAATTAATCTCCCAATCCATCCCATAATCTACTTTTACACAACCTGCCCTCAAGCTCAGTTGCTTTTCCCAACCATCCTGCTGAGGTACTTTCCTACCACCCCAATGTTCAGATTCTTTTTCACAGCCTTGCTATCCCACATGCCATTCCTCTGCCCTTCTGCTGAGGTCTTGAATCCCTGCAGACGAGGGTTGTGGGAATTAGGTTCCCTTCCCTGAAGGGCATTAGTCAATCTGTTGGGCTTCGGTGGTTTTAATAATTGCTTGGTGCGAGTCCAAAATTATCAGATTGGATTTAATTTTAGAGATTTTTAACATGGGATTCTGAACTCATAATTTCTGGGTTTATAGCTCAATTACCATTACCACGAGGACAGGAACATGGGGTTAGTCAGGGGTATGGATAGACTCGGTGACTGGACTGACGCCTCACTTAATGCAGATGAGGTGTTGAGACTGTGAAAGGGGAATAAGTAGCGAAAAATGTGGGAACGATTGTAATAGGTAAGAGGACACAACATAGGACAGAGATCTGGGGGTATTGAGATATTTTTCCTACTACTCGCTCTACTTTAGTTTGGGAATATTGGTGAATAATTTATTGAATCATGAGTTCACTATGACAGCAGCAAGTATTAAGGCAATCAAGATCTTAGGATACGATGAGTGGTGCAGATATGTGTCTCAGGAACTGATAGGGGATTAAAAGAAGCACTGGCTTCAGCTTTAATTCTGTGTACGACTTTACCCACCGTACAGCAATGGGGACTCCCTAACTCCGGAAAAGATCCAGAGGAAGGCAACTTGACTGATGCAAGGAATTAGGCATATGAGCTGCAAGGAGAAATTAAGGAAGTTAGAAATATTGACATTAGGATAAAGGCAGCTCAGGGTAGGCCTTGTTTTGAAGATTTCTAAGGGGTGTAGGTGAATGGAATGCTATTACAGTCTTTGATAGACTCATAAGCTTAGTTACCAAGGGCGTGGACTGAAATTCTGAAGAAGGCAGGTGAACAGATAGTTTAGATTTAACTACTTTACGCAGAGGGTGGAGAAGACATTTTATGAAGTTCAGGATGGCACGGATGAAGCACAGTGGACTTTGATGGTCTGTTCATTCTTATGTTAAGCTGTCAACTTTAAGTTGAAGTATTCTAAATGCGGTGATATTTTAGATTCTTATTTCTGTTTGTGACAAACTGGTTGGCACACTTAGCCAGATTATTTTCAGCTCCACAGGGAAATTTTCAATATCATCATTTTGCATTGTTGTTTCCCATGTGAACACCTCGAGTACTTGGACTTCTCAAAATCGCTTGACAAATGAGGCTGGATTTTCCTAACAATGACAGTCAAAACTGAGTGGGCTTGCAGCAGAAAATTGAGGGAATTCAATGACAAGGCCTAAAGTTGTGACTCCATTTTGAGCCTCTATTCCCTCCACCTGCCCCCGTTAGTAACGCCCACAGGCACCCCATTCCACCAACTGCGTGCAAATCCTAGCAGGGGTCAATGTCCACCTTCTTAGCAGATTTATTCCTGTTCACCCTTCTTGCCACTGCTGCCCAGCACCACCCGGAGAGAAGTAGGCAGTAGGCCTGGGGTATTGGTGGTAAGGCCCAAAATTTTGTAAATGGAAGAAGATTGACCAAGGAGAGTTGCCTGCTCTGCTTCCAATTCAACCTTGCTGTACACTGAGCCTCGTACACCTTACTAATGACTATGACTAATAGGTGTCCTCATCATTGGGAGATTTTTCTTCAACATCCTTCACTGCCTCTTCGGAAACTGCAGCTGTGCCTCTCCAGGCCCCAGAGAGAAAAATGCCATCATGATGCCAAATTTTGGGAAGGATGAAGAAAAAGGCAAATCATTGTGTAAATATTGGTGTTGAATTTCCTCAGGGCCTCTCCTGCTCCGCTGCCATAACTTTGGTGGAGATTTAATGGTAACCCTGGTTATGCCGTTTCAATTGAATGTCTGTCAAAGGTACTACGGTGAAGCAGGAGATGCCCCAAGGAAATTAAGCTAATTTTAAAATAATTTTTGACTACATTTCCATTGACATCACCGTGCAGTAATATCAAGAACATCACATCTATGCGAATTGGAACCACACAAAATTTCATATGAATGACAGTAGTGATATTTTGCTTTTAATAGGGGTTCCATCATGCTATGGGTACTGGACTCAGATCAGTACCTGCTTGGAGAGATGAAGGGTGGCAAAATCAAATTTTACTAGCAGCTGCACTCATTGTTCCAGTGAGTACAATCCTTACATATGCACAAAATTCTGCTCGTCAACATCCAAATGCTGATGAAATTTTGGAGTTCCAAAGAGCCGGTAAGATATTTGGCTCTTCTCTACCAATAAACAGTTGGAAATGAAGTTTACCAAGGTATTGTAGTCCATTTAACAGTATGGGAGCTATTTAGAATTTGCTTTGTTCTAGTTGTGGTTTATAATGCAGCTGAGGTTAAGTCAAAGCAGCTTGAGACACTTGGAAATATGACCAGTTTGGAACATAGCAACAGAATTAGGCTATTTAGACCCTCTGTCATATAAAGGGTTAATAGCTATTATGCTAATAGCTAACATACATCATCAGTGATGTCAGGTCACGTGTGGACAGAGCTCAAAGACAGATGGTTCTGGAAGGAGCCTTGTGCTTATCTATCCTTGTACACAGTTGTATGTAGTTACTAAATGTTTGAAAGTTCCTAGAGGCCTTGTTTCCAGCAGTCTATGTTAAGCACATCCTGGAACTGTTTACGATGATACTTCATAGTGGCAGCGGTAAACCTACCAAAGAGCATGGATCCCCGATGAAACCGACAGTGGCCGGAAAGTGAAAGCCATTGAATACAAGGCAGCTGTGGAGTGACTGCGGCTGAGAATCAGAGGAAAAAGCCTCAAAGGAGCCCCAAAACTGTCGACTAAAAGTAGCAGACAATCATAGAGAAAGTCCTACCTCTACCAGAATCCTTTGACCATATATTTTTTCTTTATTCTTTCATGGGATGTGGGCGTAGTTGGCAAGGCCAGCATTTGTTATTTACCGTTGAACTGAGTGCCTTTATGGAGGAGGGAATTCCAGATTGGTTCACGCCACTTGAGTTAGACTATACAGTTTGCCCCAATTTGAAGCTGAACCAGCTTCACAACAAAGTGAAATGTGGAGTATTACTGGTCGACAAAACCTTGAACTTCATTTACATTACAGGGTCCAGGGGGCTTGATTTTCTAATTGGAATGTGTTTTGCTTGACTGGATAAAGTACAGCTTATTTGGGATCACAAAAATAACATATTACTGAGCTCATGACAGCCTGACTGGTATAAGTACAGCCATTTGAATTCATTAGCTGTTAATGATTTAGCTTGTAAGTGTGTAGAATATTTTATTCACATAATTGAATGGATTAGACAAATTGATTGAATTGAAGATACGCTCTCAGAATTTAGTTTAAAAGAATCAATTCCCCATGCTTGTTTGGGATTATGGAAAGTAAAGTGTTTATTTGCTCGGGGCTTTGGTCTTAATTTCGTTTTATTTGCAGCAACTGAAACTACTTCGTTATATACTTTCTTACACTTCTTGTCCCTTGGCTTTGTTTTCAAATTCTCCTCATCTCTGTAATCTCCTTTAGCCCCACAACCCTCCTCGATATCTAACCTCCTGTAATTCTGGACACTTGGAGCATCCCTGGTTTTAATTGCTCCACCATTGGTGGCCGTGCCTTCAGCTGCCTAGGCCCTAAGCTCTTGTAATATCCTCCCCTCACCTCCCTGCCACTCTACCTCACTTTCCTCCTTTAAGACACTTCTTAAAACCTATCTCTTTGACCAAGCTTTTGGTCATCTGCCCTAAAAATCTCCTCATGTGGCTTGGTTTGTTTCACAACAAGGCTGTGAAGCACCTTTGGGACATATTATTTAGAGTTGCTATATAAATCTAAATTGTTCTTGTTGCATGGAATGCCTTACCACGTCAAAGTAAAAACCCTAACATTTTTTAAGGTGCAGGCCTATGGGGCGAGAGCAGGGCAGGGATATGGGAGTCTGGCAGTTAGGGTGCTGGTTGAACAATCCAGTAGTTGAGAGTTATAGAATTCAATTCATTGAGTCTAATCAGTTGTGGGCTGGCAGAACCAAATTGATCAGGGAAACTGCCGGATTGTTGTGAAAACTGAACTGGTTCACTGATGTCCTTCAGATAATGGAATCTGCAACCCCTACCTGGCCTGACCTACATGTGTCTGCAGTCCCACTTTCCACATTGTCCTCTGAGCAACCAGGGTTAACAGTAAAACAAAAGCAAACATTGCAGATGCTGGAAATCTGAAATAAAAACAGAAAATGCTGAAAATGCTCAATAGGTCAGGCAGTACCTGTGGAGGAGAAAGAGTTTTGTTTTGTTTTGTGTGACATTACCACGGTGCTAAATAGGATCAATTCAGTACAGATCTAGCACCTCAAACCTGGACATACATGAGCAGCTGTGGGCCATCAGCAGCAGAATTGTATTTCACCACAGTCTGTAGCCTCATACCTGGCACATCCCTGACTCTACCACTACGATCAAACCAAGCAATGAACCCTGTTTCATTGAAGAGTACAGGGTTGCATGCCAACAACAGCACCAGGCATTCCTAAAAATAAGGTGTCAACCTAGTGAAGCTACAACACAGGACTACATGAATGACAAACAGTAGAAGCAGCATGCGATAGACAGAGCTAAGCGACCCCAAAACCCATGTTCTATTGTCCTTCCACATCCAGTCATGAAAAGTGATGGGCAATTATACAACTAAAAGGAGAAGTCTGTACAAGTATTCCCATTCTGATTGATAGTAGAGTCCAGCACGTTAATGCAAAAGACAAGGCTGAAGCATTTGCAACCATCTTCAGCCAAAAATGCCAAATGGATGATCCATCTTGGCGTCCTCCTGAGGCCCCCAACATCAAAACCAATTTGATTCACTCCATGCGATATCAAGAAATGATACTGGATACTGCAAAGGCTATGGGTCCTGACAACATTCTGTCCTGGAGATTTGTGCTCCAGAACTAGCTGCACCATAGCCAAGCTATTCCAGTACAGCTACGACACTGGCATCTACCCGGCAATGTGGAAAACTGCCCAGGCATGTCCTATCCACAAAAGCAGGACAAATCCAACCTGGCCAATTACCGCCCATCAGTCCACTCTCGATCATCAGTAAAGTGATGGAAGGTGTTGAAAGTGCAATCAAGTGACACTTATCAGGAATAACCTGTTACTGATGCTCGGTTTGGGTTTGAACCAAGGCCACTCAGCTCCTCACCTCACTACAGCCTTGGTCCGAACCTGGACAGAAGAGCTGAACTCAAGAGGTAAGGTGAGAGTGATAATATTCAGGCTTGGGCGAATAAGTGGTAAGTAATGTTCATGCCACAAAAGATTCAGGCAATGACCATCTCCAACAAAAGAGAACCTAACCATCTCACCTCGACATTCAATGACATTACCATCACTGAGTCCCCCCACTGTCAACATCCTGATGGTTACCATTGACTAGAAACTTAACTGAAAATGTGTAATTGAGCAAGCACTCAGGGTTCTGAAGGTGCACTTCGGGTGCCTGGACAGATCTGAAGGTGCCATTAATAGTCCCTAGACAGGATCTTGAGAATGATTGTCATGTGCTGCGCTCTCCACACTGTAGCACAGCAGCGAGGTTGGGAGCTGCAGGTAGAGCAATGTGCAGAGCACTCTACTACTTCAGAAGGGAAGGAAGAGGAACAGGGGGAACATGATGCCTATGGTGCCAGTAGCACTTTGTATTGCTGCCTGGTGTGGCCTCATAATGGCACAATTTAATTAGGTGATACCAGTTCGCCCATCTGACTACCACATGCTGAAGTGACTTGGCACCCCCACTTCTCCTCCAACACAAAGATAACCTACAATCAAGTAAACATCCCCATCACAGACACCCATTACTCAAATCTCTTGTTACTAGTTATCACCCGTGACAAGGCCATTTGCCAGGTGTGAGGGCGGATGCGCGGGTGATGGGCCAGACACGGTTGAGAACCCTGTCAACCACCGTGGGTGGAAAACCTTGGGTAAAGAAGAATGAAGACATGTCAGAGGAACTGTTTTGGAAAGTGGCATCATCAGAACAGATGCAACGGAGGTGAAGGAACTGAGAGAATGGGCCCCTACCTCTCTACCTGGCTTTGCTCCTTCAAGACACTCCTTAGATCTTAACCTCTGACACCTGACCTAATGGGACAACTTTTTGCCAAGGGGGATAGGTATCGGGAGTGAGGAATTTTCCCAACTGCGTGATCCCGCCTCTGTCCTGGAGAAGCCTGCCCATCTTATTTTTATGCCGAGAAGGTGGGCATGGGCTGGAGATGGGCCTGTTGCTTCAAAAAATAGGCCTGAGGTGGCAATGGAGGTGGGCAGATGTGAGGCTGGCAGGTTAGAATGCCCACCTGCGTTTACTGGGCCATTGGCCCAGTTGTATCCATGGCTGTTATGCCCTCTAGCCTTCACCCCTCAACACCCTCACCCCCACCCACCCCCTGCCCTCTCCATGCCCTCTATCACCATTCATGCCCCCTCAAATCTTCTATGTCCCCCCCCATACCACTTCACATCTCCCATGCCCTCTCCATACCCCTTCATATCTTCCATGCCCTCTCCATACCCCTGATATCTTCCATGCCTCCTCATATCTCCATGCCTCATAATGAGGTCACCTGTAAAACCAGATATCTGGTAATATGTTAAACCTGCTTTTGTTGATACAGTTGACAGATGACGTCATTATGAATGTTTGGCTGAGCTCCAAGAATGGACTGAGCTCAGCAGGGGTTTGTTTACACAGCTTGATGAGGAGTGTTAGCTTTTTGTGATTGACATCTTTATTTCCTTGTAATAACCTGATTTTTCTTTGGAGGTATTTTTGTTTGTCTGCTTGGACAAGTTTAAGAACTGAGAAGTGAATTGAAGGTTCCTCATTGGGACTTTCATTGCCTGCGATTGATAGCCTTATCAGATGGTAAGGGGCAATGTTTTTCAAAGGAACTGTTGAATGACTAAGTTTTTTGCTTCTTGACTTGAGGCTAGAGTTCCCATGGTTCATGACTTCTCCGAAGTGCTGTGAACCACGTCTCCTAACAAAACGAGCCTGACCTGATCAGTATTGTGGGGTGCGTTGAAATGCCCACCCCCACAATGGAGCCGGCAAGGGCGGGAGTGTTGCGTTGACCACCTGCATGCTTATCCCACACTGACATAAATGACTGGAAACGGCAATGGCGGGGGATTCCTGGTATCGGGTCTTGCATGCCATTTTTGAAGGCCTCCTGCCTCGGCATGTCTGCATGAAAATCTGGGCCAATATCTCCTGATGTGACCTGGTGGCAAATCTTGTTTTATAATGCCCCTGTGAAGCACCTTGGGATGTTTTATTACATTAAAGGCACTATATAAATATAAGTAGTTGTTGTTGTTGAAATTGGCTCACACTAATTGGCTGGGAAACCCGGAAGCCAGAAGCAAATGAAATGACTAAGTTAAAAAGCCACAGACAGACGCATTGCAGAAGCATCCAGGTTCCCCACATGTTTACTGGGCTCCCCAGCAGCCTGAAGAAAATTCCCCCCATTAACTCTGTTTCTGCCTGCACAGATACCATCTGACATGTTGCGTGTTTGAAACATTTTCTGGTTTTATTCGGGATGGCAATTAATAACACCTTGCTGATGTCAAAACAAAAGGCTTGTTTTGGATTCCACTGGCTCAGAGCTGGCACAGACATGATGTGTTAAATGGCCTCTTTCTGTCTCGTAAACAACTATGGCTGGGATTTTCCGTGCCCGCCGGCATTGGCCGTGTTCGGTGGTGTGAGTGGACAATATGGCGAGAAGGCCAAAAATTGGCTTCGTGATGTCATGAAGCCAGTTTGCGCTCATCTGCTCCACCCGCCGATGGTAGGCCACGTTCCCCACCATCAGATGTCGGGGACCTTATTATAATGCACCAATATGTCAGTATAAGGCCAGCCCGCCGGACTCATCTCCCCCCCCCCCCCCCCCCCCCCCCTCCACGTCGGCAGGAATACACGCTGACATGTTACACAACAACATATATAGAGTGTGCACTTGGCGGGGCTGCACTTCACTTGGGACTTCAAGGTTTGTTTGCCTACCTTGCTTCGGTTAGCACTCGCAGTCATCAGCGCCAGGCTTCACAGACAGCACCACATCACTTTTAGGGGGGTTAATGGGTAGGTCTCTGCCTACCAGATCAGCCATATGTGGGTGGCTTTTCAACGGCTGCAGGGTGAGGTCTTGCTTGGCGAAGTGGGAGAAGCGGCCTCAGGCAAGGGAAGAAGCTGCAGGACGAGGGCTGTACTGGGGAAGGAGGGTATCCCAGGGTGTGCAGGGACACATGTTGATCTGTGCAAGTAGCGTCAAGATGGTGAGGGCTGAGGAGACTGTCCAGAGGAGATGAAGCCAAATGGACATGTGTGGATATGTGTGAGAATGGGTGGTGCCATCCCTTGAGCTGGCAGTGAGTGAGGTGCCAGTGAATGTGTGATGGGCTTGAGTGTGTGAGTTTAGAGTGATGAGATGGTTGCCATATCCTGGCTGCATGGATGGGATCATTCATCCTCTTTCTGCATTGGATGGCCAACCTCTTCTGTGTAACTTTGGCACTGATCACTGCTGCCATTGCCTACCAAGCTAGAGTGGTAATGTTGCTGCCCCTCCTGCGGCCAGAGTGGGGGTAGAGGACACCATGGCGGGCCACCACGGCATCCAAAAGGCGGTTGAGGGCTGTAGTCTTCTTGTCTTTTGGGGCCATGTCTTTACTGTAGTCCTGGGCTGGAAGCACTGAGCGCGGCTGTATTTTAAATGTGGTGCCTGGCGTGATGAAGCGGCGAGGTGACAGCATGAAACGCCCACCATGGAAAGGGCATGTATCCCGGGAATGCATAATTAATGTGGCAGGTTTGGGACGATATGGTGTGAAAAGCCACCATTGCGGCCGATGGGTAGAACGTTGTTTTACTCTCCCGCTACTGCACTTAATGCAAACCTGGGACAATTCCACCCTATGGTACTTGCACTCTGCCCTACTTTTATTGGAAAAAGGCTTCCTCCATACACTACATGTACAAAATTATAAACTTGCTTCTAAAGAATGGGTTTGCATTTTCATTACGTGCAGCACACAGGCAAATTCTTTTCCCATGGCTTTTTTTCTCATTATTTTGTTTTCTATCTCTCTCTCTCTTGCTCTCTCTCTCTCTCTCTCTGTTTGCCCTTCCCTTACTACTGTTTCTTGACTTGCAAATGACTACAAACCTAGAACTAATGATTGATTCATCGCTTATGTACATAGGAACCGTTTTAAAATGACTGCTGAAATTCTCTAGCACTCTCTGATGATACAGTAATGGTCCCATGTAGGAAGGTTTAATGATAACAATGAAGGCCTCAATAGCATTGTTGCTGGTACCTCTGAAAGGCTATAGTCCTTTTGTTCCAATTTTGTGTTGCCTCTTCTGAACTTACTGCTGGCTGTTTCTGCTCAAGCTAGTTTGTTTGCCTGATCTGCACAAACCCTCCCCTGATGGGGTCAACATTCACCCATCAGGAGGCTAGTACTCTTCACGTCACTTGTCAGCGGCCCAAACTAATGCTCTGGGGGCACGGGTTCAAATCCCACCTTGGCAAGCTGATGGAATTTAAATTCAATTGATAAACCTCGAATATAAAGCTAGTCTCAGTAATGGTGACCATGACAATTATCAACAGTTGTTGTAAAAACCTATCTGGTTCACTAATGTCCTTTAGCCAAGGAAATTTGCCATCCTTGCCTGGTCTGGCCTACATGTGACTCCAGACCAACAGCAGTGAAAAGGCCTAGCAAGTCACTCAGTTCGATGGCAATTAGGGATGGGCAACAAATGCTGGTCTTGCCAGCGATACTGAAATCCCATGAATGAAGAAAAAAAGCAAGATCCCACAAGAACCCAATAAGAAGAATGGCTAATTAATCTGATTTTGGTGATGTTGAGGAACTTATAGTGTCTAAGGCAACTCCCTGTTCTTTCTCAAGTAGTGCACTGAAACCTTTAATGTAAATCTGAACCATTGGAGCTAGTAGATATAACCTCAGCAAAATGTCTCATCTGATTGTGTTTTTAACAGAGTAACAATGCACCATAAAAACACAAGTTGTTGTTGCATTTCCTCTTATACAGCATTAAAGTGGCATAATAGGTTACCCTGCACTCTGGTTTGGACCCATAACCCTGTGATTTATTTATTTGTATCTTTGTACAATTAAAGATACAAGTAAATAAACCAAACTTTTGCAGCGAGGATCTGTTCCTGCAGTGTCAAGTCTCTTAGCTTGGAACCATCATATTATTTGGTGAACTCTTACTAATGCTAGTAGCTACAGAAGGTACAGCTTCAGATATGATGTGGTCAACCATTGGCAAACATACAACTTTGTGTCAGTGTTGTGTCTATGATCATTGGTGCACAATGGTTATCACAGTGATTCAAATAAGATGATGGAGATTTGGCTCTGTGTTAGAGTTCATGTTGGAGATCAATTTATTTATTTTTTGTTCTTGTGTTGAATTGTTTCTTTTTCACACTCCTCCTTCCTTAATTGTGGCTCAGTTGCTAGCACCTCAGAGTCAGAAGAATGTGGGCTGAAGTCTCACTCCTGGGCCAGAATTTTATGTTCCTGTAAAACTTGGGTAGGATGGTTGTGGGGGAGGCAGGGGGGTGTAGGGGCGCTGCGCCTGTCACCTACCCCCCCACCTCTGCTGGCATTTTACCAGCAGCAGTGTAGGTCCCACCCAAGCTTGGGCCAGTTAAGGCCTTTAAGTGGTCAATTAATGGCCACTAAAACGTCTCTTCCCACCGCTGCTGATATTTTACCAGTGATGAGCAGTGTCCACACCATGTGGCAAGGCAGCCAGGTATATTCTGTAAACCTGACTGTGGGCTCAGAAGGGTCCTTCCAGACACCCTGTGCCCAATGGAGGGTCCCCGCCCAGCAGAAAGCCCCCCACACTTGATTCCCCCTGCCTCCAGATCACTGCAACTCTCCTCCCACCCCCAACTCCATCGCCGGGACCTGCCTGACTAGCCCTGGTGAGGCCACCCCACTTACCAGTTTCTCTGGCTCAATTGCTGATCCTGGTTGGGGACTGGCTGTAGTCCAGGCAGTGGCCACTGATCCCACTGGTGCAGCTGGAACAGAAGAGCTGCCCGCCAACTAATTGGCTGGCAGCTCTTGTAGGTGTGACATCTTGCCTCACTGGGATGGAAACCATAACCTCAGGTGGCTAATTGCAAGTTGACCATAAAATCGGATTCTAACTTTCAGGGGCCATTGCCTCCATATAAAATCCCAGCCCTGGAGTTGACCACAAGCGTCAAGGGACTGCTGCACTTAGGAGGTGCTGTCTTTCTGATGAGATCTTAAATTGAGGCCCTGCCTGATCTCTAAGGTGGATTGGAAGATCCCAAGGCACTGTCTCAAAGAATAGCAGGGGAGTTATCTCTTGGGTACTGGCCAATGTTTATTATAAAAGCAGATTATCTGATCATTATCACATTGCTGTGTGTGGGAATTTGCAGTGTGCATATTGGTTGCTGCATTTCCTACATTATAAACTGTAACTAAAAGTACTTAATTGGCTGCAAAGTGCTTTGGGATATCCTGTGATTGTGAGGTGCTATATAAATGCAAAGTTCTTTTTTTCAAATGTCACAGCAGGAAAGAGATAATATTCATTGCCTAGAACTCATTGAGTCCTCTTCCATATATTTATGCAAAAGTGTTTGATAAAAGATATATATCTGTCCATCAGTGCACAATCACTGTTGCTATGCAGCCATACATTTAATGTAATAGGTTTTATTTTCCTTGATGTGGTTGCCTCTGTGTACATTCTTGTCTTTCAGCAACATACCCAAATGGGTGACGATCTCCTTGTTCGGCTATTCCTCAGCAATTGTTTAAAGCTGTTCTTACTACTTCAAGATGATTTATTTCTTTTATGCATTATTTCACACTCAAAGTATATTTTTCTAGGGAAATCGGATCTATACGTTTTGTGTCAGTGATCAATTTATCTTCACCACTACTCATTCACTGGTGCTTGTCACTCCCTCTCCTTGATGTCAACGCTATGCACTCCACTTCCTATTGGTGCTGTAAATATGATGCCATCAGTTAGAACACTTCTTCTGTTTCACCTATATGCACTTTTCACACACTTTAGTGCAGGATTGTGTGATATGCATAACTCTTCTTCATCATCACTATTTCAGAAAGTGGTGTGTTTTTTTTTATTTGCTATGCCACCTCTGGCTATGTCAGTTGAATTGCACTGACATATAATAACAAATTACTACTGTTCTGGATTCTCATTCCAAGAGTGTCTTATTGCTCTCCAATGCTTATCTCTCTTGCTAGCTGGTTGATAGCCACTGTGACTAGAGACTGGAAAGAGACATGGTTACTTCAGGCTGAAAATGCACCAGTGGACTTGTCGCAAACAGCAGGTAAATATTCATTGTTAACTTTTTAGGAGGTGTTCTGTTATCAGATAAATGAATTTTAATTGTCATTGATTGATATTGGAAGTGTTGATTTAATGGGTTGGTTCAGTTCCAGGTTCAATGGCTTTCAGCCATTTTAGACCAGACCAAACAAACCAAATCAAGGCTGAACTAAAGTGCTGCCTCAGTCAGTCCTAAAATAAATCACAGCTGTTCTGCAGTATAAAGGGATATACACATGAACTTTACCTTAAAAAGTCCTTTTATTTTATATCCACTTCTAACCCTGTATTCATGAAGTATTTGTTCAGATTCCATAGATAAAACATCTGTAGGACCAGTGGGTTATTAGTTGAAAAATTAATCATTACAGTTGTTCATAAGCAGACAGGTAGACAGACAGGTGCCAAGTGAAAAGATGAACCCTGCATTAAGATGTAACTGGGATATAGGTACATTCCATTTCACAGTCTGGAACTGCAGTAACATTTGCTTTCAGATGAGCTCTTCTGAGCTGAATTTGCTGTTTCCCAACAGTCTTTGAAAATACCCTTCTATTCACAGAGTTTGGAACCACGAGCTCCCTATTTATTAAACTCTAATCTCAAAGGTTTCTTTTTAATGTATCAGTTTGGTGTAGACACTAGAAGGCTCGTTTTCCCTGTTTGCACTCCTGGAGGCAAGCCTTGCCAGGTGGAAGTGCTGATCATAAAAGTATTCTACATGCACTCAAGTTTATGATACATGCTTCTGGCTGACCAAGCTCCCCCGTGCTGTTTGAAAATGACCCCTTAAATTTCTGTCAGCAACCAAAATGTTTATATCTATAGTCAATTGGCATCCTGCACTGATCGCCAGGTGCTGTTGAAATTGGACTTTGGCTGTACTTCAGTACTTTATATAAGTGGTCATCATCCTCATGTGTGAGGCTGTATAGTAACTTATAACAAGCAGGTTGACTGTGGGAGGGTATCGTGAGTCCAATCACATCCTCACCACATACTGAGCTTCCATCTTCTGGGTCTCTGTGGCTCAGTTCCTCATTGAAATGTGTTTTTCTGACTGAACCAATGGGTGTGCCTTTAAAAAGTAGTAATATTGAAATTATGGCCAGAATGTAATGCTCTCCCCTGTATTGAGTTTGGCAGTGGGGGTGCATTTACTCAGGTGGAAGGATGGTGGGTGCGGATCTTACCCCCTTCTTGCTACTACCCCGATTAAGCCTGCGGTGGGAACGCCGGTGGATTAAGGGTCTCATTGTGTCATCGCTGGTATTCACCCAGCGGGGGGCAGGGGAACTCGCCATGAAGGAACCCCAAATACAAACCGTGGCGCATTTGCTTGCAGGCTTGGGGACCTCTTCTTGTTAGGCCTGATGTTCGGGAAAGAGGAGAGCCACTCCCCTGCCTTTGCTTCTGATTCCCCTCCCCCCCTACCCTGCGACTCCCACTCCGCAACTCCCCTCCCACCATAAATGTGCTTGGGTCCATAGTGATCCTACCTGGTTGCGCTGATGAGCAATGAAGAGCTGCTGGCCTCTGAGTAGCTGGCAGCTCTCGGCAAGCAGGATCTGCCCCCAGACTTCTTGATCCCGGGTAAGGCTTGCCACTGCCAGTTAGCTGCTGGCACTTAGAACAACAGGCCTTCCCGAAAAGAGGCAATGCAGGGTTCTCACCAGCTCTCCAGCCCGTGGGCAAGACCTACTGTATCCATTAAATACTGCCCAATAGCCTTAGAAAGCAATTGAAGGGAAATGCAATGTTCGGCCTGTGCTGAAATATAACCAGGGCATGTTAGTCAGATATTGTATGTTTCCTGCAAATGTACAACAGTTCCCAGTTTAAGAAAAAAAAAATCACAGCTTCAATACGGTGCGCAGAAGAAAAAAGCCAGGAAAAATAAAAATAAAAGATTATAAACACTGCACTGACTACTGAGTTGTTCCAACCTTTGAAGCATTTTATTAATTTTATTAATGCTTGGCTTCTGTCAATATAATGGACCCTTACTTAGAAAATGCTGCACTCATGAATAATCCATCATTGCAGAGAGAGAGCTGGACCAAGTTTAAATGTCTGATTCAAATATTTATTCACATTTCTCCCAGCAGTGTAGTGACTTGGGTGCTCACAATATATTTCTCACGCTGTTCTCCAGAGTAATCCCTCATTGCTGATCATCACTTAGTTCTGCTCCTACTGCTGCCATATCTTCTTATTCTGTCATTAAAGATCTATTTTGCCTGAATCACAAAATGCAGGCTTAAAGCACACAAACCATGTGTGACAGTAACTATTGTGGAAAAATGAAGGATAGAGAGAAGTTCATGGAAATCTGTAGGCTTAACCTACTCTGTTTATAGAGAGGGTGGGGAGAAGGGAAGGAGCTTTTTCCTCCATCAGTACCTTCCCCAGCTCCCCCACTGTGTTACTTTGGCTTTGTGCAGAGGTCACAGTCATGCAGGAGTTCTGCCATCTTGCACAAATTAACTCTCGGAATGCCAAAGTAACATTTTCTAGTACTAAGAGAGTAACAATATGATCCTTACAGGACTGAATTCAGATATTGCTCAGAGACCAAAGCAAACTTTGCAATCTTTTATCACAATATGTGCTTCCCTCTTTGCCTCTCTTCAAGCTGCCAGCAACACGGTAGGGGAGGCTTGTCATTGCATATTGTGAAACACAGCCCAAGGTCAACTTAACTACGAAAAGATTAATCGCCTGCATAAGACGTACAGCAACGTTTCAGCACTTTGCCCTGGAAAATGATGTGCTTTGCATTTTAGCTTCCCTAAATTAATCCTCCCTTTGAGGATTATCACAGTGGTTATACAACAATTTTAAAAATCAGACAACATTGTACAGGGAAGCCACACGATTGCGCTTAGAATAAATTATTCAACAATATAATAACAAAAAACATTTGGAAGGACATTTTTCCAAAAGAAATCTGTGCTATCACCTGCAGAAGAATTGCAAGTTTAAAAGAGGTAATATTATTTGGACATCAAACTTCCATTTCATTTAAAAATAATATATGAAACTTTCATAACACTTTTTATCCTACCTCCTCCACTTACTGGTTTCATACCAGTATATTCTATGACTTTTAGTGGAAGTACCCTTTGTTAGCTCGATAAAGTTGGTAGCAGTCTCACAGCTGAAACAAATGTTTATAGGCTGGACCCTGCACTCTGGAATTCCCTCTATAAACCTTTCCACCTCTCCACCTCTGTCTCTTTCTTTAAGACCCTTCCTAATACTCACCTTTTTGGCCAATCATTTGATCACGTCTCTTACTATATCCTTAGGTAGGTTGGTGTTCATATTTTCCTTACACCTCTGTGAAGCACTGTGGGGCATGTTTCTATGTTTAACATGTGGTACAATTGTTGTTGGTGTAATAGTAATTAATTATTGCTCCATTAAAGGATCTGAGCATTTGGTTTAGGCTGACAGTCCAGTGCAATATTCAGCAATTGCCACAATATTGAAGGACAGCTCTCCCAGCATTCTAGCAAACATTTATCCCTTGACCAATACCGCCAAATTCAGATGAACTAATCCTTCATTTCATTGCAATTGGTAGGACCTTCCTGTGCGTAAAATGGCTGCCTTGTTGTCTGCAAAACAACAGTTAATGCACATCAAACTAATTAATCGTATGAACATACAAATTAGGAGCAGGAGTAGGTCACCCAGACCCTCGAGCCTACTCCACCATTCAATAAGATCATGACTGATCTGAATGTAACCTCAACCCCACATTCCTGCCTACCCCTGATAACCTTTCACCTCCTTGTTAATCAAGAATCTATCTAGCTCTGCCTTAAAAATATTCAAGGACTCTGAGGAAGAGAGTTTGCAAAGACTTTTTTTTATTCATTCGTGAAATGTGGGCGTCGCTGGCTAGGCCAGCATTTATTGCCCATTCCTTATTGCTCTTGTTCAGAGGGCATTTAAGAGTCAACCACATTGCTGTCTGGATCACATGTAGGCCAGACTAGGTAAGGACAGCAGATTTCCTTTCCTAAAGGAGATTAGTGAACCGGATGGATTTTTATGACATTCGACAATGGTTTCATGGTCATCATTAGACTTTTAATTCTAGATATTTATTGAATTCAAATTCCACCATCTGCCGTGGCAAAATTTGAACCCATATCCCCAGAACATTACCTTAGGTCTCGAGATTACCAGTCCAGTGACAATACCACTATGCCATCATCTGCCCAAACCTCTCACCCTCTGAGAGGAAAAAAACTCTCCTCTATCTTAAATGAGCAACACCTATTTTTTAACAGTGACCCCTAGTTCTAGATTCTCCCACAACAGGAAACATCCTCTCCACATCCACACTGTCAAGGCCCCTCAGGATCTTAAAGGTTTCAATTAGGTCACCTCTTACTCTAAATTCCAGTGGAAACAAGCATAACCTGTCCAACCTTTCCTCATAAGACAACCCGCCCATTTTTGATATTCGTCTGGTAAACCTTCTTTGAACTGCTTCCAATGCATTTGCACCTTTCTTTAAATAAGGAGACCTGCACTGCACACAATACTTCAGATGTGGTTTCACCAATGCTCTGTACAACTGAAGCACTACCTCCCTACTTTTGTAATCAATCCCCCTCACAATAAATTATAACATTCTATTAGCTTTCCTAATTACCTGCTGTACCTGCATACTAACCTTTTGTGATTCATGCACTAGAACACCCAGATTCCTGTGCATCTCAGAGCTCTGCAATCTCTCACCGTTTAGGTAATAAACTTCTTTTTTATTCTTCCTGCCAAAATGAACGATTTCACATGTGCCCACATTATACTCTATTTGCCAGATCTTTGCCCACTCACTTAACCTATGTCACTTTGTAGCCCCCTTATGTCATCTTCGCAATTTATTTTCCTACCTATATTTGTGTCGTCAGCAAATTTAGCAACCATTCCTTCGGTCCCTTCATTCAAGTCATTTACATAAATTGTAAAACGTTGAGGCCCCAGCACTGATCCCTGTGGCACACCACTCGTCACATCCTGCCGACTAGAAAAAGACCCATTTATGCCAACTCTCTGCATCCTGTTATCTAGGCAATCTTCCCTCCATGCCAATATGTTACCCCCTACACCATGAGCTTTTATTTTCTGCAATAACCTTTGATATGGCACTTTATCAAATGCTTTCCAGAAATCTAAGTACAGTACATTCACCAGCTGTGTGTGAAGTGCTGTGAGAAATTAAAGGGATGTAATGTGAGAAGTGTGATGAGGCAGTATATAACTAAGGGAGGGGGAATATTAACTTGGAACAGCTTTAATAGCCAGGCACCATCTAAATGCAGCCAGCCCACTTCCCGTCTGAAAAGGGAGCCAAAGATCAGGTTGCCTTTGGTTGTTGGCTGGTTCCCAGGTAAGTGGTAGGAAAGGGGTTTTGGGAGGGAATAGTGTGGGAATCCACAGCAGGTGAGCCCATGTGGCCTTTTTTATGGAGAACAAAGGAGCATTCCTGTTCCTCCTGGCCTCAATAACAGAATAGTTTCTGCCTGATCTTTTGGGTGTCTTTGACCCTCCTGACAGCTGTTAACCTGCTTCCACCTGGTAGGAAAGTCGTGGCAACTTTCCTGCTAAGGCCCTGGTTAAAACGTAATCAGGGCTGCCGTGGTGTAATAGGATTCCAATTTGCAAAAATTAATGAGGATATCCCCAGCTTTAAATGTGGACCTCAGCCGCCTGCAGAACCCTGCAGTTTACAGGGGGCGTAAAAGGGCAACGGCCTTGAACGCGCAACTAACTAATCTGCTTGACTTTAACGGCTGACCTACCTGTTTTCTGCTGTGTGGAATGGGTTGAAATGGATTCCCAAATGCTTTGCAATGAGAGCAGATGTACCAATAAAAGCAAGAAGTAAATTTGAAATAATTAGCTGCAATTTTATAAGAACAGTGTAAGGTACTGAGCCTGTAGAATCTGGATGCCTGCTTCTCAAACTGATGAATCAACTTCACCAATTCAGAGAGCTGGATTATGGAGATGAAATCACAGGCATTCTGTAATATTTTAGTTCAAAAATTCATAACTGTGCTTCATTCTACTTAAGTGCATCCCTGCTGAGTGGGTAGATTTGTAAAAGCCTAGTTTCCTTCTTTCAGTTCTATGGTAGAATATAATAAATGGAAGGCGTTTTTTCAATTTATGGGGATGTTTGCACTGCTAAAAATGTGTTATAAATCTAAAAGCTATAAAGGGAAGTTCTGGTCTACAGGTTATCAAGTTATCGCCCCTTGACATTCAAAAGCATTACCATCGCTGAATCCCCCACTATGAATATCCTGGGGTTACCATTGACCAGAAACTGAACTGAACCAGCCATATAAATACTGTGGCTGCAAGAGCAGGTCAGAGGCTAGGAATTCTACGGCGAGTAACTCACCTCCTGACTCCCCAAAGCCTGTCCACCACCTACAAGGCACAAGGCAGGAGTGCAATGGAATACCCTTCACTGGTCTGGATGCAGCTCCAACAACACACAAGAATCTTGACACCATCTAGGAAAAAGCAGCCCGCTTGATTGGCACCCCATCCACAAACACTCACTCCCTCCACCACCAATGCACAGTAGCAGCAGTGTGTACCATCTACATGATGCACTACAGAAACTCACCAAGGCTCCTTGGACAGTACCTTACAAATCCACAACCGCTGCCGTCTAGGAGGCCAAGGGCTGCAGATACATGGGAACACCACCATCTGGAAGTTCCCCTCCAAGCCACTCACCATCCTGTCTTGGAAATATATCACTGTTCCTTCACTGCCGCTGGATCAAAATCCTGGGACTCCCTCCCTAACAGCACTATGGGTGTACCTACACCACATGGACTGCAGTGGTTTAAGAATGCAGCTCACCTTATGTCAAGGGCAATTCAGGGTGGGCAATAAATGCTGGCCTATCCAGCAACACCCACTTGATTGGCACCCCTTCCAGAAACATTCCATAAATGAATAAAAAAAAGTGAATGTAACTTGTCGCTCATCACTCCAAGCCTGAAGCTATTAACAGGATGCACTGCTAGAATTCACCATTCAGCAGAATCTCCCATCACCCTGAAGATCAAAAGCAGAAGGTCTCTGGGAACGCCAACACCTCCAAGATGCTTCCTCTCTCCCACACCACCAAACTTGGACATATATCACAATTCCTTCATTGTTATTGGGTTAATACCCTAGAAATCCCTATTTAACCATCTTGTGGGAGCAACTGAACCACATGGACTGGAGTGGTTCAAAAAGACTCACTACTAGCTTTGCAAGGGTGACTAGGAATGGGCAATAACTGCCAGCCTTGTCATCAATGCCCATATCCTGAGAATGATAAAAAAAAAGTCATAGACTTCCCACAGGTATAATTAGAAGACTTGCTGAAGAAAGTGTTTTTGCTATCTTCTTCAGGTGTCATGTTTACAACATCAGTGATCATGGCTTTCCACCTTTTGTGGCCCTTGACAATGGCCAACATCTTGGTGTTCTTCTCAAATATTCTACCTGTTTTGCTTCTTAAACTGGTGTGGTTTTCCTCCTTTGTCTCCCTCTTGCTCTGCTACCTTGCAGATTACCAGTCACTACCAGATGTTCTAGTTCCTCTCTCCTAAGTACGTGCCCAAGGAATTGTAGTTGTCTCTTGGTGATCATTTGTAAAGTTCTTCTTGTGTGCTTGGTGTATATATATATGTATATGGCACGAAAAGCATGGGAACCATGAATTACCTCACAGCAGCCAAAAAGATTGACTTGCATTTATATAGTGCCTTTCATGACATCCTAAAGTGATTTCCAGCCATTGAAGTATTTTTGAAGTGTGGTCACTGTTGTAACATGGGAAACACAGCAACTATATTTTAGCACAGCAAGATCCCACACAGCGATGTGATACTGTCCAGACACTCTGTTCTTCATGTTGGTTAAGAGTTAAATATCGGGCAGGTAGAATTCTGTTCTTCTTTAAGTTACTGCTGTGGTATCTATTATAATCACCTGAGAGGACAAATGGGGCTCCAGTTTAACCTCTGACAATGCAGCACTCCCTCAGTACCACACAAAAGTGTCAGATTGGATTTTTGTGCTCAAATGTCTGGATTGGGATTATGAACCTGCAATCTCCTCCCTCTGCAGTGAGCATACTGCTCACTGAACCATGGCTGTCCAGGTAGCTGGGCTGAACTGTGTTTTTGAAGATAAGAGACATTTGGTACTCAAGGGATGAAAATTGATCCAAGGAGTGGCTTCATTACTGTGTAGTTATTGAAATGTCTTTGCAGTATGTTTGGTCACTATGGGCAGAATTTTCCCGTTGGCGCGTGGGGGCGGGCCCCGCACCTATGCGTGTAAAATGATGCGCGGTGACGTCGGGCGAGCATCCCAACATCACCGTGCGCCATTGCGATATTTCATTGGGCAGGCGCGCGTTGATCTCCAATGCGCTCCCACCATTAATTAATGGGCCACTTAAGGCGCCATCGACGGAGATTTTTCGGCGCCCGTACACGGGTGCAATGGGCAGGCAGGTAGAACACATTTGTATAAACCTCATCCACAGGCGGGATAAGAGGGCTCAGTGGGGTCGGGAGTGTGCTCTGTCAAATATTGATTTTTCAAAGTTACTGATACTTGTCTGTGTGATCTGCAATACTTCAAAACGCATACCAGCTGCTTGGTTTGGACTCACAACCTTCAGGTCAGCATTCTGCAGTGAGGAATCTTTTTTGGGCCTGCATGTTTCAGGAAGCCTTCCCTTAGCCTGGGAATGGGAGCTGAACTCTCCACTGGAGGCACCTCCTCTGAGGAGGAAGGGAGGGCTAGAAGGGGGAGGAGATCAGGAGTGCACATTCAGCCTCCAGGGGAGCCACCTTTTGTAGGCCAGCGCAGGCACAATGGGTGCAGAGCCAAGAGGTAGCCCAAGGTGGAAGGGGCCGCAGAAGACGCCACTATCCTGCTGCCAGGGTATACAGGCGGCGAACCAGCTACCTCAATATGTCTGAAGTGCAGTGCCTAAGGAGGCTCTGACTCTCAAGGGAGACAGTCAACTTTTTCTGTCAGGTGATTGGGCCTGAGATCTCTGCGAACTGTGTGGGTGGACACCCCATGCCAGTGGCTCTAAAGGTCACAGCTGCCCTCAACTTCTATGCCTCTGGCTCCTTCCAGAGGTTGATGGGTGATCTTTGCGGTGTCTCCCAACCAGCTGTCCACATTGCGTCAAGCAGGTTACAGACGCTCTGTTCAGGCATGCACTGACCTTCATCCGCTACCGTTGGGACCAGGCAAGCCAGACACAGTGAGCCAGAGGCTTCGTGGCCTTTGCTGGCTTCCCTGGCGTCCAGGGTGCAATAGACTGTACACATGTGGCCATCAAGGTGCCAGCAGGTGAACCCGGTGCTTTCGTCAACAGAAAGGGCTTCCACTCCATGAACTTGCAGAAAGTGTTTGATCACAGGATGCTGATTCTACAAGGATGCTGATTCTACAAGTCTGTGCAAGGTACCCAGGCAGCACCCATGGCGCCTACATCCTCAGACACTCCCAGGGGCTCTTCGGTGCTCCAGCCTGGCTGGATGGATGGTTGCTGGGTGACAAGGGCTATCCCCTCAGAAGGTGGCTCATGACGCCTCTCCGCCATCCAAGAACAGAAGCTGAGCAGCGGTACAATAGGAGCCACGCCTCCACAAGGGCTGTGGTAGAGAGAACCATCGGTCTTCTCAAGATGCGCTTCCGATGCCTGGTCCGCTCAGGGAGCGCACTCCAATAACCCCCAGTTCATGTGTCGTTGATAGTGGTTGCATGTTGTGCTCTCCACAATCTGGCGCTGGAAAGGGGGTACGCTGTGGCCGATGAAGACATCGAAGCAGTGGCTGCGGCTGCACACGATAAGTCCAGCAGTGAGTCTGAGGATGAGCACGCACAGGGAAATGCTGAGGGGGGAGACACTAACCCGGGCATACTACAGGGAGGTAGGGACACCCGGGAGGTTTTAATCCAATGAACTTTCAGCTAGCACACCACATATGGACCTCCAAGACAAGCCTGGGCTGTAGGCTCCATACTCGATACCTCAGTGCAAAATCTGCCTGGTTAGGAACATTAACTAAGGTCCTTGTTAATAAAGCTGAATGTCCCACAAAATGCTCATAACATTTTTGGAAACCATCCACCTGCAGAAGAAAAGAGGCACCATCAGCCATTGTGACATGTCTGAATTTAATATTACAACCAAAGAAACTTAATGAAACAAAATGACAAAGGTGTTAAAAATCACACCAACTCATAAAGACCTCATTGTGGGCCAACACAAAAGCACCAGTGATAAACCCGTGGTGTGCCTAAGGTGCCTTATGTTTACATTTTCAGCTGCTACGTCTTGGTGCTGCCCCCTCACTGGGAGTGGCATCTGAGACAGCCTGCTGACTCTGCTGTCCTGTTGGCCTCGATGACCTTGGCGGTCGTCCTCTGGCCTGTGGACCCTGTGCTGGCCCTGCCTGGGAGGGAGCTGCCAGTTCCACAGCTGGCATCTCCCCAGTCATCGCAGCCTCACCGGATGCAACGGTCACTGGGAGAGGGGCGGAAGAGCTGCCACCCTCAACCAGAGCACCCTGAGAGAATCCCGCAGAGATGACAGGCAGCTGCTGCGCCGACATGAGGTCGCTTCAGACCTCACTGCTCACCGTGGATGGATGGGCACCGAGCTCGGAAACTTGGTACCCAAACCATTTCCCACATTGGCAATGACCAGCTGAGGTCAATGCCGATGTGAGGGCTTGCTGGTCCGAACACATCCGCAGCAAGCCCTGATGGGTCTCCTGGAGGAGCCTCTTCACGAGAGTTGCCATTCTCTCCATGGAGGACGCATGGCGCTCAGCCATGAGGCTCATTGCTTTGGCGATAGTCTGCGTAGACCCCTCCACCATGGACACCAAGCCAAGCATTGCCTCATGTATCTCCACCAGATGCTCCCGCAAACCCGGTCACATTTCCTGCGTTTGCTGTGTCACGGACGACTCCAGAGGTGGTACATCAGGCACCGACTGAGCATGTGCCTCGTCCCCTGCAGTCTGCTGACTGCTGGCGCCATAAGCACTCTGTTTCTGCCAGCTTCTCCAGCAACTGCAAAGTGCCCTCACCGCTGTGGCCCGGAACACGAGCCAATGTTTTAGTTCCCACCGAGGTGCTAGTATCTCCGCTGGTGCCTGCCTGGCAGAGATGGTGTGATGCATCAGGGCCTTCAAGTGTAAGAGGGGGCCTCTGCTGCTCCTCCTCCCAGCCCTGCTCCGCTGATGCTGAAAGGAAGAACAAGGACATTGGATCAGTTAATGTGGAGACAATGTCAATGTGCATCCCTGTCCCCCAGATCATTATGCGCTCATCTTTCCATAAGCAATGGTCAAGCCATGTTGCAAACTTCAATTACTGAACATTCAGTACTGGCATAGTTGTTGGGAGAACAATGGTGACCTCACTGCTGGGCACACATACCTGCCTGTGGCACTCCAGCCTCACCGTCACTGGTGGACCTGAGTGCATGGCTAAATCTAGGGCCTCCTGCTCGAAGCGGCTGAGAATCGCCAACTGTGCCGGGCCGCCGCCAGTCCTCACCCACTTGGCGGCATTATGTGCATTCTTCTCCTGAAAAGGAGCATTGATTAGTGCTACTTGTACCTGGATTCTCGTCGTGGATGGCCCACCCCAACTAGAGTGCGACATTGCAGGGTACCAGTGCCCCCTCACCCTGCTGCCGAACACACACACAAAGATGCTAGGCCTGCCGCACCCCCCAGCTGCCTTGGCCAAATGCTGCCTACATCACATTAGGCACCACACGGTCTAACCTTCCATAGCAAGGAGGCGCAAGCACGTAGAGCGCAGAGGGCAGCAGATCGATTGGTGCCAATGGAACCTGGAAGCTCACCTCCCAGCATGTCTTCACCCTGACTTTGGCATGTTCTGGAGTTCCAGCACTGTGCCTAGGTGCAGCTCCTCCAGGTTGCCCCCAAAACAGTAATGTGGGCCTCAGTGTACCACATGCTGCGGGGGAAGAACCTGTCTCTTCACCACCCTCTCAGGGTGACCTCAGCATGGGCAATATCTGCTGGCCCACCCAGTGAAGGACACATGCCATCAATGATTCAATGCAGTCACTACACTCAGACTTGGGGAGCAGAGGGGCGGGTGATGTGGGCACAAGGGGGGAAAACCTACCTGCTGGGTTAAGTGACCACTGCCAACATGGTACTCACCCTTCCTGAGCACAACAGGTCGTTGAAGTGCTTGCGACATTGGACCCAGGTGCACCGCAGCACGTCGTGGGAGCTCACCACCTCTGCCACCTCCCCCCAGGCACGTTTGGTCATGTAGGTGGCGGTCCTCCTCCCGTCCTGGGGAACCAGCACCTCCTGTCATGCTGTTACCTCCTTGAGGAGGGCAGCAAGGCAATCATCCGAAAAATGAGCGGCACAGTGCCCCCCCTGCCCTACCCTCCTGCCTGGCCTGCTCACCAACAGCGCTCTGGGGAGCCCTTCCACTGGGCCTTGATTCACAGCCTTGAAAGGCTGCAGCAAATTTTAAAATCAGGCTGCCGGGTTGCCAATGGACCCGGCGGTCACTGCAATCCCGCCACCACCCGTCCACTCCTGCTGTCCTTGGGAGCCGCGATTCGCGCTGGGTGGGTCTTAATTGGCTCGCCTGCATAAAATGGCGGCGTGGACCCGATTGGGGGTGGTGGTCGGGTCCGCGCCCACTCTCGCCCGCTCCCGTTCCACCACCGCCCCCCCCCCGCCAGCCAGAAAATTCTGCCCTGTGGATTAAAGTTGACCTATAAATGCTGGAAAAGTCTACTTAAAGAGACACAGACAGATATGCACCAGCAGACATGGGTAGCAATGGGTTATCGGGTGCAGTGACACCGTTTTAGCTATCAGTCAGAACTGCCTTGCTTGGTCTACTTGTAACATTTGAACAAAGCCAAATCACAGAGACTCCTTGTTTGGTTGATTGAGTCACCATTCTGTCCCTTGCTGCATGTCTTTGTTTTGGAAAGTACTGTTGGAAATGCTAAGTACAGCATGCTGGAAGCTGGAAAGACACAGCACAATATGCATGTTGACCAAATTTCATCCTGAACTCCATATGAAAGGTCCCACACTAAAGCTTAGCTGTAAAATTGATGGGTAAGAAAATCTTAAGAATCAAGGATAATGGTGATACTCATTTCCATAAGCTTCACATGTGGTTTCTTAAAACTATGGTCATTTTGCATACATCTGCTGCTTAGAAACCATCTGCAGCAGAATAAAGTATTAATTATGTATCCTTTAGACTGTTTTGAACTTAGGGCCACTGCAAACTTTTTTTAATGTTTTCCTTCTTATTTACATTACTTTTAAACACTGTTTTCTTTCTCCCCTTTTAGTATAAGATCAAACTTGCTTTGAAAACAAGAAAACATAGACAGCTGAACCCATTTGCGAAAGGCAGGTCAGAGACAGAGATGATTGTTTTGATGAATGTGAGAAACACAGTAACGTGGTGCCAGCTCATGAACCTCAGTAAAGTACCCCCTGCCCCCGCCTGACCCCACCCCACCACCACAAGATGTTAAATCTTGGCACTCTTTGCTAATCAACATTCTCAGTATTTTCTGCTTCTGATTCAAATTTGCCTGTGAAGGATCACATCAAAGTTTGCAGGTCTTAAGAGTGCTAACTCAAATTTTTTTTTACACTGTTTTAACCAACCTCTTCAGTCCATAGCCACCTGGTACTGCAATGGTGCTAATCTATCTGGAAAGATATTTTCTCTTACCTTTATACAACAGCTAATTACAACATGGCAATGTGGTTTTGTGCAGGGCTGTGGGGAAAGATCAGGGGAGTGGGGCTAATTGATAACTCTTTAAGGTGCTGGTACAAGCACAGTGGGCCGAATAGCCTACTTCTTGTTGAATGATTCCATAATTCTGTCTGCCATCCAGCCTGTATTGTGTATAGAGGCCTATGCTTTGTTTTTAACTGCTACATTTAAATAATCTCAAAATTATATCAAGACTTTGACTAAACTCTCCCTCAATATTTAAGCAGTTTGCAAGAAACCAGGCAGAACTTCTGCACATAGAAAATTAGATTTGTGGAATTTGCCAGGGAGCCTGTGAAGCAAATTGTTCTAACTGTTTTTAACAGCCAACTTGATAATTTTTTGGAGAGAACAGATTTAATGATTTGGTGAGAAGGGGATAGATGTATTTATTTCTCATTTTGTAAATATTGGAACAGGAGTAGGCCATTAATTAATTAATTAACACATTAATTAATAGACCCTTGAGTCTATTCAGCCATTCATTTGGATCACCTGTTCTGTAGCCTAACTCAATTTTCCTACCTTTGTTCCCTATGCTGTGAACCCTTACCCAACAAAAAAAAACAAAACAAAAACAGAATTACCTGGAAAAACTCAGCAGGTCTGGCAGCATCGGTGGAGAAGAAAAGAGTTGACGTTTCGAGTCCTCATGACCCTTCAGCAGAACTGAATAAAGTTAGGAGAGGGGTGAAATTTGAGGTTGGGGGGTGGTGGTTGTAGGGACAAGCAAACAGTGATAGGAGCAGATAATCAAAAGATGTCACAGACAAAAGGAACAAAGAGGTGTTGAAGGTAGTGATATTATCTAAGAAAATGTGCTAATTAAGAATGGATGGCAGGACACTCAAGGTACAGCTCTAGTGGGGGTGGGGTGGAAAGACTGACAGGGTATTACAGTTATAGATTTAAAAATAATGGAAATAGGTGGGAAAAGAAAAATCTATATAAATTATTGGAAAAAACAAAAGGGAGGGGGAAGAAACAGAAAGGGGGTGGGGATGGGGGAGGGAGGGAGTTTAAGATCTAAAGTTGTTGAATTCAATATTCAGTCCGGAAGGCTGTAAAGTGCCTAGTCGGAAGATGAGGTGCTGTTCCTCCAGTTTGCGTTGGGCTTCACTGGAACAATGCAGCAAGCCAAGGACAGACATGTGGGCAAGAGAGCAGGGTGGAGTGTTAAAATGGCAAGCGACAGGGAGGTTTGGGTCTTTCTTGTGGACAGACCGTCTAGACCCACTAGAGCTGTACCTTGAGTGTCCTGCCATCCATTCTTAATTAGCACATTTTCTTAGATAATATCACTACCTTCAACACCTCTTTGTTCCTTTTGTCTGTGACATCTTTTGATTATCTGCTCCTACCACTGCTTGCTTGTCCCTACAACCACCCACCCACCCCCCCCGACAACTTCTTTCACCACCCGCCCCCCCCCCCACCTTAAATCAGCTTATATTTTACCCCTCTCCTAACTTTACTCAGTTCTGCTGAAGGGTCATGAGGACTCGAAGCGTCAACTCTTTTCTTCTCCGCCGATGCTGCCAGACCTGCTGAATTTTTCCAGGTAATTCTGTTTTTGTTTTAGATTTCCAGCATCCGCAGTAGTTTTTTGTTTTTTAAAAAAAACAATCTCAGTCTTGGAAATCTCAAATACCTTGGATGTACACTCTAATAGGGAGAGTGAGTTCCAGATTTCCACTATGCTTGGAGTGAAAAAAGTCTTCCCTGTTTTCACTCTTAAATAGTTCAGCACTAATTGTAAGACTATGCCCCTTTCCCTGAATTCCCCCCCTAGAGGAAACACTCTATATCTATCACCTTGAATCCCTTACACCTTGATGAGATCACTTCTCAATCTTCTGAAGCTGAGGGAATACAAACCCAGTTCATGCAATCTGTCCTCACCAACTTAACCTTTCAAGCCTTAGTATCACTCTGCTGAATCTGCTCTGCAACAACCTGTTCAAGGCCAATCTTGAGGTTTGATGCCTCAAACTGTGCGCAGTACTCAAGATTGGTCTCATCTGTACAATGTTGTAATTTGCCTGGAAGGGATATCAGCATGGCATCATGAGAAGTGAAATGTGTCACGTGATTCAGTCTTAGTTTCACTTTTGCTTTGAGCCGAGCAGACACGTATAACTGTCCTCATATGCCTAGTCTTAATAAATGAATGCACAACATGTTTACCCAATACCTTATGAGCAATTGGTGCCTTGTGTCTTATGCAGTAAATAAGCCAAGGTATTATATTTTTATAATAACATGACATGGTGATCAGCAGTGGTGAGACAGATGGCAGCAAGATTAAGTACAGGTACGACATAGTGAACAACCTTGGATCGTGCTACATGGCATGAGAAGACCCTCAATGTTTTTGTCAGACCGCAACAAAGTCGCAGTTATCAGAAAATGTTGAAACCACAGTGCGCTGACTGCAAAGAAAAGCTTTGGAGACGCAGAGCCGAGCTAGTGCTCAAGTAAAGAGCTTGTAAGCAGACTGATCCCCTGTGGTGGGATTGCAGCGCATAGCCTGTCAGTTCCGTGAGCGGGATGGCGCAGCGCGCGGACCAGCACCAGGTTAGCTCAATCGGGAAAGGCGAGTGACCAGAGTGTGGGCTAGATCGACAACGGGAAAGGGAGAGTCAAACAGAAAAAAATTCATATAGATCAGGCCAGAGAAGCTTGCAATTCATTACTCTGTGGTGCGTTCCCACTACAACTCCCATTTGATACACCACTTGAGTGATGTTGTTTTCAAAGACTTTTTTTTTGGGCTATATGTTACCCAGGATCTCTTTCTAACTCACATGGATGGCATTACATGCAATCACAGAATCACACAGTGCCGAAGAGGCCCTTCGGCCCATCGAGTTTGCACCGACACGTGAGAAACACCTGATCTACCTACCAAATCCCATTTACCAGCACTCGGCCCATAGCTTTGCTGTATCTGTATAGCAGATTATATAACAGTTGTGGGAAGAACAAAGCGAGAACATGACCACAATGTGCATTTATCAATGCAAGAGTCATGTAATGAAGGATTGGTGTTCAACAGTCTGAGATGTGCCAGTAGCGTGCAGCAGATCAATTTCTTCGGTTCTATTTATTCTAGTGCTGGCATATGTAGTAAATACATAACCAAGTAAAATAGAGGATATTAAAACCATGCCAACTCTTCAAGGTAAGGACGATCTTTGAAGATGTCTAGGTCTCTTGAATTTCTTGTCTCCATATATTCCCAATTTCACACAAAAATCTTCATCGCTAAGAGAAGTGTTGAGAAAGAATGTGACTTTCCTCTGGCATGAAGACCACCAATACCCCTGTGAAGTACTGAAACAGTCATTATCAGAGGCATCAACATTGCAATTTTATGATCCTAGGGAGACAACTATCCTGGAGATAGATGCCTCACATAAAGGTCTGGGAGCATGCATACTACAAAAAGGCAAACTGATTGGTTTTGCTTCAAAATCTCTGTCTGTAATGAAATCCAACCACTACAACAGTAAGTGGGAAACGTTAGCTTTAGTGTTTGGAATCATGCATTTTCATACCTATCTATTTGGCAAAAGATTTTGACCACAAGCCACTAGAGATAATCTGGTGAAAAATCATTGACGTGTGCAACACCAAGATTGCAACGTCTCTTAATAAAGATTCAAAAATAAATAAAAGTAAAATATGATGGAGGAGAGAGTTCATTGGAAAGTTCATTGTGTTGGAATTCTTACGATTCCACGTGCTATAAGATTGGTCTTATAAGCAACCTTGTAATAGGGCCCGAGCTATTTGCTCACCATGCAAGCTTGATGGTGGGATAGGGTGCATCATAGGCGCCCGGCAGGATAATGGCTACCCTGATCAGATCTTTTCATACTGTATGTCACGCAAATTCATGAATGAGCCTAAAGTCCTCACCTTCGGCCCTGAAAATACTAGTCTACCTCAGATTACCCTGGAAGGGCAAGGTATCTGAAAAATTTGAGCAACAGGTGAAGCTAGCTGTTTCACACTGCTACTATGCAACATGAGTGGTATTCACCACTAACAGGATGCTGCCATCAAGCCAAAAAGACGTTTTGCCTGTCACGCAAATGCATAAGGTGGTATATGAATTTCAGTGCCAATGTGATGCTAAGTATGTAGGCCGTACATCCCAAATAATGGTGGGTTGTATCAAACAGCATGTCCCAGCCACTGTTCGCAATGGGCAGGTTATAGACCGTACCAACCAGTTTCCAACATTAGATGTGATCCTGCAATTGGACAATATTTGCTAAATAACCCTCAATGTGCTAAGAATTACGCTGACAACCAATTTAAGATTGTCAGTCGGACTCACACCGTGGTGCATTTGTATGTACTGGAAGCTACATATATTAATACACAGGGCCTGTTCTTTGCAGACAGAAAGAACATGTACCACATTGCACCTGTTTCAGCTAAACAAAATATGTGACAGCCATTCGCTGACTCATTCTTCAGGGCAATACCTAGACCAATCTAGGTCAAGCTGTCTGGTTTAAAGTTCAAACAATGCTTGGCAGTTAACTGTCAGTTGCCATCACAGGTGCATTCTCCATGGCAAAGCCACTTGCCAACCAAACAGAATTCTCTTCACATGCAGTATAAATTGTTGTTTTCCCTTTAGATTCGTATTCTTGCGAGTTTCCTGACGAGTGCAAGACGAAAAGCTTAGACATGTCTCTCTTTTCAGCAACACTCAAATCCTGTACTACCAAACGACTATTTATTAACACATTTTGCCATCTTATCTTTATGCCACTCTCAGAACCTTCTTTAGTCTTTAACACTGCCATTAACACTCTCTTTGTCTTATGTCCATGACATCTCTGTCAATCTCTCCTGAGCTCCTAGCTATCCCTGACCTTCCATTTTGCTCCACCTGCTCCACCCCCTTTTAAACAGTATAAAATCCATCACATTTCTACCTCCCTTTAGCTCTGAAGAAGAGTCATATGAATTCAAAACGTTAATTCTGTTTTTCTCTCTCTACAGACGCCACCAGACCTGCCGAGTTTTTCTAGCATTTTCTGTTTTTATTTCATTGACATTGATCTTGAAGATGATCTCCAAATTGATCTGGTACATTTTGCGCAACCCGAATGCCAGCAGCTACAAGAAGAAATGTTGAAAAATTCTACACTACAGAAACTGTGGAAATTTATAATTGAAGGATGGCCTGATTCAATTCAGCATGTCCATGAACACATGAGATCATTTTGGCCTTACCAGGGCAAGCTAGGCATATTCCAGGGCATCTTTTTTAAAAGATAGGCATGTCATCATACTGGAACCTTTGTGACCTGATATCCTTCAACAACTTCATCACTCATACATTGGTATAGGTTGGACAAGAAGACTCGCAAGAGAGACAGTCTATTGGCCAGGAATAAACAATGACATTGAAGTCGGCGTCAAGAGGTGTTAAGGCATGTCAAGAGCATATGCCAAGTCAGCACATAGCATCCTTGGTTCCACATGAAGTTCCTACCCACCTTTGATCCAAAATCACATCCAACCTCTATCATGTCCATGGCACTGTCTTCATCGTTATCGTTGACTACTTTACCAAATAACCTACTATTTGATAATTGCATAATACGTCAAGGGCGTCATGCTGTGCACACTCTATGTGCTATTTTCAGTTTATTTTTATTGTGCCTAGAGAGGTCATTATGGATAACAGTCCACAATCTATTGGTAAGCCATTTCAGGATATGTGTGAGAAGTGGAATACTGATCGCACTACTTCTTCTCCTCATTACTCTAGATCTAATGGCATAGCTGAACGGATGATTTGCATGGTGAAATCCCTAATTCTCAAATGTAGACAGACCAAGCAAGATTTGCACATTGCAGTTTATGTCTGGGACCGCCAGATGTAAAATTCATCACTGGCGGAGCTCATGTTTGGCAGACCAGTGCGTACTAATTTACCCATTCACCTACTCTTACCCATTTTCCTTTCACAGAAACTAGAGAGCACCTTCTAAAACTACAAGAGAAGGTGCACGATAAAAATACAGGTGCAGAATTGCCAAGTTTACAGTTTGGACAAGTTCGCATCCAAGATCCCACTGACGGTGCATGGCAAGCAACTGAGGTGATAAGGATTTGTTTGGAACCAAGGCCCTATGAAGTCATTACACAAAGGCCACAATGGTGAGGCGTAACTAAGGATAAATCAAATCCATTCAATCTCCACAACTACCATTCAGCCCTATTGCATCTATGAAAAGATACCAAATACAACCAGGAATAACATCCAAGAATGATAATCCCACTGATCACTGTGAGCAATTAAAGAAACCTCTAGAAAAGATTACCATTGCAGCTTACCTTTATGCTTTAAAGACTCATAGATTCATCAGTTTTATGCACTTACGTAATGGTAACTAAACATGAACATGCATGGTAAATAGTTCACCCCTTTGGAAGAGGGGAAAGCTTCTTTAAAAAAGAGCAATGTTGTGATATGCCTTTAAGAGATATCAGCGTGCCATCAATAGAAGGGAAATGTGTCATGTGATCCAGTTTTAGTTTCTCTTTTGCTCTGAGCGGAGCATAACACACAGCTCTGATGCCTTCAAGCTTTATACCTATGTGTAACTGTTCTCATGTGCCTAGTCTTAATAAATAAACCCACAATGTGTTTACACAATCCCTTATGAGTGATTGGTGCCCTTGTGTCTTGTACAGTAAATAAGTACAAAGTATTATATCATTATAATAATGACATACAACTCAAGCATCATTTCCTCACTTTTGAATTTCAAACCCTGTTTAGATGAAGGCCAACATTACATTAGCTTTTAGGATTACATTTTGTACGTACGCACGATATTTAGATTTATTTATTCATGGAATGTGGGCATCACCTGCTAGACTCGCGTTTATTGCCCATCTCTGATTAGTCTTGAGAAGGTGGTGGTGAGCCACCTTTTTGAACCCCTGCAGTGCATGTGGTGTAGGAACACCCACAGTGCTGTTAGGGAGGAAGTTCTCGGATTTTGACCCAGCAACAGTGAAGGAATGGCAATATATTTCCAAGTCAGGGTGGCGAGTGGCTTGGTGGGGAACTTGCAGGTGGTGGTGTTTCCATGCACCAGCTGCCCTTGTTCTTCTAAGTGGTAGAGGTCATGGGTTTGGAAAGTGCTGTCGAAAGAGACTTGGTGAATTGCTGCAGTGCATCTCGTAAATGGTACACACTGCTCCCACTGTGCGTTGGTGGTGCAGGGAGTGAATATTGAAGGTGGCGGATGGGGAGCCATTCAAGTGGGCCACTTTGTCCTGGATGATGTTGAGATTTTTGAGTGTTGGAGCAGTGCTCATCCAGCCAAGTGAGCAGTATTCCACCACACTCCTGACTTGTGCTTTGTAGATGGTGGACAGGCTTTGTGGAATCAGGGGACGAGTTAGGAGTTAGGTCAGGTTTTGTGGAATCGGGAAGTGCAGAATTCCCAGCCTCCGACCTGCTCATGTAGTCACAGTATTTACATGGCTGGTCTAGTTCATTTTCTGGTCAATGGTAACCCCTAGGATATTGATAGTGGGGGGATTCAGTGATGGTAATGTCATTGAATGTCAAGAGAGATGATTAGATTCTTTTTTGTTGGAGATGGTCATTGCCTGGCGCTTGTGTAGCAAATGTTACTTGCCATTTATCAGCCCAAGCCTGAATATTGTTCAGGTCTTGCTGCATATGGACACAGACTGCTTCATTATCTGAGGAGTCGCAAATGGTGCTAAACATTGTATAATCATCAGCGAACATCCCTATTTCTGACCTTATGATGGAGGGAAGGTCATTGATGAAGCAGCTGAAGATGGTTGGGCCTAGGACACTACCCTGAGGAACTCCTGCAGGGATGTCCCGGGGCTGAGATGATTGACCTTCAACAACCACAACCACCTTCCTTTGTGCTAGGTATGACTCCAACCAGTGGAGATTTTTCCCTCTGATACTCATTGACTCTAGTTTTGCTTGGGCTCCTTGATGCCACACTCGGTCAAATGCAGTCTTAATGTCAAGGACAGTCGCTCTCACCTCATCCCTGGAGTTCAGCTCTTTTGTCCATGTTTGGACCAAGATTGTAATGAGCTCAGGAGCTGAGTGGCCCTGGCGGAAACCAAACTGTCACTAAGTGTTGCTGCATAAGTGCCTTGATGGCATTGTTGACAAAATCTTCCATCACTTTGCTAATGATCGAGAATAGACTGAGGTGGCAATAATTGGCTGGGTTGGGTTTGTCCTGCCTTTTGTGTACAGGACATACCTGGGCAATTTTCCACATTGCCTGGTCAATGCAATGTTGTATCTGTACTGGAACAGCTTGGCTAAGGGCGCAGCTAGTTCTGGATCACAAGTCTTCAATACTGTTGCTGGAATGTTGTCAGGGTCCATAGCCTTTGCAGTATCCAGTGCCTTCATTCATTTCTTGATATCACATGGAGTGAATCGAATTGGCTCAAGATTGGCATCTGTGACGCTAGGTACTAGTAATTGCAATAAAGGCCAACATGCCATTTGCCTTCCTAATTGCCTGCAGCACTTGCATGCTAACATTCTGTGTGCTTGCACAAGCATGCCCACATATTTCTGAACATCAACATCTAAAACTTCATGCCTTTTCAAAAATATTCTGCTTTTCTATTCTTTTTCCTAAAATGAATAACTTCACACTTCCTATCATTTTAGTTTACTTGTCACCTTGTTGCCCACTCACCACTCATTTAAACTACCTATGTCTCTTTGTAGTCTCTTTGTGTCTTCCTTACTGCTTACATTCCCACCGAGCTTTGTATCATCAGCAAACTTGGTTACGTTACTCTCGGTCTCTTTGTCTAAGCCATTAATATAGATTGCAAATAGCTGAGGCCCCAGCACTAACCCTTGTGGCACTCCACCAGTTACATCCTGCCAACTTGAAAATGCCCAATTTATCCCTACTCTCTCAGTCCTCTCCTTAACGAATCCATGCACAAGTCTCTATCTTCCATATTAAACTCTAGCGTGGTACCTTATCAATTGCCTTTTGTAAATCCAAATATATATATTTATTATATATATATAATGGTTTGTTTTTATCTACTCAGACAGTTACAAAACCAAAAAACTCTAATTATTTTGTAAAGCACAATTTCCCTTTTGTAAAACCATGTTGATTCTACCTACTCATACTATAATTTTCTAAGTGGATTGTTAAGATTTCCTTACTGATTGATTCCAGCACTTTCCCGAAGACTGATGTCAGGTTTACTGGCCTGTAATTCCACATTTTCTCTCTCTCTCCTTATATTAGCAGTGTTACATTTGCTCACTTTCAACCCGCTAGGACTATTCCAGAATCTAAGGAATTTTAGAAAATCGTAGCCAGTGAGTTCACTACCTCTGCAGCCACTTCTTTTAGAACTCTATGAAGTAGGCCATCGGGACCTGGGGATTTGTCGGTTTTTAGACCCTTCAGTTTCTCAGTAGATTTTCTCTGCTGAAATTAATTTAAGTTCCTCATTCTTAGCCCCATGGTTAATCTCTAATTCTGGCATATAATACTGTGAAGATAGACACAAAATATTTGTTCAATGTCTCTCACAATTCTTCATTCCCCTTGATAATTTCTCCTCTGTCTGCTTCTAAGAGACCAATTTTTACTTAAGCTACTCTCCCCCTTTTCATACGCTTATAAAAGCTCTTATAACCTCTTTTTAGATTGCTGGATAGTTCACTCTCATTCTGTTTTATCCCTTTATTACCTTTAAGGTTTGACATTGCAATTTTGACCTTAACTCCTCGAACTCTCTCAGTAGCACATTAGACCTAATGTGTCTACATATGTCGTTGGTTCCTACATGGACCATGGTGACTGGATCCATCCCTCCAACTCCAAGTTTGTTTCCAGTAGTGAGGAGATGTTTTTAACCATGGGCAGGGATCACAACCTTCAGAATTCCTGGTTATGGCTGCAGACAACAGTATCTGTCCCCCTAAATATATTATACCAAATCACAACCACATTCCATTCCATGGCAACACCCTGCCACCACCCCCCCCAACCTTGTATGGTCTCCTGCACTATGGTCAGTTTGCCCATCAACATTGCAGTTCTTGTTCTCATCCACACAGGTACTTGCCAAAGTCGAAGGTCCGCTTTCACTGCATCCTGGATCCCTATGCCTGACTGTGCAGTCACAGCCTCGTGCCCCTGACTACTGACCAACTCTAAAGTTCCAATTAAACTAAGGGGTGTGACTGCTTCATGGAACAAAGTGTCCAGATAACCCTCATCTTCCCTGATTCCCTGCAATGTCTTTTTTTGATTCATTCATGGGATGTGGGCATCCCTGGCTATGCCAGCATTTATCACCCAATCCTAATTGCCAGGACAGCAGATTTCCTTCCCTAAAGGGTTCTCTTCCCCAGATGGGTTTTTGTGACAATCGACAATGGTCCCATTAGACTTTTAACTCCATATTTTATTGAATTCAAATTCTACCATCTGCTGTGGCGGGATTCGAACCCGGATCCCCGGAGCATTACCCTAGGTCTCTGGATTATTAGTCCAATGACAATATCACGATACCACCGCCTCCCCTCGTGACTCCAACTAAACAACTCTGAACTGAAGTTGCTCAAGCTACACTTATTACCATAGATAGAGTTGTCTGGAATCACAATGCTTTCCAAAACCTCCCACATGTTGCAGTTATGGCTCACCACCTGCCCTGCCATGTCTGTCTAACCTTACTTACTTATTTTATTAGTTAATTGGTTACTAATTTAGCAAAGTACAAGCAAGTTACAGTCCCTGAGCTCAGAAACATAAGGAAAACACTCACCAGCTACTGGAGGTAAAACAAAAGGAGTAAAAAGGAATACGTTCTTCCCCATCTGCACTGAAATTCGACATACGCCAAACTCCTGACTTTAGCAATTTGTTTACAGAGCACTCAGTCCCCCATCACTCTGTGCTGCATACTTTCTTTCTTAAGTTTGTTGACTGTAAAAAGAACAAACTTGTGTTATTACGAATAAATTTCTCTTTCTGACATGCTTCTGTACATTTTCTCTTAAAATATTTTCCAGATTCTGGCTCTGAAGGTGCTGGTTCTTGTTGGGTTATGATTCCCACTCTGCCACCAGCCCCCAGCACCCCGTATATGGATACTGTTCAACAATGCCAAGCCCAATCCTGCCCTCACCTGACTATTATTTTCCAGCAAAGTACACAAGTTGAAGGTCAAGAGTGGGGACCCTGTCTGATTTTTTACCTTTGCTAGTCCATTGAAGCTAAGTTCCTTTTACAACATTCCCTCCCCTCCATCCCTTCCCAACTGGTGCTGGAGCTCATTCAGATCAGACTGGGGAATCCAGGATCTTCCAGTTTGTAAGATGTAAGTATCAGACTGATCAACGTTTATATGCATTCATTTATACCCAACATTTATACCATTCAGAACTTTAAAAAAATATTGAGAATAACGCCACTCATTTCAATCTCATTTGTGGCTGCTGCACAGCAGTGAGGAGGTATTATTCAGTAAGGATAACTTTATTGTACTGAAATCAGCAATTCACAGGTTATCACTTAAAACTGGTTTTGTTACCCTATAAAATAAATTACAGCTAGTGTACAGAGCAAAACAATGTGAACTTACACGGAAGTTTGTGCAATTCGTCACACATTGCTGAGTATATCTTTTAGCATGCTAGCAGTCACACTTTTTTCCTTCCAAGTTCCATGGCATCCAAGGCAATTTGGCAAATTGGATCCAGAATTGGCTGAGTGGCAGGAAGCAGAGGGTGATGGCCGAGGGGTGTTTTTGTGACTGGATGCCTGTGTCCAGTGGGGTTCCACAGGGATCGGTGTTGGGTCCCTTGCTGTTTGTGATATAAATAAATGATTTAGACTTGAATGTAGGAGGGTTCATCAGTAAGTCGCAGATGACATAAAAATTGGTGCGGTGGTAAATAGTGAGGAGGATAGCCTTAGATTACAGGAGGATATAGACGGGTTGGTCAGATGGGCTGATCAGTGGCAAATGGAATTTAATCCAGATAAGTGTGAGGTGATGCACTTGGACAGGACAAACAAGGCATGGGAATACACGATGAATGGTAGGACCCTGGGAAGCACTGAGGATCAGAGGGACCTTGGGGTGCATGTCCACCAGTCTCTTAAGGTAGCGGGACAGGTAGATAAGTTGGTTAAGAAGGCATATGGGACATTTGCCTTTATTAGCTGAGGCATGGGATGTAAAAGCAGGGAGGTTATGCTGGAACTGTATAAAACGCTGGTTAGGCCACAGCTAGAGTATTGCGTGCAGTTCTGGAATCCGCATTATAGGAAGGATGTGATTGCAGTAGAGAGAGTGCAGAGGAGATTTACCAGGATGTTGCCTGAGCTGGAGAGTTTTAGTTATGAGGAGAGATTGGATAAACTGGAGTTATTTTCCCTGGAGCAGAGGAATTTGAGGGGGGACATGATTGACGTATATAAAATTATGAGGGGCATAGATAGGTTAGACAGGAAGGAACTTTTCCCCTTAGTGGAGGGATCAATAACCAGTGGGCATAGATTTAAGGTAAGGGGCAGGAGGTTTAGAATGGATGTGAGGAAGAATTTTTTCACCCAGAGGGTAGTGGGTTTGCCACGTCAGGAGATCTCCCAGCTCAGTGAACCTGATCTTTAAAAATGTCCGCCCGCAGGTTGGATTTTTGGTCTGAAACAGGAGTCAGGGCAGGTGACCCCTGAATGAGTGTGCAGGCTGCCGGGTGTGGAGCCAAGTCGAGTTCTAGGCCTGCCTCTGTGTCCCGGCACTGTGTTTAAATAAATAATAATAATTAAACAATAGCATTCCTCTAGCCCTCATCCCTCACACACTCTCTATGCCCCAACCATACCTCCTAAGCCAGCCCATGTCACCAACCCACCCCCATTGCCCCATATCCCTATGCCAACTTAGTGTTAACTCATGCCAACCCATGCCTCTCCACCCACCACCCTTTCCCCTTACCCGCTCCATGCCAACTCACCTAGTATCCTTGGACAGTTCCTTGACAGCTTTTACACTTCATGGATATCTTTGGCAGGTTTGACACATCCTAGATAGCTTTGGTAGGTTTGACAGGTTTAACATTCCCTGTATAGCTTTAACAGATTTGACAACTGAATGACTTCTTAATGCTTTCTTGACAGCTAGACAGTTCCTTGACAGCTAGGCAGCTCCTTAACAGTTCCTCGACTGCTGAACAGCTCTTTAGCAGTTCCTTGACAACTAGGCAGTTCTTTGACAGCTGGACAGTTCCTTGACAGCTGGACAGTTCCTTGACAGTTCCTGGGCAGCTGGGCAGCTGTTTTATAGTTCCTTGACAGCTGTTTAACAGTTCCTTGAGAGCTAGGCAGTTCTTTGACAGCTGGACAATTCTTTGACACGTGGTCAGTACCTTGACAGCTGGACAGCTGTTTGACAGCATGACAGTTCACTGATTTTGTGCATGAAAAGCGCATAATCATGTACATTTTTAATAATCCCAAAAGGTACCTTACCTCTCCCAAAAGGTGCCTTATCTCTTCCAAAGGTATCCCAGGACCCTATCCAAAGGAGTACCTTACCTCTCCAAAGGGGGGTACCCTGGCTATCCAAATGAATCCACCAAATTCAAACCTCCCCTTACCTGTTCTGTTCAGCATACTCCAGTGTGGAAACACTCCTACTATTCCAAAATACTACTACAGTGGAGGCAGCTGGTGACTTAAAAGGCCAGCTGCCTCTGTGAATCGCACATGCACAAACCCCAGCTCGGCTCCAGTCCTGCCTCCGTGAAGGTGGGAAATGCCGGATTCGGGGGTGGGACTTAGAAATTTTGGCCATTTCAGGGATTTCTGAGAGGATCTCCATCGTGGTGAAAATCCAGGCCTATGTAACTGGCATTGATAGAGTATTTACTTCTTTATCCCTTGATTAAATTAAATGACATTTTTCATGACCCGTATTGTGCCAGTGCGGTGGAATTGCATTGCGCAACATTAGCAAAGGAACTCTTAATGTGTTCGTAAGAAATTTCTTTGTCCGTTGCTTTAACAGTAGTACACTAATCAGTGGAAAATACACAGGTTAATCCGCCTGTTAAAATAGCAGACAAAGGAATCTCGTACAACCACATTATGCTTTCAGACAATTTTTTTTTATATAGACCATTTTTACTCTGTGAAAGGAATTTAAAACCTTCTGCCAAATTAAAAGTTGTTTGGACAAAACTGCAAGTAAATAGTGAGGTAAAAAGGCCAAGCCACAAGAGTCTGAAATAAAAACAGAAAATTTTGGAAATGCACCAGTAAGTGAGCTAGTATCAGGTCCCACCTGAAACATTCTCTGAGGTAAATCCAGCTTTTTACATTTCCTATGACTTCAATCTGGAGAGATGGTAAGAGTGGTACACCGACTTGCTATTATCGTTTTCACACTATCCCACAAAGCCAAGATCTCCAGGTTCCTGGGGGCTAAATTGGATAACCCCTGAAAACACAGAGATTATGATTCTTGATTAACCTGTGCCCATTGATTGCAATGCTCATTTCAGTGATTTAAGCATGCAGCCCGAACTAACCTCACTGTTGACAGAGGTAGTTATTGTGAGTGACTAGCACCAACTAGCCTGCACCTCTTAAAGGGGAGGTGCATTCTGACTGGAACAGATCTTGGGAGTCATGCAGGAATTGAATCTGCTCTGGGAAACATTGAAGAAAGGCACAACATAAGAGAAAGAGAGAGTGGTAACAAGACTTTTTTGGACACTAGAGTGGAGGCCTTGGTGGAGCAGGTGGAAAGGAGGAGATATGCCCTGCATCTATAGGGGCCAGGAATTCTCCTAGGTACATGCTCAGAAGGCAGTGGGAGGAGATAGCTGTAGAGATCAATGCTAGGAGTCAAATCCTGAAGACCTAGATGCAATGTCGCAAGAAGTTCAATGACCTCACATGAGTGGTCAAGGTCAGTGAATACACCTTCAAATGGCATATCCTAATAACTGTACCACTAGCCTCAGCCTCATCACACCACCACCATTCATCTACAACAATTTTCTTTGATCAGGACTCATACCTGACATTCATATGCTCCATCACATTCTCACACACTTAGCGTTGCTGCAAGCTTCACACCCAGATCTCGTAGCTCGCACCCTTTGCCAGCTATTCACAACCTGCCACTCACATCACACAAACTGATTGCACTCACTGACACACTTCCCTATCTCTTGCAGGACAGCATTGCACACAACTGGAGGCAACACAACTAGGCGGGCAGGGAGGAGACATGCAAATGTGCCTGCATGCCCTAACCCCTTTGGATGAGACAGTGCTGGCTATTATTGGGGCACCCATTGCTGAAAACATGGCCAATGGAGGGACTGAAACTGTTGAAGATGATGATATTCGCATTTTCACTGCTCCCTCATCCCACAATCTCTTTTGGTTTATAAATTGCAGCTGGTGTAAGCAAGCACCTTTTACATTCTCCCACTCCCCACACCACAAAATTGCCCTTGTGCCTTGCTCCTTTCAGATAACCTAGAACTGCGACCTGACCAGGCAATAGTGGAAGAACAAGAAGTGAAGATGATGAGCATAAAGAAAGACCATCCCTCCCTCTCACACCAGCAGCATTGGCTCAGCCACTGATGCTGTGCATAATTTAGAGGATAGTATAGAGGTGGGATCCGCAAATGGTGAGACACTGGGCACGAGTTGCCTGTTGGCCAGGGCTAGGGGCAAGAATAGGGCAAATGTCAACTTACCATAGCAGGAGGTTACCTACAAGTTCTGCAGAAGATTCAGATATGGAATTTGATGGGGCAGGCTACAGAACAAGGCTGAGGGGTACGAGCAATGAAATGTTTGGTGCTTTGGGAAGCCTGTCAGAAAGCCTGTGGTCATTATCAAAGATCACATTGCCTCGGGTTTTGTGCAGAGCTTTGAGCCCACTCTTTCCAGCATGCATGTGGTAGCGAACTCTGTTTGGACCCAAACATGATGTAATGGGAGGAAGCATCCTAGATTTGCACTAAGTGTGGGAGCGGGCGAAATGGCAGCTTTTCACACCACATCTTCACAAACCTATCGCATTAATTAAGCATTCTTGGGAAACACGCTGTTTTCACGTTGGGTGGGTCCTCATTCACCTGCCACACCATCACCTCGCTGCTTCATCATGTCGGGCATCAAATTTAAAGTGCAGCCGCGTGCACACATCTCAGTGCTTCCAGCCCAGGACTGCCGCATGGAAGGATAGGATGGCCCTGAAAGGCAAAAAGACTGCAGCCCCCTTGCTTCACTGATGCGTCCCTCGAGCGCCTTTTGAACGCCATGGAAGCCCGCTGTGATGTCCTCTACCCTTGCTCTGGCCGCAGGATGGGCAGCTGCATCACCAATCCAACATGGGAGGTGGTGATCAGCGCCAATGCTTTGCAAAAGAGGACAGCCACCCAGTGCCGCAAAAGGATGAATGGTCTCCTCCATTCCACCAGGGTAAGTCACTCTTCTCATCACTCTCAAACTACACACTCACAAACTCATCACACATTCACAGGGCCCTCACTCACTGCCAGTTCAAGGGCCATCACCATTCACTCTCTAACACATACCTTCATTGTCCTCATTCTGTCCATGGGACCACTCACCACCCACACATGCCAGGCATACTTATCATCTGGTCTGGCAGGCATCCTGCTTACACTCTCTCCATCTTTATTCATGCAGGACAAGCTGGCATACATCAAGAGGGAGAGGTCGCAGACTGGTGGAGGAATGCCTGGAATCAACACGCTCACGGACTTTGCAAACAGAGCCATCCAGCTGGCTGGTGAGGATCTGGACCGTTCCTGTGCTGACGGTGAGGTCAGCGGCACTCTACTAAGTGAGGATCCAGCAGTGCAACATCCATCAGACAACCACGCTGTGAGTGATGTGTCCTGTTTCACAGGCCGCTGCCATGCACTAATTATCTCTGCTTGCTTTCACAGGCACATCTTGAAAACTGCCAAGAAGAGTTCACGACCCAGGGCCTCCACTCAAGCCCCAAGGGAAGCTCAGAAGAGGAAGACCTGCCACCGCACTCACCCACACCATCCACCAGCGCAGAGACACACCTCAGTGGGACCTAGCTTTAGAGTAGCCTTGGGATCACAATCTGGTGGGCACCTTCTAATTCACAGCAGGCGGCAGGGACTTCCCGGGTCCACGGCACTCTGAAGACTGCTGGAGGCCAGAAATTTGCTGAGTCTGAGTCAGATCATAAGCCTCTAGAGTCGGTCATGGAACAGTTGCTGAAGCTGCAAAGGCAAGCTCGGGAACGTTAGGAAGGGATGTCCGCTGTGCTCCTCAGATTGTAAGGCACGATGGAGGAGTCCATCCGCCTTCAGGCTGAGGTGATAGTGCTGGCATGGCAACGCACCGAAGTCAAAACCGGTAGCATGGCAACTGCAATGGAGACCTTGGTCCAGGACGTCACTCCTGCACTGCTGCATGGGATGAATTCCATTGCTGATGCCATAGTTGGCCTCTAACCATGTGTACGCAAGAGGGGTGTAGGGCAGCCGGATCTTGCTGCAGCTACCCCTCTCCTCAAGGAGTCAGCCAGGGAGTCCTGGGCACCCACAGGGAGGAGGATCAGCAGGTGCAGTCCCAGGGCTATCCACCCAGGTGACTCTTAGAGTGTTCGGCCCATCCAAATCCCCTCTTCCTGTGACCTCAGCAGCTCCAGCTCCACAGGCTGAGGAGGGTGCCACTGCCACACAGCAGGACCCTGATAGCAGGCCGGGGCCCTCCAGGTTTCTGCCCTCCAGAGGACGGCCACCAAGTATGTGCCTGAGGAGTGAAAAGTTTCAGAGCACTTTGATGCCTCTGCATTGCTTGAGCGGGCAGATAAGCTGGAGACCCGACTCCAGGCATATTAATGTGGCTGCACATGAACTGTCTCAGCTGCAGAGGAATGGTCACTTTATACAAGGTTTCTCTAATGTGGGGCCACTTCCCTCCCCACTCCACCCTGCATGTGCTTGTGCACTGCCTTCAAACACAGGGCAGCCCTTGCCCCTCCCACCCCAAGTCATTTTAACTGTGGAGCAACCCTTACTTACATCCCTCCTAAGCGCCTCAACCTTGAAGCCCACAAGGCAACCCTTACGAGCACTGTGTAATGTTATGTGCATTCGCTCCTGAGTTCCACTCAAAGTGCAGCCCGCCAAATGAATGCCTTATATATGCTGTTGTGAAACATTGCATGCCGCTGTGAGCAGACAATCCAGTGGGTGAGGTGGGGGGGTGGGGTGCGGGGATGATTCCAGCGGGCTGGCCTTATAATGATATGCAGGTGTATTACAATGAGGTTCCCAACGTCTGATGGCAGGAAACATGGCCCGCCATTGACGGGCTGAACAGACGATCCCAAACTTTTTTAAAAATTCATTCACGGGATGTGGACTTTGCTGGCTGGGCTAGCATTTATTGCCCATCCCTAGTTGCCCTTGAGAGGGCGGTGATGAGCAGCCTTCTTGAATTGTTGCAGTCCATGTGGTGTAGGAACACCCACAGTGTTGTTAGGAAGGGAGTTCCAGAATTTTGACCCAGTGACAGTGAAGGAACGGCGATATATTTCCAGGTGAGTTACTTGGAGGGGAACTTCCAGGTGATGGTGTTCTCATCTATCTGCTGCCCTTGTCCTTCCAGATGATAGTGGTCATGGGTTTGGAAAGTGCTGTTGAAGGAGCCTTGGTGAATTCCTGCAGTGCATCTTGTCGATGGTACACATTGCTGCTACTGTGCGTCGTTGATGGAAGGAGTGAAAGTTTGTGGATGTGGTGCCAATCAAGCGGGCTGCTTTGTCCGGGATGGTGTCAAGCTTCTTGAGTGTTGTGGCAGCTGCACTCATCCAGGCAAGTGGGGAGTATTCCATCACACTCCTGACATGTGCCTTGTCGATGGTGGACAGGCTTTAGGGAGCCAGCAGGTGAGTTACTCGTCACAGGATTCCTAGCCTCTGACCTGTTCTTGTAGCCACAGTATTTATATGGCTAGCCCAGTTCAGTTTCATGACATCATGTAACCGAATTTTGGCCTTCTTGCCGTATTGTCCGCTCATGCTGCCGAGCACACCCAAAGCCAGCGGGCATGGAAAATTATGCCCAATGTCTTGTGGCCGGTGCCACAGCTTTCTTTGCAGTGCAAGCAGAAGCCGCCAAGGTCTGAATGCTGCAGCGGAAGCTCAGATGAAGTCATGCAAGATCATCCTTTTGCCGTGCAGGCTCAAACTGCTGTCATCGTTGCCGTGGGTTACAGTCGGCAAAGGGGCTTGCAGCATGGCACAGCAGCCCAGCATTCTGTCCTCCAACTGATTACCAGGAGTGTTGAGGCACTGATCTCTTAGAGCGACATCATTTATCCTCCCACCACTGCCGCTCCACCACTGCCCTTGCTGTTTCTGTCAGTTAGCTAGTCCAGACAGCTGCCAGCTGTGCTGAGAAGGTGCAGCCCAAAGCTGGGCCTTCTGGTCCCAGAGCTGCTCGAGGTTGTCCCCCAGGGTCACCTCTGTTCCACTGAGAGTCAGCAGCCATCCAGTAGCCATGCTGCAGCCACTGAGTAGGAGCAGTAGGATAGGTAAAGGCACAGGAGACAGGCACAAAGGAATAGGTGATTAGTTTATCTTTGTGTGCAATATGGCATGATTTCATTCATAAATTTGGTTTGAACAGTTTATTTTATTATGGCTTTTATTTTGCACTGTGGCCAAACAGATGCTGTGACGGTCAGTGCCAGATGGAAGGTAAGGTGTGTGGGACTGTTGGTGAATGGGGAATTGGGGTTGCAGTATTGCACTGAGATAAGTTCTCCATAGACTGATAGAAAGGCTCCCTTCCACATCCTCCTTCTCTTCCTCATCCATCTCAGCTGCTCACTGTGTAGCTGGTGGCAAGGGCTGCCCCCTCATGGTAGCAAAGTTGTGCAGCCTGCAGCAGACCAACACCAACACCAGCACTGCTGAGTACTGCAAGACGCCTTAGTCCAGGCAGCGGTGGCATTGCTTCAGCATGCCAATCGTCTGCTTGATCCCAATAAGAGCACAGTAGCATAGTGGTTATGTTACTAGACAAGGAAACTAGAGGCCTGCGCTATTAATCTGGTAGATGTGAGTTCAAACCTCCATGGCAGTTTGTGAAACAAATCTGGTATTAAAGAAAAACTAGTATGATGACCATGTAGCTTGTTGTAAAAACTCCACTGATGTCCATTAAAGAAGGAAACCCCTTCAGTGGTCTGGCCTCTATGTGACTTTTTTTTTATTATTCATTGGATATAGGCATCACTGGCTAGGCCAGCATTTATCACCCATCTTCAGAGGGGATTTTAAGAGTGGGTCTGGAATCACATGTAGGCCAGGCAAAGATGGTAGATATTTAGTAAACAATGGTTTCATAGTCATCTTTAGACTTTAAATTCCAGATTTTTTTAATTTAATTCAAATTCCATCATTTGTTATGGTGGGATTTGAACCCAGGTCCCTAGAGCATTACCCTGGGTCTTTGGATTATCTGCCCAACAACAGTACCACTACACCACCACCTCCTCTTCAGACTCACCTCAACTGCCTTGTAAAAGGGCCCAGCAAATCACCACGGCAACTTGCTTTTCCTAGGACAAATATGATGGGCGATAAATGCTCTGCTTGCCAGTGACACCCATGCCCCTGGAATGAATTTTAAAAAAACAAATTGTGTGGGAGCAATTAAGGCTTTCATTGATGCATGCTGTGCACTTGTGCATGAGTTGAGGCCAGACTCATGAGCAATGTCATCAGTGGAAAACCTTAGTTGCCTAGTAGCCAGCTGGAATAGTGGACTCCTCCAGAACAAAGGTCTCATGATTGCTGCTAGGATATTGGGCATTGACCTGAATGATTTGCTGCCTATGGTCACAGACCAGCTGGATGTTGAGGGAGTAGAATCCCTTTCATTCTGTTATAGGGCAGAGTTGGCAGTCCTTCCTGCTGCTAAGCACATGTTCAGCTATGGGAGGTTAAAGGAAGGAATTAGCTGGAACATTGAACTTCAGGATGGTACTGCTGGTGCCAAATCAACATTGCACACTGATCGAAGTCATAATCTGCCTACTATCCATACTTCCAGTAGACATTCATTGCGTTTATGCTAACCGCACCAGTATGCTTGATTCACCACTGAAACGTGCATACTTGCAGCTGAGGTTGTTCTGGAGCTCTTTAGGGCCCTTGTCATGTCCAAAAATGCACACAAACAAGTCTAATATCTCACCCACCGTATTACAAATGACAAATTGGAATTAATTCCCCACTTTTGAAATCTTAAAAAAAATGTAGGAAATATCGTAGTTTATAAGATTTTTTGTCATCAGAACATCAAACTCTGAAACAGTCTGCAGTCAAAGCAACACGTTTTGTTAATGACATATTGCTTCTTAGCCCATGTATCTTGCTAGTGTGAAAAGGCTTGCAAAGGAATATCTTAACTTGAGACTTTGACATGACAGACACCTTTTTCAAGAAGAAAAAGACTGCTAATGATAGCTTCTTGTACATGTGCCAGGTTGTTATTTGATACCTGCTGTGTAGCGCTGGTTTAAGGCTCCTTAACTAACAGCTTCCTCTGTCAAATATGTCCCTATGACAGAAAAGCTGTGATGGTCTTTCTGTTGCCTGTTCTGATGATGACAGGCTCATGAGAGCTTTGTGAAAAGAGGAGTTGACTTGATCCAACCCATGGGCCTGTACAGGTGAGAGTGCTGGGATCAAGTACAGATGTTCGAGAGGCAAGCCTTAGTGCTGACTGACAGCCGTTTTCATCATAACTGCGATTTGGTTCTGACAATGCCAAGAATTTTGATTGAGGATAGAAGGAATGTGCAAGCTAAAATATCAAACTGCGCTTGTTTTTTCTTGTGATAATGTCAATCTGAGCTCCCAGTTCTCTTTGACATGGAACCGCTTGTGTACCTCTTAGGCATTAGAAAGCAGTGCAGTGGGATCTTTCTGAAAACTATTCCCTTTAAGCTTCCTCATATAAAAAGCACACACATTAATGCACTGAGATAAAGTGAAGGCTCACAGGTCATGTAATAGAGGTCTTTTAATTTTATGAAGAGGTTTGACAGGACAAATGTGGAGATGTTTCCACTCATGGGAGAGTCCAAATCCAGAGGGCACCAATAAAAGCAACTTCCTAATAAATCCAATTAGAAATTCAGGATAAACTTCTTTAGCCAGAAAGTGGTTAGAATATGGAACTCACTACCACATGGAGCAGTTGAGGCAAATAGCATAGATACATTTAATGGGAAGCTAGATAAGGACACAAGAGGAAAAAGAAACAGAAGAATATGCTGATAGGGTTAGATAAAGTAAGATAGGAGGAGGCTCGTGTGGCGCCAATATAGACTTGTAGGGCCAAAAGGCCTGTTTCTGTTGGTGTGAATTCTGTGTATCTCTTCTATTTTACACCTTAGGAATTTTAACAGCTTTGTCTTTCACACTATGGGCTGATGGAGTAAAGATGACAAGAGCCACAAGTCGACATGTCAAAGCAAGTCATATGGCAGTATGTTTGAGGAGTTTTTTTTCTGAGAATGTGCGTGGTCTTATCTGAATCAAAATGAATGCTCCCCACTAAAAAAAGTAATAATGTCTCAGGGAATTAAAAAAACATGTACTTTCACCACATGAGCCTGAAATGTCGCACCAAACATCTGCCTAAGTTCTGTGTCACTTTTTCACAGAGGAATTGGCTAATTTAGGATGGAACCTTCTCCGCTTATGAAAGTTTTGGACGTTGGGAACATTTCCAAGTCTCGAGCCCGCTTGAATTAGCGGTGCATTGGCAGGCAAGATCTTCCGTGAGGTGGCCAATTAGAAGGCCTTCCTGCTTTAGCCACCCAACTAAACACACTGGGTGGAATAGAGTGCCAGGAGGACCAATAGGAGGGCTTACAGGAATGTCTGACTGGCAGGCCCACCAGGACAACGAGCATTATTGAAAGAGATGGAGACCTGTAGGGCAGGACGCCTCAAAATGGAGGTGCTCATGAAAGGCACCAAACTCAATTCTCAAACCCAATAACCTGAACTGTGAGAGGGCTCAGAGTGGAGGGGGAACCCCTCCCCAAGAATTTCTGCAGCTATGCTTGGACTTCTTTGAGCATTGTGGAGCCCTGATAATGCTATTTCAATCAGCCTTCAATAGCCCTCGGACCTCCCACCAAGAGACCACCTCCAAAGTGCTTCCAGGCTTCTGATACAGTGGCGGTGGGGTGAGGGGATGGGGGGTGGTGGGGGGTGGTGAGGGCCCATACTGTCAGAAAATGCCCCCTGATTTAGGCCTTGCTGATTGCCTACCTGCCTCGTTGGAGTGGGTTTCCGATTCCAGTGACAGCCCGCCACAGGGAAACTCACCCCGAGGCAGGACCCTGTGGAGATGCTGGGCCAATCTATCTTTCTTGGTGCTCCCCCCTCCACCCCACCTCCAGGCCTGCTACCATGGGGCCTTTGAGATTCCGCCCTTCGTGTTGGATGAACATTTTTTTCAGCATAGGTTAAATTGTAAAAGATACAAAGAACAGTGCCTTTCACAAACTCAGCACATCTCAAAATGCTTCACAACTAATGAGGTACTTTTTCAAGTCACTGTAGGGCTTTACAAACTTTGAACCCCACAGAAGACCCCCCCAAGCACCAGTGGTTGTCCATGCCGATCTTACATCCAATTCTTCAGTCATGAGAGGATGCACAGAAGACGATAAGTCAATTACAGCTTGTACCTAATCAAATAACGAGCAGTCTACCACCAGTAGTATAGAGAAATACATCAGCCAATTTGCATGCAGCAAAGTCCCACAAACAGCAACATGATAAGTGATCTATTTTTAACGATATTGGTTGAGGGATAAATATTGGCTAGGATAGTGACTTCTTCCAAGAGTGCCTGCCAGATCTTTTATCTCCACCTGGTGGGGCAGACTGGTTCTTGGTTTAACGATGCATCCAAAAGACTTTAAGAATCTTATATTCTGCATTCCCCCCTGAATAATTTGCACAGGGCCTGGCAGCTGTGTGTAGTTCATCATTGTGGTAGGGCTAGTCCACGTCACCATTGCCGTGGAAGTGGAAAGCTCGGGTAGGAGTTTGTCCTTTGTTCCCTGTTATTTCAATTGCTGCAGTTTCTCTTTGGAATGATTATTTGTTGAAATGCTTCAAATGTTCCCACCCATGAGCAACCCTCATCAGTCCTCATTTTACATACATCAGAAGTTTGTAACAAAGCCCTGTTTAGGCCTATTGTTTGTTGACAACAACAGGATTTTATGGAATATCTTTTTCATTCTCGGACTTGAACATTGCAGAAGTCCATTTCCTGCAGGGGTCAACAGTGCAAAAAAAAAATCTACTTTTTTTGGTAATTTAGCCTGTTTAAAATCCTATATAGTTGTTGCTGCTTCAATATAAAGAACGGGGAGTTTTGGTGTGCATATATTCACGGTCAGCATTTGTCTAATTAATCAGAAAACTAAGACGCAGCCCGAGGAGCTTACGCCTATATGCTGTAAAACTGCTCACAGTTTTACTTCACAGTTTGCATGTAAAAATAGGTTATTTTTCCATAACAAAGTAGTCACAGCACAGAAACACTTTATTCAGTCCAATATGTCCATTTCGGTGTTTTATGCTCCAACACAAGTCTCCTCCCAGCACTCTTCATCTAACTTCATCAACATACCTTCTATGTAGTATAAGGGTTTGGCACATGTAGGATTAACATGGGACTGAGTACAGCACCGCCCACACAGTGATGTAAGAACACATGACCTGCACCTAGGGGTCAGCCTAGGTTGGATAGAGCTGCGTGCACAAGCGAGCATGGAGACAGCTCCTAATTTGACCCCTTTACTGTATATATGTACAGAGCTGTCGCAGTTAATAAATATACAGCTAACCTACTTAAGACTACGAAAACTTCATTAAGACCTACTGAACAATAACTGACACCCTACAACACCACGCCTTTCTCCTTCATGTGTTTATCGACCGTCCCCTTGAATGCATTTACGTTATTCTCCTGAACTATTCCTTGTGGTGTGAGTGCCACATTCTAACTACTCTCTGGGTAAAGAAGCTTAACCTGAATTCCCTGTTGGCTTTATTTGTGATTATCTTGGCGTGGATTTTGCGGTCAGTGGCAAAGCAAGGCCACTTGCCGCTGGGCTCGAAGAAAACTGCCGACAAAGATCCTTTGATTTTTGTGGCAGAAATTTCCCCTTTCCCTAGGGCAGTTTAAATCTGGGCCAAATCTAGGGGATGTCTTGGCATGCAGCACCTGTGATGGCAGCAAGCTCGCAGCCAACCAATCAAATTGAAGTAGACACACACAGAAAACCAGGAAGTTAAAAGCAATTAAAATTCTCCACTTTTAAGATTTTTACAATATTCAGGTAGTGTAATAAATATATTAAATGAAAGCCAAAATAAAGATAAGGAGCTTTTTAAATATTTCTTTAGTGTTTTAAAAAAATATTTTTAATTTCTAATAATTATTCAGTGTTCATAATTTTTAATAATTGTGGAGGAATTTGACTTTCCACAAATAAAAAATTAGTATCTTGGGGCCAGTAATGGTGTTTAGCAGCAATTGGAGTGGAAGTTTTCATTAATTCATGATCAAAGAGGAGGTAGCACTTTGTGCGAATCTCTGCAGCAGACTCAGTGATGGAACGTATTCTCACTCGCAGCAACTTCTGATTTCCACGTTTATTCTGCTCATGTCTGAGCTCCTGTAATTTGTTTGTCAGTTTCAGTAGGGTAACAACAATGAACATTGACAATGTCTGACAACCCTCATTAACACAGTGGAATCCGGGTGCTTATATTTATGGCTGCAAGTTCTGGCTTCGACCGTTATCACTTATTTTGTTCCAATGATAAGGACGCAAATGCCACCGAGTTCTTTTTGGCATGGAGTCTTGAAAGGTTTGATTCCTAATGTACCCATGTCTGTGCATCTGTGGATCACTGGGGACAATTTGAAGTAGACTTGCTCATGGGAAACTGGTGGGATTTCATGGAATGCTGGTTTTAACTCCTGCTTGACTTCAACAGAGCGTAATATCAGGTTCCACGCAATCTGATCAGTTTCCCAGCCAGTGGGTTAGGTTAACATTGATCCCAATTGTGTGTGTAATAGTGATTGATGTCAGCAGTAACGTCACAATGATGTGAATTGTCAGCCCAGTCATAACAAAAAGTTCAACTTAAAGTTCCGTGAGTAGACATAATGGTTGAAAGCGTTCCCATTCACCTCTTCTGTTTCCTGTGCTAATATACTTGTATCACCAGTGTTCTTCTTCAGATGCCATGTTGTACAACATCACTCTCCAACTTTCATAGTCCTTGATAACAGCCAATATCTTGGTGTTGCTCTCAAATCTTGTGCGTGTTCTGCTTCTTAAACTGTCGGTTTATTTCCTGCTTTTTCTCCCTCTTGTCCTGCTACCCTGAATATTATCAGTCAATACCATATGTTCAAGTTTTTTTCTCCTAAGTTTGTGGCCAGGGAATTGTTGTCTCTTGTTGATCAACTACAAGGTTCTTGTATGTCTGCTTTCCTCAAAACTTCCTCATTATTTCTGTGTGTTGTCCAAAATCATCATCATACATCTCAAGAACTACCTCTCTGTTGGCTTTAATTTATCTTCCATTGTCTTGTTTATATCCCAACTTCTGCATCCATATAGTAACGTTGACCAGATGTAGCATTTTAGTAATCTTGTTCCGCTTTCAAAGAGATGTTCTTATTTCTGAAGAGAGCTGACATTTTTGTGAAGGTTTGTTTTGCAAGTGTTATGCGCTTCCTTATGCCTTGATCACTTTTCCCATCAAATATTATTAGGCTACCCAGATAAGAAAAATCATCAGCATAACTGTCAAAATATACTCAGAGCTGGAGCTTTCATGGCATTATTTGCTTAGTAACATGGACTGACATCCTCAAACAGCAGCAATGAATGACGTAGATTAAGAAACCTTTTTTTAGGCAGAGTCTAGCCTCAGTATAAATTTACTTCAATAACCAACTTGTTGGGATTAACAAATCATTTCATTGCCAAAAGAAAATACCCTGTATTGCCCATCAGAACGATGAAGCCTTGCAGATGTTAGTAAATTAATAATCAGTATATCATATGTTAATAAAAAGACCAAATGTGGGCTATGATATTCATGATGTTACCATGTGTCATATCAAAATACGTATAGTTCTTTTTGGCTTTTCTAATACTATGGATTAATTTTAAAGAGACACTAGGCAAGGACCACCCAGGAAATTTATGCTGCTTTACTGAGTGAGATTGGAGATTTTTTAGCATATTCATTATGGGGCCAGGATTGCTTGGTGATCATGAATTTTCATCTAACTCACTGGTTGGGAAACCCATGTAATTGGGTGTAATGTCAGTTGTACATCATCGTTGCCCCCACTCTCATCAGTTTCCAGCAGGTTAGGTTCAAATTGCCTCCTATGTACCTCAGGAGCTAAGTGGTATAATTTTGCTTCAGGTGCAATCAGGAAATTGCACCCAGAATGTGTTTGAAGTTGTGCTGGTTGGACCACATGGCATGGTTTTGTGAAAATCTAATTATGCAGTCACATCAGTAAATATACCCATGATTTATGGATGATGATGGTGTAGTGGTAATATCATTAAACTAGTAATCTGGAGATCTTGGTGAACTCTCTGGGGATATGGGTTCAAATCCCACCACTGGTGCTGTTTAATTCAATTAATTTGTAAAAATAGTTTCTGGAATTGATAGCTATTCTTCGTTGTGACCATGAAATTATCATTGTTGCAAAAACTGGCTCAATGATGTCCTTTACAGAAGGAAATATGCCATCTTTACCTGGTCTGGCTCACGTATGATTCCAGACCCACAGCAATGTGATTGACTCTTAACTGTCCTCAAGGGCAATTAGGGATGGGCAACAAATGCTGGCCTTGCCAGCGATGCCCACATCCCATGAATATATCAAAAAAATGCAGTTGGCCAGTGTAATAGAATGTAATTCTTTCCTTTACTGCCTTTCCGTGGCGTGTTTGGTATGTTTAAGAGCACTAACCTGGTGCAGTTTCATTAATACAGATGAAGCTGGGTTTATTACCAAAAATAAGCATTTTAAACAAGGGAGCCCAGTGCTCCACCTGTGAATGACCTGATTTAAAATCAGTGAAAATGATTTGAAAAAAACAATACTGAACCATTGGTGTACACTATCCAATTTTAGTGAATTAATTAATTTTTGATATGAAAAACTTTTAAAACCTGCCTGTACAGTTAAGGAAATGAATGTAATTTGAAAAGCCTTTCTGAAACAGTGCAATCAGCAGAGTTGCATATTCTCAGTTGGCGGGGTGTGGCCAGGGCAGGGTCAGATTCAGGCAAATTTAAGCTTGAATCAGTGCAAAATAATGTATGAAACATAAATGTAGGTGGTTTGGGGTGTAACGCATTGAAATTTCTGATCTATTGTTGCGCTTGTTCAGCCAATTGCACTGCAATCTACTCACATAATGGAAATCCAGCCCTTGGGCTTTAAGTCCTTTAATGCCCAATTTTTCCCAATCACTCCTGGGGTGTGAGAGGTGCTGGCAAAGCCAATATTTGTTGCCTGTCCCTGTGTCCTTGAGAAAGTGGTAGTGAGCTGCCTTCTTGAACCACTGCAGTCCATGTGGTGTAGGTATCCCCAAAGTGCGTTTACAGAGGAAGTTCCAGGATTTTGTCCCAGTAGCAGTGAAGGGATGATGATATCAAGATGGTGTGTGACTTGTAGAGGAACTTGCAGGTGGTGGTGTTCCTATGAATCTGCTGACCTTGTTCTTTGAGTTTGTAGAAGGTATGGGTTTGGAAGGTGTTGTGAAAAGAACCTTGGTGAGTTGCTACAGTGCGTCTTGTAGACGGTAAACACTGCCTCTCCTGTGCACTGCTGGTGGAGGAAGTGAATATTTAAGGTGGTGAATGGGGTGCCCATCAAATAGTCTGTTTTGTCTTGGATAGTGTCGAGCTGCTTGAATGTTGGAGCTGCACTCATCCAGGCAAATGGTGAATATTCCATCACACTCCTAACTTGTGCCTTGTAGATGGTGGGCAGGTTTTGGGGAGTCAGGAAGTGAGTTATTTGTTGTGGAATTCCCAACTTGTGACTTGCTCTTGTTATCACAGTATTTATATGGCTGGTCAAGTTAAGTTTCTGCTCAAAGGTAATCCCCAGGATGTTGATGATGAGGGATTCAGCGATGGTAATTCTGTTGAATGTCAAGGGGAGATGGTAAGATTCTCTCTTGTTAGAGACGGTCATTGCCTGACACTTGTGTGGTGTGAATCTTAATGAGGAACCCGTGCAACAATGTCCCGGGGCTGAGATTATTGGCTTCCAACAACCACATCTGTCTTCCTTTGTGCTAAGTTAGACTCTAGCCAATGGAGAGTTTTCCATGCTTTCCATTGACTTCAATTATAGTAGGGCTCCTTGAGGCCACACTTGGTCAAATGCTATCTTGATGTCATGGACAATCATTCTCACCTTAGCCCTGAAATTCAGCTAATTTTCTAATTTTGCACCAAGGCTGTAATGACGTCTGGAACCCAGTGATCCAGACAGAACCCAAACTGAGTATTGGTGAAAACCAGACTCCACTTCTGGACTGTCACAGTTTGATAAAAGTTGTAATGTGTTGTGGGGAGTTGTGGGCCCATATTAACTGAGAACTCCTGGGTATATCTTCGAATGTTAAAGTTCAGATGGAAATAAATAAAGCATACCACATTCTTTCATGCACTATTTTTAAGCAGGTGTTAACGTGATGCTATTTATTTTAAATGTGTTAACACCTGTCTTAGTATACCACTTTGGAAAATGCATATTGAAATCATTTCTGTCGTGTAGGATAGTTGGCTGAGTGGAATTTTGAACTTATTTCTCTGGTTTGAAATGAAAGCTGGATCCAAGATATAACACTGTTCCTCTTTTCACTGGTTTCTTAAAAGAACGATTTAATGTGTAAAATGCTTGTGCACTATCCTATATAAAATTGATATAAAATTGGCAGGATAGGTTTTTGCTAAATATGCCCCATACAGTGAGTTCCTAAACCCTGACAGCATTTAGGCACAGGTTAATTACTTTGCCCCCCACAAAGAGAGGGAAAGGTGAGTGCATGATACACTTGTATACACCTCCTGGTGGCTAATAGGTCAATAGTCTACATCCTTCAAGTCATATGGAGAGATCCTAGGTCACCTGTGCCAGTTCCTGACTCCTAGATTGCAGAGCATAGCTCCAGATTACACTGCTGTAGACATGGCAAATGAGTCATGCAATCAATCGGTTTGCCATTAACTTTGGAAGCCTGCAGCTGGCACAGGTGTCCTGATATCTTTCCAGTTAGTTTGGGGACTTTAACAAACAGAACCCTGAGTTAGAAAATAGGCCTCTGACCTGTCCTTTTGACTTCAGGAAAAATGGATATAATTTAGCAAAGTTGCATCCATTTTCTGGGTCTAACACATATTCAACGATAACCCAATTTAGCAGGGCAAAGGCCTATGCCTGGTCTGTTTGGGAGTTCAGGCCCCTGATAACATGGTTGGGAGCCTTTCTTTTAGGCGCCTATGGCAGCTACCTGAAATGATACACTTGGTTGTATCAGTCTCTTCGGTTGACTCCAGGCTTTGTGTGTGGTATCCAACGTCCAAAAGTCATCTTGAAAACTTACTAAGGCGGATGCTTTGACATGTGTTGTAGAACTTTACTAAATATCCACAGCTAACATATTATTTTGCTTCAAATGAACATATTTCAATCGTGAAATGAGTTTCCTTCCTCATTTCAGATCCCATATTTGTTTTTCCAAGTCATGGCAGACTAATCCAGCTGATCCAGGAATGGACTCCCTCCAGTTTGAGAGCGTGTTCTGGAGCTGGCCTTGTGCCACTTGGCCTGAATGTGATTGAGGCTGCTACAGTCAAATGAAAGTAGAGCTTTGATGGATATGTCATCAAAAGTACATGCCATTTGATTCTAATTTTGCCATATGAGTGAGTCTGTCTGGTAGTATATGGAGGGAGTAGGGGAGGTTGCTTCCCTTATTTCAAACATCATTAATATATAAATATTGTTACCATTTGTGACAAATAATGAGTAAAAATTACAAGTCAGTACATCAAATTACTACCTTTCATTTCCCTCCAGCTTTGGTAATTATTTATAATGTATACTTCAGGTTTTCAACGTGTAAACTTAAAACACTTGGGTGTATCAGTCTCTTCAGTTGACTCCAGGCTGCGTGTGTGTGGTATCCGACGTCCAGAAGTAATCTTGAAGATATTGTAAGGCAGGTGCTTTGACATGTGTTGTAGAACTTTACTAAATATCCACAGCTAATATATTATCATTATCTTTTTCTTTTTGCTGTAATCTGTTGTGAAAATTGAAATGTTTGTGACTTTCCAGATCAAAACAAGCCAAGTGCTAATCAGTTGCTATGTGACCTAAAACCTGGAATGTTAATGCTGGCAATAAGATGGAGAGTGTCTGGATGTAACTGTAATGCAAGTTTATTTTAAAATATTAGATTGTAAAGGATAACTTTTATATACCGCATAAAAAAAATCACATCATGAACAATAACAATGAAATTTAAGCTCCAGATTAATCTTAAGGCTAGTTGAATATAATCAATTTACTTTGAAATATTGCCATTTCCAATATATCTAAGATAGTGGAATCCCTTAATTGTTGTGTCTCAGCTGAGGGCTTGATGTCATGGTTTTCTGACTGCCTTCCCAACTTTATTACATTGGAAGTGAAGGCACTCATTATAGAATTCATAACATTACTAGATTATCCTGCTTTCTTCCACTGTTCCACTGTTTCTGACCTGCAGGATGTCTCATGCTGGGCTATATATAAACGTGTGGCAGAATCCCTCTGCTATCTCGTCCATCAGAGTAACACCATCACCACAAGGATGGAAGAGGTACAGGGAGAAAACCCATCATCTCATCTTCTTGTGGGAAACATGATCTAGGCCAGCATTACCCAATCACAATATTTTTTTTACTCAAACAGAAAGTGCCCCTTCTTCAGCTAATGGTGACCATTGGGATGAATCAGAGTTGAGATTAATCCTGGCCATTTCCACCCATGAGTCTGGATTTATCCTCTTCGACCGAGGGAAGCAGGGTTACTGCCCGCCCAACTGGCAGACAATGGGAATAATTCCCCTGTTGTTTTTACGATACTGCTGTGGGATATTTCATGTCCACCTATGAGGCCAGATTGGCCTGACATCTCTTCCAAATGATGCTGCCTCCAACAGTGCAGCACTCCCTCAGTACTGAACTCAAGTGTTAGCCAAGATTTTGTACTTAAGTATTCAGAGTCAGACTTGAACCCACAGTTCCAGCCAAGAACCAAGAGTTCTACCATTGAGCCATGGCTCACACTCTACTTCTGCTGCTGGCATGCATTGATATGCTTTAAAGCAGACTTGTCTAATCTTTTAGCGTGAGGGGCCACATTTCAGTTTTTTTCTCACTCAGGAGCAAATTTCGTAAAAATAAGGTTTGACATAACGTTAAACATGAATTTTAAAAAATCAATGTCAAAGCAATAAATTATTAACTAAAAAAGAAAGTAATTAATAAAAATGACCATTAAAAAGTGCCAAGCAGAAGAGTTAACCAATAAAACCTTTTGTGTTTTCGTTTAAGAAGTAAGGCTAGAGAGACAGACTGGACACCAAGTCCTGGTCACTAGGGAAGGGGTGGGAACTGGGGTCAAGCTAAGGTGTTAGGTTTAACTAATGCTGATCTTACGTTCGCCTCTGGTGGTACACATTCCAGCTGCCACGGGCGGGGCACCGAGCAGGCACTGTTGCTATGACTCTGATTTTCCTCGTGGCCTCCCCAACCTGCTCCACCATTTTGGCCCTGAGCTCCTTTAGAGGGCTGGTGCCTGTGTGTGAGGACAAGACAGAGTGCACAATGTGTAAACAAAGGAGAAGCCACTCATCTTCACGCTGCTCGCTGCTCCTCCAATCAGAGACTGATTCTCTCCCACATTCGCTGCTGATAGGCTCACTGGAGAGTCTATCAGCAGCAAACGTGGGAGAGAAATGGCCTGTGATTGGAGGAACAGCTCCTTGCAAATCATTTATTGAACTTATCCATAGTTTCAATAGTGAGTCCGCAGGCTGGAGACAGAGGCTTTGGGGCCGGGTTGTGGCCCGCAGGCCATGGGTTGGACAAGCCTGGGTCAGGAGGCAAACTACTCATTGCAGGGTACTTGGCCCAATCGTGTTCTTGTAGTTATGTTGGTCTAGTTCAGGTGACCTCCAAGTTATTGATGGTGGAGACTCATTGATGGTAGTTGGTTAAAGGAGAAGGAGAGATGACTTGCTGTCCCTTTGTTCAGCATGATCATGACCTGCCTTTCATTTGGCATGAGTGATATATGCCACTTGTCAGCCAAAATTGGATGTTCTCTGGTTGCTGCTGCATGTAGACTGGAATGGGTTGCTTCATTTTCAATGTCCCTTTCCTGACCGTATGCTGAAAGGAAGATCATTAATGAAGCAGATAAAGGTGGCTGGGCCAAGGGCACTTCCCTGGAAAAGTCTTGTAGTGTTGTCCTGATGCACTGACAACTGACCTCTGAAAAACAGAACCATGCATTTGTAATCGGTTTTGTTAGCAGTTAAATTGTGGTGCTAATGTCAGCACTCCATACAAATTTGCATTGTTTAGCAAGGTGAGGGATTTTAGTGAGCAATATAGGCATTTCATTTTTGTCGACACAAAAGACTCCAAAGGCAGTTATCACGTAGATAAGAAAAAAGAGGTTGTCCTCAGAATGACATGTTTTCAAAATTTCTATACCAGCCTTTTTGAGGCAAACTTATAATTCTATTTCCAAATTGGAGCAATTAGTATTGCAAAGGCAGGTCTACCAGGAATTGGTTAAGACTAGCCAAACTCATTTCCTTTTAGTCTTACAATCAACATATAAAGGAAGCATTCCTACCATCAGTTTGAACTGGATTTGGAACTAGACTCGGAGGTGAACAGCTCACGTCTAGCCCACTCGCCTAGCCACTCATCTCAAATAAGGCATGTTTATGAATCATGGGCATTCTCGAATAGAGATACATTTACAATATTGCATAACCTTGCTTTTTTTCTGACAGTATTCTTCCAGGCATGCATTCTTACTTCAATCAAAGAACAATCAGCGGAATACACCTGAAACCAACCCCAGTGTGTTCCAAAAACCCATAGCTGTGAGCCATTCTTTCAAAGTGTTTGAATTCTTGAACTGTAAGTATTCACCGTGGGTGTGTGTCTGTACATCCTTCAAGACATATAGATGCAAATGATCTAAGTTGGCCCATTGTTTGAATTCATTTTTGTCTGACAGTTGCATTTGCATGTTGAAGCTCTGAAGGGTTCCACCCCAAATGTTAACCTGCCTTTCTTCTTCAGAACTGAACTAATCCATTGTACATCGCCAACATTTTCTCTTGTTACGTTTGTCAATATGTTGTGGAAATTCTTGTTGACTGTTGAAAATGAACTCTCACTCTCACCTGTTACTGTGCTCAACTATGCCTGTCACAGCGTTCATCTGTACCTGTAAAAATGTTCATCTGAACCTGTGTTTACCTGTGTTTAAAGGTGTTTACCTGTTCCTTTCACAATGCTCACCTGGACCTGTCACAGTGTTCACCTGTATGTGTAACAAAGCTCACCTGTAACTGTTAAAGTGTTGACCTGTACCTGTCAGTGTTAAACTGCACCTGTCACACACAGCTCATCTGTATGTGTAACAGTGCTCAACTGATCTGGTAAAGGTGTTCACCTGTCCCAGTAAAAGTATTCACCTGTACAGATAAAAGTATTCACCTGTACTTGTACACAGTGCTCAGTAGTAACTGGTGCAGTGTTCACTTGTGCCTGGTACAGTGTTCATCTCTATCTGTCACAGCGTTCACCTGTACCTGTCATAGTGTTCCCCTGTACCTGTTATGATTCATACCTGTGCCTGTCACAATGCTCACCTGTACTGCTTGCAGAGCTCAACTGTATCTTTCACAGTGTTCATCTGTACCTGTCACAGTGCTCACTTGTACATGTAACAGTGCTCACCTATATGTGGAATGGTGCTCACTTGTACCTGTGCCAGGGCTCAGATCTATTTGTCATGGTGCTCAGCTGTACCTGCCACAGGGTTCACTTATACTTGTTAAAACGTTCACTTGTGCTGTCTGGAGTGTTCACCTGGAGTGTTGCAGTGCTCACCTCTACTTCTAAAGGTGTTCACAAGTACCTGACAGTGTTCACCTGTGCCTAATACAATGCACACCTGTACCTGTCACAGTATTCACCTGTACTTGTCATAGTGTCATTTGTACCTATAGCAGTGTTCACCTGTACTTGTCACAGTATCCACCTGTACTTGCACAGGGTTTATCTGTACCTTAAAAAGCATTCCCTGTACCTGTAACAGTGCTCACCTATACTTGTAAAAATGTTCACCTATAGCTGTCACATTGTTCACCAGTATGTGTAACAGTCTTACCTGTACCTATAAAAGACTTCACCTGTACCTGAATCAGTGCTCATCTGTACCTGTCACAGCATTCACCTGTCCCTGTAACAGTGTTCATCAGTACCTGTAATAGTGCTCAGCTGCATCTGTCATAGTGTTACCCTGTACCTGTCACACTGCTCATAAGTGCCTGCCACACTATTCAACCTGTACCTGTAAAAGTATTCAGATGTACCTCACTTTGTTCACCAGTACCTGTCAAAATGTTCACCTGTGCTTGTAACTGTCAAGGTGCTCAGCTGTAACCTGTTGCAGGGCTCACTTATTCCTACCTAAATGTACTATCTGGTGTGTCCAACCTATATCTGTTGCCATGCGCACCTCTACCTCTAAAGGTGTTCATTTGCACCTGACACAGTGTTCACCTGTACCTTTCACAATGCTCACCTGTACCTGTCACAGTGTTCATCTGTACCAGTCACAGTATTCATCTGTTCATGTGCAGTGTTTAACTGTCCATAAAAAAGTGTTCCCCATATCTGTCAGTGCCCACCATTATGTGTAACAGTGCTCACCTGTACCTGTAAAATGTTCACCTGTACCTGTCACACTCTTTATCTGTGTGTGTAACAGTCTGTTCTCTACCTGTAAAAGTGTTCACTGGTACCAGTTACAATATTTGTCTGTACATGCACAGTGTTTAACTGTCCCTGAAAAAGTGTTCCCTGTATGTCACAGTGCTCATCATTATGTGAGGGGAACTGATTACAAAAGTAAGGAGGTTATGCTTCAGATGTACAGGGCACTGGTGAGACCACATCTGGAATATTGTGTACAGTACAGGTCTCCTTATTTAAGGAAAGATGTAAATGCATTAGAAGCAGTTCAGGGAAGGTTTACTTGACTACTACCAGGAATGGGCAGGCTGTCTAATGAGGAAAGGTTGGACAGACTAGGCTTTGATTGAAACCTTTAAGATCCTGAGGGATCTTGACAGGGTGGATATGGAGAGGATGTTTCCTCTGGTGGAAGAATCTAGAACTAGGGGGTCACTATTTAAAAATAAAAATAAGAGGACACCCATTTCAAACAGAGCTGAGGAGAAATTTTTTCCCTCAGAGAGTTGTGAGTCTTTGGAACTCTTTTCCTCAAAAGGCAGTGGAAGCAGAGTTTGGATATTTTTAAGGCAGAGCTAGATAGATTCTTGATTAACAAGGGGGTGAAAGGTTGTCAGGGATAGGCAGGAATGTGGGGTTGATATTACAATCATCAACCATGAGCTTATCGAATGATGGAGTAGACTTGAGGGGCCGAGTGGCCTACTCCTGCTCCTAATTTGTATGTTCATAGCTGTATGGGGCCTTGGTGTAACCACATTGGAATACTGTGTACAGTTTTGGTCTCCTTATTTCACAGAATCAAAGAATTGTTACAGCACGGAAGTAGACCATTCAGACCATTGTGTCTGCACTGGCTCTCTGAATGAGCAATTCACTTAGTGCCATTATCCTGCCTTCTCCCCCTAACCCTGCACACTGTTCCTTTTCAAATAACAGTCTAATTCCCTTTTGAACGTTTCACATACAGCTGAGCAGTGTGACAGGTTCAGCTGAGCACTATGACAGAGGTACAGGTTGGCACTATTACATGTACCATTGAGCATTACAACATGTACCCATGACCCTCCGCCGCACTTTCAGGAACTGCATTCCAGACCTTAACCACTTCCTGCGTGAAAAAGTTTTTCTCATATATCTTTTGCTTCTTTTGTCAATTACTTTAAATATGTCCCTCTCATTCTTAATCTTTTCATGAGTGGGGACAGTTTCTCCCTATCTACTCTGTCCGCACCTCTCATGATTTTGAATACTGCTATCAGATCTCCTCTCAACCTTCACTTCTCCAAGGATAACAGTCCTAACATCTCCAGCCTATCTTAATAACTGAAGTTCCTCACCCCTGGAACCATTTGAAAAAGGATATAATTATGTTAGAAACAGCTCAAAGAAAGTTCGCTCAACTCATTCCTTGGATGAAGGGCTTATCTTATGAAGGAAGGTTGAACAGATTGGAAGAATGAGGGGTGATCTTATTGAAACATATAAGATCCTGAGGGGAATTGATAGGGCGGAAAGCGGGATGATGTTTCCCCTTGCAGGAGAAACTAGAACTAGGGCACACAGTTTAAGAATAAGACATCTCTCTTTTAAGACGGAAGGGGAATTTTATTCTCTCTGAGGGTTGTTAGCCTGTGGAATTCTCTTCCCCAGAAAACAGTGGAGGCTGGGTCATCGAATTTATTCAAGGCCGAGTTAGGTAGGGAGTCAAGGGTTATGGGGGGGCAGACAGGAAAGTGGAGTTGAGACCAAAGCCAGATCAGCCATGATCTTATCGAATGGCAGGGCAGGTTTGAAGGGCAGAATGGCCTACACTTGCTTCTAAGTCCTATGTTCCTTTGTTCATCTGTGCTGTCACAGTGCTCACCGGTACTGGATACAATACTCATCTGTACCTTTCACAATGCTCAGCAGTAACTGTCACAGTGATCACCTGTTGAGTGCTCAGATGCAACTTTAACAGTGCTCACTTGTATCTGTCACAATGCTTACCTGTATGAGCTTCAGTGCTCACCTTTGCCTATCACAGTGTTCATGTGCACTTATCACAGTGCACACCCGCACCCATAACAGTGCTCATCTGCACCTGTCATGATGCTCATCTCTGCCTTTCACATTGTTCATCTATACCTGTCACTGGGGAAGCGGTGGTGCAGTGGTATTGTCACTGGACCAGTAATCCAGAGAAAAATCTGGAATTAAAAGTCCAATGTTGTTGACGATGAAACCATTGTTGTAAAAACCCATCTGGTTCACTAATAGGGAAGGAAATCTGTCATCCTTACCTGGTCTGGCCCACACCAGACCCACAGCAATATTACCTCTGAAATGCCCTCCACTCAGTTGTAACAAACCCCTATATAGACACAAAAAAAGGAATGAAACTGGACGGACCACACAGCCTAGACTGGAAACAAAATGACAACTGCAATCACAGCCCTGTCGACCCTGCAAAGGCCTCCTTACTAATAACTGTTGGCTAGAGCCAAAATTGGGAGAGCTGTTTCACAGATTAATCAAGCAACAGCCTGACTCACGGAATCATACCTTACAGATAATGTCCCAGACCCCACCATCAGCAGTGGTGGTGGCACAGTGATATACTGTCGGGAGGGAGTTGCCCTGAGGAGTCATCAACATCCACTCCAGACCCCAGGAAGTCTCTTGGCATCAGGTCAAATGTGGAAACCACCTGCTGATTACCACCACCACGTACCGCCCTTCCTCAGCTGATGAATCAGTGACTCCTCCATATTGAACATCACTTGGAGGAAGCACTGAGGGTGGAAAGGGCGCAGAATGTTCTCTGGGTAGGGGACTTCAATGTCCATCACCAAAAGTGGCTCGGTAGCACCACTACTGACTGAGCTGGCCGAGTCCTAAATGAGATGGCTGCTAGACTCGGTCCAACAAGAGGGAAAAACATACTTGACTTCATCCTCACTATCCTGCCTGCCGTAGATGCATCTGTCCATGACAGTATCGGTAGGAGTGACCATGGCACAGTCATTGTGGAAACGAAGTCCCGCCTTCACATTGAGGATATCCTCCATCGTGTTGTGTGGCACTCCCACTGTGCTAGATGGGACAGATTTCAAACAGATCTAGCAACTCAAGGCTGAGCATCCATGAGGCGCTGTGGGCCATCAGCAGCAGCAGAATTGTACTCAAACACAATCTGTAGCCTGGCATATCCCCCGCTCTACCATTACCATCAAGCCAGGGGATCAACCCTGATTCAATGAAGAGTCCAGGAGGGCATGCCAGGAGCAGCACGAGGCATACCTAAAAATGAGGTGTCAACCTGGTGAAGCTATAAAACAGGACTACTTGCGTGCCAAACAGCATAAGCAGCAAGCGATAGACAGAGCTAAGCGATCCCACAACCAACGGATCAGATCAAAGCTCTGCAGTCTTGCCACATCCAGTCGTGAATGGTGGTGGACAATTAAACGGGAGGAGGGGGCTCCACAAATATCCCCATCCTCAATGATGGAGGAGCCCAGCACAGCAGCGCAAAAGATAAGGCTGAAGCATTTGCAACAATCTTCGGCTAGAAGTGCTGAGTGGATAATCCATCTCGGCCTCCTCTGGAGGTCCCCAGCATCACAGATGACTTTGCAGTCTTTAGCCAATTCGATTCCCTCCACATGATATCAAGAAATGGCTGAAGGCACTGGATACTGCAAAGGCTATGGGCCCTGACAATATTCCGGCAATAGTACTGAAGACTTGTGCTCCAGAACTTGC